>NW_027466504.1:11469062-12074375 GCF_050575085.1 Anarhichas minor
TATATATATATGGGCACAGTTGGAAAAGCTGCACCGTGGTAAAACATGCCTCAGGGTGGACATGAAGGCGTGTGCTGTTACGGAGGTGGTGTTATGGAACACATCAGTTGTCTAGACCAGGGAATCTCATCCTTTTGTAACGTAAGGTACACTTCTGGTTGTTAAAAAACAAAAGAAAAAAAAGAGGAAAAATGAGCTGTTCAGTAAACATGTAATGAGCAAAATAAAAAATCTGCTTAGCCTCACCCTTCACTGCCTGCCATTGTGAATCCTGATGTAATGTATTCAGGGTCATATTTCCTCACCACACTACTGGCACAGGGTTTCTCCCAAATCATTTTTTCATTTCATAAACCAATCCATTTCGTGTCGCTGCATTCGAGGGAACGTTGGCTGGCTAATAGTGGCAAAACACTCTCGTCTCCACCTGATGATGTGTCGTGATTGGCGTGGTGATATTCAAACGCAACTGGTCATAGAAATTACGCATTTTAATTTGACGTGAATTATTGAGCACATTTATATATTAAAACCATTAGCCCTGTATATTACCCAAAAAAATAATTGTATTGATTTAATCTCGTCCATTTGGCAGTACCTCCGCCGCCCACTAGATGGCACTCGGAGGCCCACCTGGTGGGAGAATAACTGGTCTAGACATGCGGTGCATTTTGCAGCTAGGGGTGTAATTGAACTACAATTGAGACATGCGCTCCTTACAGTTCAACCAATTTTGACATCATGACATTGGATCATTTAAACAAATTTGATGTGTAGATATGTTGTGTCAGGGCAGATGGTGGGTGAGCAATGTGTATTTATCATTTTCATTGTATACGTAAGCTGACAAGTAATAAGAGATTGCAGTATACGTATAAATGCCAAAGATATGTTTGAGATAATTAAGTGTTGCTGTTATATAGTTTGTCCATCAGAGAGCACTGACATGCTACAATGTTTCCGCTCAGTATATCTTTGTTATGATTATGTCGTAAAACTAGTTTCAAGGATCCCTATAAAATATTTATGTACGTCAGGTATGTAAAAAAATAACAAGTATGCTGCAAAATATTATTGTTGTATTTTGTAACTTTCCAATATCTATATTGGTAACGTCCTTAAAATCCCTTATTGGTCGGGCACTGGTTATATACTGTAAAAAAAACTTTTTTTTTATTCAAGATAAAACGAAAATGTTACCAATTTTTTTATTTATTTTAATAGACATAGTACAGCCATAGTCATAACAATTAGTCATAATACTAAATAAATATATTAAACAAAAAAAATGCTTTACCTTTTTTTTAAATCTGCATGATTTTGATCTGTTTCTGGTCTTGTGTTTAGATTGTGTCTACATGCATTTTAGCTCGTTGTTAACTGAAGAGGCACTGGTATCTAATGTGAAGATAGCCAGGAGACAGAAGCAACACTCTGATATCGGACGGTCACTGTCAAACCTTTTTAATAGCCAGTCTTCTGACAATATCTGATGGCAGTTGACAGGGGTCTGTCATTAAAGATGAGTACTTTCATCGTGGGTTTAATGATTTTTTTCAAACCTGCTGTACTGAATTTGATCTAAAGCGAAGTGTGCGGCCATAGTTTTCCCAAGACACTTCACTAGACTAAATCAATTTCACAAAAAGGGTGATGTGGAGACTTTAGTGTTTGTCAGTTCAACAAGAACTAAAAGGTATAGCCATTAGGAGATGCCTATTGGGAGTAGCATTAAAGAGATTTGTAAAACACAGTGGAAAAGAGTTTTGTCTACAAAGGTATACTGTGAAGACCTGGAGGCCAGAATAAAACCAGAGCCAGCTGAAAGAATTGTCTTAAAAGAAAATATAAGGGAAGCAGTTATCCTCTCCTGATTGTAGAGGGCTCCTGTAGGAAGTTTTTGTTCATCCTAGCAGTGACACTATGCTGAGACTCTGGCCAGGAGGCTTAAGTCATCCTGCCTGACCAGCACAGATGTTCCACTTTCCTCTTAATGAGGAGCCTCAGCGGGGAGTGCCAAACCTGATAGAAGAGCAACCTGAAAATGGGAGGGTTAGGTTAGAGGTCAGGATGAGGGTTACTGGCCGACAACCACAACAAATGAAACAAACACGCATAGCATCCCTCCCCACAGATTACGGTGGATGGCAGAGTTACAACAGATTCCGAGTCCTGTACACATCCTATACAGTAGGTATGGGTGTCCGTGCTCATCGTTTGCACAGAGAACAGTTTGCACCGGTAAACGGAAACATCCTGGGTTGCAATGTGATCTAGGATCTTTGTTTTATGTTCCCCAAGTCTTTCAGTCTGTCTAGGATGCATCCACTTATGCAAAAGTATAGGTATAGGCTTTTTCTTTCAATTGAATTCAAAACATTCAAGCTTGTTGGAAGGTAAAATAATACTTTTTTTTACTGTTTGACTAACTGACGAAGACTTTGATGTGGAAGCAAAAAAGAACTGCTGTTGAAATATGTTACACATCAAATCTAAAGAGCTTTTTTTGACTGTGTTTCTGTTCTTGTCAGTATCGCCGCCTCAAAGTGTGTTTACACAAACAATCCATGACACAACTACATCAACTATAACTAGTACCAGATATAGAAACACTAATGTCAATCAAAAAAAGCAAACTAAATGCCATAGTAGCAATTGTACCTGCTATAGGGTTTAATCTCAGACGGTAAATCATTAAATTGAGACATGCACAAATGGCATCTCAAATCGTTATTCATCATTACCCTTTAATGAGATTGTAACATTCCAAATGCAAGATTTACAACAGTTAAGATATAACAATTTAAGGATTTGCACACAAGAAAAATAAAGTGTATGAATGTCAAATTCCTAAATTGTTTTTAGTCAAAGGTTTTGGGAAATTGTAATGATGACTAAAAGTAATGTTTCACATTTTTGCATTTACACATTGGAAAGAACACTATGACGGCAGCACTTATTATTTTAGCTCTATAAAAGACTTAATATGTTAAATTATTTCCATCTGTGTTAGACTACCCTACCCTTTCATTGGATTTCAGATGACAAGCTGGAATATTTCAGTGTTAAAAGTGAGCTATTTGACAAGGGGACAATCGGCTTGCCTCTGGAGTGGAGAAACATGATTCTTCCAGTATAGTGAATTAATTCAGAAGCATTGTGCGGCCCCTCTACATACAAAAACCATTTGGTCTCCATGGCTCAGAATATCCCCAGAGGTGTTCCTGGCCAGATGGAGAACAAACCTCTTTATTTGCATGGCATGCAACACTAGCCTTCACCTTCCACAAGATTGAGATTGTGTCCTACCAAACAGTTGGTTAATGAGCTACTGTGAAGCTGTGCCAACATGAGAGCTGACACATACCTAATATGATGTTGAAAAAGATGTGTTGGAAATATTTGTTGCCAAAGATGTGCTGAAAAAGTCTGTCCTCGCTGCTTTCATTTTAAGTGATTATTCTTTTTTTATAGCGGAAGTAGACAATTGACTAATAGTAGATGTGTTTCAATTTATAAACCAGCTGCCCAGGCAGATGTATGTGAATATCACTGGCCTTTTTTTCTTGTTTCAGTATAGTGATATAGAACACAATGCCTACACATATACTGTACTACGGATGTGTTTTATTGTTCAATATTCTGAATTAATAAGATTAAGTTTATCAGCTTTATGCATTCTAAACATTTTCTTTTTTTAAATTCGTCTAATATTCTGAAAGTGAAGGCACACGGAGAGGCAACGCAATATTAAAATGTAGCAGGTGTTCAGTCTCAGTATGAGGCCGTGCCCCTTCAGTGAGCAAAGGTCTCAGCACGCTAGTGATATTCCATTGCTGAGGGCAAAAGGTGGTTATTTTCTTCCATTTCAGCTTTGAAACCTCTATTTCTAGCCCGAACAACAGCTGCATCAAAAATTGGGTAGAAAGAAAGCATCAATGAGCAGATAGTGGTATCAGTGGTTTTTCCCTCATAAAAATTCTCAGTCATTAGCAGCTTCTAACATATTGATGTTTAACCCCTGAATGCTTCACAGCAGGTTAAAATAACCAAATCATTTCTATATAAACCTGGGGAGACTGGCCCACAGTGCTGACAGAATATATTCATTTATGCAGCATAGCCAAGGGGATGGATTTAGTCTCAGATGTTGGAGGACACAATGAAGTCAGGGAGCGTACTCTCTACGAATGCATAGTTTCAGTTATAGAGACCTGAGAATGTTTGGTCACTAAAAACATCACTTCTTGCTTTTACTTTATGACATTAACTTTTATGATCAATTATGTTCGTCCTATTAGGAATATGTCATTGTTTATTTAAAAACATTTTGTCACTTGTAAATCAAAATATGCGACAGTAAATCATTTGGGCCGTCGCTTATTGTGGTCTGCTGTTAGCAAAGCTGCCAGACTACGTAGAGTCCCACCAATGAAAAGGCTGAAGGCACCCTGTGTGTAGCCTGATAGGCAAAGCTCTGAGCAAAATACAGTCATCATAGCACTCTCAACAGCTCATGAAACTTATTGCTGTAAGCGCAGGGCAGCCAAAGGCGACCTAGATAAGTGCATCTGGATTTGTGTCAAGTCAGAGGACTCTTTCATTTAGATTATGACAGCTGGGCAGTAGAGGACACTGTTAAGAGAGGAAATAGGGATGTATTCAAATTTTGACTAAAAAGCCTAACATTTTAAGAAAAGTCAGAAACATGTCCCACACTTTTCCCTTAAGCATATAGCCATATCATTTTTACTAATTATATATAATAAGTTACAATCTCATTTTTATTTTTTTTTAGTGCAGTGCAGTTCAAAACTTTCCTTTTTGGAACGGGATGATTGCTTAATATTATTTTAAACCTGCATTCTCTATAATGGCCATCAGGGGGCGACTCTTGTGGTTTCAACAATAAGTCAGATTGTATAGAAGTCTATGAGAAGATGACCTACTTCTCACTTGATTTATTACATCAGTAAACATTGTAAACGGAAGTTTATGGTCTCAATCGCTAGTTTCAAGTCTTCTTCAATACAGCATGATGTTCATTTTGTAAATGATGGTCCCATTCAGAGAGCGTCTACCTTGTGATTGACAGGTCACTACCTCTGTGTTATCTGGTCTGGGGGTTTTCATCTTAGAACTTTAACTCTTTCACAGTGTGTTTTCAGGTCCCGAAAGTTCATTTTAACATTAAAAATGTCTTATTCAACATTCGGTTATACTTAACCCAAATGCCAAACACGAGGCTTTAATACGTTCGGAATATGTTGACGGCGGAAGAACTGAACATCTTCTCCTGCATTTCCCCGGACTACCTGGATGAAGACCTCTCGTCCTCTCATCTGGGCTCTGCCTCTGCCCTGTTGGGGGCACTGATAACGAGGGATACATGCTGACAATCCGGCATGTGTTGGAATGTATACGTCCCAGCAATTGGTTCACTTCCATTGTTCTAAGAGACATTTATTTCCACATTCCTGTCATTCCCAAACACAGAACGTTCCTGGGTTTCTACTTCTAGGGAGTACAATACCAGTACAACTGGCTGCCATTTGGCTATTCTCTTGCTCCGCGCACATTCTCTATGTTTTGTCGTATTTAAAAGACCTCATTTTTATGGCCCCCTGGTAAGAGAAGACTGCCCTCCACGTGTTGGAAGTCGTACAGCACCCACAGTACAACACTGGGTTTCGCCATTAACTGGCAGAAGAGTTCTCCGCTCCCCAACAAGTCATTGATTTACCTGAGTGTGGATATTAACTCATTCCCCATGAAAGCAAAACTGTCCCCAGCCAGGCTGGATTAGCTGAACTCTACTGTCACACATCTCGCCCCACAGAGTGGTGACGGCGCTTTCAGTGATGCGCCTGCTAAGTACGACGTCCGCAAGCCGTGTGGTGGTCCCCCTGGGACTCCTTCACGTGAAGAGAATCCAGAGGTGGTTCGGCCGCCTCCACCAAGACCTAATTAGGCACAAAGGGTGAATGCTGACTGTCACTCCCTCGCTGCAGTCAGACCTGGCGTACTGTAAAACCCCCGTTTTCCATCAAGGGCTTAAGTGACCTCTCACACATGGACCCATCTGTCTCTGGATGGGATGGAATGTGCCAGTCCAGATTGGTAGGTTGGAAATGGAGGTATCTCTCCACATACTGAAACACTTTGCTCCTCTACTAAAAAACAGACATGTCATGGTGAGAACAGACAACATGACGGCGACAGCGTACATCAACCGTCAGGGCGGCATGTGTCATAGGGCGTCATATTTTGTTGACATTCACAATCAAATTTATGGACGAGCAAACTAAGCAGAAAGCTGCATAGAGCTGCAGACAAGGTGTTGATTTCCAGCTCCAAGACAACACACCTGCGCCCAGGCTGTTGCACATGGCTCTTTTCACTTTAGCTGATTTCTGGTTTAATGGTATGTTTTACAAGTAGACAGTAGATGATCACAATGTCAGGGGTATACTATGAGCATGGTTTAATCCATAGCTGTGGTTAAGTACGTGCTTGCTACTGTGAGAAAGAGGTTAGTAGCAAAATATCCACAATGTATAAAAATAGGCCTGGGTCTGCAACAGCTGTACAGTGAACACATTTTAAATAAACTCCGTGTTTAATCATTTTGTGCCTTCATATGCAGTACCGAGGAGGTGGTCCAGGTGTGTAGCAGTGGGGTAAATTGGATGCAGTGCCTGATGTTTACATGCAAAGAGGTTTCTATTCTCAACCCACTTATTCAAGTAACCCAGTTTTTGGTCAGTGCATGTGAAGGCCTCACAAGAATGCTGCACCTCCTGTTTATGAGAAACACCGCTGTGATGACTAATTTGATATCTGGTTTGTCTGGTCATTCATATTTGTTTTTAATTTCCTAAATTGAGTTGTTTATTGTTTGTTGCACAGCATTGATGATGTGTCCACTTGTGCCAGATGTGTCTCTTTTTACAGACAAAAAATTGTGGCGGGGTGAAGGTTTTAGAACATGTTTTTTTTACATTTGATATATATATATATATATATATATATATAAACATTTTTTACAAACGTAAAAACAATCATTTCTAAAAACCTTCACCCACCCCAAAGTTTTTTGTATATATATAAATAAATTGGTGGACCAGAACTCAACACAGACAGAAAACTTAAAGGTTTGTTTTGGTTTCAGTATGAAAATCATACATAGATTAAGAGATCAGTGACTTCTAAGATGTGATGTACTGTCTCACAGCGCTCTGATGACACCACAGACAAACACCATAATCTATATTGTACAAGCTGAGGGTAATATCATTGTAAATGAACCCCCTCTGAGAAATTGTGACATCACACTGACAGCATCTTTGACGAGACTATAGTCACAAATGTAGCACTCCTGACCAAATTCACATTCTTAAAATGAAGATGTCGCTCATATTTCAATTGAAACGTCCATCAAAGTTAGTTCGCTATCCGCTGGGGATTAACCCACAATTCCTTCTCCTCGGAGACATTCACCGGCTTGAGCAGTGATCACATACTGTAGCTCCAGCCAGATGATGGAATGACTACGTACGCACACGCCTAGGGTATCCCTCTCTGTGCTCTGTCAAAGAGAAGCCTCCAGTCACTGCTCAGTGGCAGAAGATGCATTACATGGCGGTGACATTTGAAATAGTCCCTGTGGTGCTCCACCATTGCGTTGACTGACAGACCAGCTTGGGAAACCTGTGCTGTCCCATAATTCACCAGATGCTCTGTGGTCTCACGGATTCCCTCTCATTGTGACATCCCAAAATGCACAGAACTGCTTCAGTGTCGCTTTTTTTCATTCCAGTCACTCTAGGTGTTTTGGTGAAATTTGTCTTTTTGCCTTTTTAACATAATCATACACACTATTGTTCATTCAGCTGATTCAACATGCACAGTGAGAGTTGCTTGGAGAGCACCATGCAGTTGTTAAGCCATTTTTTATTCAACACTTCATAATCAATTGTACTGACCTTTATATAGCTGAGTAGCAATCCACAAATGATGGCTTGCAATTGCTCCATCTATCTGCACTCAGAAATGTATGATCTATATCATTTCCTACATTCTGTTATTTACAGTAGAGTTTGAAAACACGCCATTACAGAGCGTTATATGGCGTTCTCTCCTGACATATAGTATCGTTACAGACAGTACAGGAGAAAAATGACAAATCTGATACAAGGTACTTTAATACTGCTACATCCATGTTTCTTTGAAATATAGAATGTGATGTAAAACATTTCTTCATATTTAAGCAACTACTTGGGTTTCACCTTTTTACATTTGCAAGATTAAACAAGTGCTTGTCCCAAAAAATAATTATAAACCTCATCATTGTTTATGCATTTACTTCTCTCAGCTGATTATTTATACTTACATGAGCCAAAACTCATTATAGTTCAAATATAGTATATAACTATATATATTAACTTGAAGCAGCGGGAGCATACCATAATGTGACAAGGAAGCAATAAAAGCACTAACACTCATTATAAGCTCGTTTTGTTAACCCTTTGTTATATGCTTGTATCATTGTTAATTATGTGTGACATGCAGGGACGGCACAGCAGTAGTCTTTGGAGGTCTGAGCTCACAGTTTAAAAATCGTTGCTCATTCCATAACAAATCCAATGGCAGCCTCATAATGCTGAAAGCTGATTGTATGGAAGCAAATGATGGGCATAAAGAATCAACACGCGTGTTTTGATTGCTTATCCTTGGTGTCCTGGATAATTAGGTCTGAATGTCGTATCCTTGACTTCGAACTTTACTTGAATTTTTTACATCTGAATTGAACGTTCGAATTTGAGCAGTTTTAATATTGCTTTAGAATATCTGAATTTGTGAACCCAATGAAGAAAGGGAACGGAATTGCACAACCTGAATGTGCTGATGTAATTCTTTGGATATGTGGTTTTCCAAGCTAAAATGTTTCAGTGGTATTTCAATTTCAACACGTTCAGAAGTGATTAAAATGGATTTTCAGTTATAAAATGCTGATCTTCATGGCCATCATTTGCTCATAGTCAACGGTGCAGTTGGGTTTCAATTATTCTTTTATTTTACTTCATAAAACTAAGTTATTTAGTTTTACTTGTTCAGGGGGAAACCAGACTAAGAATAAGCACCAGAGGAATATCTCCGACAGGCAGAACATTACAAGCTCCCAGGCTGCCTTCAAAAGTACAACAAAACAGCCGTGCTGATCTGCTTAGCCATCCTGCCCCTCAACCCCCTAATGAACAAGGGCAATGGAGCTCTTGGGTTTTGCCTCTGCCTCTTACCCTAACTTAACAAGATGTCCCCCCACTCACTAGCTTTCTCTCAAACACACAGACACGTATGCACGGTGGTGCACAAAGCCACACACCTCCCAAACCCCAAACCACTAAACCTCAGACCAATCTGTCTGTAGCACTGAAGTATTATTAGACTTACACACTCTCAAAGGGGAAACAGTGAGTGCTGAGAGCTGGAAGATGAGATATGCTACAGGGGCTACTAGTTCCATTAAAATGGCATTCACTGGGGTCTTTGTTATCATCGGCCCTGACGTTTTTCAGGATGTAGTGGGGCTCGCCGATCCATGACCATCTCATCTATCTTTCAGGATTTGAAGGAAGTTGGTGTGAAATTGACACCAATGAGTGCAGCTCAAATCCATGCCAGAACCAGGGAAACTGTGTGGACCGGCTCAACAGCTACAGGTAAAGAGCTTTGTAGTGATGTCCTTCAAACATTAGTAAATCCAACGTATCTCGACCATTATACTGTAATTTTGATACACTATGCTAAAAGATTGGCTCTGAGCTCATGCCCTTTCTTCAAATGTATTTTAATGGATTTAATAATGTACCATTTCAGGTTAAAAGTCGGTGAAATTGTTAATAAAACAAATGTACCTTAATTGCTCTTATAATGCAGTCCTTATTTTTAAACAGTCAAAATCCATGCTTATGTCACTGTACTGCGTGTGCAATCAGACTAAATATGATGTTTAGGGAATATTCAATTTCTATAGATCCCCCCCCCCCCTCTGTGCATGTGCTAGTGGGAAACAGATAGATCTTCTATTTTCCATCTGAGACAATGCATCCGTATTAATGATTTTTCCTATCCAGCTGTGATTGTACGAAGGGATTTTCTGGCCTTCACTGTGAGGAAGACGTCAATGAGTGTTCTTCTAGCCCTTGCCACAACTCTGCCGTTTGTCAAGACCTCGTGAACAAGTAAGTATTAATATAATTCCTTTTTTTTTTTGCTTTCACATTGCTCCTTAGCCTTTTTTGTATTGTGCACTTAAAAGAAAATGCACACACCATTAAAGGCCAAGCAGCTTTAATTTCCTGCATTTGTTTTAAAAGGCCAATAAATAAAACCGAAGAAAACATACAAGGTTGTGATCTTTCTCTTCAAAGTGTTCTGGTTTATATAACAAGCCTGTCTTCATCCTTGACACACATAAGCTGCTATTCTAAAGACAGAGAGCGAATTCAGCAGGAACACATCATGTATCTAGATCGGGCTTTACTCCACTGGTGCTTCTCTCTGCTGTGCTTAATGGGAGCCCCGGGGCTTCCGGGCTTAGTCGGACAGATGGGTAGCGAAGTCCCAGGGCCAATTTGAGTCCTAAATGGTTTGTCTCCAGTTTGTCTCCCGTCATGATTTTTCTCCCATGTGACCTGGCCCTGCTCAGAGCGCTCCCCTGATTGCACATTCCAGGGAGTTCACATCAGGTGTGCTTTAACCTCGCTGCCCACCACAAACACACTGCACACGCCGCTATCTCCAACTCCCTGACCCAACAGGCCGAACAAGTCCATCTGTACTGGGGTGATGAATCAGACTCTGCAGCATACTCAGTGAGCCCTTGCTGTCTTTTTACTTTTCGTTCGATACTTTGAGTTTGACTCTGTAAAAGTTGCATCTTTTCCTCTCATCCAGTGCATGTAGGTACGACTAATTGTTATCGACTAGCAGATTGTTACAGTCAGTGTAACTCAGTGCAATAAAGAAAAGTGTTACTTGTTCTGACAGAGATGTCTCAGATTACTCCAGCAGTTTGAGTTGATGTTATTAGGCAGCACAGTTCTGCTGTGGCATGATAAATACCACCACTGGTGTCACTGATGAAAAATGATGTTAAGCTAATCAAAAGCTGTAGTTTAGATTTTAGCACAGAGGTGTCTAATGACTTGTTTTCTTATTATCTCACTTACAAACAGAATAAGCATTTCCTCCGAGGTGTGTGGTCAGGGGATATTAGACTCACCCGACAGCTGAAGGGAGGAATTAGAATTGAGTAAACCACATTATTGGACAGATGAAGCTCTTAAGTAATAAGTCACCAAATATAATTCACATTAGGTACACACAGGGGAACATAATTGCTGCCCTATTGTTTTGTTTTTTAAGAGCTGCCTATCAGTTTTGAGAGTGGAAAATGGTTTATTGGTGGGGTTGTAACACACACACACACACAGTGGTTTTCTCCAGTTAATTGCTTCTACAAGAGTGTGTGCAGTTTTTGCTGAGAAAAAGAACTCTGCATATTTTGAAGCTCTGCTAAGAACTGAACTAAACACAAATAAAATATGCTCTCAATACTGTCTGACACACTGGTCTTCACTGGATTTCACTTTATTTCCTAATGATTGAGTGTTATCTTCCTTAGGTTCCGCTGCATTTGCCCTCCTGGTTATTTTGGAACGCTGTGTGACCTGGATGTGAATGAGTGTGAAGTTTCACCTTGCCTACACGAGGGCATCTGTATCAACACGCCCGGGGGCTTCAAGTGTGTCTGTCGCCCTGGATACTCAGGTAGCTCTTTTGCCCTCAAGTGACATGAAGATCAATATGAGAGACTAACTAAAAAGCTTATCAACACTTGCTGCGGCCGCACGCTATTATGGACACTCTGACACAGATCTGGCTTAGTGTAAAAAAAAAAAAAAAACTGCTTTACAATACTTGCTTTTAATTAGCCCACCTGCCTCTACGAGATACAGTGGCTGCCTTTCAGTAGAGGCAGCGAGATCGATTCACGTCACGTGTTTTATCTGATGAAAACATCTCAGTGTTCTGTGAGTTTCATTTATTTCATTTATTTGCTTCTTTAGTCTTGGAGCGCTAATGTTGTTTTACTTCAATCCATTTGTCATATTTTCCACTTATGCGGACATCAAGCTATTTTAGAGCAACTTTCATTTTTAATTAGAGCAATTTTAGTGTGTGTGTGTGTGTGTGTGTGTGTGTGTGTGTGGGTGTGTGTGTGCGTGCGCACAAAAGCCGATTCCTGTCAGGTACTGGGAAGATTAATTTCATTTGTCTTCCGCACTGTATCATCAATTTATCCTTCCCCAGTTGAGAAGGGGAGGGGGGGGGGGGGGGGGAATCTCTGAGGTATTGCTACTCTGGAGAGCCGAACCTGACACGCATGGCCCAATTCCCACAGAAGCAGCTTTTATTATTAGGCCTACGCACAGCATAGTACAAGTCATTACTTTTTCTGTTGCTCTAAGCTCATCTGAGGAAACAGGGTTCCCCAAGAGAGCAAGCGGCCAGAGGGTACAGTTTGGATTGGCTGAAACCAACTAGAACTCATACAAAACATTTGCTCTAGTAACAGCATTGCAACTTTTTACAAAAACACGAGCGGGTTCGTTGTGCTACACTGTAGCTGTGTGTGACTTCTTTTTATTCCAGTCTAATAGTACATTTTTCATCTTGGGGTGATTCATCACATCCTATTTGTGCAGCCTGATTGGAATTGATTTCAATGTTATTCTGCTTTGGTGGTATGATGCGTCATCTCCTCTATCTATGAAATACTGTAACTCGTTGTGTCACTTGATGGTATCATCATATTATTTGCTTCAGCCATCAGGGAAGTCAAGGTTCTTGTTGTTGTTTTTTGCATATCGAATGCCAACATTCATTTTGACTGTAACAGTTGAAGCTGCTTACTAATAAATCAGTCTGGTGCTTTATCTACTCACTCTCATGGATGTGATTAAGCTATAATGACACTTCATTCCCACCCGCATCGCTAGTCATAGTGGATTTTCTTAGTGGTTGGTTGTTGGTCAGTGTGTCAGTGCGTCGATATTTTCTGTTTTTATACAGAGTTTTTTCCATAGTATAAATGCTTGGACCATTACCTGACTTTTCTAAACTGATCGGTTCTCGATGACCCACTTAGAAAGTATACATTAAGATTAATAAGATGCTTTTTTATGTTTTCCAATCCGGTCAAAATGAATCACGTGCTTAATAACAACCTTAACTGTAACATAATCACAAGCTTTATTGCTATTTACAATATAATTTTGTCTTCCGTGAGATATTGACAAACACTTTAAAGCATGCTGTGTCTTACGCCGTACAACTGTCTTGGCAGTTGCCTACATCTCAGCTGTCTGACCATTATTTAGTATGTTTTGTCTAAAAGGCTCTGCAATCACAATAATGTATTATTTAACTGTGCTCTGTACTGAGGTCAGAAGTCATTACAGCGACGTGATTAATGGGTAATCGTGTTTGTATGAATCACAGTTTAAGCACACTATTCGTCACCTTCTGTTTTCTCTTCTTCACCCATCATTAAGGAGCATGTTCCCTTGAGTGATAGTACAGTGCAATCAGCACATTGCTGCAGCTTCCTCAGTCAGCACATTGGTGGATGATGCTCCGGCCCGGGCACTGCTGTTTGCTGTTAAGGCTTCAGCAGATTCAGTATTTTACTGGGTGAACTTGATGAATAACATTTGGTCACTATTTTGATGTTTGCCACCGAGGCTTTGCAGATCTATTGCTTTAGAGGTGTAGTGCACATTTAACGTGAATAGAATAGTGGAATTTATGAGTGTATCAAGAACAAGACAGTTCTTGCTACTTTGAGACAGAGTTAGTACATGACATATACATGTGTTTTTGGGGCTGAGTACTGATTAGTACGTTTTTTAAAAGCTATTTCAGACCCCTGTTGACCAGTCTGCGGCATTAAATATTCAGTATGTAATCCCATATCTCATTCATAGTTCAGTCCTTCAGATCTGACCTAAATACAAACATCAAATTACATAGTGTGAGCATCAGTCTATGGGCAGTGGGATATAGAAGTGTCATGCAATCGTTTACAACAACAAAGTAACTATATAAAGTAATTGATATCTCATTGGAAACAAATGTAAAATGTTAATCAAATAAATAACATTTCTGAGTGAATTTTGTAAAGAATGAAGAACACAGACATCTGCCAGTATCAGTCTGTCCTCCTGTCTTATGTCCTCCTGTCCTCTGTCCTCTTGGCTGCTGTTGGCTGATCCTGCGTGCTGTGCTTGTGTAAACATAGCAGCGGTGGCCATTTCAAATGGGTTTTGTTTCGCTTACATGTCCGTTCTTGTTGCACAGATGTATTGAGAAACGATTGACTTTTTACTTGCAAATATTTTAACAACAAGCGTAGTTGCCGTCAACTTTAGCATCCTTCACTTCACCTGGTTCACTTCACGACAGCGGCCTCTCTGCTCACGCTTTATTTTCATAGTTATGAATATTATATTCCAATGCTGCCAATTTAGCCTCCTAAATGTTACACACTGTCGGTTTATTCATTCTCTTTCATGATGAAACACAGGAGGCATGAAATTAATTCTTGTCACTTTGTTTGTTTACATCTTTCTCAGCCAATGGATGAAAAGCTTACCCAACGATTGGGTCAGTGGTGGGTTTTTTCCTCTCGATTCCTGGAAGTTGAGATTTTAGTAGTTGGTACATAATATTTTTACCACTTTAGTGAAAAACAACATCATAAAAATGCCTGTTTGTAGAATTAGGAACGACCCATTTATTTTTAATTCCCCAGCAAAACGAGTCACTTCTGTGGATCTCTCTGAAGAAGTGCTATAATTTAGACTACTACAAACAGTCATTAGTGTGTTTTCCCAAAGTCTGTCTCTGATTTGTTGGCAGAAGGTGGACACATTTTGACACATTCTGTTATCTGGTGATTCCTTCACAGCTTGAACTCTCCCTTCCGTTTCTCCTCTGATCTCATTGCTATATTTGTGGGGGTCTGCATGAATAATAAATAGCATCCACTCTTTGAGTAAAGCTGACTTACTTAGTGAGTCCTCAGAGTTATCTTAAATGTGGCTGATGGACGGTGAAGATATAAGTTATTTTGAGTGCAATTCACGTGTTCTCTTTGAGTCAGCACAATTGGTGCAGCACAGTTTGTATGGAGGATCGTGCCTTGCTAGACATGCTACTGTGTAGGCACAGCTGTAAGGATATACAGTGCGTATAGTATGTGACACACTTTTCCATTAGTTCAGTGCTGCACTTCACTGAATCCTCTCAGGGACGTTGACTATTGTTGCAACATGCGCCGGTCCTTTAGTGGGCTAGGGCTGTGTATATCATGCTATTATATTGACACACTTTTTTAAAAAAGTCTTTAATTTAGTTTCTGTTGTTAAATAAGTTTAAACTGTTTTTAAAGGGTCGGTTCACCCAAATTACAAAAACACAAAGTGAGGTAGCTTTGGTTTTATTTGCCCCTGAGACTGCTGCCTCCATCCTCACATCATGGAGGGAGTAGCCAGTACACTGTTTCTGGAACACATTTGGGTAAACTGGCCTTTCAAAGACATCATGCATCTTTATATCAGTTGTTTGTATTTGGTTCATTTGTTTCACAGTCACATTTTTAGAGAAATGGTTTCATTTAATTAGCTGTTTATTGTTACTTTATTGATACACTCTGCTATCAGTGGGACACAAAACAAAGTCAGTGGGTTTTCACTTTAATTCAACACAGGCCGGTTTTTACTACAAGATGTAAACATGAATTCTTGTTTAGGTTAGGGCTATTTTCATGATCCATTAATCTGTTAATCAATTTTTAAAAGAGTTGATTATTTATTTAGTCAATAAATCACAAAAAAATGGCCATTTCCCCAGAACCCACGGTGATGTCTTCAGATTGCTTGTTTTATTTGACGAACAGGCTAAAACCATAATATATTTAATTTAGAGTCATAAGGATTTTAAGAAAAGCAGCAAATACTCATATTTCAGAGGCTGGAACCACTGGATGGTTGGCAATGTTGCAATATGAAATACAAAACAATTAATCAATATTCACAATTGGTTGGGAATTTTTTCTCTATTGATAAAATAATGAATTCATCGACTGTTTCATCTCTGGTTTAGATATTGGTGAGTCAACATTTTAATACCCGGCAGGCAGATTTTGTCTTAAGTATAAGCTATTAATGACTCATATGTCATTTTCCCTTTCTTTAGAGATCTGCGGTTACAGTGTATAACAAACTGTTTCTGTTCATAGCCATTTCTCCTACTATCATTAGACACATGAGCCATATCCATCTTTTAAATTCAAATAACAGGTGTGAAGAAGTTCACACGATATTTTGTAGAAGACTAGGGTGTAAAACTTGGTTAAAAACTTCCAGTAGGATATAATATTTCTGCTTTCTGCTTTGATTCACTTGCTATTCATGTAGCAGATGGATACTGATAATTAAAGCTAAAGTGTCAAATAGAATCACAAGACACAAGATAAAGGCACTTTGAATTAGGTTTTTTTCATGGCAAACCCTTTTCATCAAAAACATTCAAGGGATGTTGACAGTAATAGTAAAATAATATGCGAGCAAGAGGTAACTTGAGGTGAAAAACCCAGAGATCCTTTAATGCAATACCTGTAAACTACACACAGCACGTTCTTGTTTACCATCTCTGCCAGCCTGTGACCACTTTTTATTAAAGCTTACTACAGAGACCAGAGATAAAAATAAAATAAAAAAACATGCCATGTTGGCGAGGCAGCTTTATCTGGACAGTATGCGGCTGTTAGGAGACAGTGTTTTGCTCTCAAAGTACTGGTTGCATCTTGTAGTTAACTCTGAGAGACCCACATAGACCCGTTGCTGGATCTTTAGGGGGAGATAGCAGGTCAACAGTATATGCCACAGAGAAGTGTATACATCATCTAAAGATTCATTTTGAAATGCAGCTCAGCTGTATGTGTCAAGTGGTTCTAGTCATAAATCAGAAGTAGAATTATTTTAATTAAATTATGAAAGTGTAATAGGGCTTAGAACATTATGATGGAGGTATATGATGACCATCCTAATGCTCTATGATGTCCCATAGACAAAGCCATGCTGTGATTTGGTATCAAAAACATTTGACATTCGGAGATTTTAATTATTCAGCGATTGGTTAGCGAGTACTTCTGTGAATTCCTCAGGTCTTCTCATTTCCTACGACAGCAGTATCTCCACTCTAGCTTTAAGACGTTGAGCCCACTACAGCATCTTTAAGACAGTATGTCTGCCCTTAGAGGGCAATATTTTGTAATATTTTTGTGTAAGTGATTTAGCAGGAATCTTGTACTAACCTGCGATGATAAATCCACGAATCCAAAAACAGAGTCTCCGTAGTCTGATTCAGGGTCAGCCAAGACGGCAAGCAGACGAGGAGAAAATTGGCAACAATACCACAATAATAATGTATAAATGTGTCTTTAAGATACACATGGTGAGTTGTTCACTTTGATGGATCTTGTGCCTCAAGTTTAAGGTCTTTGCAAGTTGATTTGCATGTCATACAGTTTTCATGATGCTGATTTTCATCTTTTATA
This sequence comes from Anarhichas minor, assembly GCF_050575085.1. Classification (NCBI taxonomy): domain Eukaryota; kingdom Metazoa; phylum Chordata; class Actinopteri; order Perciformes; family Anarhichadidae; genus Anarhichas; species Anarhichas minor. The sequence continues at coordinate 11,486,752 of NW_027466504.1, forward strand.
ATTGTCCGCTGTGTGTTTTGGCTGACAGAAGTGGAGAGAAGGATGTGCACATGTTTAGTTATTGGGCTTAAACATAAGTCCTTTCGTTTTTCATTCAATGCTAATCATACGGTAACATTGTCATGTAATGACAACGGCATATGTTACCGTATGATTAGCATTGAAGGATAAAGGTGGTGTTTTTTTCTTTTAATTATATTGAACAAGTCCCATACAAAGACATACACAAACAACAAATTCATCTTGACAAGCGTATCTCTACCTCACACCTCCACTGCATCCAGAAACTATTATAAATATGTGAAATAGCCATACTGAGGAATTTTGTCAGCATATTCCTTAATTGCATTAAACATAACCGGTGTAGTTTATTCCTCTAGCTTTGTCAAACTCACAAAACTGTGTAAAAACGGGACCATGTCCCCGGAGCATGTGCAACGGTGTCTCCACAGATCTTGCAGAATAATCAAAAGTCATCCTGTGCCTAGTTTGTAATTTGCAAAGACTTTCATAGATTTTTGACGTTTTTGTCATATTTGAAAACTGAATTATAAAAACATTTAAAAAACTTTGTCTTATCAAGTTGTTGAATATGTGATGTCTTACTAAAATACCCTTCATTTCCTAGGGGCACGGTGTGGAGTTGACATCGATGAGTGTGTTTCAAACCCATGCCGAAATCGTGGGAAATGTATCGACGCGCCTGATCAATACCACTGCTTGTGTCTTGATGGCTTCATCGGGCTCCAATGTGAGACGAACATTGATGAATGCGTGTCAGCGCCTTGTCTTCATGGGAGGTACAGATTTTGTTTGCTGTCATTTAGAACAGAAAGACTGCAAATGCAGTGTGGCATTCACATGGAATTATTTTTAATTACACTCCTTGCCAGTGCAGTGAGCGGAAACACATGTCACCTGTTGTATGGGGTCATTAATTCCGTTAAAGGGGAAATGCTCAATCATTCAAAAGATTATATCTCTAAGGATTCTGCATGAACTATACAGCAAAAGATCTGAGTTTTGGTTGATTTCAATTCTAACCCCATCTGTTGCCTTCTCAGCTGTGAAGATGGAGTAAATTCATACTCCTGTCTTTGTGAATCTGGATGGAGCGGCAGGAGATGTGAAACAAACATTGACGTGAGTTGGGCTCGATTAATGAACCTGCTGGGTGTTCAAAGGGAATGACGAGAATTTTCTAATCTTTGTGTGGCCTTTGGTATCACCACCTCTATTGATTTGTGTACAAGATAAGTCAATTGAACTACCAGGATCATGTGAGCATTGTACAAATACCTGATTAAAAGAAATTGCTTAGTCTAATGCCTAATTGATTTAAACCACAGCTTGTGCTGGACTCTAGAGATAAAACATCGAGTTGCTTACAATGTCTCTGAGTATTTAGTTCAGTGGATAATCTGATCATCTGCATTTTAACTACTAACAATTCATTCTAAACCGAAGTTGTTACTTTTTAGTTTTTTAATCGCACACTATGCATTTTAGATGGCAAATTGTGCATGTCATGGTCATATCTGTCAAAATGCTTACTTTCATTTCCAGGACTGCGCTTCCAGTCCCTGTTTGAACGGAGGCTCATGTGTGGATCTCATTGATAAATATGCATGCTTCTGTCAGGAAGGCTACGCAGGGAAAACCTGTGAGTCTGATGTAGATGTCTGCAAAGAAGCCGCTTTTAGTGTCTCACTGTGTTTCAATGGAGCCTCCTGCCTTGACGGTGAGGGATCAAACTTTACATGCAGGTGAGTTGTACCACTCTTAGAAGTCTTTTATTGCTTTAATGAAATGATACTGAAACAAATTGTGAGTGAAGAATGTGCCAGCATTCATCACAGTAAACTGAATATGTGCCCCGTGAGACTGGAATGCTTTTAGGGTATAAGTTGGGTTCGGGCTTAATAAACAGTAAATATCCAAATCTTGGAGAGTTGTAAGTATCACAGGTGAACTGGTAAAAAATCTGACCTCCCCGTTACAATTGTGGTCAGTATTTTATAAATTTGGCATTTCTCTAACTAAAAAATAATCTTGTGTCTCAAGAATAGTGCTAATGTATACGTGTGCCTTCATATTCAGTAGCACTCCTCTAGGTTGGTGCAGTGAATCATTACTTTTAAATTGCTGACATGTTCTCCCTTGAGTGATGAAGTGTATCTGAATACAAGAGGTATGTGGTAAGTGTGTGCAGATTTGACACAGCCGCTCCCTGGATGCCTTACAGTTAATTACATTGTCTAACCTTCTGCTGATGTGCTGCTATATGCTCAGTGTCATGATTTAATGTATCCCAGACCACCAAAAGTCCAAATGGGTTGGTGCACTTCACAGTGTTATATATTGATGCACTGGACTGCCTACTGCCTGAGCACAGCATTGTTCATACGATGTTGTAGGCTAATTTGTGTATGTATATATATATATATATATATATATTACATACAGTAAGACAAAATAGTGTGTGTTGTGCATTCACAGATAAATGTGCACACTAAGGACAAACAATGTCCTTTAGTGTCCTGCTGATCTGCAACATGATGATTGTGCGTTGGGTGCACTTTAAGATTCTTTGGACATCAAATAAAATTCATTATGGTATCAATACATTATTAACTTGTTTTGGGCCCTATTCAGATTCAGTAATCAGTCAAGATGTTTGATTTGGCTTTTTTACAGACAATTAATTTAAATAAAAACACCACCACGCAACATAAATACAGATATAGCTGTTGTCCAGTGTTAGAATGACAGCAGGTGCCCATCTTGTGATTTGTGTTGAAGAGCCAATCTTCTGGTTTGCATTTACATCACAGACTGTGACTTCAAATCCCATTCAAAGCATGTTTTGTTCATTCCACATTATGTTTTCTTCTTCAATGGAGAGGTTTGATCGGATTAGCACACTGACTAATTTAAATATGAAATCAGTCATGCAATGGTTTCTTCGCCAGACCACATCTACAGTACATACATCACAGTGTTGTTTTACCTGCATGGTATGTGTGAAGTGGTACACATTCATTTTTGCACTTTGTTCGGCAAAAGAGGTCCAAACCCTCTCCATTCTTTCTCTATTGTGGTGGTCGGCCAAGAGGTTATGAATACAATCCTTTGTCCATTTCCTGGTGTTGTATATGATTATACTCAGTTATGAACTAAGTTTACAACAGAAGTCAATTCCCAAAGAGGAATCTTAGCCTCGTGAATAGAGCAGGAGTTTGTTACTATTTATTTGGGGTAAATCTGAGAATCTGCATTGTTTCTCTACATTGTTCTGCTCGTGTCACTTTTTATAATGTCAAATATTCCCAAAGATGTTCAGCGAGTTCACGGTCTGGTGACTGTGAATTGGAAATCCATGCAAGTCAGCAGACCTCGGTCTTCCTTTGGCCTCGGGTAGCTTTGTTACATGATCAGGCTCATTGCCCATCTGGAAAATGACTGCTCTTCTACAAAACGTAAAGCCAGCGGGGATGACATCTGCAGAATCGAGTGGTATACCTCTCTTTGCTCAAGGTGCAGCTTATCCTCTTCGAATCACCAACTCCACAACAGAAAACCATTACCACACATAAACATTCTCGCTTTGGTTACCTGTGGACTTTATGCACTGCTGAATCAATCCGTTATGTTTTATCTTCCCCTTAAATAAGATCTCTAATTTCAAGTTTGTGTTCTGTAAACTTACCTTGAGTTTTCAGCAGTGACTTTCTTTTTTCTTTTCTTTTTTTGTTAGTCACGACCAGGTTTTGTTAAAGAAATTGATTAGCAGTGAGGATATGAACACATAGAGGGCTTTATTCATTGAGTCGAGCCATGGACAAAACAACCAGGGCCCTTTGTTTAAGAGCAGTCCTTTGGCAACATCATCCGTTCACTACGCTGAACAGTGTTTTCTCCGAACTTCATTCAGGTGGTATGGAAATACCCTGCGCCAGAACTCCAAAGTACTCTGTCACGGGTCTGTCACTGTTCATTTGTGGATTTGTTGTTGTATTCATTATGAATATTTAGCTGATAATGTGCAAGCTGGACTAATGCATTGCTCTTTCTTTCTTAGGAGAGCATCCGGATGGACTTGAGTTGTTCAGATATAGTATAGACACTGTTAAGTTCAACAGTATCTTATTACTCTGTAGGTGTAAAGTACGTAGATTATTGTAAAATAATACAGATACTTTTAAGTCTCCACAGATCCATTATAAGAATACTATGTATAGCTTGATATATGTTAAGTTAATGAAAAGCAGTTTCTTACTTTCAGTTTAAATTGAAGCCACTCTTTAGTTTATCATCTGCTTTACTGATTCCAGATTTGTCTGTTTTAAATAATAAACTCTGAAATAAGAAGCAACAACTGACTAGAAAAAGTTGTTCTGATAAATAATGAAAACAAGCATTTTTAACAGATGCAGTGTGTCAGACCCACAAGAAGGAAGTGACAGCGCCGCGAGACAGCCTCGCAGTTTGAAAGTATGATATGTTTTCTTAGCTGTCCGCCAGGTTTCATGGGGGATTTCTGTGAAGTGGATGTTAACGAATGTTGCTCAGCTCCCTGCCACAACGGTGCCATTTGCCAAGATCTTATTAATAGCTACGTCTGCCACTGCAGGTCAGGTGAGTCACTCAGACATCCTGTGAGTTTTTCCAATTTACCTAGAAATGAGGCAACCAATGCATTTTTTTTCTCATTTTACAAGACCTGTTAAAGGAAACCTTTGTGGCTCATGAACAAGATTTCTAAGACAGAACCTCGATGGCGAGACTTTTTTTGAAGTGAACAGGAACACTTCACTGTGCCCCAGATGTGTTGTACAGTTTACTATACGGCACCATGTTAATGCCCATATTGGATTGAAATAGGCCACATGAAGTGTCACTAAAGGTTGCCATATTGCCTACATAGCTTCTGTGCCTCAAAGCCGTTCAAGAGTGATCTTCTTTTCTCCAGGGGAAAATTTGTAGACATACAGTACTAAAAAAGACGACGATAAAAAGACGATACGGCTCATTAAAATGTATGTGGCGTCTTGCTCTTTAGTGAAAGCCTTTTCTTGTCTTTGTATGTGTGTGTGAACCCAAAAAGAAGCAAATCAATGTAGGAGAATCTGATTGATATTCACTTCAGAGGGTGGAAGTGGGAGAGCCTGGGCTCACCACGGCACTCTGTGGGCTTTTGTTCCTGGCAGGTTGGACAGGCCCTCACTGTGAGGATGACATTAATGAGTGCCTTCCACCGCCCTGCAACCAGGGGATATGCATTCAGAATGATCCAGGATACGGCTACACCTGTTTCTGTCGCCCTGGATTTGTGGTGAGGCTCCCCACCTTATTCCCCATCTCCCCGTCTTGTTTCTCTTTTTTTCTTCTTTTTATTAACCTTTACCCTCTTGCACCCTTAACTCGTTGAGTCCTCTCTTGGGACTTACTTACTAGATCATCTTTTATTCATTCCTATTGTAAAGCGGGTAAATCAGATGCCTGTCTCATAGAAATCACATGACAACATATGACACTTTTACTACTAATACTACAAATAATTTATACCCTATAATGTTACTTTGGATAAAATATTAAATATTCCAAATGTTAACGTTGCACATAAGAATGATTTGAATATAATATAGTCAGATGCCATCTCGCATCACATGGTTTTTAAGTTTTAAAAAAAGCCTGTTTTTTGTTACATAATCTCATGTTCCCTACTTAATGCAAACTTAATTATTCAAACAACGTATCGCATTTAGCATCTCATCGTAGAGTTACAGGACATATCTGAAGGCTGTTTATTTTCCATACACAGGGGAGGAACTGTGAGCACAACTATGATGACTGCCTGTTGAATCCATGTCCAGAAGCATTTTCCTGTGTAGATGGCATCAACAAGGTCAGCTGCCTGCCTCCTGTTACGGATGCTGTTCCCTTGGCGACTGCAGTCAAAAATACCACTCGCGGCTTCACACCCAGGGTGCCAACGCCAACACTTACCACAGCAACAGCAGCTGAGAAATCTGCAGGTATGTAGTCGGGTACATCCATTTTATGCTACGCTTTATACTTTATTACTTCACTAAATGTATCTAATAGCTATAATAACTAGTTACTCTTCAGAGTTTTTACATAGAAAGGAATACGCTTGTACAGTGCATTGCTAAAGAGCAAACTAGTGGCTCGTCACTCGCTTATTTGGCCCCCATTTAGCATTTCAGATTTCTATCACTCATTAGCAGCTTCACCAAAGAGACATTTTTCCTCACATGGTTTCATCCAAATAACTCCGTGAGACCTACAGAGATAAAACTGTCCAGTATTTCACAAAAAAAGCTAAAGATAAGAGAAAAGTCAGAAAAATGAATGTTCATTTCTGCTGCAGAACTTTTGTTTTGTTCATCTTTCCTAACCCATTCATCATCTCATGAGCCCTCATATTTCAATGGTGACCCTTTTTTAGGGAGCCTGATCCCTACGGTTGGGAACCGGACTAAACTAACTAACTGTGTCTAAAGTAGATCAAATACCAACAGCTCCACCTCCTCCAACTTCAACAGTAAAGTGCTGCACATTTTTACATCCTACTAATATAACACTCATAAGGGGCATTTTTCTGTAGATTGAGTACTGTTACTTTTTATACTTTATTTATATTACTGTATATTTTATCAGATCAAGTAGAAATATTTGTATGGTTTTGAATGCAGGACTTTTATTTGTATTTGTACATGTTTGTGTTGCTACGTTTACTTAAGTAAAGGATCTAGGTACTTCTTCCACTACGGAGTATATACAGTGGTCAGCAGTATCCTTGTGCTCTCTTTTAAGCAGACTTAAATGCAGTTTAGCTCAGTTCCTACTAATTGTGAAAGATGTGTATAAACTTCAAAGGCTGCATATGTTTAAGAAGTTCCAATTTCGCATCAGTTCAAATTAGTTTCTCATGTTTGAACTTGTCTGTGTGTTCAGGCTGCTTCTACATACTTTTGATGTTAACTTTCCTATTTGAGTTTTTTTTTTTAAGGAAATGAATATGATTATGGATTATATTCATAGCCTGTAAAACCCAGACTCATTGCTGGAATGACAAATGTGGCAGTGTATCAAGTTAAATTAATGTTTCTCAATCAAGTCATAGCCCCCATTACAACACTATTACTTCCATTCACATTATATGTGCAAGAAAGTGACACTAAATCACAGCAATCAATTTGTACTGATGGTGGTCCAGGGATTTCTTTTTTTCTTTTGGCAAATTACAAAGCTATCCTTCCCTTGTCCTTCCCACCAAACATTTTTAGCTGCACAAGGTTTGCCAGTTTCGATTGAGAGGAGACTCCCACTGAGCTGGTACTCCAAATGTGATTTGACAGCCTTTGGGACATAGCAGGCGATGATATATTAGGTTTGATTGAGAGATTGTTGTAGTTTGTGCAGCTGTGGGGACAGAAAATCCTGTTAAAATCTAGTTTTGTATTGGCCACTAAAGTGCATTTTCTATTTCAGTTTGAGAACAATAATTTAAAAGAGTGGTAAGTCCAATCATTATTTGTCGCTATATCCTTTAACACTCAAATGAAGACACTGAACACGATATGTTATACATTATTGGTGTTGGATTCAGTCATCTATGTGAGGGGAGGAATTCAGAGCCCTGGGCAGATTGTTACTGCTTGACAGATGAGGTCTGTCTACCTTTGAAACTGTTCACAGAGCTGTAAAACAGACCTATTGAACACAGACGAGCTTGAACCAATTCAGGGAGACACTCCGAAAATCACTTTGGGCCGAACATAATGGAGTCCTACCCGCTGCACCTGATCCAGCTCTCATCCAGGGCACATTGCATCGGTGTGGAGATGGTTACGACACTGGTAAAGAAAAACAAACCCGAGCGTCTACACACTGAAACATCTCTTTACTCTTTTACATATACGTGCATAATCAGAGTAAATAAGTTTTAAAGCAAGGGGACCCAGAAACCCATGAGTTTATCTAACTAGGTCACCATCTAAAAGCATGCAGTGCCCTTGGTGTTGCTTGAAATAGACTCAGACAGTGCTCCTTTAAACCTAAGACTCCACAACCTTTGAAATATACCAAGTCAATTGGATTTTATACGTAGAGGGTTTAACAGGTACACTAACGGTAGGATAACATTTCTTGATGACATCTTTGACATTAATTTGGTCAAAATCTTGATTTATTTTTTTTCTTTCTTAATTTTGATGGCAAAAATACATTTAGTTCAGTTCAGCAAAACTAGTGGCTACGAAAAAATTATTTCATTCTATTCCCCAGATTGAAATGATTGTCTTCTGGGTTTCTTTTATTTTTTTTCCCATCACTATACGTTCACTGCTGAGCTCCACAGTATTTTAGCTCTACAATATGAGCGCTGATGGTTATCTAGAGAGGACACTGCTGGTGGAGGGAGGCTTACTGCGGCTAAGCCACGCTTTGGTTGACTTTCCTTGGAGTGATCACCACAGCACAGGTGAAGCTGTTATCTGTTGCTGCCATGTGCAGCAGAAATGAAATGACTTAAGCTCCTCAAAATCAACTTGATGAGTAAGAGGTTAGCCAGAGGGTCCTATTAAAACATGCAGCGCCTCTCTTGGGGCTGTCACCTTGTTGACCTTCAGTTTAACATGCACGCATTTGTTCCGTCCCGCACTAATAAATGTTAGCATGTCTTGTTTATGATCGAGTTGGCAGTGCCCGGTTAGTATGCCTGTAACCATTTTGATATATTTAGTGACTCAGCTTCTCTAGTGAGTCATAATGACGTCTGCATGATGTGCACAGTTAAAAATATTTATGAAAGAAAGGCTCCTCGAGATGAAAAACGCTGTGTCTGAATGTATCATTTTAGCTGCAGTTCATGGCCTGTGTGCTCCTGTACAGTAACTGTCAGTGCAGTGCGTTGGAGTAACTTTTATTTTTAAAACCAGACAACAAAGATATAATTAGACAACAGATTTTTAAATGGCCATATCATATTTAGGATTCTATTCCGCTGTGTATGTCAGCAGTATAATCATTTTCAACCAAATCTCCTTTCATCACATGTATTGAATATAAGACCTTTTCTGCTGGTTTTCAAACAGTATAGAATGACCTTTTGCCTTCCCTCGGGGCTCTGACATTGCAAAGGGGTCCAAGAATGGTCCTCACTGGTATTTTATCTCTGTCCTGTGACAAGTTCAATCAGTCAGTCTATTACCTCACGAAGTAAATCAGGGATGAAACAGGACGGACGTCCTGCCTTTTTTTTTAATAAATGGGACATTAAGTCTGTATCAATTAAATCTCGCCGCCCAAAGTCTATCCTCTTATTAATTGATCTTAAGCTCGTATTTCTCCAGTTATATGTTCCTAGAGGAACATCTTGTGCTTTAACCTGTCTGACATTCGCATACAGTCTGTGCTGCAACATTGTGCTCCACCTTTACAAGTAACATTAAATATGACTCGTATCAATGTTCTCACATCTTTTATGGACATGTATTAGGACCCTAATTAAATCTGAAATGAAAGATTTATATCAAGGAATATTTCCACTGAGACAACTTTGTTCCCCTATTGAAACTAGAAAAGCTTTTGAGCTGAGTCCAGCAGTGACAAACTCCTCAGTCAGCACTATGTTAGCCCGTCCTGTTCTAATAACAGTAAAGAAAATACTGATACTGCTCAAAACAAGATAGGAGACAGTTTAAGTTGTAGACATTTACAATTTAGATTCAGCCGAACTAGTTATTTGAGACGCGGATGAAAAATCTGCTGTGAGAATGTACGGTAGCGGTAAAAACAGGAGACCTTTGAAGGAGAGACTGAAGCTAACTGCTAATGAGGTATGATGCTGCCTCCTGGCAGCAGCCTCAGACTGCATCAAAGACTACATCAGACTAAACCAGGCTTTAAAATGAATGAATAGCTTTGTCTCTGAGGGGTAATTTTCCATCATCAGCATTGGTAAACCCCATTGTCAGGAGTCAAGCAGAAGACAGCGCAGCATTGTTGCTGAGTGCATTTATCTTCATTAATTCATAGATCACAGTAGGTCTGCTCATAACAATTCTCACTTTTTTTTGTTAGGGGATTTTCTTCAGGGTATTGGTCATGTTGCTCTCCAGAGAAATTGGGGGTATTTAGGTTAGCTTGCTTGCCAAATGCCCTGCGGGGCCCACTGTCAGATCAAAGAGGGTCTAACCCATTGGGGCTTGACACGTAACAAATATTGATAAAGGTCTCACTTGCAGCCCCCGATTAATCACGGCAACAACTTAAAAGAAGCTTTGCTGATTTCTCTAGTGTAATGATTTTCCTTTTTCGTTTTTCAGATAAGAACACACAGAGCATGAGACAGGTGCATCCAGGAATGCTTTTCATTGTAACAGGCTCTCCGGTTCGACTTTTCTGCAACAAATTGCACTACTTCCTTCAAATGAGAAATATATTGAGCATGAGTGCCCCTAATGCTTGCCTCCAATTGCAGGCTGTGCCAGTCTTTTAAGTTTGTCTGCGTCACTACCCCCAATAAGCTTGCGGGCAGTGGACATTTTACTGAAATATCCCATAATTGCCCATTCTCATGGATAATATAAGCCATGTTATTCCTCTATAAAATGAGGCACATAATAAACTTGTATGAATACCTTCATTTCAGCCAAGATTCCTCTCCCGCCTAATATAGTGCCATTTGCATGCTTCACAGCTTTTTGGCAAATAAGACTATTTACAGTATGCCTGTAAAGTGAGCAAAATGAAAAAAAACTGTGGTGCTACCAAGAGCCTTTAAAGCCTTTTTTTCTGTATTCAAAATAATAATAATTATCTACTTTCTGGCTTCCCACACTAAATGGCCTGCACTGCGCATTAGTCTCTTTCAGCTGTATGCCATTAATAATGCTGCTGAGGTTATTGATGGGTACACATCACATTTACATTTTATACAGCATGGATGTATGGAAGCCCTGAGAAAAAGAAAACTTTTGGTGAGTCTTTTCTAAATTGTTTGTTAATGATTTTTCTAGGCAGGTTTGAACTCCTCCACACACTCCACACAAAACACAAGTGTGTTAGCAAGTTCTGTAACATCAGAGTCAAGTTGTTGGTTTGGCTAGAAATGTATTTTAATCTGCCGTTAGCTATACTGACGTAAACCCTTTGCCCGCTAGCTAACGAGTTACAACTAACAGCTACAACCTAAGTTAAGTCGACCGTATAGCTAACGTTAGTGTATTGTAACGTTAGGTATGGTAGCCGGGACCCCTTATTGGTGGGATGTTGATTTTTTGGGATTCTGGAGTGAAATGTGATTTGCAATAAGTTGGGGACACTTGAGTGAAACTGACTATTTCATATATTCAGATTATTGTATTGGATAATGGAGTGCTGCAGGCCGTATTATGATTCACAGTGTCTTGGGAACACTGGAGTGTAACGGACTGTCTTCAATTTTCTGATTATTGAATTGTCGGGAGCTTGTTTTGTCTCTGTGTGTGTTTAAGTCTTGTCCTGTTTATTCTGTAACGTTCTGGTTATAATGGCTGCGTTTTATCTGCAGTAATATTCTCTGGGTACACCAATAAAATGACTCTGCACAACAGCAATTTCAAGCTATTTAAGTGTGCTGATGACATGGCTTGGGTCGTTTCCACAGAAAATTGTGTAAATCCAGCTCAAAGTTAATGCTGGGAAAAGAAAAGGAACTCATTCTACACGTAAATCAAGCAGACTCACTGTCATCACTGATCTTGTGTGACCAAACTGTGGCAACCGGAGCACACACAGATGACAAAGATGAGTATTCTATTATGTTCTATGTAAGTTGTAATGGCTGCATTGTCAATATGTGAAGTCCTAATAAACTAAACAATTTTTACCAATTAAGATGAAGAAAAAAACAACAGCATAAGAGTGGGACATTTGGACACTAAGGAAATCCATATATATATTATATAGAATTGGATGCTGTTTATTGAATATTTAAATTATGTTGCGATGCTTCCTTTGGTTGACAGTTAAACCCAGGGGTGAAAGTAAGAGTACTTCTAGATTCTAGTCCCACTGGAAATAGTGTTGTAATAAAACTGAACCACATGAAACATCACGACTTATATTTTACTTAGGAGAGTTTAGCAAGAAACAACTGCCAAAAACCCACAGCACTCGATATCAGACAGTCAGCGGCAGCAGAAGTTGAGTTTGCCAGCAGTAGGCTAACGAAACAGTTTTGGAGAGGCGGCAAGCGCGGATTAAAAACCCACAGGTCTATGCTGGGCACAAACACACTGACACTGGAACAATTTATAAGCAATTCATAAGAAAACTAGAATAACACTCGGAGAGCGCAGACAATGGTGCGTTCGTGTGCTCCTCGGATGATCCCATCTCCCGAGTTTGGAAGTCGTTCTTGTTCATGAGCTTTAAGTCATAATATGGAAAAAACATGGAGTCTACAATGTAGATGTGTTGTCTTTCTTTGCTTAAGCAACATATTAACAGATTCATGTGAATTTTTACCAGTCAAGAAATCTTCAATAAGAAATGAATAAGAAACCACATGAATGCAGCACAAATGCCCTATTTCGCAGTGATAATTAAATTCAAACATGTACATGTAACGGACTAAGGGACAAACCGAGCCGAAAACAAAACCTCTCTGGCGGTGATAACTAACTGTTGTGTATGTTGACCTACATTAGCAGATGTGTTTTCTTGTTGGACATGTGATCGTAACGGGTTGTTGAATGGGTTTGACAGGCAGCTGCTGTCCTGCTTTCACCCCTGGTTTAGCCATTGGTACTCAGACCAATCTAAATCACTCGTGAGGCCAGTCAGGTATTTTTGTTTGTTTGATATTTTAGAGGGAAGTCCAACATTTGACTTGCGGCTTGAACAATTTTATTCTAGAGGTGTACGCTACGTCGGTGAAAGTCAGAAGAGGCCATGTAAGGTTAATAAGATTTGTTTTATTTATTTAATGAATTAAATATTTAAGTATCAGAGACAATGACTCTGAGTGATGCTTTCTTGTTTAGCATTTGTATAACAGCCAATAGGAACACCTGAAAACGGGCTTTAGACAAACTAGTTTTCTCTCGGACCATTTCAATTCCAATATGCTGGGTTATGGTATTTTTTCGCCAATAATGTATTGTCTTTTTGAAATCTCAAATACATTATCTATTTACTGCGTCGGAACTAATGGCACCTATGGCAAGTAAATTATTAAGCAAGTATGCTTTATTGCACCACTTAAGAGTCATTTGGACATAAACCATTGTCTATTACTTTATCCATCTTTCAGGCCTTTGCACTTCATCTGAAGCGAGAGTGCCTTCGATTTTGAAATCACTGTGGGTGGTTGATGCTTCACAATATGATTTAATACAGGGTTGTCTTCGGTATACATGACTTCATTGCGTAATGTTAGTGTTGTTTGTGCTTTTATGTGAAACTTTTATGCTGCTGTCTTGGCTAGGATTCCCTAGAAAAAATGATGTTAAATATGAAAGGGAATATCCTGTAAAAAATAAAGATTAATGAAATAAAATTGAGAAAACATAATGTGTTGAAAGATTTAGATAAAATGGTGTCTTCTTAACGCACTGCACGTTGTATAACTGTGTTTTTCTTAAAAGTTCATGAAGTAAGACTAACAACAACAATCTATTTTTTCTCTCTAAGCACTTTCATCTGCCAACAAAATCAAGCCCACTGCTCCAATATACTTGGATAGCTTGGGTCTTACTTTATAACACCTTACCTACGCACAGATGATCAGGTTTTAATTTCTCCCCAACAGTGTGTAGGGCTCACTCCGCCCTCTGTGAAACAACACAGCTCCATTCAGATTCATAGTTGCTGTTACTTAAGTATTTAATTGATTAAACAATAAATAAACAGATTGGTCTAAGTCTAAGTAATTAGTATTACAACAACAAATACTTGGAACAAAAAAAGAGCCTTACAAAAAATGTTTATACCTGCTGAAACTATTTTTCACCCGTTTTCACAGACAGATGAAAAGAAAACTTAGGAAAATAACGCTTAACAAACTTTTTTTTTCACCTGTCAAAAAACATTTTTCCCACACCCATTTTTACAGATGGAAAAAAATGTAAGGATGCAAATCCTTTTTTCATGTATCCGTGAGTCATAAACACAGTAGAGGAAACTTTTTAGATCAGACTTAGAAAAAGGATCAACCGCATAGTAACAAAACCACAAAAGTCCATGTTAAAGCCTCAGTGGCAACAAGCATATGCCCTGCTGAGGTGTTCTTAGCCAGACTCTGAATTTTTAATAATTCTGAGGTTGCTGTTGTGTATGTCACGCTGTGCACTGACCTCCCTGTGGAGGAAGCGAGTGAAAAGTTGAGTTCTTCTTTCAGAGATCAATCTCAGCAGAATTGACAATAAAGATGCATTAACTGTACTGTGTCTTGATTTTTTTATTACACCTTTTACCCCATTTCTGCTTTCTATATTCTTGTATTTCCCAGATTCAAGCTACAATCAGTTCTTTGGGAATTCATACATGGAGTTTAAGGGTATTGACCTCAGCTCACTCAACAACATTACTGTGAGATTTCAGACTCAAGTGACCCACGGAACTATACTTTATGTGGACCAAGGACCCGCTTACGGTGATCTCTTTTTCATTAAACTCTTCATCCTGGATGGAATCTTGCAGGTAACAACTCAGGTTATATAGTTATTATGCAGGATTATATGCTAATTTTGTAGTCACTGCATCAATATTTGTCACGTTTGCCCATGAAAGACAGCTATCTCACGGCCAATTTATACAGTTCATGGAGCAAAAACAACACGTCTTTACACTCTCTGTTTCAGTATGCCTTTTGCTGTAACGAAGAGGAAGAGGTTTCTGGGATCAGTACGTTAATTCATGTTAGTGATGGCAAGGTTCACCTTGTTAATATCAGGTATGTTCTATATTTAATTAATCTGAGTGTGAATGTTCACATCTGTGTTGTGGTTAAGCTCTGCTGCTGCAATGTGAGAGGAAAAAAACATGTTGCATCAGAATAGATAAGTTAGAATGTCATGTTACAGCTTTTAATTAATTTACAGGTTGTATTAACAAAGACATCAACCCAGATGCAGTGTTTTATGTATCTGCTTCAACTAATTTGATCCTTAGTTGTCCACTCATTTCAAGTGTGGCAGGCCTTTTTGTAGAAAAGGGCTTTATCTCATACCGGGCGAAGATATATAATTGGCAGGAATCACCAGACTGAGAATGTAGATGGTATTATGAATGAGCAAATGGGCTTACATATGAAAGAACTAAAGCAAACGTCAGAATGTGCCTATTAAAATGCATTAGTGATCACTGACCATGTTTTATTGGCTGTTCTAAAGTCTTCATTTGCAGTTTTTCATTACGAAAAGATTAACAAGCGAGAGCCAAGCACAAAATCAATGTTTAAATGATTTAAAGTGAGGCTGCATGGCCCCTTTAGTTATATTGTTCCTAAACCCATGTGCAATCTTGCTGCCAGCCCTCTCCATTATTTTCTGACATAAGAAAGATGTGGTTCAGTTTCAAGTCACAAAGTTTATTATGTATGAGCTGGAAGCTGAAACAAAGTGGCTTATATTCAACTCATATCAAATCAGTTTACTTTGCATTTTAGGAGAGCGTATGGAGACTCTAGTCATTGTTTCAAAGAGGCCATTGTATCATTTCTGTTGGAGCAAAGATAATCATTTGTAAAACAACATTCTGTTTTGTTAGACTAAACTAAAAGATTGTGATTAATAGAGAGAGAAAGAAATGTATTAGGGTTTTCTGAAAATTAAGTTTTTAAAAGAGAAGAACAAACAGGTACTGAAGGTGATTATGAACATACTGTGGCAAAGGTGAGCAAGTGATCTCCTGTGGAAACAAAGCTGAGTGGGAAGGTTGCCTCATGTTTCTTGTCAGAAAGCTGCACTGCCCTAAATATGCAAGTGCAGCTACAGAGGCCTACCAAGTTTAAAGGGCTGCAAGGCTCCACCCCTGTTTTTTTTTCTGCGGTGAAAATACAACAGCAGTATGAATCAATCATAATGTTCTGTACCAACCCCTTGGAGACATTGCAAGAAAGAGAGCTGTCATAACTAGAGGGTTGGGAGTATGGAAAAATGGTTCCGAGTGTCACAAAGCAAATTCTTTGTAATTGTCTGACGGCCGAGTTCGTCCATCTTTGTCTGATTTGACCCAGAGCTACAACACCATGGCCATCCTCAACGTCACCACCTAACTCATTATAGACTTTTAATATATCTTCCCGTCAAAGACGCTTTTCAATATGTTAAATAGAAACCCAGTGGGGCAGACTTCTCAAGGACAGTGAGCACAGTGCCCTCTGGCTGCTGGCCAGGCCGCTCTGGCAGACTGCTTCTAAATTAACCGCTTCTCCATGCTGGCTCTAGAGGAAGGACTTATGCAGCTCCGAGTGTTTAGCCGGCATATGCAACAGCGTGCAAAGCACAGGCTTAACAAATCAGACGAGATTGCTTCGTGGACCTCCTAACTTCCACTCAGGGAACAAGGGGTATCAGGAGACGCTGGAGAGGAGGCTGAGCATCCATGGCCCGAGTACCCTCAAGCTGCAGATGGTTAGTCCAGAATCTGCACTTAGGTAATTATCGGCTCTCTCCCGTTGTTTCAAAGTGGAGAATTGGTTTTTGAAATCTATGAATGGCTTCGGGGTGGGTGCAAATTAGTTGTGTGAAGGCGTATAAGATGCCTGGAGAAAACAAAATGGAGGACAGGAGTCGCACCTCAGAATTGTGAATAATTTATTAATTTGACAAAACAATTACACGCATTTACCATTTTAATCTCAGCATTCAGTATTTATCTCGACTTCTCAAACCACTGTTATGAAATAGCGTTTTTAAATTCCACTTTTTGTGCAACTGGAAGTTGTTTTTCTCTGTAGCAGAAGTTCATCTCAGAAGCCTTTGTCCTGATCTTAGAGTTTGAAAATGCTTTTTTCTAAAGTCTCAATGTTGATTAAACTTGATTTCTTGAAAGGCCAGTTATTCATGTTTTATCAAGGCTGTCAAGGCTGTCTTTCTTTTTGAATTGTTACAATACAGCACATAGACATTTTTGAGATTATGCAGAATGATAACTGAAAGATCCCATTTACAATCCACCTCTTCTCTTGACATGAAATGCTCCTGCTCTTTTATAGACAACACCTGACCCCTTGTGAGGCAGAGATAACTCTTTCTGGTCATGAGAAAATCAAAAGTGCAGCAAGTAATTACTGGTTGGGAAACATCATAATACGAACAAACCACGTCTTCACAGGTGGTCTGCCACAACAATATCTACCCAATCAGGTAAGATTTACAGCTCCTACATGTGGTTCCTCAACTATCTACACAAATCATAAGGTTCTTAAACACATATGTGCTTCAAGGTTACATAAATGATACATCATTAAAAAAAATGTAAAATCTTGGAAAGAACTGGGAGAAACCACTCAATTGTCTAAATTTCTATTTTTTTTTTCACTTAGAGAGCGAAACCTTTCCACAACTATACTGGCTGCATTGAAATAATTGAAATTAATAAAATGAGGAGCTTTTATACGTCTGATGCCATCGCCAGCAGCAACATAGACCGATGCAGGTAAAGTAAATGTCTTCATCATGATCTCTTCTTTTGACTTGATTTTCACGTTTGTTGTTGTTTCGTTTCCTGGGCTCATACATGAAAAATCACCCCACCACATTAACACACTTGTTTGTTCATATTTTGTTACATAGATAATTAAGAACAAGTACCAGAAGACACATTTTGTTTTATCTGATGCAGTGAAATCCGACCGCATTGTTATAAATAATACTTGAGTTTTCCTTTTCATATCTTTAGGCTTAAAAGCCAATAATTCTAGTGCTAAATTGGATTTTTGCTCACTGAAACGTCGACACCTTTTGCACAATTTTGACAGATATACTCTGCATGCGATTGAAGCCTCCACAACAAGTTCTTCAAATTGGACAACTCAATCAACCACCTCTGACACAGTGAACACGACAACAACAATGGCAGCTTCCACACAAACAACAAAACATCCAGTTTGCCAGGACGGTCTTTGCCGCAATGGAGGAACTTGTCATCAGCTGCAGCTGCCTGGGGGAGCTCTGCCTTCCTGTCACTGCCCGCTTCATTTCACCGGCACTTTTTGTGAGAAAGGTAGGCTTGGACGTTTAATGACAGATTTTTACAGTTCTTATACGGAAATGTGTTGCCGCAGTCTGTACAGAGCCTTAATGATCAAGGTAACATTTAGTTGACTTAGTTTATTTATTTTGCACAATTTAAAAAATAAAGAGATAAATAATATCACAGTGCAGAAAGAGGCAAAAAGCCAACTGGGCTTATTTGAAGCCTCCACCTATATAATATTAAAATTTCACAATATTACAGAGAACATGAAATGAATATGCATAAGATAATTACGTAGTCATACATTAATCCATTAAATACACATATAAAATATATATAGACACACGCAAGCAGTAAAAAGCTTAAAACCCGACTCTACTGTGACCTCCATAGTTGCATCATGAAGAGCCAGCCAACAAATTATATTGTTTAATATATGCTGAGCCTCTTTGGCTAATAGGTTTCACTATGAGAGGAAAATAGAGTGAGCTGCATTAGGAATTTTGAGCGATGTGAATTATTCAGGATATGATTAATGAAATAAAAGATCCATAAAAGCAGCTTGAACCATCGCCGTGTGTCCATGTTCACCTCCGGCACTCATTGAGAACGAGAACACGACCTTGCAAGCACCCGCTCAACACTCAGCTACGTGATGTTGGTAAGCCCTAAATATCCCTGTAGAATGAACACCACCCCCCCCAGTCCTCGCCCCTGTCCCCACCAAAAATGATTTTGTACCAACATCTCCGACATTTATACCAAGGAGACAGCCGTACTAGACACACATACTACGGTGTTTTGTCTTTGCAGATTTCTTCTCAGTGCACTTACAAAGTGGCTACTGGCGCCCCTTTCTACCTCTCTTGCCATCCATGATTCGCTCTGACGGTGTAGAAAACAGCATGCTGTATTTTGCTGGTGTAGTCATTCTCCGTCAGTGACAACATTAGTAACACTGGAGGTGTAAATGAATTGTTTGTGAGCTTGATAAGCCAAGCTGCTCACAACTGATTGACATTTCAGATGTTGTGTTGTGTTAGTCTAGCTACAGTAACTAATCCAAAAACACACAAGCAAACGTGTAATGAATAGATTAAGCTGTGTTTATCTGCTCAGATCTAATCTGCAATCATCAGCATATCCGGCCAACTTCTACCGACAATAGTAAAATAAATGTATTTTCAAGGCTAAGCAGGCATGTCTCAAGGATACCCCACCATTTGCGAAGCGCTTTATGAAATGGTTATGTATTGATCTGGAATGGTTGAGGTTAGCATAGGTCGTTGGGCAGTACGTCTAGCAAGTTTCCACACTTTGTGGGTAACAATCTACACACGACCAGGCTAAGGAGCATATGAATCCTAAATAGTCTATATGAATCTAGTTTGTAGGTGTACAGGTGACGCTGAAAAAAAAAAAAGACAAGCACATCCATTGTATAGTATTTAATGCTAGCAGCTATGAAATGAAGTGTTTCAAAAACGTTGAATTTTGAGTGATTTTCTGCCACTGTTATCTTTGTAAACTGCCCCACGTGCAATAACAGAAAGCTTTTCTCCGTCTCTGCGACTCATAGAGCATCGCACTAGCAATGCTTTCCATCGTGGGGTTTCAATAAGGAGATTCTCAGTAGCCACAAAATGCCGTTATGTATTGTACATTTTAAGCCTGGGGAATATGGTAAGCGATGGAACTTCTTATTAGCATTTCAGAGAGTTTTAACAATGAAAACTGGATTAATCTTCACCTTGACAACCCCTCAACGGGATTGATGCTGATAGCATAATGTTGTGTTTACAGAATACATAGAAATCTGACAGAATGGCGCTTGAAGCTAACGCTGACAGTCATGAACATGGCTTGAGCAGCCTGTGTGCATCTGACACCCTTATTTGACACCTCTGCCATGTGTTCTAAAAATGCCAATTTACAGGTGTTTAAGTGATCTACCGAAATGTGACTTGTCTCTTCGGGCACTGTAACATAAAATTATGCTATTTTAAAGACTTTAATCTCATTTGTTTTTCCCATCGGAGACAGCTATGTGCTGCTTACGTGACAGAGATGCTGCTTTGCTAAGACAGTTATTAAAGATGCTTTGGCCAACTTAAGGAGTGTGCATCATTCGTTGATTCATTCACTAATTTATTCATTCATTTATTTCTCAACATTGTATACCTCTTGGGTTCACAAGGGTAATTACAAGTGTGCCTCAAAGTATCATCACATGTGACTGCAGCACATTTGCGGGGACATCTGCGTGACAGCGTACAAGCTTTCTAATTGGAAATGAACCCCGATAAGCCAGAAATGCATTATAACCTGACTATGTGAGGTTATAATGCATACTAACACAATACATACAGTAAACTCCAACCACCACACCTATGAAATGAATCTGATGTTCTACATTTTTGTAATTACATTTTTACTTTTTTCTAATAAATCATAAAACCCCCAACCTTTTCCTTCCACGACCATAAAGTGAGTTCCTGCTTATCCTTTAGCTTGTCGCACTCGTAAAACTTTTCCTTTTAAATACCAGCAGTGGCATTTTAGAGTAATTTCTGCTGAGTTTGAGGAATTCCTCCTCTTCAAAAGCATTTCAGTCTCTCAGGTTAACAGAGTGCAATCTCATATGAGCACTCATCCAGCGATGTGCTTTGCAACACTGGTTCTAATAGCAAGGCAGACGGAGTCCAGAGGCTGTTTACATGCCGACAAAGTCTGTGAATGTGTCAACTTTGCCGGGTGACAACCTTGTCCTCACATCTTATTGAATTAAGAATAGACGTAAGAGAAGAATAAAGCCCCCGCTCCGAGTTAATTATAGATGTGTCAACTTACCCGGTGACTAATGATGTGGTCTTGTTTGTGTCCTAGATGAAATGCTGACGTGTCATACAGTATGTATCTAAGAGAAATATCACAATGCACATGAGTCCCTGCAGCCTCTTATATTATTGTTCAAGAAGATCTAATCTGCTACTAATGTTATTAATGTTAGTACTACATGTTCTAAAATGTAGCCTAATAATTGAGCATTTGTCTTGACATAAAGACTATAGATATGTCTGCTGCAGATTAAAGTTTTTCATCTACAAAACATACAATGTTTTATTCAAAAATATAATATACTGCTATAATTTATACTACCGGTATATAATCATTGTTGAGGCCATTTTACATTATGAGTATGTTTAATTTTGATAGTTAAGTTTTTATTATGGGTTTTGTTGGCCACTTGGGGGCAGCAGCACCCAGTGTACACAACACATCGTCACCTTTTAAGGTAATATAGCGAACTTGTTAGCAAGCAGCTTCTTATTTACACATATAGCAGTGAAGAAGCAACATTAACATTGATTTGGCAAATGTAAGTCCAATCTTCGCTCTCTCTTACTTCTGGTTTTGGTGTCTACCAACTCCTGAGGGAACAATCTGTCTCTTTACCTGCTAAATGCTCGACTTTGTTGACTTGCTATAGTCTCTAAGCGTGTCTGTCTGCAGTGCGGTGCTGAGCAGGTGGCATAAAGTGGGTTATTAGAGCTTTTTGTAGAAAATAGCTGCCTGCTGTTGACAAACAGGATTCTTTGAGATGGTGAAAGCCGGACAGCTAAAAAGTTAAATGAAACTCACTATGAAGCTCATTAAAGGTGAGGGGAGCTGCAGATTCAGGGGATAATTCCCTGTAGGTCCATTACTATGAAAGGTGACCCCTTTCACATTGTCATTTGATCGATTGTAAAATGTAAATTATAGCCACTTTAAGTAACGTGAAATGCAGTACTCTTACAGTACGACCCTACATTGTGGCATTTCTACTTCATGCCTATAGGATCTGAGTACTTCCTCCACCACTTACTTTGTGTATGTGATAAGTAGATTCTATATTCACTACTCAGTTTAGGATTAAAACTATAACAAGGATTGGTAATATTAACATTTTAATGTGCAGCAAAGCGTTTAACTCCCTGCTAAAATGTACGGGATCATACTGTAAAATGTATTACTGTAAGATGGATTTACAAGCCTTTCTCAGACAGTACTGCACACAGAATGCCTGTACACTTCTACCATAGCACCACATCGGTTAAATCACTACAATTGTATACTGTAGTTCTTTCTTTTTTTTTAGCACATGAAGACTGTCAATCCAAAGCAGCTTTCAGACTTACTTCTCAGTCATGTATTTGGTATCTTATGTGCGGCCTGTAAAATAGGAAGCTTGACGTGTGTGAGCTGTGAGTCTTGCTCCCTTATGTTTGCACCCTGGGGCTGCACCTCTGGTGGGGTGTGCCGTAATCCAGGCCAGTGCCAGGTGGTTGAGTGAGTATTTGATATCAAGTAGCCAACCATAAGACAGGTTTTGTCAAGATAAAGCTAGTTCATCTGGGCGTGACAGAGTTTTAAGCTATGATAAATTGTCCCTCCGAAGAAGACACAGTGGGTCGTAGACCTTGCCAAAGACATTCTGTCAAGTATGTAAGCATTCAATTGAAAGCTAAGTGATCACAAAAATTAGTTACGGAGTAAATGGCTGCGAGGTATGCCAGTAGACAAAAAAGAGGAAACCAGTGAGGCAGGAAATTATTCAGACTTGGTCTGCATTGATCATGACCTCCTTTTACGGCTCATTACCTTATGTCCTTACTTCTCGTATATTTCAAAGTTGAGAGCACAGTTTTGTCCCATTTATATCTTTTCAGCAACTTTTACCGAACCACGACATCAATCCCAATAAGAAAGTGCACTCTTTTTTTCTCATTTAAAGTGCCATTCTTTTTTTGGTCTAAGTTATTTAAAAATCTGGCTTTGTCAAATAAGGTGCTTCTAAATGATCTTTTTGACATTTTTACCATGACCCTCTTCAATCTAATCTAAAGCCAGCATTAACCCAAATTCTCTTATAAAACAACACTTTTATTTGTGTATTTACATCAGCAGCTAAATGAGAACAGGAGGTATTTAATTGACTGTGATTAAATTTGATGTGTGCCCTTTTTTTATGAAGATTAACTAATAACAACATTGTATTAGTCCTTGGTGCAGGTAACGCTTTCATATAGCAGGACCAGAAAGAATCATGTACATTTAGTGAGGAGATATAACACATCATTTCTTAAAAGCGATCAGAGAATACTTTTTTTTTTTAGGGTTGTGAGTATTTGCTGCTTTTCTGTTTGACATTAATGGGACCCGATGAGGGGTTGTCGGCTTACTGCTTTGCCAACACACTGCCAGCTCTTTTCGCTGTAATTGCTGATGCCTTTAAAAATGAGCCAGCTCAATCTGCCTTCCTCAGAAATTGCCAACAAGCATTACAGGATTGATTAATTATTATCAGCCCAAGAAAAAAAGCTTCTCCTACAACAAAAGAAACGGCAGTTTATTATTTTCTCTTTGTAATTTGAAGTATTGGCTTTCATGTCTGCTCCACTCAACTCTTTGCGCTGTGAAGAGTCATCCATTCTAATTTGCTGCGAAAGGAGCAAGGGTCGGAAAGTGTCAGAGCACACACGGGCGAACATTTCAGGATTATGACCATTTGAGAATTGGTATGACTAAAAACTCTTCTCAGGTGTTGGTCTGATGACTGATCAATAAACTGGACCAAGTCTGCGTCTTACTGACCTGTCTAACTCAAGCAGTCCAACAGTATCTATCCAGACTATCCAATAGTAGCTTATAACATGAAATGTTCACTAAAGTGTGCATTCAATTTTGTAATCTTGATCAACACAGTGTGACAGTTTCCAAATTTGAGTTTGTACAACTGCCAAAAAACAGGTGTCACCAGCCCATATTTAAATCGACCTGATTTCTCATAATCAGAGAACCTATTCACTGAGTTGTGACATTTACATGTGTTAACATCCAAAACCACTTGAATAATCTTTAAAACTGATTGAACCTGTATTTTCCTCTACCATTGCCACTTCTAAGCCAATCAAGGAAACCTTGAACTTTAAGACCATTGCTTACTGAACGATTCATCTTAATCAAATGTCTCTGTGTTCTTTAAATTGCTTTTCTTTTACTTTCTGTTCTTAAAGCTGTCAGTCATTCACAGGTCTGCTTAAAAAAATCCATTTGATCCAACATCAAAGCACCAAGAAAAATGAACACATGAGTTATGAAAGGATATTGATACTTCTGTTACAATAAAAAAAAACATGTTTTTGTAACCATATACATAGCATATGTTATGAGTTCTCAGCTGAGGATCAACTGCAGTTTTCTTTGAGAGCTGGACTCTGAAAGCAGAATCCCCTGAGCTGAAGCCGGGGTGGCCTATTTTGAATCGACTGCCATGAGGTGTACAGTGTCCTTTTGGTAAAAGCCAGCAGATCATCATTGGCTTGTGGAGTTGATGACCTGAGCGGGTACCTCCACCACCTCTCCTTAAAGTCATACCCCGTTTTCATCCAGTGGGAAATAACTGACAGGGCCCTGCTGACTCTGCTCACAGT
This sequence comes from Anarhichas minor, assembly GCF_050575085.1. Taxonomy (NCBI): domain Eukaryota; kingdom Metazoa; phylum Chordata; class Actinopteri; order Perciformes; family Anarhichadidae; genus Anarhichas; species Anarhichas minor. The sequence goes on from NW_027466504.1 coordinate 11,511,444, forward strand.
CACGCTATCAGTGCAGCAAAGGCACACGCCAGCCAATTCTTGCTGGTTTGTTGACTAACAAAAGCACTGTAGGGCATTGCTCGATATGTCATTCCAAGCCTAATTATCTATTTTTTAAGGGATATTAAGATTTTCTCGCTCTATTTAAATGCATTTCATCAATTTGTATTTTTCTTTCTTTGCAGATACTACAGTATATATACCCTCATTCGATGGCACATCTTATTTGGAGCTGCTGCCCTTTTCATCCATTCTCCAGCTTTCTGGCACCAGTGATAATCTCCCTGCTACTGTCAAGGACACCACTGTTACTCTCTATTTGACAGTGAAAGCAAGATCTACACAGGGCACCATCCTCTACAGTGAGTACAGTTTTTTGTTTTTTTATAAAAAGCAAACATTGAAAAGTACCGCAATGCTGTGAAAAGTCACATTTGTATTAGTATGTCCATTTTGTTACCTTTTCATACGTCTTTTTTGTTGCGTGTCGTTTTGAGTGCACAAGGATTATTTTTATTGCCTGCAATGAATGGGTAGTCTAAGCGTCAGGATGCTGTCTGGACATGTTATAAATAAGGGACATTTTCTTCCCCTATTGTTACTGTCATGCTCGTTAACACTGCTATTATTTCGCTCAACCTCTTCTGTTTTTGGATCACTAATAATGTAGAAATGATACATCAGTCCGGGCCTTGTCATCAGCCTCTGATTATATTGAAAATACGATGCTGTTTCTGAGTGCTAGCTAGATGGATGCTTGGCAACAGTTAAAATTAAAATAAAGGGCTTGGCAACAGTTATTGTGCTGTAGAAAAGGCAGGAGGAAGAAGAAAAAAAGAAAACACTGAATGAAATCTGAATTGATCAAAGTTTGATAACACAATGTAGAGGATGATTACACAAAGGATGAGAAAAAGAGTGGAGCAACTGCTTGTAGTGTTTCTTTATATTTATTATAAAACACTTGCACATATCAATGCTAAATATTAATATTAAAAATCACCGGACTGATAGAAAGTCACCTGGGGACACCGGCACCATGAGTCATCTATTGTTGTTGCAGCAAATTGTGAGGCACAAAGATGGGAACTGTGTTTCCAAGGCTACAGGAGAAAGGCAAGGAAGCACTGAAACACGTTTTTTTTTAAGGATAATTTAACCAGCTTTCTCCCGTGACTGCCACCTAAGATACACCTGGGTCAGTTTATTTAGTTGTGGACATTCATCCTTTTTCAAAAATGCTTTCAACCACAACTAAAGATCATGTGAGAGTGGGAGAGAAGGGAGGTACAAAATGCTCTGGTGAAGGACTACGGATAGCCTCGCCTTTTGTGGACAGCAGCTGTTTTGTTGTCTCGCTGCTTATGATCTGAGCTAATACCTAAAAGCGAACAAAGGAATCCTCACAAGAAGGAAAGAGCTGATCGGTCACATGGGGACCGAGGATTGGACTGACCCTTTACACCAACCGTGAGCTCTCCACTCTACATCTACCTCTTGCCTCCTCTTTGTTCCCACACCTGCACACACACATACAAACTCTCTTTTGTTTGAGAAGGAGATTTGAATAGGTAGGCCCGGCGGCCAATGAGTAGACCCTCTTAACAATAGAGCATTGTTTTGGGAGGAGAGGAGTCTGTAATTTTTTAGGGCTTGAGAAAGCTGAGCCATGAGAACTTTGTTCCATTTATCCAGCTTTGTGCGTATTATACATCTGTATGTATCCATATATTAAGTACCAGCCAGCTAAGAGGTGAAGCCACCACATGAATGCCTGGTTCTGCGGGTCCTCTAATGAGTCCAAAAAAACATCCAACTGTGTGTCTCGGCGGACCGCAATTGCAGCTCCTCGCTCTAAAAAGTGCAGCCACCTTGATCCTTGTTTCCCATGTGACACCACAGCAAGTCAGGTGCAAGTCCAACAGAACCGTAACCACCATGTATTGTGCGGGAATCACAGTTGATTTATTCCTCACAAGCCGGGAACAGGCATCGCCACATTCATCTTGCTGGTGTAACCTTGATCAACCCTTTATCTGTGACACCGTCTACAGGTTTGTGGCCTCTTTACATTTACAGACCAATTAAACATTGCAGTACACCACAGGATTCATCTGCACTTTTCCCTCATTTTTGATTATCTGTATCATTTAACTGATCATGTTTGGGGGTGAGCAGTATGCTGAAGTCCAAGTGTAAAATGCCCCCTCAGAAACCCCAAACATGTGATGTTATCGGCACTGCTTGCAATTACAAAGAAGTAATTTTAATTAATTAAATAAATAATTTTCTCTAACAATTGATCTGCGTTTTTAACATACATCAGCTTGTCTCGCCAGTTTCTGGATTCAACAGTGTCAGCAATGGTGTGCAAAGTAAAAAACAACAAAAAAAACGTTTTTTGTTCTTTAGCCATAAAATAGTAAAAGAGTTGCATTCCTTGGAGTAATATTAGCTTGACTTTTCCTTTTCTGAGCTGACATTGGCCTCCCATGATGGCTGCTGAGTGCCTTAGTGTCCCACCAAAGACTTAAATCTTTTGTATTTAAGGAGCTATTAATTACCCATCTCTCAAAACCTAATAGGGCTCTAAATTAGTGCTTTATATGAGGTTGGTGCACTTGAAAGGTCAGTCAGCTGAGCCTTAAATACACATAGGCAATGGTTCTCTCAATGTTAAGTCAAACAGTATCCTCTCTGACACAGGCGCTTAATTAAAGATCAGTGACATGTTTCCAATTAGATGTATTTCAATATAAATTTAAATGTACTAGCATTTCTCCTCTCAAATATAACTGTTCCCATTATGTATACATATATATATATATATATATATATATATATATATATATGTGTGTGTGTGTGTGTGTGTGTGTGTGTTTGGACTAGCCTGTTAATCATTTCTTGGTGAATTTAGTGGTTCTAGTTTTGGAACTTTTAGGAGACATTATTCTGGAAACACTTGAAACTGTCAAATGATAGGTTTGAGAACAGAGCAGCCGAATAATTTCGAAGCAGAGCTTTTCAAACGCTACCCAGTACTTGCATAAACATTTGCGTTGGGATGTTTTTGGAAAACCAGCACCTTACATGGACAAAAAGAACACAGCTGTAGGGAACTCTCAGTATATTTCTCAGTCATGTTCTTCTTCCAAGATGCTTTTCAATACTTGATTGAAGATACCTTTACAATTTTCAAAAGCCATGCACTTCATATGAAGGACTTTGCATTCATAAACTTAGAAATACACCAAAGAAATGGTGTTCTATCAATGCAAGTTGTTCCCTCAGTGTTCTCATTATTAGTTTTCATATCCCCATGTGTGCAGTGTAAGTCAATAGCAAACAGGGGGAAATTGATTTGCCTTTCAAATCTGTGATAATAAAGACATGGACATTATCAATATATTTGTATAATATAATGATACGATATTTAATACATACATTTATTTAGAATAAGGAAAAGTTAAAGGTGATTTTTCCTGCATTTAAAAGTTGTATTTTGGTGCTTAGAATCTGGGAGATCAATGTAACTCACCAGAGATAGATGAAGAGCATCTCAGTGGAGCTAGCTAGAGGAAGTTCACATTGGAAAAATGCCTGGAGTTAGTTATCAGATGTGATATGTGTCAAGTGAATTAGATTGTGCTTCATGTCAAGCTAGCAAAATCGCTTCACCTCCGCCCTGTCATATTGGTGCCTCACATATCCACTGCCACCCGTTATCTGGTCGCGTCTTAAGTCACTGCTTGTCTAAGCCTTCACAGATTTACTCTGTAGATTAGCTTGAAAAATAATGTCTGCTATGACATCCATCTTCACTCACAAGATTGCATGTTAACGCTAAAGGAAATAAGAAAACATTCATAATTTGAAGTTAGTCAGGTCAATTAAACCCACTCTATTCTTTATTCCATAACGATATTTACAATATTTCCCTGCCGCAGCACACGGAAGCCAGAGAGCAGGCTGTGAGCCTTGTCATGAAAAGAGATGAATGTTCAGAAAGCATATATAGAGGGCACAGTGCCTTTTATCTAGTAAAGCTTCCTGGCTCATAGTGCACCATCTTTTTCACATCAGAGGAACTGAAAAGAAAACTCCAGAGATCAAACAGACAAAGTTAATCAGAAGAGAACCAAAAGACAGTCATTGGGATGCAGAGAATCTCTTCGCCAGACCTGCTCCTTATTCTCCGCTCCGCTTTTTTACACCTCTCCCTGAAGCAAACATGCAAGTCTCCCTCTGGACTTCAATTGTCAGATCGAGAAGAGAAATACAAGAAGGTGGGGAGAGAGGGAGAGAGAGAGAGAGAAAGAGCGAGAGAGCATGAGGGAGAACAGGTGACAGGCACTGACAAAAGGACGAACGCTCTGTTAGGCTCGGTGCAGAGTAACAGGGCCATGGGGACAACGGGGAACGATATCCTACAGAAGAAAAATAGCAAAATAAAAGATGGGGCAACATTGAAATCTATGATAAATAAATAATATTTGTCAGCAAATGAGTTATGGTGCTTAGTGGGAACAACTGCTTTGAAAAGGTGACAAAGACTCACTGGCGCAGGATGAAGTTGCGTGTGTGATTTCCGTTGTCTTTGCTGCCGCATTCATTAACTCTCAAGTCTCAAATGTATTAGTCACTGTAGCAATAATAATGATGCATGATTATATGGCAGGAATAATTATGTTTTTCATGTCATTTACCCACACAAACATGCTTTGATTAAAAGAATACAAGAAGATACAATAAGGTACCAGACAAACTCTCTCAACCAAAATAAATGTATGCGCTGCATTAAACAGCCTCTAATGGTCGTACTATTTTTGCAGTATAACACAACATTTGATTCATGTTTTCATTATATTTTCAAGCTTTCCTGAAAAAGCTCTGCTCGCATCTGAAAAATGTTTTGAAAAATCTCTCTTACATACAACAAACAAAAGAACAGGGAAGTCAAGGTTGGTATATAAAGCTTTGTTTCTTTGAATACGCAGGAATCACCAGATGTCCTCATTACATGCCACAAACTAAAGACTAAAACTAAATATTAGAGATTTTCAACAGCCCCTTCTCGTGCCATCATAAAGTACCATATTTACTAGTCAAATACAGGGTTTCAAAATGTGACAAATCACTGTTTACCGAGCAGAAACATAAGAAGTAGTTACATCTGTAACCAACACAGTACATCTTAAAATACCAAAGCACAAATATTTGGAGAAAAGAAACACCGGCACTACTCAGCAGTTGCAACTTCATTGTGATGCTCACACAGGAAACTAAAATGTATGCTCTGAAGCTGTTGAAACATTGCATCAGAACATTTAGTGATGATGTTGTGCTGGACTTCATTATACTGAGAGGTGTTTCTAATATTATATGTATGTATGTACGTATGTATGTATGTTAATAAGAAGACAAAAGATTAGAAACACCGTTCAATATAATATAGTCCAGTACAACACCATATTTTTTTATTAAAAACAGCAATTACAAAAACAAGCCTCATCAATGTATGGGAAAGGGAAAGTTTTTTTTAATATGATTTAAACCATCGAGCATGTTCAATGCTTTGTTGGAGAATTCCAGCAGGAAGAAGCAAAACTATAAGCAGATTTGTCAGCTTCTAATAACCCTTGGAAAAAACAAAGGGGCTGTAACAGATAACCTTAAAGTCCTGATGTCCTAATGATGACATACATGTCGGTGACGTACTGTGGGGCAAGGCCACAGACGAGAGGTTGCATTTAGTAATCAGTTTGAAAATGAACAAGAAGTGAATTCAGAGCTGGACTGTGAGCTGTGATCAGATTGTGTCTTTCTTGTTAAGGCATTTTGAATAAACTGGAATCAGACTATTGTCTTGCATTTTTAACCGGCATTTTTTTTTTTTCATCTGCCTTTGACAAGAACCCTCTTATGTGATGTCTATATAATACAACAGTGTTGGTAGTGTTGCAAAGATGACTCAGCATTACATTAAGGTTTTTTAACTTGTTTCATACCGCTGCGGTTTCACACCAATGAAAGGTATCTTTGTGTAATTGTTCGGTCTCAGGGACATGTTGGACATCCATTTTTATGTCTTTTAATTTCATTACTATGATAACAAATGTGTTTCTGGATCATATGATGACTTGCTGGCAGCATATTTGAGCTGAAAAGCAGGAGACCAAAAATTGGTCCCTGGGGAACTTCACACACAAAGTCAATCTTTACTTGTCCCATCAAGTGGGATGTAATCTAACTAAATGCTGCAGGGAAAAAAAAAAACATTAAAAAAATATATGTTTACTCCACAGCCACAGAAAGAGTACCTTCTTTCTCCCTGCTGCTGCTGTTTTGTGACAGAGTAGAAGTCCTTCCCTTCCACAGAATAAGCGTAAGGATACAGTGGATTATCTGAGCAAGATCATTTCTCCTGTGGTCCATTCGGCAACAGCGGTTAGTAATATGGCTCTATAAAGTGCATCCCTGTTGAGTCGTAGGACAGGGAAGACCTCCAAGTCAGCTTAGAAAATGCATTATCAGAGTGCAGCATATTAAGCTAAGCATAGCCTCCCTCGGACAAAGAGACAGGGATTTTTCGGTTCCCCTTCTTGCCCTGGAGGAATTGTTTAGAGCTTTCATATCGGCTGCAATGCAGCCTTGAAACAACAAGCACAGCTTTTGCGCCACGTTTTCCTGTAGTGTCCAAATCCTCCATCCAAGCCATTACTTCATGAGAGATGGCACACACACATTGTGAAGGCTGTCTCTGCAGCCCACACACCGCTGTCCAAGCCCAGCGAGCTACACCAGCCTACCCTCTTACATGATCCTGTCTCAATTATCACTATCAATCCAAGGGGTCAATCGTGCAATTGCTGCTCCTACTCGGTAGCTCTCGCTGGACTTTTGGCTCCCTGTCAATGTCTCTAATCCAGCTGTGAAATGTGTCTTACTGAAAACCCCTGAAACATTTTAAGTGTCTTTAACAGTGCAGTATTTCTGTTCTGTCTTCTGATCTACAGCCATGTTTTGCCGGACAGTGGCATGAGAGTTGCAAGCTCTCTCTATTATCTCTGTCTCCCTTACATGGCACTCTTATGTTGCTTGTCTTCTCATGTCTTCTTAGACAGAGGTGAGGGACTGGTGTGCACCCTCTCTCTATGCCTCCCTCCTGAAGACCCTTGTAGCCCTTGTGAAAGGATTAATGATGCGGCTGTCTGTTGCTCCCCCACTACACTGTCTCACTTGCAAGAGACTGTGCAATCTGTGACACGCTGTACTGGAGTCTGAGAAGTGGCATATCTAATAATGCAACATCACAAGCAGCACCTGGTGACCATCCTCTTGGTAGCCAGGCAGGATCAGACCTGTTCTGTCAGATTGGTATAAAGAAAAGAGTCATGGTTGAGCACGGTCCATCCAGGATTTAGCCAAGTTTCATGGACATTACAGTTCCTTATATCCCGTTGAAAACCGAGCCCATCATCCAACACTTCCACATTGGCCAGCAGGATGCCTGGCGTCCTGGGGTCTATGGGGATTGACTTGCTTTTGGAGCCAGCATCAAATGGCCATTCGAGGAACTGCAGTCTTTGGCAATTCAGCGTTGGCTTCATTTTTCAGCCTCGGAGTTTGTCGCTTGTTAGTAGCCCCAGACAGCATGATGGCACTGTGGTACCCAGAGATGATTCATCATACTGATCCTCTTACCGGTGCAGTCCTGGTGCATTGTGCTGTGAACCATTATCACAGTCAGTGCTTTATCAGACGAAGATAGCTTCTTGTAGCTTGGATTCTGAGAGGACCAGGTTGGTGCATAAAGGACTGTCTGACACTGAGGTCCAAACATTGCTTTGTGGTCCATCATGCCAGTTTGCACAGGTGGTGTGATGGATCCAAGTTGAATGTTTTAATTAAAAAGTAAAGAGGTGTTGCATGCAGACAGAACCTGTTTTAGACCATCGAGATTAATAGTCTGGGGCAGTTCAGTGTTATGAATTATTCTTATAGTGAGGAAGCCTTGCAGTCTTTGTTCCCTGTTTGTCTACTAGAGTATTATGTGAAGTAAACAACAATGTGAATAGGGTCTTCGTAAACTCCTGTCTTAGCAAAGGCATACCCTATTGCTGTGCAATGTCATTTGTTGGCAGTCAGGAAACCTCCCTCTTGGTTTTCATTTTATTGATCACAACAAGTATGGCCTTGTGGTCAACACACTGATATTAATCAGGTTCTACTGGGTATGTCTAGGTTACACTTGCTCATTTTATTACAATATACCACCTGCATAGGGGGATAGATGGATTGGGATTTACCCTGAGCATAATATAGTTACTTACCACTATGCTCACGTCAAACAATTGTATCTTCCTAACCATGTCTCCATGTCTCCATCATCATCTTGTTGAAACAGTTTATATTTAATTTCACACACACCGAGGGGACTCATTTTCTCTATTCAGTATCTTAAAAGTCATTTTATATTTTAGTTAACAATGTATTGAATTTGGCACTACGGAAACAGAGACTCATCATTGAACAATTTTCTTACCATTTCAGCTCAGCAGCAGAGCTTTGGGGATCAGTTCCTTCACGTGTTCCTTGAAGATGGAATCCCTGTTGCTGAACTCGGATGTGGTGGCAGTCATGTTTTGCATGCAGCTGCAGACCAGAACATCAATAACAACAGATGGACGCCAATCACAATACGGTATGATATGTCTCCTACTTTCCTTTCTAATCTGTAATATTGTATTGGCAAAGTCGTTATCATTGTCTTAAAACTGCTTTTAGTGATCAGTTTTAAACATGATATCTATGTTTTTACCCATGATTTTTACTTTTAGCCTTGTTTTCATAGAAGTACAAAGTTTAAATGAAGTATTTGTCACTGTAAAGAAGTGTTTTGGGCAGATGATATCAATTCCAGATTTATATGGTTGATCTCTACACCATACCAATCAAATCTCCCAAAAAACATGACATTTTGTAAAACGTGAAAGTATAAGTTCATAACTTCTGTTAAAAGAATTCAAGGGAATCTTCGAAAACCTAAAAACTAGAATTAAGTTAATAGAAAAAAGCATGAACAAAATTTAAAATTAAAACTGGAATATCTATTTGAACTCAGGTGAGAATTTGCACACGGCAACTATTCAGCTATTTACACCTGGCCAGATTGAATATGCAACTTAATTTAGCAATAGTTAGAGAGGCTTTTTGCTTTTCAGTCTGGAATTTGTTGAGGTTTAAGCAACAAAACTACTTTATTAGGTTAAGGAAAAATATACATAGCCAGTAGGCTACATATACGGGTACACTATCTCATATGATCCCATCATTTTTGGGTGCAAACAGTATTGTTGGCTTCTGAAAGCTGGGTGCTAAAAGCATCTGCCTGAAAGATGCACACAATGTGTGTTGTCTGCACATTCACCGATTTAAATACTTGCAACTGCTTTGACAATGTTCAATGGGATCTCAAAACAAGGTTACATGTCATGGTGTCTTTGATAAAAACCCTGTGAAAGCTTGTCCGTCCAGTAGCTCTCACCATCAGTCTTCATCAGAGCATTGATTCTATGGTAATACAGAAGTGCAATGAAAGCTCACTACATCAGACATTTCCCAACTGTAATGCCCTGGTTCCTTCTGCACCTCTGGCAATGGGGAGTGGGGGGGTGGGATACACTTCAAATGGAAAAAAAACGTGATTAAGTGCTCTCTCGTTTAGTTTCTGCATGCCGGTGCCCCACCATGTGCAGCTGGAGCCCTTTTTATATTTTGCACCGCTGCCCCTCAGACAGCCTGAGTACATGATTGACCTCCAGAATAGTGCAGTCCCTGACCTGTGTCAAGAGGTCGAAGTCACATGAACAAAGAAAACTGTCCAGTGTGTCGGCACAAACAGCTGTTTGAAAATGATACACAGAAATAGCAATCACATATTCAGCTTTTCTAAAATGTATTTCAATATTTTGAACATAAACCTTGAAGCTTGTTGCTTTTATTCCATTCCAGTAAAACTTAGCTCCTTTACATTGACCTCATCATAAATAAGCATTTTTTTCTGCCTTTTTAAAGTCAGAGCGAGCAAATAGTTGTATGCTAAATAACAACTGTAGCTCACGATATATCAGACTGTGAATATATATATATATATATATATATATATATATATATATATATATATATCGCCTAACTCTACAGTTTTATTTTTGACCATGCGAAAATGGGCAAAATATCTGTTATCATCCATGGTCGATCTCTTGCAGATCGTAGGATCATTAACCTTTGATATTCAGTCTGCTGTGGAAATTGGCCATTTCAGCAAATGGTAGCAGGGTGTTTACCGTAAGTGGCTGAGATCCTCTCATCTTGACTGCATACAGTAGACAAACTTTACACCTGCTGAATGACCCAGTCTTTTTCTTATACTTATTTGAAAATTGTCATGATCTAGTATGGGTTGCATTGCTTATAGTGCAATACTTAAATAAATAAAAAGATCTTTCATGCAGGATGAGGCCTTGTTGGGCATACTTGGATCAAAGACCCCATCAATGGATCCATGACTATTACAATTGAATATGTAAAATAAAATGCAACAAAGCATTCAAATGACTTTAAATGATATTCAGCAGTACAATTATTAATTATTAATGTATGGTACCATTTAAGACTAGTTCTCATTAGAAAGCTTGAATTTAAACTTATTTAAACAATGACAAAATATGTAAGGAAATTAGAGAATTGAGTCAATTCTTGTATAGAATGCTGCCTTCGCTGAGAGTAATTTAACATTTTGCTTGGCAAAGCAATACATATAAATTGTCCATATCAGAATCAATGTATCCAACTAATAGTGATTTATTCTAGCATTTCAAAAGATCCCAGCTTAGACACACAACCAACAAGTATGTAAATGCCTTAATGTTACATGTATGTGCACAGTGCATAAACAGCATAGCAGAAATACAACTGGAGTCAGATGGTTGCAGCTTAGTTAGATAATGTTATAATAAAAAGCAAGGACCTCTGTTAACTTCCCACTCTTCCCACTAGATTTAGCTAATTTATTTAGACATATCCCCAGTAAAGTAAAATCATTTATTTAAAGTCACAAGAACACCTTTTTTTCTTTAAAGCCACAAGCAGCAAATGTTGCTACTCTTTTGGATTCCAGTTGTAGTTTGGAAAACAGTTGACTCCGACGCATTTGGCAACAAATTTGGTACCAAATGTTAAACCTGATCCACATGCATTTGCACTACTTGCTTGTCTCATCCAAATAGGTCTGATCACAATGCTTTCCCATGCACAGCTTATCCTCTGTCTCCATACACTGGCTTACAGCCTGTGTAAGCCAGTGGGAGAAATGAGAGAGGGCCTGCTGCTGAGCTCTGCCTCTATTTATTCTTGATCGGTTCAGCAGTTTTATTCATATGCAAATGAGTGCATGACATCATCTCGTCTTGTTTGAGCAGTGAATACCTTTTTTCCTGGATGATGGTTGGCAACATTGAATACAGCTGCTTGAACTTGCAGTCAGCATATACTATGCAGTGTGAGGCAGTAGTTGTATTTAACTGTAAATAATCCAAGCTGCACTGACCAAACGGGGGAAATTGCCTGATGTCATTGTAACACAGACTCAACAACGTCTTTTTTTCTAATTTTTCGCCTTTTCCACGTCTCACACACTCTCTTATTGTCAACCCACCATCATCTTATTGTCATCTCGAGCACTGTTCTGATGACAGGAAGGGAAAAGTATTTTGCTTTCATTTTGGCACCAATTGTTGGTGGCATCCATTGTTGACAGGAAGAAGTGGTACGACACCTCTGCTCAACGTTGCACTGTACTATCAAAATAAGCAGTTTTTTTTCTTGATGTTTTTCTATGCTCAGCTTCAATGCACTGAAGTTTTGATTGTGATATAATTGCTCGTAGTTAAAAGGATGAGTATGAAACAACACGCTAAACAATGTGGAGAGTTATTTTAAATTGCATTAAAAGCCCTCTTGTGGGTGGTCGACACAGCAGCTTAAATGTTTTAGCTCTACATTGTGTCCGCTCCAGTATCGATGCAATTTAGGTAATATGCTGAATAAATAAAAAATATATACAGTATATTCCAAACGTCAGCATGAAACCCTGTGAAGGAATTTCAGGCTTTCTTGATTCTATTCCCAGTTCTCTCTGAGCCACAGAGGAGCCACAGAGGAGAGCTGTACACCACTCCATCTCGCTGATCATCACCAACAAAGAGATGAAAGACATTGTGAATATTTAATCAAGAGTGTATCAGCCTGCTCTGACAGTAAACATAAATGAATGCATCACATTTTCCTTTGTAGAGCAGCTTTTGTAGAGCAAGATTGCTGTAAAATTATCAGAACAATCCATACCAACTACCATATACGTCAAACACACACAGGGTAAAGCTTTCTTGAAAATGAGCAGAGAAGAGCTTGCATGTGACTGCAGTCTGTGTAGAAACAAAGGAAGTGGCATATTGAAGCTTATATTCATTCAGGCGCACGATCAATAGTTATGTAGATTTTCTGAATGTAATGGTGTTACGGTGCATTGTTTTTTCCAGTGAAAATGCATAATGGACATGCAGATTGATAGTAGATGTGAAACACTCAAAACATAACATAGCAACTTTAAAGTACGTTTTCTGTTTCTGGAAATATACAATTTTGTGTTTTTACAGTTAAATCTACAACCGATGTGTAGCACTCCATTATAGACTGTTATAGCAAGACAAAGGGCCACTCCCGAAATGCCCTGTGCTGCCGTATCATTCCACAAAGGGCAGTGTGCGGGGGAGGGTCTGTGTAATTTTTAATTTGCGGAGGACATGTTTGTTGTTGGCTTGTTTTTTTGATGTTGGAAAGTTTTCCTTTGAGGATGTCCGGGGCAATTCTACTCCGATTAAAGTTTGAGAGTGGGCAGACTCCTAAAGCTCTCTCGGTCATTTGCGAGGGTGTGCACATTATTGGTTCAATCCCATTGTGCTTAGAATTCACTGTTGGGAGTCATTTTCTTTTTCACACAGTCAAAGATCAACGAGGATGACACATAGAATTCTGCGGCATCACATTTCTTCCCTTGTCACAGGTGAACTCAGAGTCCCAGGCAGATATGATTATTCAAATTTATGCCACTTTTGTGGGTGCTTTTTTTCTGCAGTCAGAGGAATGGGAGTAGTATCTCAAGTATGGCTCTGACTCGCTAGGAGTTTTCTTTTCTTTTTTTGCAATTTTTTACTTTTTTTATTCTCTGCCTAGAAACTCATGGGTTTTGATGTTCATGTCGATGTCTTTATACACCATCATATTATTTCTGTAATATTTTACTTCAGTAGGAGCCTTGCATGAATACTCTGCCATTACATCTGCAAATTTCTCTCAATTTTCTGAACTTCTTTGTTGGATGCTGTTGAAATGTCAAAGTAATGCTTGATCACATAAAGTGCAGGCACTACAGTACCTTGCCTGTATGCTTATTTAGTGATTAGATAGAGTTTTGTTGAATGTCTTTTTATAATTCAGACTTAATTGCTTCTTGCCTAACTTATGTGTGGTAAATTCATTCAAAATACCCTCACTCCAACCGAAAATCCCTTTCTTTGCTGAGAACACCATGGAGTGCTTTTTCGAATTCGGTCCAATTTGGACACATTCAAGATGAATAAACTTTGAATAAACAACTAAACAGCCCTCTGTGCATCAGCAGCTCCCTCAGGGCTCTGCAGTCCAGCATGTTGTCTGCAGGGGGCAGACAGCGGCTCATTGCTTTCACTTTTGCTGCTGGATCGTGGATACAGCTTGCTAAGGCTACATGAATGCTGAATAAAGTTACAACCAAACTTTTCTTCACTTCCCCGGAGACAACGAGCACGAGCGGATAGCCTACAAGAACAGTGCCACTCTGCTATTGCCAATCAAATTATGTTTGTTTTGCATCACATTTCCTGACAAATCTATTGCTGTTTGGGACACTTTTAGTCAGGGGCCCCAGGCCAAGGTTGCCTACCTTGCCTACCGTCAAGTCTGATGTTTTGTCCTGTGAACCAGACTGTAGGCCTGTTTCACCGGTGTGTGTGACACAACTATGTCATGGCAGGTGTATTGCTGAGGATCAAAGGAAGTGCAGTATTGAGTGTGAAGTTGTTTGTATGAGCAGTTCTGGAGAAAGCTGCAAGCAGCAACACCACAGGCCAAGCACGTGGCCCATTCTGAACAGACATGTTTTCAACTTGCCCTGCACTAGTTATTATTAATTTACAGAAAGCCGACGGAACCTGAGATGTCCTGACGTTTATTCCCTAAAGGCCAAGCTCCAAAAACACTGGATCCTACAATTTATATTATGGAACTTAATAGCAACTTTAGCTAGAGCCTCATCTTGCCCGCGTCTTTAAACTCTACCCTCATGTATCACTGGCTTTTAGTTGGGATTTTGAGGGTTGTAGAGCAATCTGAGATAACCCTGCTTGCATCATCACCGCTATGTTCTCAGACTTTAAAAAGCTTTACTTTAAAGTCTGCTTTACATTACTCAAATGTTTATTACAGGCTAACAAGTAAAATAACCGCTGCTGTAATTAATGGCCATCTAGTAATGGGTATAGTAATCCTTTTGCAATTTGGAAAAGTAATTAGTAACCATTGATTACTTTCTTCTGAACTACACAATAACAACGGACAGAACGTATCCTTTCCCACTTGCTCACAGGGTATTAATCGCTGAAAGAGTAATGAGGAAACAACATTCATTTTGGGGAAGTGCCATATGTGCAACTGAGTGAAAAGAAGGTTCTTAATATTGAGCATTTTGTTTTTAAATCCACGCCCCGTTGACACTGTCCAAATCCTAGGCAGCGTACGTTTATCAATCAGACAGCAGCCAGTGTCGTATTGACAAGTAGTCCCATAAAATATTCATCGAAGAAGCAACCAGCAGGACTGCCTGCTCACTTGGAATTTCTTTTGTGAAGCCACAATGCCAAGGGGCTTGCTGTGTGCTGTCTAATTGTATTGCGAGAGATATAATGATGGAACACAGGCTACACAAATTAATTGAGGCTTGCCAGTCACAGCACAAATTATGCAGCAAATGCTGCAGTGCTGCGTGTGAGGAAGTCACCGAGCCAGAGCAGGCATTACAGTCAGTGTAGGTTTAGATTATTGTCCGATACAGGGCTTGTTGCACTTAAGGAAAAACCAACAAGCCGATCCCTCCTGACATCTTGTGCAGCAGACGCGGTGGTGTGATGATAATGCATGATTATTAAGCATATGGGGGTTTTCTTTCTCTCTCTTTCCCTTCATATCTGGTGTATAACTGTACTGCGTATTGTGCTAAGAAGAATATCAAACTAACAGGTGGTGGGGTACATCTTCCTTATATCTGTAATCTGAGTGTCCATTTACATTGTATCTGCTTCAAGGTAGAAAACACTACTTTATGGTAGTTGTAGATCTAATAGATTCTTGACTCCAGGTCACTAAATTGCCTGCAAATTATAAATTCACCACTAACGGGTTCCACGTTGTCATTTGCTTTTTGTAAGAATCTGGAATATGATTAGAATAATTTAGCCATTTAAAAAAAAAAAAATGCATCTTGCCAGTGAAAACTGTTGCAAGGGCACCAGCACAGTGCATGATGTTTTACTGCCATCTGTTGCCAATATTTTCAGATGTTTTATGCAATAGTAATATTTTAATGATGATCCTCCCTCATTGTTATTCTCTTCAGGGGACTGTGAAGGAGGCACGTTCAAATAGGATAGTAAAGACGCACACCTACCATCAGGTTTAACAAATACCTCTGTGCAAAGGTGCCGTGCTGAAAATATTTGCCAGGTCCCTTAATAACATTGCAGGTAATATTTCAGTGGTGATCCTCAGGAAAGTTGCAACAGTTGCAGTTGCTCTGAATTAGTCACACGCCAGACACAGTCTAAATGAGGATGTTAGAGATGACAAATCACTTCTGATTAGAGCATTAGCCAGATGAAGAAATGCATAAATGATGATTGAGTAAGTAAAAATGATCACAGCCATATTGTGGTTTTGTGTGTTTGCAGAAAATGAAATATTCATACGTCTTTGTTTGTTTACCTCAAGTTGGGAATTTGCTGTTGTTGGTGCTATGAGACCCGGCGCTGAATGGTGCACAGGGAGCCCAATGTGAAATTACATAGTGTTTCATCTCTGAGTTAGACAAACCCCAGCCTCTCTTTCTTCTGATTCACTCCTGTGTTTGTTTGTGAGATATAATCCATTGTGGTTTTGTGTTTGTATGTGTGTGTGTGTGGTGGTGGTGATGATGATGATGATGATGATTTTGGGCCGTGGGACATATTCTAGCTATCTAGCTACTATACCAAGTAGTCATAGTCATCTTTATAAATAGTCATCTTTGCCTTAGAGCAACACTAATGTAAATTAGCCCGGTGGAGCATTCAATTTGCTCACGAGAGCTCATCAAGTAACATCATCCAATTTGCTTAGTATGCATGCTCTCTGTGTCTCGTAGGGACAATCTTTGCAGCATTAGCAGGCCAAATAAAAAGCTACTGTAAGCACCAAAATATGCCTCAAATGCCGTCAGCAAGAGGGAGTTTTAGTAACAACGTTGTGATGTGTCCTGCCTCACTAACAGGCCATACACAAAGACATGGATTGGAATATTGGATCATTTCAGTTTTTTTCTTCAGCATCTTGTTATATTCTTGTCACGGTGAGGCAATGTAGTTTTCTGAAATGGCTCACTGAGAATGGGAGAATGACCTAAGAAACACAAAAGGCACCCCGAAGATGATGATAGGCGTGTTCTCTGGACGTTACTGTAGGTTGCATTCTATGTTGACAGTCTTAAATGTGCCTTAGTTCTTTTTGTGTGTGTGTTTGCGTGATTTCCATACAGTACCTGTACTTAGTCCTTCCTAAGTTGCATGCGTGTGATTGCCTCAGGAAGGCGTCCTGGAAGGCTGTTTCTAATTAGCAGGAAGGCGAGTGCCCTGATTGTTTCCATCTGGCCATTAAAGCAGACATTTGAGGGGTTTGTCTCATCAACAGTGGTACAATCAGGAAAAAAATGGATGAAAACATTTAACAGAATCAGATTTACCGGCAATACATGTTCACAGGCAAACAATAAGGAATCTATGGAACAAAAGTGCACCATGTAGATTATGATTGTGTTCATGCGCGTGGCAGAGAGTATACAATCCGTTGCACAGTGTACAGCCCTGTAAAGAGGCTGCTATTGTATAATGCGCGTATAAAGCCAATGATGAATTGGAAAGAGGCAATCGCTTGACTTTGCAAAAGCTGGAATATGACACAAGTGGACCAGCTACTTAACATTATGGCTGCAACATTAATGACTAGAGCAATTGTATATTTCCCCAGAGAGACACAGAGGGTCAAATGATAAAATTGTCCTCCTACTCATTAGGTTTATAATGTATATCTAGTTTATGCCCTCATTTTTATCATCAATTAATTCTGAATGACAAAATGAGCACTCTCACTCATGATAATGTTTTGCAGGCTGACTTCTTTCATTTGTATTAATATTATTGTATTTTTCATACATTTGAAATAGTAACGCATGTAGCAGAGCATGTAAATGTAAATGCAGCTGGCTCTGGCTGGTTATCCCAATCTATGATTTGTTTGTAGTGTATTTACAGGCATTATAATGTGAATTTCCTATCTGCTGAGGAACACAAAAACATAAAGAATTATCACCACAACACTGAGCAAAAACTTATTTCCGAACGTATTATTTAAATCCAGCTGTGGAAGCCATTCTCTGTTTTTGTTGTCTCTCCTGGGTTTTGGGCTGTGGCGTGGGATACAAACGCACCATTGCCTCCAACAGTATCCACCAGTGCATAAAGTTTCTCAGGCAACAGTGTGTAATGTATACGTAGTCATCCATTTTTATAGTATAGTCTCAATGGTCACATTAGCAGCTTCATTGCTGTGACTGTTCTGTCTGTTTCTCCATCAGAATGTTTTTCAGGCTTTGCTGAATTTATTGTATCACATATTACAAATCATGGATTCCCTCTGCTCTCTCTCTCTCAACAGATATAATATGTCTGTAGGCAAGCAAGGAGGGTCATGCATGATTGAAATAGCTGCAGATAATGGCACAGCTCAGCGTCTCGAGGAGTACGTGTCACGCCCCGTGTCAGAGGTCAGTCAAATCAACCCTTTGTCACAATCATTTTCTTACATTTGCATTTCAAACCCATAATCATGTGATTGGTATCGACCTTCCTTTTACACGTATACATGCATACACATGCATACACAGACATATTAACATATTAGTTAAAACAGTAATATAATTTGTCATGCGTGACTTCAGATTCCGTGAGTAGGGGGAATTACATCTGATATCATTTATTCAATTTATTATGTTTTCTTTATGCTTTTGCAGAATCAGGTGAGTTTGAGGTTAATAAACCCACTCCTGCAGTACATATCGTTCTTTTTTCAGTGTAAATGAAGTGGGCGTTCAGACAGAAAACAGCCCTCTCGGTTGGCGGTGTAGCTTCAGGTACTCGCAAAATATAAAAATACGGATGAAAATCACAAGAAAAGCTTGGATTCCAGCTTGAGTAATAGAGCTATGAGATCTAATCAAATGGATGCATTTTTTAAAATCTCATAGCAGCCTAAAACTGATTATTTAGCAGCTTTCCGAATCCAGCACATTAACTACATCCATTGCGGACCAACAAAAATATATTGGTAGCACCAAATATCTTGGTTTTTGATTAGACAGTTTCTGATTTTAATCCTATGTAGGACTCATGTCAGCAACATCAAGAGTAGATTAAGTGTATGTTATCAAAGCCAGTCCAGCACACAGTAACAGCAGTTGCTTTATGAATGAGTAACGGGAGCTCCCATTACAAACATGTCCACCTGTTATATTATCTGCCAAGATGATCCCACTTGGCAAATAATATCCTTAATGGCAGGCATGTAAGAAACAGCAATTTTTAATCTTTTTTTTTTACTCCGGCTCATTAATTTGATTAACAACACCTATAATTGTTATTAAATTAATATTTTTGTTTTTTCACTTTCAAAGATGCAGAGAGGGGCTCAACCTTCCCACAGGCTCCACATGCCTCCTCCTTCCTCAATGTGATTTATGGTCTTCTAATTTAAGAAGCCAAGATGTTTCTTTTTTTCCCCTTTTTTGTTTAATAACACATTCATTATTGCACAAGTATCTTTGCTACAATTAGATTCCACAGTTCACTTTTATAGAGACCAGTGTATTACCATTATTTACACTTATACTGAAAACATGGGTTTTTGATTTTAGTTTGCGTTCAACACTCGTCAAATGAGATTTTTACACAAATGATGATCACCAGTGCAGTGCCCATTGAAACACACATGCCTGTTTAGAAAGGAGCGCGTGCTTGGCCTGTGGTGTTGCTGCTTGCAGCTTTCTCAAGAACCGCTCATACAAACAACTTCACACTCAACACTGGGCTTCAAGTGGGTCCTCATCAAAACACTCACCATGACATAGTCGTGTCACACACACAAGTCTCAGCTAATCAGTCAGAAACACCAGTGAAACTACAGTCTTGTTTACTGGAAAACAACACCAGGGGAAGACTTAAGGCAAGGTAGGCAACATGGGCCTGGGGCCCCCAACTAAAAGGGCCCCAATCAGCTATTCAGCTATAAAGTTAATGTGATGTTTGGATATGAAGATAAGTATTGAATCATATCTATATTGTTATAGCTCCTTGTACACCAAAATAACTTATAAATGGCCCCTAAAAGTACTTTAAAAATACGAATAGGCAAAATAGTCGCTTGCTTTGACGTAACCACCACGGATATAAAGCACAGCATTTGTGGAGGCGGTGCTGTTATAAGTTAGGATGGCAAAATCGTGTAGAATTTCAGTTGCAATGGCAGAGTGGAGATGTTCCTGTAGGCTTTCTGCTTGTGCCCGTTGACTCAAGTGAAGTGAAGAAGGTTGTTACATTATCCAGCATTCATTTAGTGTTACCACGCTGTATCCAGGATCCAGCAGCAAAAGTGAAAGGCAATAAGCTGCTGAATGCCCGCTATGGATGACAGCTTAATAATATAGAATGTATGTATAGCTTTTCCAAATTGCACCAAATTTCGACAAAGCTCTCCATGGGGTCGCCATCAATACACCCAAGTATTGAAGTAGATTGGAGGAGCAATTCTCAGAAAGACAGACAGAGATTCCTTGCTTTATAGTTTATATATATATATAGTATTTGCTGACAGGCAGTCAGGCTTTGAGCTAATTTCTTTAAAATGATGTATAGTAGAAAAAGCAAAGCTACTAGCAGTTGTCGAGGGTCTAAGGATAGAGAGTGTCGTATGAAGTACAGCTTATGAACTTGACATTATGAACCCACAAAGATTCTTTCAATGTTTTAAAACCAACACTGCAGACATTGCCCGGCTGCAGGCCTTAGAGAGATCATGAAGTTAGCCATTGTCAGGTTCCAATCTAGACTGCTGAGGCTCATAAGGCAGTTTAGCAGATGTCAGTGCAGCACTACATGCAAATAAATTGCTATATATCTCTCTATATATAGAATGTCAAATTCTAAAAGTAATGATAGAAATGTTGGACTGTAAAGTCAGTGAACCAGGTCATAGCCAGTATTATCCTTGGCAATTTAGACTGGAAGCCAACGTACAGCTGATATAGAGTTTTAAAATATTTTCAAATTCTGTCATAATTCTCACAGATTGCCAGTGTAAGGGGATAAGTCCTGAAATAATATGAACATACTGATTATCTTGCTTTCAAAGTCTTACTGACACATTTTTAACTACGGTTGTGGTCATAAAACAAGCTTTTAGTGCTCAATTACAATCACTGAACAACAATTTTTGCCTGGTGATGATGTGTTTTTTAGCACGACCAAGTTACTCATGTAAACTGGCACCACCTGTATGTAAAAACACTTTTTAGAAATATGATAATAAAATGGAGGCCACATTCACTTGTCCTGCCTTCAAATAGGACACGGAAATCAGCATACGACACTTGTGAACGCAGTGCTGCGAGTCCACTTACAAAGTCATGAATATTACATCAGTGCGTCTTTCAAATGGACCCATAAATGTGGTAAACACACTTGAAGGCACCGTAAATGCGTTCCATATCAGTCCATCGTCACCAAGCAGCTCCAGTGGTTCATAGCTGTTGTATCGCATGAAATATAGTTTAGCTCATTGTAAAAGTAGTTATTTGAATCTTCTGCTTTGTTAAAGATAGTTTTAGGGCTCTTAACGTTGCCCTGACATTACATACACGTTCCCATGGACCCCTGTCGTCCGTGTCGTTTTTATAGGCTTTAAAATCTACCAAATATATGTCATTTAAATCCCAAATATTCTATATTGTAATCAATACAAAGTTGGATATCTTGAGCAGAGCTTTGAAAATGTACCTTGAAGACCCACACAAGTAAGATTTATTTTAAAGATGCATAGCCTCACATAACAACATAATCATGTCTGTATTATAATGAGCCTCTATATGAAATCCAGTACTCATATCTGCCATGACAAGATTTTATATAATACATATGATAATAATGGTATAAAAAAGCTTAAGCAGGGATGGTGAGCACAGTCAGTACTCACCCTCTGGAGTTGTTGGCAACTGTCAAAATAAGAAAAAAAGGTATTTTTGTATTGATTTGTTATTTCTGCTATTGGGGTGGAAAATGTTTGACATGTCAACAGGATTTTCAGATGTATCCACATTATTTTGGACATGACCCAGCTAAAGGTTGATACGTTTAAATCGTATGTAGGACTGAAGTGAGCCATGTGGACATGAAAGGTCTTTGTTTCTACTCAACACAATGTTAAAAGTGTTCAAATTATAGAGGTCGGGGCCCCTCTTGTATTCTCATTATTATAGAAATGAGTTTAATGATAAATTGCTAAATCTAAAGGAAAGCTATTTATTCTATATTCTTTCAAACGTTTCATACATGAAACAGAAGATCACTTTTACTCAGGGGAGTTTTATTTTTGAAATCCACTGTCAGCATGTTACATAATTTGCAGGAATGTGTAATGAAGCTGTGATAAATGTTGATTTGTCTTTCATAAATGAATCATTATGCATGGCGTGAGTAGGAAAGTGTTATGTAAACCTTCTAAATAGAAAGAAGTACTCAATATTCATTATATCATTATACTCAGCATCCAGAGGTCACCGCTACAAGTGAATTATATGTTTTAGTGCTAATATGAGAATGTCTTGTGTTACATTTTTTGTGCAGCTTTGCTTTGGTTGCAGACACAATTATGACTTACTTGTTAAATTGACCGTTATGGTACAATAAGCTGCAAGTTCACAGAATGTATCTGCATTAATTCTACCCAATTACATAGCACATCAAAGGACGCTTGCAGCAATTTCTACATATTTTACCTCCCTCTTTCATTGTATCAGGATGTGTATTACCATATGATGTCAGCAGGACTAAAAATATATATATATATATATATATTAAAATTTAGGTTTCTTGTCTCGGTCATGCTAAAACTGCTTTAAGCTGGAGAGTAACAGAAACTGATGGTGTTCATCTTTCTTGTTGATCTTAATATATCGTAAGGTCCTGTTAATGTAATAATAATGTTAATATATTCGCACACACTGATATTTAGAACCAGTTTTTAGCTGCGCAGCTCGTCCTTGAATGGAGACATATTTTGTATGATTTAGTGAGATCTACTAAATGATAACACTGATCACTGGCTTTCCACCATTTTTTTTTGCAGGGAACCTTTGGACCCATATTTCTTGGGGATGTTTCATCCCAGTGGGAGATGCATGACGGGAGTGCAAAGGGAGCGAGGAGATTCATTGGATGTATCAGGGAACTTCAGGTCAACTCAAAAGAGATTTACCTGGTGGGTGAGGCAGTGAGAGGGCGAAACATCAAGGACTGTGACCCGCCTGTATGCCAACACCTTCCCTGTCGTAACGGAGGAACTTGTGTCAGGTACGAAGTCACCTTTTACACTAATGAATAATTACTAAACTACCTTTGAACTTAAGAATATAAAATACACTTTCTCGAATTCATTTTCATTCTGTAATAATAATGCATAACATGCAAGAAATTACTCCAGAAATTAGATGAACTGCAACTGATTTTTAAAAAAGTGTCACGTCCTATCATGTGCCAAACAAAATAAAGGAGTGTTCACTGGATATGTGTGTGCTATAAACAAATAAGGTCATGAAAAAAATGTAGTATGATTGACAATCATTACAGCTCCATGTTAGACCTGCTGTTTCCTCATGAACATGTGATTTAGACTGTCAGAGCGGACAGAGCGTTTCCATTGTAGGAATATATATATATATTCCAGTTTAAATTGTTTTCCCCAATCACTACAAACATGAATGGAGCTATGGCTGTGCCACAGGAGCTCTGAGCCAACACCAACCCAGTCAGCCAGCTTGTAAAATGACAGTTTTGGCAACAGCACCTCTTCTCAGCACCAACCATTTCTAAATGCAGAACTGTTCAGTTGTCAATCGTATCTTATCTACATTGGACTAGTTTTAATGTAGGCCTACTCGAGGCTTAGTGGCACTGTAAAGTATTGTACAAGGACTCAGCAGAAAATCTATGAATTGTTTTTTAATTTCAACAAATGGTGGAATTGTAATACAGATAGTGAACCATCTTGCTAAAATAGCCCTTCAGCAGTGTCTTATCTGAAACATGGATAACATGACTTGAATGTGAAAGCTACTGGATAGCCAGAAATTTCCCTCAGAAGTTAATGGCCAGCAAAAACAAAGCTAAAACGAACATTTTGCGTTCCTTTATAAAGTGGATACTACACATTCTCAATACCAACTTAAAAGAGGATTACAGCTATTATTTCTGCTCTTTGGCCCTTAAGCGGCGAACAATCAAGTTTTGCTCAGTAATATTATTTTAGACAATTTGATGGCATGCTTTTTTATTGTTTTCATTTCACATAGTTTCTCTACATTGGAAGTTAAATGTAGTTATGTGTTCCATTTACTTCCAAAAAATAGATGGGTAATACTCTCCTCCAATCAGGAACATGCATTTATCCACTGAAGTTTTGCAAAAGCTTAGCCGGCCAATAAGGATGTGCCTACACAAATACGTGCGGACCCCACAGTACACAAGGTAGAACACAATGCTGTCGGCTATTCTACACCCTATTGAGCGAGTGGCGTTGGAGCAACAGGGCCCTTTTGGTAGAGTACTCCATCGGTGCTTATAGAACAAGGGTTACATTATCGTAACTTTTGTTTTAACTCACACAGGCCCTCTACTGGACTCTATGGGTACTATGGGTGGAGTCTGATAAATGCACACCATGCCGCAACATAACATCGACCCAAGCACACTGATCCACGGAGCCTTTGTGAGTTTGAACAATGACTTTTGTTCTTACATCACATTAATTTTACACAGAAATAATATGTTCTAATGCCGGGGCAGTTACTTAAATCCCTAGATGGTCAACTAAAAGAAGAGTTTGACAAATTCCTTGAGTTGCGTTACATGAAAGGAGAAACCTACTCATGTCCTGTTCCTTCCCACTTCTTTCTATAAATCTAGAGTATTTTCATTGCCCAATAAAGGCAATCCATGGGCCAAATATGTGAGGATCCGCTCTCCCTTCATCTTTATCTAGTACAGCTCATCACACCCCACTTACCAGCAATTTTGACCGTCTTTCTAAGTGTGCATTAACTACATACGATGCTCTTTCACCTGCGAGCTAATCCAGAAAATAGCTGCTATGAATGTCTTCTTCGTTGTGCTATGACACTGTCAATTAACAACTGCTTTTATTAAACAGGAAATGAAAAGGGGCACCGAGAATATTGGAATAGGAATGGCTCTCAGCATACCAATTAAGAGTCGTGGCATTGTGGTCACATTGGCTTGTCATGTGCGAAAGAGTGCACCTTGCAATTATCTGTGTGATGAATACGTGTTAATGCAGTATCCTCTTGAACTACACAGCATGCCGGGGTCATCAGGAGTGCATAGAGCTCTCTTCATTCAGTTAGTTGCCCTGGATTGCACTGTCGCAACATAATGGGATGAAAAAGGATTTTGATTGTGGGTTCAGTTGGGGTGATATTGCCGCTGTCCCCTTTTCACGTGGTATTCTGTTCATTTAGGCATGTAGATATATTAATATTAAACCTAAGAGGATAATTGGCTCGTGGTTGGCTGGATGAAACATAAATATTAGGTATTTAAGTGACATCAATGGGAAAAGCTGGGCTATCAGCACCCACTGTAAGGACTATGGCCTTCTTGTTCTTCAGTGCCAGCTCTGTAATGCCGGAATTTATAAACCCCAGCTGCAGGTTGTTGAGACCATGTCATTAGACTGACTGCCTACACAGCAGATGGAAATATTAAAGCGGAAATGGTTTCCAAGAGACACACATCCATGCTGTAAGTACCTTGCAGTCGCTCTGTAACAAATAAGAACTCTGGGAATAAGAAAAGAATATTTCATCAGAGGGAAATGAACAGCTGTATTTATACAGCCAGACAGTTAGTTATGAAATCCAGCATGTTATCTCCCAATTAGACAATTAGAGAAAAATATATACAACTGCACAATCCCTGTATAATCTGCATACCGATGCACAGATGTACCAGATGTCATAGTGGGTGTGGCGTGAAGAGACTTAAGCATGTATTATGCTTGATGTATCTGTGAGGGTTGCAGGTGTAGGGGCAGGTGGCCATACCCTGCAGGGTGTCTGTGTTTATGGCATGGGGACTAGGAATTTGGACCATCTATATTGCACCCAGCAATGTTCAGTTTCTTGTTCTCGCTCTTTAGCTGCTAAATGCCCGGCTATGTTCACAGTCTGTCTTTTTCTATGTCTGTTTTTTGGTGTTGAGCAGTTCATGCGAGTGGTGAGAGTGAGCCAAAAGAGTACATTTGTGGGGCAACCAAAAGGGATTAGCTGAAAGACACTGAAATGCTGAGGGTACTGCAGAGCTGGGTAATACTTTTATGTTGATTCATCACTAATATTGACACCTTTCACACACACTTGGTCTTGATTCATTGTTAATGTAAAAGATATTATAGCTGCTTTAAAGGTTTGATCAGAATGTGAGCTAACGTGATATCCTCATTGAAGTGAAACGGATTGTATAAATAGATCCACATTTACTGAGGAGAGAATGGACATATGCTCTCACGCTGACGCCGAGCAGAAATCATGTAGTCAGTGCTACTTCTGCTAGTTGGCTGCGGTAGAGATGGTGCCTTGCTCATTCTGTGATGGGCCAGCTTTGGCGGCACACAAACCTCCACAGTGAATTGTCCCAGTGCTCCATTCCACTGCCTGCAAGCGTTCTTCACAAAGCAAGTAAAACCAATTTTACCTTAATCAGAGCTCCAGCTGGTTACAAAGTGCCTATAAAATAACTCAAGGTCCAAGAAACAATTATTTTAATTCACCATGAGAAACAAACATAGCTATCACCCCATGTGCGTTTGCGGTCCCTAAAGTACATTTCCAGAGAAAAGTTGCTCATTACAGGGTTTATTCTATTGTGTCATTGAATTTTGGAGGACAAGTGCTTTCAAAACTAACTGTGTGATGGTGTTTTTTTGCCCAAATTGGCCATTATTTTTATACATAGACATTTTCTTGTTTAAAAATGAGTTGTTGTGTAACCTTGACATACTTAGAAGTAGCTGATAATAATTGTAAGTATCAAAAGGACTTGGGGGCAAATCTCACGTGACCACAGGAAGAGGAAATGCTTCTGCTTTTGATTCTAATAAAGTACAACTAGCTACAGTAGAACAGAAGGAGGATAGGACAATGAATTTCTGTTTTCAAATATGTTATTCTGGTGTTTTAGGAAAGTTTCAAAGTCCATAAACCTGCTGCACTGCCTCATAAGGACAGTACCACAGGTGACACAAAAAAAAGTTTTTTTTGACCAAGGTAAAACCCAAACTTTTACTTATTATGCAAGTGTCTACGATGGTATTTCTAGGTCATCAGTAGACATACAGAACATCTATCTGCAAAAAAACGAATCTCTTTACTGCAATATAAGTAACAGAATTAGACATAAAGCAAAAATTATTATTCTGTGTCTTATCAGTGTGTGTTTGTTTGTGCGTGCGTGCGAGCGTGCGTGCGAGCGTACGAGCGTACAGGCACACGTTCATTAAGCCATCATCTGCAGATGGTTTTTGTGGAACATATTGTGAGGAAGGAATTTGTTCTCTACAGTAATGAGACGAAAACGTCATGTTATTTTATTCATCCAGCAAAAGCCAGTCTTCGATGTTCTCACCATTTTTAATAGCTGTATTTCATTTCCTTTCAGTCTTGTTTTTTGTCTCGCACCTCGTCGTCATGTCAGGGATAGTTTGAGCTGGTTATTTTTTTTTTGGTTTCCTTCCACCTTTTAAACCCTATTTCAGTTTTGGTTCCAACAGTAATACAGCTCAGCATCTTGCATAGTTTTTGTTTTTACAATTGCTACGTCTGTTTCATAGGAGGAGGTAGAACATTTGGCCCGTTGACAGCTTGCTGGTGAGTTAGTGAGACAGAAGACCAGCGATAGTGCTACATAACAGCATGCAGTCTGAGGAGAGGACAGGTTTTGTGTTGGCGGAGAAAATATTTCAGATTTCAGAAATTGACAGCTGACTCTTACTCAAGTCTGAAGCAAATAAATATCATCTCGTATGAATTCATCCGCCTGAACCCGTGTCAGCGAAGAAATGTTAAATCATTGGAACACAATTTTATTTCCGAGACATGGGGGCAGTGCAGTTTATTAAAGGTGTTTTGTAGGGTAAGGTTTTTTCCTTTTTTGCGAGTTTAGAAAAGTGAAATAAACGCCTTGAATAAATACACTGGCACATTTGAAAAGTGTAGAGTTTAAACATGCGAGTATACTTTAAAAGTGTTTCAGAAAAGCACAGCTTTCTGCAGAGTGCAGTGTGTTCCATGTTGGACCTTAGAAAATACTATCTGATCCCTTGAGAAATGTTCCCTCGTGCTTCATGCCTCCTTTCTAAGGATTTTATTTCAAGTATCAAAGTATGCTTTTCTGTGGCAGTATGTTTCAAGAGACTCTGTGACGGAGGCTCACCCTTCTTCACCGACAGGCAAATGTTTGCAAGGGTGCATGGAAGAGGTCATGAAAATATCGAACAGCCGTCTGCTAAAACAGGAGCCTGAGTGCGTCGGGTGAATGCCATGTGTAAATTCCACTTCATCCCTCTGCTCATATTGAAATTCAGACGACAAATAATTGAGTGAGGAACCAGTCTTCTTTCAGATGATTTCCCCTCCCACCCACCAAGAATGACAGTGTCTCTAGCGTAACGGTGTCCAATTGGCTGTTTACAATACTGGAAAGCAGCAAGCGTTTCAGTACCAAAGCAGTTCTTCTCTATAAATAATATCTGCAAAACACAGAGGTATTTTTCATTTTAACAAAGGATGAAGTGGGCTAAACGCTTTCAACCCGAGAACTGAAGACTGCCATGGCAGCAGAGCCTCATCAGGGTCTTACTGTAGAAGTGTATTTGCATACCAACAAGCACTTGAAAAGAAGTGTGCTGTAAATAACTAACAAGGGATAATGCATATGGCCGCACATCATATTGTTCTTGCTGACAGGGATATCATAAGCTAACTGGTCAATTATTCATCATTTTGTCTGGTAACCATTAGATTAAAAATGTAGTCTTCCTAAATATTTTATCCAGCCGGTGTGCTGCAGCGGTGCAGTCTTTGAATGGCGTGAGATATGACGAGCACCAACGTCATGCATTCGGGATTAACATATTCAAATTAGTCTGCAAACATTACAACGATTACATCATCAAAGTAATTGCCTCAGCTAAATTAAAATAACCTTTTGTCACCACACACATTGCGTTATTTGATTAGGCCAATCAAAACTCAAGTGTTCCTTTGCCTCTGTTTACACTTTACCTTTTTCGATCCAGGAATATCTGCTGCCTGTTTTTAAGTGCTTGTATACAAGTCAGCTGACAATTCATCTTTAATGGTTTATCGTGCCTGATATTACCATATATGTGGGTTTTTCTTTTTTTATTTGTTTTAAGATTAAATCTGTTCTGTGACTACTTAAAGATATTTATCTCTTGCAAACACAAACACATGGCAGGCAGAACTTGCTCAACTGATTCTTATCTGTCCTGTGGATTGTATACTGCTTTCAATTTTATTTCTTATCTTTTATTATCTTTTTTTCTAATAAGAATATCCTCAACTAAGCCCCAAAAGCTGTTGGTAGAAATTAGTCCACATTGAAGCATGTTTAAAAATTGACCACAGAGAGCATGAATATCTTGCCTTTGAAATGTGGCAGTTCATTCCAAATGTGTGAACATGATCTAAAGTATAAATATAACATAACATCAGCAGAATATGCTTGTGAGATTATGTACCTATAGTAGCTTCATTGTAAAGTCTTTCATGTTTACATTTTTATCATGTAAGAAATTACCCGTGAAAAAGTTTTCTACAACTAGAAGAAACAATTTACTTTGTGAATCCATGCATCTTATTCTGTGCAGACCGGAGTATTGGAGCCCTGGATAAATTGCAGTTTCAGAGCGGACAGACAATTACGCATACATACATTCACACCTACCAGCAATTTACATATCCTGCATGTTTGACTGGGGTAGGAAACTGGAGGATCTGGAGGCACGCAACCCACGCAATATTTGTGTCGACAACATTTAAAAACAAACACTGACTGACAATGCAGGGGACACATGAGCTGCACTCAAAGCATTGAAACATTGCGACTGCTCCAGAAGGTGCTCCATTATATATCTAATTCTTCCTCTTGCATGTTGTCAAAGATTATACAAATGACAACGCCTGTTCAGTTCAGTTCAACGCATCTGTGATTGTTATTTTTGAAACAATTGGCAGCGACAGTGTGTAGCGGTGTATTGTGCCTTAAAATGTCTCGGAATTGACATTAGCAGCCTTTTAATAAGCATACACTCGATTTTTATACTGCAATATATGACGTCCTTTTTTACTTCAATACAGTCATATCCAACAATGCTCAACTCCAGTGACAAAATGTAAATATTTCATTTGAAGAAGCCAGTTTCTCAATGAGCAAAATGCATCCTGCAGTGCTGCTGCTCAAAACGCATTATTAATTTAGAGACTTGAAACTCCACCAATGCTTCCTCTATCTGATATTTCAAAGTTGTGCACATCTTAGTGGATTTTAGTAAGACCCTGTCTGGATATTACTTTGCATGCTGGATCACCTTCCTCTTCTTGCCTAGAGAGGAAGCGCGCGCATATAAATCGAGGAACGAAGACATACAAAATCTTGTACAAGTTCTGGTTATGTGTTTTCTGACAGGCTACTAATCATCTGCTTTCTGCTGTTATTTTTCAGGGTGCGTGTGTTTACCTTTACCAAAAGATATGTTGCCTCTGCAGTAGCTACCACCATCCACACGTTCACTCAAACGCTTGTGTTTTCAGCAGATCTCATATATTACATGTATTCCATCAGGCTGGACACATTTACTCTCAGCGTCTTTTCAGATCTTTTATGCAGCACAGTGTGTTTCATCATTATCTCCCTGTTTTGTTGGCCTCTGCGTGAGCTTGTAAAGCATCTGGAACGTGTTGCAATGTCATGGTCCATTTTCACCTCTGGCCTAATGATTTCTCCCTCTATGTCTACTCGTTTAGTGATGCTGAGGACTGGTTCTGTGAGTGCCCCCCGCTTTACACCGGCCGGCTGTGCCAGTTCAATGCTTGTGAGCGCAACCCCTGCGGTCATGGAGCCACATGCATCCCAAAGTCTCCATTGGAGGCCGTATGTCTCTGCCCCTACGGAAGACAAGGTCTACTGTGTGAGGAACGTAAGTGTTACAGAGAACAACCCGGCGCAGATAGAGGAGTCGCGTAGATTTAGCAACTTTATTAAGACGCTGATCTGAAAACAGTTGGTGAATGAGAAGCCCTGAGCAGTTGGTAAAATGAGAGTCTCTTGTTAAGTAAAGGGATTAATGAAACAAAATGACGCTGCAAAGGCAGAAACGTCTTCCTCCTGCAAAGTCAGATAATCAAGGCAAAACTCACGGCCGCTTTACTGAATATTCCAAAAGACGTTTTAGTTCATAAGATCTTATTTCCCAACAATTTCAGCAGTGTCGCTCAAAGCAACTTTTCTAATGAACTTTTCTGTGAAGATGTCAGGATTCTGCTGTATAGCAAGACATTGATCTCACATTACCAGCACGTTAGCTTGCTGTATGTGGTTATTATTGTTATTTTCCATTTCCTCATACTGTAGCTTATAACACAATATGCTAGTAACAATAACTTCCTATTCATATCACACAACTCCCCAGCAATATAAATGTGATTTGACTGGCTAACCAATACTAATGACAATTTCTGAACTGGTAACATTATGACTCTAGTTCAGATCACTTTACGACAGTCTTGCAATTATCTCACAATGAAATTCATGAAATTCTGTTCACTGACTTTTCCTCCAGCACCATTAACAGGTCAAAAGGTTTTGTCCGATACTTTGGTTAATCATCAAATACTTGCTACACAGACATTCCCATTTGTATTTACTGCTAATTAAAAAATGTTAGCATCATTACATGCTAAACTAAAATGATAACAATGGTACACATGAGCATGCCATGTTAGCATTGTCATTGTAACTATGCTAGCATGCTGACATTTTGCACAGAGCTGCCGGCATGACTGTAGACTCTTGTTTATTGTTTATTGTGTACTCAAACTTGTTAAATAAGGCAGTCGCATAAAGCTTAAAGTTCAGGATGACCAAGCAGTCATGGAAAATGGGAATTTCTGTTTTAAAGGCATTCAAGAGCGGTTTTAAGTCTCTATTCTATGACTGCAAACAGTACGACCATAAGAGAGAGAAGCTTCACAGGTTGTGGTTCAAAGAAATAAAGGGTTTTGCTTGATTAAATTGGCTGTAGGAGCAGCACGGTGCTCGGCATATACGTAGTTTGCCACAGACTCTCTGCAGCCACATCCCAAACAGAGTAATCTAACCTTCCAGTGTCAAACTAAGTATACGGCTGACATTTGAATTTAATCCTGATAACATCAGATACGATCAGAGTCAAAACTGATCACTCCTAAGGTCCCCTGGGCTTTATTGCATGCTACTTGGTGCACTTTTCCTCATGTGGTAGCCTTATCTAAATACTGTCAGTGATAGCATGGTAGTTGTCTTTTATTTGAGAAAGTTCTAAAGTTGTTTGTCCAGCAGTAAACATGAAAGAGAAACATTTTTCTCTAAATACAAGATGTTTAGTTCAGTTCCCATGTGCACTTTAGTAGATAAGGTTGGTCTCTGAACTAGCGGGAAAGGGACGACTAGGAAGTGCTATTGATGCTGAAATGCCTCAAGACTCGAGCTCATGAAACATTAATGGATATTTAAAATGAATTCACTCAGAAGTAGTAATGGTTTACCTTTGTATAAAAAGTGCCGATACCTCCTATAGATTCATGTTTCTGATTGATAGAAAATACACCACACGTGAAATATACAGTATTACTAGTACAGTACTACCACATCTTGTTTCTACAATTTTGAAAATATTTCAAGTCAAGGGAGGATGCGTAAAGTGACAGGTGTGAGTGGACAAAGCAACAGAAAATGTTGCAAGAAAAATAAAATAATACTAATACAGTCTTAAAATAAACAAAAACAACAGCTAACTGTAAATATACAGTAATGTAATACAATCTTTTTTTTATTACGTCGTATTGTGATACATTTCATACAATCCATTTTCAATGTTTTTTAACATCTGTGCTTAAACACTGAGCAGTATTATTCAGCATCAGTATTCAGTGAAGTACTGATATCGTAAAAATTCTGTTAACTTTGCATTTTGTCGAGCCTGAAAAGACAATGATTCTGTATACAGTATCTCTACCTCAGTAGAGCTGTTTTCAGCTGCTCAGTGGCAGCTAGGATGCACATCGTGTACCTGCATTTCTTTCAGAATGCATATCACAATCTGCCGCTGAATGTCATATCTGTTCCTCTCCTGCAGCTCCTGTTTGTTTGCTCCACATTACACAAATACCAAGCGAAGTGGAAATACTATGTGATGTTATTTGACAGAGTATGTCGTTATCGTCCATAGATGGATGCATTTCACGGGAGCTTTCCATAAGTCTCTTTGTTAATAATATGTTCTGCAGCTATACTAGTTAATTTCACCAGCACTGCACTTTATTTCGAAGCGTTATACAATGATGAGTTTTCTAATAGAAACCATAAAGAGGAACACACAACTGTATACCAATACACCTCCTGATTTGTGTTGATTGTATTCACACATTATAGATAATGCTAGTGGCTGTCTGTGTGATGGTTGAATGAGTATGATGTTCTTGTCTGCCTGTCCCGTACACAATCACAGGGTAACAAACACTTAAAATATAATGGAACTTAAATAGCAACATTACAAACGATGCCTTCAAGTTTCGACTTAGGGAAACACTTCTGTGAACAACATGACCCTCACAAATGTAGAAACCGGTGTTGTCTCGGTACGGTTCCTGATATTATGTGCACCTCTTGTACATAAGTAATACGACACAGATACTAATAGGCACTCAAATGAAGTTTAGAAATAAATCCGTTGGAATTCTGAAATCAAATTGTATTTAATGTAAAGCAATATATCACATTTGTAACAACATCATTTGTATTCATTCCTGGTCATCTAAAATTAGCAGATGTCAGTATAGATCACTTCAGACACTTATTTCATTTGTACAATATGCTCAAGGGTAATTCGTCCATGAACAGAGTGAATACACTCAAGGTCATCTCATTTTGCATTAATTGCCGACATGTTTGCTTGATGTCTGAGCTCAGTTGCTATTACAAGGCATAAAGTTGATCATGTGTACGGTCAACTCAAACTCACACCGTAGATGTAGCCGCTTACAGTTCATTCAGTGAAACAATAGGCAAATACAGCGCTACCATACTAGGGATGATAACAGAAGCATTTCTGGCTTTATTAATAATTTAGCAGCCAAACAGAGCTGAGGGGGAGCTTTGAACCCCTCTTAGCCATCGCCTGGGGCTTCAGAAGAATATGCAAGGTGTTGAAGAAGAGCAGTTTTTTTTGTTGTTGTTGTTGTTTGAATGCTCACTGGTGTGTAAACAAAAAAACACGGCAGCATGTAATTCTGAACGAGCACGGGGACATTTACATTGAGTCCCCAGTGTAAAATCAAGGAGATGGGTGTGCTGAGATGGAATACAAGAGAGCATGATTGAATAAGTAAACTTGACATTGTAATTGAATATCACTGGGATTATTGTGCCACCCTTGTGAACATTGGGTATGAAGCAATGCGTGCTCGCCAGAACACTTCCTAAACAGCTACTAATGAAAATAGAAAAGGACTGAAGAGGTGATGGTGTTTGAAAACAGGTCATCATCTAATAGCATTCAGAAAGGAAAATATTTCACTAACCCCTGATATGTAATGTGTAGCAATAGTGCCATCTTTTGGCAACCTGTGAGGGAGATAATGAATCCAACCTGTTCAATTCAAACCGCACAGACACAGAACCCAACATACACCGGTTAACGCGATTTTAACACAGATATGAAATAAACGTGTTTGTGAATGTCTTTGTTTTTGCAGCCATCAATATAACTCGTGCCAGATTCAGTGGAAGTGACGAGTTTGGTTACACTTCCTTCGTGGCTTACTCCCCCATCCCGAGCCTCAGTTTCTTCTATGAGTTCAAGCTGAAGTTCACCCTTGCCATTAATTCATCTGCTGTGAAAGACAACCTGATGCTGTTCGCTGGGCATAAAGGACAAGGTGAGCTCAATCTAGACATCCGCACAGCTGTTTAACATCATTCTGGCGGGCAAATGAAAAGAGGAAAACTGCTTTGAGTTGTCTGCTTCAATGGATTTGAGTTGTCAAACTTCATTAAGGATTTTAAAAGAAGTGTTTTGAGAGATTTCACCCGCTGTGTATGGTAATGTGCTTACCTAATAGATATCCAATCTCCTCTGAGATCCTCTAATCAAGAGGATTCCCTCAGGATTTTCTTTCCTGGCAGATTTTGAGGCATTAATAATGAGTCTTCCTGCACTCCAGTAATTAATTGATATCCAGCTAAACTGTTATTGTTCTTGAGTTTCAAAGAGCATGTTGGCATTGCTAGAATAAAAAGGAACATGTGAACCGAGCATCTCAAAAGTATCAGTCTTAATTGCATTAAACAGGCTTTGATGTGTTGGTGCAATGGGATGCTGTCAGCAGCCATCACTTTAAATTAGGATCTCCCTTCTGTGTGGTAGCAGGTGTTATTGTCAACAGCATATTTCATAAAACGATGAAGAATTATAATAAACTTGAGGATCTTCTGGACTTATTTTCTCCTAAGAGTTAAATTCATCGAGGTGGAGGCAAACAAAACAGAAATATGAATAATGAAACGCTTGTCAGCAGAGAGAGCAGCACTATTTAACATGGTGCAAATGCAAAGGCACAATATCAGAATAGATGAAACACACACAATTTGCATGACCATCGGTTAAATGAAGTGGATCTTCTATTATTGGATGGCAGTGATCAAGTTACATGGAATTCAATTATGGAACCCATCAGCTATATGTTTGACGTCAGAGAAGCCTCTGGGGGCAAGGGGCCGTATTGTTGGGGATCCGGTGTAGCCAGCAGATGTCCGGGCCAAGACTTCCTTTTCCATCTGCTGCTAATTGTTTACAGTCATAGATGTTATAGATGAAGTGTTAACGAGGACATGTGTGAGTGTATATATATGTCTACTGCGGTCTTGACAAACTATGTGTCTTTTCCAGGCAACGCTGGCGATGACTTCCTCGTTTTGGGACTACGAAATGGCAGAGTTGTGCATAAATTCAACCTTGGATCAGGTGTAGCAACCATAGTCAGTGATCGACTTAACCGCCAGATCAACGTTCACACCGTCACATTTGGAAGGTCCAAGAAAAGAGGATGGCTGAAGGTGATTTGGTGTTTTGAAAAGTGTCATCTTTTGGGTTGTTGGACCACCACAAGCCTCTAGACCAGCTTCAATGCTTCAAAGACCATTCTCTTAAAATAGTGTCTCCCAACCTGGGGGTCAGGACCATTCAAGGAGGTCCCGAGGTAAAGCTTAGCAGATCACCAGAGAATCGAAGAGATAAGAAAGAAATATTTATTTCCGTTAGCAACATTTAGTGGGAGAATGGTTGTATGCTATTTATTTCTGATTTGTATCTGTATCTAGCCATTTTCTGTGGCAAAGAAATCTGCAACAAGAGTGAGATTCTATCGAGTCAGAAAGGCCTGTCTGTTCAAAAGCATGGGAGTATGGTAGCTACGGTGGCAAATATGCCAATTGGTGCCTGAATAACTCAGCGATCAATCCAAAGTCAGATTTTTGGCAGATTTTTTAAATGTATTGTACTCCTATGCTGCCGCCTACAGCTAGTAAGCCTCGAGCTGGAGTACTGACATTGTACTGTTTTTCTCAGGTTGACGGACAACGGAACAGAACAGGATCCACTCCAGGACCCCTGTTGGGCCTCAATGTTTTCAACCAGCTCTTTGTTGGTGGATATAATGAGTACACCCCTGAACTGCTGCCACTTGGATCCAGGTTCCGTCACGGCTTTCTGGGTAAGGCTGCCACGACTGTATTACAACCCAACACTGTTGTCTGGAGTTATAGCACTGGGACTTGGAGTTTCTCCCAGGATCTCTGTCTCTTTGTGAGCAGAGGGGAAGGTGCGTAATGAAAAAGGCAGTGACAGGCTCGGACAGCTGTATTACGCCAGAACAGAGCTTTGAGGTTGATTGTATCTGCACCCTTTAATCACTTCACACCCCCTGTACGCTTTTGCATTGTGTGCAAATCCAATCCGGCTGATGATAAGTCAGTTGAACAAGGGTGCCATACAAATCATCTTCGTTAATATCAACATCATTCTCTCAGGTGACCCAATGTACGAATGTATTCTGGAGAGCATTCATTGTGCCCGCTAATGTGCGGAACTGTGGAGCAAAATTGCCATAAACGTAATGAAGACAACAGCTATGAATATCATCATAACCATATAGAGCTCTAGTCTCTCCACTACAGCGATGAAGCTTGTTATTACAAAATGTCACGGCGGATCCATTTGAGGTGAGCAAGAGCTGTTAATATTTAAGGACTGGAGCCATTTTGTGTGTTTGCTTATTCATCATCGCATTATTCATTTTTCTGCTTGCCAAATAAACTTTCCAAAATCAAATCAGCTTTGGTAAAGCACCCGTTTGCCCATGCTGTATAAGATTGTCATACTCCCCTTTGCTGGTATAAGCACTACCTGAGTCATGCGACACTGGTGGTACCGCGACCTTTTTGCTCGGGATGTAATGAGAACTCATGAGCGTCTAATCAGATCTGTGTGACCTTCCTCAAGCGCTAATCATGATGGCTGGCAGTGAACAAACTGATAATGCACTTCACTCCCAGTTATCAACAGATCCACACTCCCCCTGTGGAAAGGTGGCAGAGGAGGTACTGTGGCTTCTGGGTAAAAAATGGGCAAGTTTATGTTTGTCAAACTTGTCTTTTTAAACTGATTTCATCAGACTTGCTGAAATGTTTGAGGTTGATTTACCTTTTGAACCCCAGTCATGATAGGAAATTAGTAGAAAATATGATTCTGGAACAGAAAATCTCTTTTCTGACAGGTATTAATGCTACCTCTGGTTTCTTGGTTCTGTTACAAGAGTGGGTGAATGCAGCTAAAACAAAAAATAAATAGCTTTTATAATCTTCCTCAAGAATCTGCTTCGCTTTTCGACGGTTTATTTTTTTGCAGCACAGCAACCATCACTTGAGTCTGCCAAGAAGACAGCATCACACCATGAATATTCATGAATGAGCATGACATTTCCCCTGCATCCTGTTTATGCCAATGACTAATGCAGCAGAGAGACAGGAGTGTGCATGTGACTACATGGCTTGTGCTCAGGCCTTGTATTTATAGAGGGCCCTGTGCTCTGCAGGTACAGGCCAAAGCAAATATTGTCTTGATAAAATTGCGTTATGGAAGCAAAAAGCAAATATGATGAGGCAGATGCATGATGAGTGGGGGGGACATCTTGGATGTGAACTGTCGAGACTGCAGAGATTATATTCCATCAAATTCATAGTTGACATCTAACAAAGACATGCATATTTCAGTATGTTTACTTGATAGGAAACCCTGTGGTTTCTCAGAATACAACAACCATCAAAGAATTTAATTTCGACCACATTAATCACATTTTAGTGTGCGCACCATTTATTTTCATACACGGAAAGACTGCCCTGTTTCTTCCGACAATCCCCTATCAGAGTAATTAAAGATATCCCTCTGACATACAGTCGGTTTGTTTGTTCATTTCAAAGGGTGCATTTTTGACGTGCAGTTTCGTACAAGAAGAGACAGAAAGTTCCAAGTGCTGGGACAGCCTTCGGGACATCCTGCGTTCGGGCGCAGCGTGGGTCAGTGTGGAGTCGACCCGTGTGTTCATGTCCACTGCAGAAACGGAGGGACATGTGTGAACTCCGGCTCATCTGTCTAGTAAGTGAAAATAAACAATATTTCGATTCATTTTCTGATTATTTAGAATGATTCCACTCGTGAATAACATAATGTAGTCTTTTCTAGTTGAGTTGAATGCCCCCAGCAGCTTTATGTCATGTGTATACTGTGTATAGCCATATGTATTGTGATAGACATCAGTGCCCTATAGAAAACCAGTTACACAGTGCAAGTATAGCAAAAGGGATTGACAGTGTTTACAAGCTTTTCACAGTGCCTGACTGTGTGCGTCTGCAGTTGCCAGTGCCCATTTGGATGGAAGGGAGCACTCTGTTCTGAGACGGTGTCTGTGTGTGATGCCGAGCACAGCCCCCCTCCTCTGTGCGCCCATGGCTCCACCTGCATCCCTCTCCCGAATGGATATACCTGCCAGTGCCCCCTGGGGACTGCAGGACTCTACTGCGAAAAAGGTTGCATCATTGAATCATAACTGGATAATAATAATGTTTCTTTTCCTTCATTTCATAAGACAAGACCGTCACTATTCAATTACTGCTCTATTGTTTTGCCTGTTCAGCTGTGGCCATCAGTGATCCGTTCTTCAGCAGTAACCAGTCTTCGTGGATGTCATTCCCACCTGTGAGTACTAGACACAGGACTGTTGTGCAGCTGCAGTTCCAGCCTTTATCACCTGATGGCATCCTTGTCTACACTGCACAACATCTCGGTGCCAAAGCTGGTGAGGACATTCAATTCCAGCTTATTTTAATGAACGAAATATTACTGTTTACTGTGCAGAATGTCAGTGTGTTGATATGTAAGATCACTATTTTCTCTGATCCTTGTTTTGTTATCAACATATCATACTGTATGCTTATTTGACTTTTTTCAACATGGTCTACTATTACTTTTTCTGAACTTTTTCAACATACTATTCTATGTTCTTAACATATACTGTAATTATTTTTTGCTTTTTTCAACAAACTGTAGGATAACTTTACTTTTACTTTTTTGTGAATATTTCCAACGTTCTATGAATTTCTTTGACATAATGTGACTTTATCACTACTTTTTTACATACTGTACTAGGATTTTTTCGGACTTTTTTGAAAATGTAGTCTGACTTATTTATAACTTTTTTCGTCATACTATACTATGACCTTTTTTTCGACATACATCACTGATGTTTTTCCACTTTTTTGACATAATATACTAACTTTTTGACTTTTTATGACTATATTTGCCATGCTATATTATGACTTTTTTTTATTTTTATTGAGATACTATACTGTGACTTTTTTGTATGTTTTTTATGATTTTTGTCAACATACTATACTATGACTTTCTATGACTTTTTAATTACTTTTTTTTTTCGACACAGTACTATGACTTTTATGACTTTTTTCAACACACTTGTGGTTTTTTTCAATGTCGATGATCGTTGGCTTGAAGTTGATTCTACCTTAATATATAAAAGCTGGCTTAACACTTATTTGCTATCTGACTCGTGGTGAGATACCACAGGATTCTCACTAATACAGGAACTCAGTGACGAACACCCACAGAACACAAGAGAGATTGAAGTTTCTTCAGTTCACGCAGATTTATTTGCACTACACAGAATACAAGCAAATCGAGTTGTCCGGACTCAACTGAACTAGAACAAAGAAATGCAACTTACTTTATACTCCCCCCCTCCCCATGCAGGATGACCCCCCTTTACTCATCAGCCCTCAATGTTCATCTAAACAATAATTTCGTTCATCAAGAC
Source organism: Anarhichas minor (assembly GCF_050575085.1). NCBI lineage: Eukaryota > Metazoa > Chordata > Actinopteri > Perciformes > Anarhichadidae > Anarhichas > Anarhichas minor. The sequence continues at coordinate 11,551,969 of NW_027466504.1, forward strand.
TCCAGTAGGGGATTCCTTGGCTATTTGCATCCTGTTTCCCCGTGGGAGTGGGGGACATCTGGGCTGCTGAGATAGGCAGTTGGTTCACTAATTAATCAATATCATAAGGGACACCTGTCAGAGGATCCTACTGATCTCTGTTCCCCATCATGCTAACTCAACAGGAATGCAGTCCAATGTCCAGTATCTGTACCTCTACTATGTTTGGGCCTATGTGCTGCTTGGATGGTAGCTTTGGGTCTTTCCCCGCTTTGTCTCAGTCCCCCCCCCTCCCTTCCTTCTTATTTATTAATGCTCCTGCCAAACTTCTGGAGACATCACGGCCGTCAGCCGGTCACAGTGACCCAAGAAGAGCCAGACATTCTGGTCCCTGGGCCCATACACAAAGGGCGTCCTGTTTTCCTAGGGCGTGGTAGGGGTGATATTGCGGCCAGTCCCAACTGGACTTTTACCTAATTTTAGGACTCATGAGAGACATGAATCCTGTGACTAATCCTATGTCAGTGACTGTATGACTATGCCGGGGCCTGAACCGAGTTTGATACAAAAGAGTACAAAAGTAAGATTATAAAGATTACCTGAGCAAACGTGTAATATAGAATCAAAATAAATGCATACATTTTACATAGATGAATAAACACATAGGATAACCTTGGAGAAAATAATATAGTGGCAAACGCATACATTTGTCCTCCCTCACACTATACTATGACTTCTATGACACACTATACTGACTTTTTTCAACATGCTTATACTATGACTTTTTCATCATAGTATAATTATTTCAACATGCTGACTTTTTTATGATTTTTTTTCAACATGCTATACTATGACTTTTCTATGACTTTTTGTGACATTATACTATACTATGACTTTTTCATGAAAAAAGTCATAAAAAAGTAATATTGTAGCATGTCACATTCAAGTTTTAGCACATGTCGTAAAAAAGTAATCGTAAAGTGTGACATTTAAACGAGAAAGAACTCGAGACATGTCTTACTATTTTTATTTTATTTCTACAGGAGACTTCTTCTGCCTCTCCTTGACATCCGGCTTTGTCCAGCTTCGATACAACCTCGGGGATGGCACCCACGTCTTGCAGTCTGTTCAGCGAGTGGACTTGCACGGCCGGACCTGGCACACAGTGAAGGCTGGAAGAGTTGGTCACCAAGGCTTCCTCAGTCTGGATAATAAGGAGATAAGAGAGCATGCGACTGAAGGGATGACCACCCTAGATGTTGCTACAGACATCTTTGTCGGGGGCGTGTCCACTCTGAGCTTCGTCTCTGTGGATGCAACTGAAGGGCAGCCGCTGGGCTTCACTGGGGGTTTAAGAGAACTTCTAATCAACGGTGAGGAGTTTGAGTTAACAGAGACCGGGGCGATAAGTGGAGCGAACGTAGGGGACTGGGATGGGACCGCCTGCGGGTACAAGGTGTGCCACAACGGAGGTCGCTGCAGCGCATCAGGAAGTGGCTCATTCACATGTTTATGCCTGCCATCATGGACTGGCTCTGTGTGTAACCAGTCTGTAAGCTGTGTAAACAACATCTGCAAACGGGGTTCCTTATGTGCTCCATCTAGCGTCACCTCCTACCGCTGCATATGCCCCTTGGGGTGGGGTGGGAGGTACTGCGACACAGAAATAGCCACGGACACCCTCAAGTTTGTGGGAAGCTCATATGTTAAATATCAGGACCCGAGATACAACACAAGGAATTTTAAATACACAGAGGTTTCTTTCAGCTTCCACACACGCTCAAACGACAGCATGGTAATGTGGATGGGTCGGGCCGAACATGAAGATGATGATTACCTCGCAGTTGGACTCGACAACGGCCACCTCAAAATCGCTGTCAATCTTGGAGAGAGACTTTCCGTCCCGATAGAATTCAGAAATCTCACACTGTGTTGCAACACGTGGCACAATGTCTCCATATTTTTAAACGGCACAATTATCCAGGTGTTCCTGAACTACAAGAGAGTCCTTTTCCACGACTTGGACCCATTCGAGCGTTACGTGGCCTTAAACTATGGTGGTCAGCTTTATTTTGGAGGATTTGAATTGTACCGAAATGTATCAATTGTCACTGCTGGGTTGTTTTCAAACGGCTTCGAAGGAAGTCTCAGAAATGTCTATTTGTTTAAAGATACCAAGCCGCTACTGTTTCTCAACAATAGTGAGGGTTTTAATGTTTATGAGGGCAATGAGTAGTAGTGGTGCGATATAAAACTTGATATTAGTTGTGTTGTCTAAGGCCCTCCACAAGGAGATTTGTGTAACACTTGGTAGTAGTTATGTTCACACGTAGTTATATTTTAATACTTGCTTCTTCAACACTGTACCACTGAATTCTCATCTGACTTTGTTATGGATCATATTGATTTTACTGGGATACAGGTGCACCGTCTGATTCAGTGCTGCACACAAGTTGTATTCCCCGAGTCAGTTGTTCCAGTCTGTCACCTCAAATAAATAGCTGTAATGCAACAATATAAATCTGTATTAGTTAGTTTTACCTTTAATACATTTAGAAAGAAATAATAAAAAAAAGATTAGCTTTATTATGAACTGTACATAAACACAGTGCAAAGGCACACTTCATCTCTAATGTATATTACAAGCCAAAATGTATATACGTTAAAAAAAAAAAAATGTTTGTAAAATATTTTAGCAATTTAAAAAAATTGAAGTAGGGGGAAAAAGCCAAGTTGCCGTTTAGATCACGGTCCTCAGTTAAATGCGTTCTCACCTTCATGCCATCTTAAACTTTTCACCACATGGTCCAAACTTGTTTTGCATGTTACTACAAGTCTGAAAACATGTACTGATCAGCACAGCAGCTCAATATGAACAAGATATATATACACAATAAAAAGGTTAAAATTTTAAAGTTGTTCCAATATTCAGTACTTCTTGGCTTGAAGAGAACGTGTCTTCAATACCACTGAAACTGTATTTCACTTTGGCTGCACCGTCGACAACGTAAAATGGAACTTCTATGGAGGAAATGTCAAATAGCTGCAGATCGCTGTATAAAGTAACAAACAACTCCACTGTCAGCCAACACGGCCGGAGTGGTTTCAACCAGCCACGTGACCAACAAGCTAAAAGTCTTTCTTAGCAGGACTTTAAAAAACAACAACACAATCAACTGTCTTTTGAACTTCTCCGTCCGTTCTCATAATCAGAGTCCCGTCTGTGTCTGTGTCGGTCCTTGTGACGGCTGCTGTGATCGTCGCTGTGGTGCCTCTCTTTTCTCTTCTCACCGTAGCGGTCCTCCGAGTGTCCGTGGTGCCGGCTCCTCTCTCGCTCGTGGCTGCGTTCGTGCTTTTTCTCCCGGTCGTGGTGTCGGCCCTTTTTCCCGTGGTGAGCGTCCCTGTGATGGCTGTGCCTCCCGTGGTGGTCCCGTTCCTCCGTAGACCGCGGCCTCTCCCACGGGTCGTTGTATCGCTCCTCTAGACGCTTGGGATCTTTGGCCAGGGAAGTCGGCTGGCCGGCTGGTTCCGGGTAGCTCTCGGCGTACTGCGATGATTGAAGTCCGGGAAGAATGTGTGAAGTGCTGTCCTGAGCCCACGGTGCACTGTGGTTCTGATCCTGGGTGTGTGGGCTGGACAACGTATTCGGAGGGTCCGTTGGGTGTTCGTCGCTACCAGGCACCTGGGGCTGCTGCTGCTGCGGTGGGATTAGTGAAGCACTGTTGCATGCTGGGAAAGCTTGTGTCATTACGGAGTCGTGTTGGAGCTCAGATGCTCCCGTGTGACTTGCTGCTTGTGGTCCTTGAACTGGAGGAGGATCTACTGTCTGAGTTACTGCAGCAGCAGCCCGGGACATGCCAGGATCCTCCTTTTCACCGGCGAATGATTGAATAGTCGTTTGCTTTTCTCCCTCAGGTTTCTTCTTGGCCTGAGAAACCTGCAAGTATCCTTGGTGAAATAGTGTAACTGAATCATTTCTAGTGCTGCTCAACACAGGAACAGGTTTGGGACTCGAAGGCGCCGGGTGGCTGGCTTGATCCTTTTGTGGTGCGGTTGTTTTATCTACATTCACGCTGGCTTGATCCTTTTGTGGTGCGGTTGTTTTATCTACATTCACACTGGAATATGCTGAAGACTTTTTCAATATTCCACTTAAAGGAGGTTTAGAGATGTTCGTTTGAGCTGGAGCAGCCGGGGATTTTGACTGCGACAAAGAATTCCCTTCAGACGGAGCTTTTTCGGTTTCAGACAAAAGGCCAGAGTTGCCTTTGTTCGCAGAGGCAGCGCTGCTAGTTTCAGTCCCAATTTGAGCTGCCGACAAGCTTGCCAGGAACGCTTCGGTCGATACATCTGGAGGCTTATCTTTCAGAGAGACTGGTGCACTACGGGTCACCACTGCAGGATCCTTTCCTGATGGGTTGTTAGCAGCGGACGCATCAGTCGGACCGGATACTTCCGGTTCAGCTTTAACAGCTTTAGCTTCTTTCTTCTTGAAGACAAAGCGCTCTCGAGGAGCAGCAGCTGTTGGACTTTTAGAGTTTTCCGTTGAGGCCTCTGTTGCATGTTTAACTCCAACATCTGGCAGAGGCGGCAATTCCCCACCCCAGCCCAATAACACACCTGGGAGAAAACGCAGTGGTTTCTGGGGTTCCTGACTGTTGGTCTCCTCTGATGCAGATGGTTCTTCTGGAGATTCTGTAATTGGCTCATCAACATCTTCAGGCGTGTTAAGAGGTTTGTCTTTCTCTTTTTTATGTGCAGCAGTCAAGGAAGAGAGGAATTTTATCTCCTCCTCCTCTTTTGCTCGGGTTTCTTTTGTGGAGATGGTGATGGGCTTGATTTCAGGAACAATCCTGGCAGTTTCATTCATGTCCACGGGAAGAAAGTCACTTTTCGGTCTCTGGCGAATTATGAGTCCAAGGAGAAGATTGGAGCGGTTGTTTTCTAAACCTGTAAAAATGAAAAGATGAATGAAGTTTAAAAGATGAGAAAACGTAAGATCATTGACAGAGAGAAGATAAATTAGGTTTCTGTGTTCAGGTTACCTGGCCCATCAAAGGGAACGAGCTGATGTGGAACTTTTTCAGTCGCACCCAAAGGAATGAGATACATGTCCTTCACTTGTTTGAGGTTATTGGACACGACCCCGAAACGCCTACGACTGCTGAAGTAGGCGAACAGAAGAGTATAGGAAATCTCATCTTCCTCCGTCTCGGGGGAGAAGCGAATTAGACACACCTCCTTTAATAAAAGAAAACGCACGAGTCAGTCAAATCTGCAATCCATGTGCAAGAAGTTGACCATAACTCTTCAATGGAGCAGCTTTATAATGCATCACATGAAACCGGGATGTTAATTGTGTGACGTAAGCTGCTCGTTTATGTAATTCTGGGTGATTATATTTAATGACTGCATTTTATTATAGGCTGTTTAATCCCCTTTAAGAAGGAAAGCTGCCCAAAAACTCACTTTTGTTCCAGTTGCCCGAATCTTCTCCAAGTAGTCCCACACCGTCTGTGGACTGATCCTTCCGCCAACTTGAACGCTGTCTGGAAGGTCCTATTGAGAGAAAAAGACAAACCTCACTGACAGTACTTCAGTCTTAGACACTTTGCAGCAGCTCAAACTCGATGTTCAGCTGTTGTCCACTTTACCTCAGTCACGTTATCCAAAATGCCTGAGACGGGGAAAGCTTTAGTCATAAACTTTGCCACAGAGTGCATATGAATCAGTCCTTGCCACGGGGAGGTCAGGTTAATAAGGAAAGCGGCCTCTTCCTCTCTTCCAGCTTTATGATCCGACCTGTGACAAAGATGACGAAAGCGGATGGAGCAAACTTTGCAAAAAAAAACGAGATTAACACTAGAACCACACGGTGTCGGACATAACTGCTGACCTTCCCTCGTAGCCTGACTGAGCGTTTCGGAAGCTCTCTTCTAAAACGGTGAGGTGCAGATCGTCGTCGACGGCAGGTTTCGCTGTGCTCTGCGTCTCCTCTGCTTTGCTGGACTGCCTCCTAACCACTGTAGTAGCAACTTTGACCACTTTGGTTGGTGCCTCCTCCACGGGGGGCGCCATACGACCTTATTGAAAAGAAAGAAACATAACATGACAAGTTGGTAACAGAAGATGGTGACACATCAGCAGACTAAAGGGCTTAATGAAGATGAATTTTTTCCTTGTTTACCTGTGCAGATTTTACAGTTTAGGTCAAATAAGTGAGACTTGTGTTGGCTGGTGGTGTCTTTCCCCGCGTCGCCACTCGCTGCTTTGTTCTCCGGGGTATTCGGAGGTTCCACTGAGTCTTCTGTTGCTTTAGAAGGAGGCTCAAGCTACCGAGGAAAAGAATAAATAAAATGAAGCACACTAGTCACCCTCTTCTACTAGTAAACATACAGCACTATTTGTCGTGTCCCTTACCTCTGCAGGCTCAGGTGCCTTCACTGGTTCTTGGCTCTCAATTTCTATTTCACCTTTGTGTGTGATCTTAGTGATCGGCCGCCTCTCTGCCTCTCTTTGCTCTTTTTCAATCATCTCAATGGTCTGTAAAATGAGGAATGTATCACTTTTTAGAGGTCTATTGAATGTTCTGCATTCCAAAATACAACCACAGTTTTTCGAAACAAATTATAAAAGAGAACAATGTTAATACTACTTACTGAGCTTAACGCTGTGATTTTATGCAAAACAATTAGTAAGAAAACAACAACAAAGACTAAAGCATCACTTACATGTCGGTTCTCCCTTTGTCGCCAAGCAGCCAATTCTTTCGAGGCCAGTTCCTCGGGGCTCATTCGAATCAGGTTACCAGGAGAAATTTCTCCTTTGAGAACCCTCTTAAAGAGGACCTAAAAAACACAATTAAAACAAATAAAAATAAGCCAAATGTAACTTTGTATGTACCGAAGTGCAACACAAAGACACTTTAAAGTTGGACCCTGCCTGATCTGAAATGGTACTCACATTATTTTTAGTATCTTTGAGGTTAAACATCAAGCTTCTGTACTTGTTCTTGTATTTGTTGTCGGTGTCTTTGTACAAGTAAAAAAGCTCTTTCTCCGTCTTCTTGGCGACTTCAGTGGCCCTCTCCACTGACACGTTCAAATCAGACTCCTTCAACCTGAAAGGCAGAAAGCGTCCCGTGTTTGATGCTTGTAGAAGATTCAGTATTTGTTTTTCAGTATTTACACAATTCTTTGAATTGCTTTCACTCATGAAATACTTACCTCTGTATAAGTATTTCTTTCAGAGAATCACGCACACTTCGTCTAATTGCCTCCACAGACACAGGTTTCTTTGAAGCTGATGTCTTACTTTTTGTCTCTAGTTTCAGATGAACACCTGTGAGGAGAGAAACGACAACATCTGCTGAACAGGAGGGTGAAAACCTGTGACCGCAAGGATTACAAAATATGAATCATTAAACAGAGTTGCGATAACGTAATCTAACAAGAAGATGCACAGCTGGGAGAAAGTTACTCAATCAAGTTATTCATTTATAGAAGAAAAACCTGCTATCACCCTGTGTATGAAAAATAAATAGATATAATGTCATGTGTTGTTCCTTTCTTTGTTCAGTCTTGTAATAACATTGACCCGTGTACACAGCCTGGTGCAAGTTCAACAATCCCTGGATATCTTCTTATTTTATTATTATCACGGTAAGCGGTCACATGATGCTGGTTATCATCCTCGGTAAGTAAGGTGGTGTTTCAGCAAACAAACATTGACAAGTCTACTGTCAGCATGACGCCATATTTTGCAAACAAAGAGGAAAATATAACATTAGACATGTTAATAATGCCACTGGCCTATTTACAGTCTATTTAGCCGATTTAGTGAGTAGACTTGACTATAATTACATTTGTGTATTAATGCGTTGCTTAGATGTTAGAGGTGCAACAGATCAACAAACTCAAAAATGTCACAGGAAAGTATGTCATGGTACAATATGTCGTAAAAAAATCCCATTAAAAATGTAATAATATGGCATGTTGTGCAAGAATTTAAAAAACGTCAGTACAGTATAAAAATGTAATAGTATAGTATGTCACAAGCTATAATTACTGCCTCGTAGCCTCCAACAAACAACCATGTTGCAGTTTAAATCCATGTCTCTCCTAAATGTTATCACTGTTAGTTCTCCTATTAGACATTTGTGTGAAATTGTTTATTATTAGCATATGTATCCATTGAGTGATGGCCAAAGACGTGTTTTGTGAGTGACTTGACCTTTGACCACTAAAATCGAATGAGTTCATCCTTGAGTCCATTATAATTGATTTACAACTTAACGCTACGGCTCCGGTTGCTTTGATTAGAAACTGACTGATTTCTTGTTTCATTGATTAAAAACAACAAAAAGTCAATTTGTGGCTTACGAGCTTACATATTATCTAAAACAATCCTTTGATGGCAATGTACCGACTTACAAATTAAGATTTTTTAGCCAGTTCAGTTAGCATCTTTACTGATTCAGCGGGATATCACTCAACTAACATTAGCTTAGCCAACGCTAGCTCACGACATTAGATTTCGTCGGGGTCCACTCTGCCATCTTAATACTGACGTCTGTTACTTTCTTTCGGTAAGTCCATAGAATTAAATATTCAAGACTGCTTTTTTGACGTCACGTCCCATTGCCAGGCATAGAAGGAATGATCAAAGTTTAAAACATAAAGACATGACGGGGACCAACAGTAAGCAAGGTATCTATAGGACTACATCTAAGCAACACATTCAGTTAATTGAATACACAAATTAAATTGTAGTCATCACTCGTGCTCTTGATGGGTCAGTGATATTATACATCTATTACTTTACACATTCACACCGTCCTACTGCATTTGACAGCTGCAACGGTGTTTGTTTTAACCGGATAACGACTTTGATTAGCCTGTAACCTCTTAGTATTTGTGTAATGTTGTTTTTTGATCCACATACAGAGATTTAAATGGTCAGTAGGCGGTCCTTTTTTTATGAGTTGATTGTTATCTCGAACATAACTTGCTCCGGAGCAGGTTAGGTGTGCAGCATAAGTTCACATGGCGACCTAACCCTGGTAAGAAGGAAAACACTGTTGTAACCCTAAAAAAAAAAAAACACAAGAGTGAAACCTGAAGTTACCTTGATAAACACAAATCAGAACAAGGCAAAAACAAACTACTAAATACCTGTTTTATGAGCTGCTTCTCTGACATCTGTGGACTGCCTTCTATCAGGATCCTTTTTTTAAGAGAAAAGTGCAAAAAGCATATTAGGCATATTATTCATTCTTCCAGTCGTTGAAGAAAATATCCACAAAATTGAAAAAGACACCACATAAAATATTATAACCCCCCCCAGCCAACCTTAAAACAAAATACAGGGTGAGTTTGAATGCATGATCTAACAGCTACTATAGGACACGATGTACGTGTCTTACTGGTTTGACTGATGCGAGCTTCTGGGAGGGTCCCGGTTGGGGCTTGGGAGGCAGCTTTAGATCCTGTACTTCAGCCTTAGCTTGAACTTCTGGTTTGGCTGCACTCGGGGGCTCTGGCTCCGCCTTTTTGCTCTCCTCCTCACAGCACTTCAAGCACACGTACATCTGATCCTCCTCCTCCATTTCACGGACCTTCGTCAGGTCAAGACCAACGCAGTCGCCATGGAACCAGTCGTCACAGCGACCGCAACCTACCATGAACCTAAAAAAAAAAAAAAAAAAAAAAAAAAAAAGAAGGACGGATATTATCAAAAGGTGCTTTTGCTGAAAAGCTTTCCAAGAGACAGAGAGACAGATGACACTAATATTACAATTCCCTTCTTGTTTAATTAAGCACATATTTGACTGAAAGCCAGTCGGGTCATAATTGTACAAATACTGTGGATCACTAGCTTTGATGTTCCCATAATCATACCCATCCTCTCAAGTCTTACAGGCACAGCTCACCCAAAATCAAAAACACATATTTCTCCTCTTACCTGTAGTGCTATTTATTACTCACGATTGTTTTGGTGCGAGTTGGCTGGAAGTCAACAGCAATGTGTCCGGTAACTCAAGATTATCAATAGACCTGGTTGTCAGTTTGTGGATTATCAATACAACAATCTAGAGTGATAAATAGCACCACAAGTAAGTGAAAAATATGTATTTTTGCTTTTGGGGTGCACTGTCCCTTTGAACTCGTTGACATTTTAATGTTGTTCACACTTGTGCAACAATCTAAACACCTTACCTGTCGAGTTAAATCCACAGCATAGCGTCATTAAGTTTGAGTAACAAAATAATGATCTCGCAACACTTACATGTTATTGTGGTGTTTTTTGCAAAGGCCACAGCAGTTGTTTCCATCCCACGCAGTCTCGCTGTTAGCCGGTTGCTCCTCGGCCGTTTCCTTCTTCACAACAGGAGCATTGTCTGGAATAAACAGCTGCGGCTCATCCACAGAGATGCTTCTTGCCGTTTTGCTTTTCTGTCTTTGAAGGATCTTTTCTGGCTTTTTCAGTTTGGGCTTTTCCTGACCTTCCTCTGGCATTTTTAGAGAAGGGCCTAGGCAACCGTGCGTCGGATTAGCGGTCTCAACTTTGGAGATATTGGGAGGATGAGGATGTTTCGTTGGTCCCTGCTGGTCGACTCGGTTGCCAGATGAAGGGCTCCTCTTCACCACAGGGCTCGGTGTACTTGGCAGTTTTGGCTTCACTTTACTCTCTCCTGCGTCCTGTGTCTTCTGTATCTTAGTAGCATGCTCACTTTGGGTGTTTTCTGCTGGCCTTTTCAAAGGTGAAATGTCTTTCTTTTCCTTTGGAGATTTGATTTTGTGCAGGTCTCCTCTTTGGATTTTGGATGGCATGCTTTGGGACACTTTATGTCCCTTAATCATGTTGTTTGGTTTACCTGAAACCAAGTCCTTATTCTTGTTAGAGGTCAGTCCCTGTTTGGACTTTAACAATGTTTGGGCCACAATCTGTTGTTTTTCCTTATCATCAGTCTTGTTATCAACAGCGCTTCTGTTATTCTCAATGTTTTGTGGCTCTTTGATGTCATGTTTTGCTTCACTGACTGACTTTTCTTTTTCAGGAACACTCAGATTGTCGAGATTTGTCTCCTGCGTGTCGGTGCTCCCCGTTAAAGTCCCGTTGGAGGTCTGCACGTCGTTAGGATTCACATACGGGCCCAGCCCGAGGGCTCCATCATCCGCAGAGCTCTTCTCAATTACATCCACCTCTGCCACATTCTCAGGTGTGGGATTCTCTACATTGACAGCATTATCTGGCAGCACGGCATACGAAAGACCACCGTCATGGCCTGCAGACTGGCTCGCTTCAACATTCTGTGTGTAAGAGGGTCCTGGAAGCAGTTCAATCCTGAATCCTGCAATTGTGACTGTCAATCGTCGCAATACAACAGAGGGATTCAGCCATAAAACACCATCGAGATTGTTAACATCAACACGCCCTCCCAGAGTTAATTCTCTCTTCAGTTGGGAGCCTTTAACTCCTTTCTCAATAAGAAAGGAGTTCTGTAGCCTGTTGGCTGGTTTCCTTCCAGCTCGTACTCGGATCATGGTTTTGGTGGATGAGTTGGCGGGTTGTGGACTACTGCTATGTTCTGTTTCAACAAGAAGAGACCAAACATAGAAAAGATCTGTGTCACGCCATCTCGAATTTGAAGGTGCTATGTGGTGGAAACAGCAATCTAAATGAGCAACTCACCGGATTCTAAGTTACGTGGACGTTTCTTCCGCCTGGCAACAGGTTGCTTGGCTTGTGTAATCTCTGCAACTTTTAGTTCGCTGCTTGGGCCTGTGGATGCTGAACCATCAGCGAGAACTGCAACAGCCAGAACAAATAAAATATAGTTTATTTCCCTGTGTATTAATAGAAATGCAAATCTGCTAAAAAAAACAACTAAAACAATATTTACCACTGATAGAAGTAAAAATGGCAATCTCAACAGTTGAAGATTAGCTAGTTGGCTGACACTGATGATGTATTATTGTATCTGTGTCTTTAAAATGTAATTGATAGAAGAGATATCCGTACACTTAGATCTATGCAGAGTACACTTTATTTTAGCTTTCTGTCTAAAGGATCTTCACCAGAGCATCATGATGAAGGTCCATTAGACTCAAAGCTAAAATAAAGTGTTCTGTGCATATATATACAAGATATCTAACTGTGCGGTTAGAGGGTGGCTTACTTAAGATAGCTGTGGTATCCTGCATGCTCTTTAAAATCTAATAACATGAAAATAAATTGGAAAAAAAACACCATTGAGTCTTGGTGATTTTGATCTCAAACAAAAATAAAACACAGTTTGAATGTGATGTATATCATCTGCTAATGCTGACATTAAAATGTTTGCGTACAAAAAGATGTTGACAGTTTTCCCTGCATACCTAAAACTAGGGAGGTATGCCTGTGTGATTTGTTTTATGCACCTGAAAAGCTGACGAAAAATTCAAAACTAAGCATATCAGAGAATAGATAGTTGGAACCAGTATAAATAAACATTTTTAACGTCTTGTGACATACCTGTTGAGCCAGCAATCTGAAAAGTGGAGTCCTCATTGTCCAGCAGATTGAACTGAGAGCTTGCACATCCAAACATGGGGTCTTTGTCGCTGAGCATGTTCTTCAGTGACTCTTCCAGTCGGGGTCCTGTCCCAAACTCATTACCGGCTTCACATTCCAAATTCTGACCTGTTATCAGGGAGTCGTCCAACTGGTCACTGGGTATTAAATGATTAATGTCCACAATATCCATGAATGCTCCTGCCTTCCTGTATTAAAACAACACAGACAGAAGAAGGGAAAGCAGGAATCAAATGACCCATTTTGATAAAAAAATTGATATAAATAATGCTTCAAAACAGCCATCATGTACCATATCCATCTAACCAGGCTAGAGAGGATCTGAGCAGATATTCAGTGGCAACAGGCGAAACATACGGTCTAAAACCAAATGAGATCAGCATCCCTTGATTAGTGACTTCAAAATAAAATAATCAACAACATCAACATGAGGGACAACATCAACTCAAAGGAAACGCATGCATTCACACCGCTCTTTGTCAGTCAAACGGGATTTAAATTGATTAAAAGGTATTCGCTTGTCTAAATGTACAAGCTTCTGCAGATTGTTCCACTTTTGTGGAGCATAGTATTTAAGGGCCAACTTCCAAATCTCCGTATTAACTTGATGATTTTCGGCGACCAAATAGTCTCGGGACCTGGCCAGTGTGAAATTAATCTATAGTTAGAAATACATGCAAGATACTCAAAAAGTGCTTTGCACTACACATTTCTACTGGCTTTGGGTTTCCTTATCAAGTCATTTATTTTGAATTTTCTATTTTCAGATCATGTGATGATAAACAAAAGGGGAAACTGCAGTAATATTTGAGGTGAACCAGAAAGGCAAAGGCAACATTCAGGATTAATGTGTTAGAGTAACCTACCCACCATATATTCTGAAATCTGCTGTTATTCAACCGATAGCAGGCACAACATGCAAATTTAAGATGTAGCTAAAGAAGTGTTTAACCTTTTTTTTTATTATTATTTAAAAATAAAGAAAATTAAGGTTTAAGGACTAAAAACACAGTATTTGCATATTAGTTTAGCTTGAACCAAAACTATTGAAAATGTGGATAACCTCGATTGAAAGCTGTCCGATAACAAGGAAACCAAACTGTCAACTGTGAGGTCCCCTGTGCCCTAAATGGTTGGTCTTTCAGGTTCAAACTATGTTCAAGAACTCTCTCGCATGTAGGAAAACACACGAAATGTGTTTGATTTCAGGCGGAATGCCCCTTACAGTTGTTGGAAATAGAGCGACGGACAGTATAAAACTTTAACGTTAAACGATGCCTGTCTTGCTGTCCTACATTAAGCCATTATCTCAGTTTTGGCCATTTCCTCCGTGGCTCGTTCACATTACCAAGCTAACAACAGGTTCGAGGTACATTAACGCAAGTGCAAGAAAACTATTGCTATGGCACACTTGGAGAACCTGCAAAGAGAGAAGCTAATGTTAGCTTTACTGCAAGTTACCGTTTTTAGATCCCGTTACAACAGCACAACCTTGAGCAGGCCAGAACTGAACAGTGCTCATGTGAAAATACGACTTAGATATGTTGGCAAATCTCTAGAAGTGTTGATTTAATGCCACCTAATACGACTTAATGCCCACATGAATAACCGCGTTTCTGTGTACAGGTTCTCCCATTGAAGTGTTTCTAGCTAGCATGCTAATGTTACAGGACGGCTAGCGACAACCCGCTGCACAACGCTAGCGTTAGCATGTACGTTGTTAGCAAGCTAACGGTAACTTATGAAGGAAGTTATCACCCAAGGTACCTCACTGTTTTAAACTCAAACACTGTTCCTATATAATATTATTTAAAACAATAAAAATCTGTGGCAGAAAAGCTAAAAATGTGTGCCAGAAAATGTAAATATTAGACAGTTCGATGCTAAATCTGTCAGACTAGCTAGGTCGCTTTAGCATAGCCTAGGCCTCGAGTTACCAAGTTTGTTTGTAGCCTGAGTGCTCATAACGGCCGTTAGATGATCACGCCCACATGCATCTGTTCCATCGCGTGCAGTTTGGATCTTTTGACACATTTCTCTTAATATACAAGTGTCTTACCTCTCCCTTTGCTGCAATATCGTACCCAACGCGTATAGGATTACATACTAGCACAGCTGCTCCCAGTAACTTCCTCCAACTCGGCCGTCATTCGTCCTGCTGCTGCAAAGCCCCTGACAGGCAGCGCTGTGTGTCACGTGTCTTCTGTTTACAGGTAGCATAGCAGCTGATAGTACAGACATAGCACGTATCCACAGCGTGGGTTTATTCTGTAAGTGCAGAGGGTTCAACAGTCCTGAAGAGACTTTGTTGTTTGAGTCAACTTTTCGAACGCATTCAGCTGTCACACTTGGAGAAAACAATGGATTGTTTGATTTATTTCCAGATGAAAAAAGTGAAATATTTGACACCCTCTTGCCTGGAAAGCCAATGTATTTATTTTTTACATTTGAAAAGGAGAGTCTAGCCTTTTGTGTCAAATTACCTGCATGCAGGAACCAAAGGATATTTTGGTCCATAATAAATTTGGTCAAAAGTCCATAATAACACAACAGGATAAAAAGTGTGGTCCCCACATAATCACAATAGTGTCCACAATCAAGTTCTTTTTTACATACTCTTTTTTTAGATTCATTTAGAGATTTCAATCGTATATTTCAGTTTGATACATCTACCGCATAACTATAGTTTAAAAATTGTATTAAGTCCTAATCCAGTTTTTAAATGTGAAACAACACCATATGAAACAGCTGCCTCTATGACTTAAATCACAGTGGGGGATGGTCGCACTATCTCATTTAAATTCTTAATCAGGGTTGTAGATAGTGAGTGTCTCTGTTTGAGCCGCCATTGTTTCAGAGGATTAGGCAAGGCCAACAATGCTGCTGGCCAAATGAAGAGGAAGTTCATGAATGAGGCTGTTGTTATGTCTACAACCCCCAAATAGTCCATTTCTACCAGAAGTGCTTGAAAAACACTATAAACACTTGTGATGAAACAGCTCATTTTATTGAATGCCAACAAATAATTCTTCAAACAGGAGCAGGATGGTTCTCTCTGCTTTTACAAACCTGAGCTGATCAATGTCATGTAAAATGTTTGGACCTTATTCGAATCGAGTGGAGTTGGTTTCGGGTTGACAAACAGAAATGGGAGGAAAAAAAACTAACACAATGTAAAAGAGAATTTAATAGAATAACTCAGCCCAATAAGAGTGATCCAAACCATAGTGAATTAGTAAAAAACATAAGAAATACCGTTCACGATATTATAGAATAAATGAGGATTAAAATTGTAAAAATGGTTATTGGGATAACTGCTCTTTTCGTCTTTCATTTGGTTCTAATCCATACCACAGACCATCATGATCCACTGCTGCCCAGGCCATTCGCTCTGTGGTGAAGGTGGCTGCCCACTGTCCTGACGGAGAAACTACAATAGCACCCCCTGCACCAAGGACACGGTCTCCCATGTACTTCAGAGACAACTGAGAAGAATCTGCGAGTGATTTACCTGCGGAGGCGAAGACAAAAAATGGAAAATGGTTGGAAAGTACCAGATCTCACTCTTTGAGTCCTACGATATCTAGTTTTTTTTCAATTTTATTCAGCTAATAATGCCTTTAGTATGAAATAGAAGCTTGTCTCTCTCTCATTTAATAATTGCAGCCATTGTTAAAATCACACTATCAAATAAAATCCTGAAAAAGAAATATGTGACTTGTCTAAATAGTTTTAAAGTTTGATACTTCACCTTGTTCGACATGTGAAAGAATGAGTCTGGCCAATGTGACTTTAAGAATAGACTCTCCGTGACCAGTACAAGACACTGCACCGATAAAGTTGTCTGCGTATCCGCCAGAGCCTTATTTACAAGGGAGAACATGAAAAAAATAAAAACATGAAATCAACTTTTTTTATTTATATTTTTTTTTTTTAACTGCTCAATTTCACACATTGGTGTCCCTAAATATTCTCAGACAAAAACTAAAAATAATAATAATAATAAAAAAAATTGAGAGTAAATAAATAAATCTGCTCTGAAAGTGTAGCTTGTTTGGATAAAGTAACTTAAGTGATAAAATCTAAATTTATAATAATGATAATATTATAATTTATTAAGAATTTAACTGAAGCTGACAGTGTAAAAAGTGCTACTTGAGACAGTGCAAGTAAATTAAGTCATACCGATGATAGGAGAGTCTCCCACTCTGCCAACCATTTTATTTCTGATCCCTCCAGTTGATGTTGCACATGCAACATTGCCCGCAGAGTCCACAGCCACTGCCCCAACAGTATCATGGGCCCTAGAATGACAAGAAAAGGTGATTGAGAAAGACGTATTTTATTTAGAAAGGATTGACTTTGTCGAGTGTGAAGAGGACAACTTGAAAACATCTTCTCCTGCAGTATTAACGTGTAGAGATTTATGAGGAAATCTATGTTCAGACTAGAAAATGAAGTGAAACACTGCAAATACTTACCACTGACAGTTAAAATCCTCCATTACTCCAGCAACATAATTCTTGTTTTTCCTCCACTCCTTCATCTCATTCTCAGTCACCAGCGTATCAGTGGGAACTGTGGCCATGCCAATGCTCTCTGCAAACAGGTTTGCACCTCTGCTTGTCAACATGACGTGGGCTGTCTGAAAGTTTAAATGGCAGCAGACGTGTAAGAAAAAGCTCAAACAGAAAATGGATTTAAAAACAAACGATTGTTGGGTAATTATAACACCTCAATGCTTTTGTTCATTGCACAAAAAAAAGTGGGTTTGCTATTAGAAACATTTATTTAAAATATCAAAATCACTAATCAAATGAGTGCCGTTCTAACCATCAGTGGTCTCTTACTGTTTCTTTTAAATGGAGATAAAATCAAAGTATTTAAGATGATACCTTTTCCATCACGGCCCGTGCCAGTGACACAGGATTGGCAATGTTCTTCACTGAAGACACCGCACCGCTGGCAAGTGTCCTTCCATCCATGATAATGGCATCCAGCTCTACCTCTCCATCAGCATTCAGCACTGCTCCGTGCCCTACAATCAGTAACTTCAGCAATGGCTCAGACAAAACAAATGATGCATATGTTCTCAGAAGCTGCACAGCTGATAGCGAGTGACCACGTAAACTGGAAGGTCTTCATCAATGCTGAGAAACTAAATGAATAAAATCAGACAAGAGAGGGTGTGAGAAAAGACAGGCTGGAGATATGATGACTCTCCTCCTCCTACTTCGTGTGCAGAGGCGTTATGTTGCCTGCTACATCCTCACAGGTCCACAGGGTGGTGACAAAGCAGTACAGTAGAGCGCAGTGCTCATGACAGATACATCATTGATATCCGGTTTGTATTCCCTTGTACAGATTTCGTTGGTGCATAAAAATTGCATCTAAACATTTTCATTGGTGTTTATGTATAATTTGAAAGCTTCTAAGGTCTGAAATGTAGTTTTAATGTAGCCTAATTGTATACAAATTAAGTTAATACACATGGCTATGTAAAGCATGTTGGCAGAGTTTGTTTTGTGTTTACACGAACATGAAACTATATGCACAGGCAAGATATGCATCACTGTGCTAATAGTTGCAGCTAATGTTAATAGGCTTGGTAAAGTACAGTGTATAGAAGTCTACCTTCTATTGGGGCAAGTCGTTGTTTTTCAAGCGTGCTGGCGTCACCAGAAGAGCAAAGCGCTTGGACATAATCTAAAATGTAGATTCGATTTTTGTGCAGACTGCATTTGGGATTAAAGACAGATTATGAGGATGAGCCCCACAATCAGTCAGCAACCTCGTGGTGTTGCCAGTCTAGATGAATGTTGGCAACACCACCAGCAGATGGAGACATTGAGTCACGGACAAGTTAGGCTAATGGGAAGGCACCCTAAATCCAGAGATACCCTTACTGGAGGTAGAACAAAGTACAGCAATGTTTTCATCTTCTCTTAGGTCTCCTACATATGAAATTAATTATGTTATATTAAAAAAAGTGGTCAAATTGTCCTGCAAAAAATCCAATAAACTGGCAACTGAGTGTATAAAACTGTTTTTCAATTGTAATTTGTAAAATGTAGATTTTAAATGTATACTTGTGTGTGTGTGTGTGTGTGTGTGTGTGTGTGTGTGTGTGTAAGTGTGTGTGTAAGTGTGTCTATATGGTTAATAAATCTTGAAAAGAATGATTCTGTACAGTATACCTGCATCAAACACAGTGTTATCTTCCAGAGCCCTCACAGCTGCCTCAACAGCATCCAGTGCACTTCCTCCTCTTTGCAGCACTGAAAACCCGTCACATGCTGCAACCTTCACTCCATCAACAGAAGCCTTGGCCAGGCTGTTTGGTATTGCCCACGCCCCACCATGCACCACTATGACTGCCGACATCTTTAGGTTCCTGTAAGAAAAAGACAGCGTTGTTCATTGAGGCTCACAAAATGCATACCAGAGGAGATATTGGTTTACTGATATCTACACAATCGTGTCTGTGCCTTTGTGGTTATCACTCAAATCGCTGGCAAATGTTTCTGAGCTTAATTTAAGTGCTAACTTTAGTCCCATCCAAATCAATCCTCTTGTCGATAGTGACACTGGCTCACTGCGTATGACACTTGACCTTATTGTCCCTCGAAAAAAGAAGATAATAAAACAAAGGAAGTTAGCCCCATTTTATAACCCTCACACCCATTAATTAAAGTTCAAAGTTCAAAGTTCAAAGTTTGCTTTATTGTCAATTCCACAATGTACTGAACATACAGGGGAGTTGAAAAGACGTTTCTCTCTAGTCCAACATATAAACATATAAAGTGAATACAGTGCAATAGATTAAAAAACATTTAGACAATATATATATAATAAGAGAAAAAAACAAAAAAAACTATCAATCTGTATTTAGCAGCAGTTGGACATGGGGAGTCTTAAAAGAGAGGAGGGAGAGAGTTCAGAGAGTTCAGCTTCCTAACAGCCTGGTGGACGAAGCTGTTTGAGAGTCTGGTGGTGCGAGCACGGAGGCTCCGGTATCTTCTCCCAGAGGGCAGGAGGCTAAAGCAAACATTAAAGCAAACATTGCGTAATCTTGAAAGGATATGGCGTTCTACAAGAATCTTGGTTAGTCTGGCAAGATAGTCTCATCTATGACTCATCTATAATATAGGCTGACACAGAGTCACAGCTCTAGCCATGTATTCCCATAGTCCTCACTCGGTAGTAACAACTTCAGAGAGAGAGACAAAACGAATCACCTCCTGCCCTCAACCAGTGCCGATTTATCCTCATACTTAGGATCCTTAGAAACGGATGTACAACCTGATATATATACAGTATATATATATATATATATATATATATATATATATATATATATATATAAATAAAAGAGTGCTTTTCTCCTAACGATCTTCACCAATTGACTTCAACAAGTTCTTCATCTAAGCCATATACCTCTCTCTAAGACCCAAGTCCAACTAGGCTGCTTAAAGTTTTAACCTTAGTCAGCACGTCTTTACTAGATATGACCTGATAATAATCTGTCTTTATTAACAGGCTGTTTACCACATCCCTTTAAAGCTGATATAATTAAACCTCTTCTTATAGAGCCCACAACTAATTAAAAGCCTGCACTAATTAAAACAGGAACAATGACATTACGTCATTAGGAACAAATTGACTGACACAGTCATGACAGATTGGAATGATAGAATGAGGCACCTGTGAGATATGACAACTAGTATACCTCTGTGGGTAGGATGTGGGTTAAAGGACTCCAATCCTCAGAGATTTGATCGATACCGTTTTCCTCACACGCTGTAGATCTCAAAACTGTAAATATGTTGTGAGGTATAATCAGAGGGTCTCCATGCAACATGTTCTCATCCCAACTCCTCACAAAATGAATGGAGAGTGGCTGGGTATGAGCATCCTGAATGACAGTTGTTCTCTAACGTGACACTGTCCCAACCGACCCCGCTCCCCGCTGTTTCTATGTTTTGTATGCAAAGATCTTGATTTGCGGTGCTGTGCAGCTGGTTGAAACATTTGCACTTTTTCGTACCTTATTTGATCTTCTCGCTTCTTCCCGGGGGAGAAAACCTTCCGCCTTTCGTCCCGACTTGACGCCTGCACACTAATGCCAAGTCTAGTATAATTAAAGGTGACACTTCCGGTACAGCCTTTCAAAATAAAGCCTGTGTTGACCAACTTGTTGAACGTTGAGTAGTGAAGAATGACTATCTTAAAAGGAATGGTCAGTGTACAGAGGAATTTCTGTTTTCCAAAGGGTCTTGCGACAACATCCATGCATTCATGCTGTAGCCCATCCACAAGACATCCACCACAACAATTTGTCCCATCAGATATTGCCCTTCTGTGTCCAAGGCAGGATTTTGTTCAACCCAATATTTTCACCTTTACAAAAATATCACCCCAAATACACAATGGATGTGGCTCTAAAATGTAATGTACTACTTTGCAAATCACGTTACATTAAAAAAAAACATTGATTTGTACCTTCCTGTCCTCTTCCTTAGTCTCTGAGGCCCCAGCTCACCTGCTCTGTCTTGCACTAAAATGTAAGGGGTGTTTGATGTTGTATACTTGTTAGACATTAAGGCAATATATGTGTGAAAATATGAATCACTGAAATAGATAATCACGTGTTAGGTGGCAGCCACTGAACAGATGTGGACGACGAGTGCAAAAAACAGACAAGATGTTTTGTTACGGACGCTATTTCACAGACCAGTTATGTTACATTAATATTTGTGTGTTATACAGGCGTCTAAGAGAGAGGGGACAAAAAGAGGACAGAGTTCATCAGCTGGCCAAGCAATAACAAAACACATCGAGAGAGGGTCTTCTTCTTTGCTCACTTAATTATCACCACCTTATACAAACATTATCGTCAATTTATATGGAAATAAAACAGTAAAATTACATATTCTGGGAGTTGATAGTATTTGTGACTTAAAACAAATGACTCATCTGTGTCTTGAGTAAGAAATTAAAGTTTTAAAGAGCAAACTTTGTCATCACCATTCACAAGCATAATACAACTTTAAGATATGGAATAAAATAAAGTTTGAACATGTTTACAAATTTAGAGGCAATCCTGATATAGAAAATTTAATAAAAGACAAAATATAAGAGATAAACACAACTAAGGCAGCACAACATAACAGGGTTTTAAGTATGCTGTTGAATGTGATCAGACTTAAAGTACACCTTAGATCCTCTGATAATTAGAGAAAAGAGTATGACTTACCCTGCAACTCCAACTTTTTGATTTAAATAATGAAAAACAACTTAAAACCTTGAAAGGCTGATCTGCATTACATATAGTGAAATATGCAATGTTGCCCTTTGACCACTAGAGTGCAGTAGAAATACATCAAATCCAAGTTGAAATAAATAATAATAATAATCAGTATTGATACAGAGAGAGTCTAAGTTAAAAAAAAGAGTGTCAGTCACAGTCCTCTCTGTCCAAAGTGACATGTGGCAGTCTGATCAAAGTCCTCTTCTCTCTGCAGTGATAAATATCACTGTACCAGCTATTTTCCCTATCCACATTTCTTCTTCTCATTCCTTTAATGTCGCGGTGAAGGACCACATTAAGTGTGTTTGTCTGTTTTCTTTTATTATTTCAGTCTGCCTGCTTTAGTCTAAATGCACAACCATACCGTAGGATTACAAGATTAAACCTCATTTACAGTCACAGTCATCATTGCTTTTCGTAGCCAGTAATAACAGCGGCAGGATTGTCATCCTCGTCGTTTCATTTGATAAAATGAAATCAGTTAAGGTTCAGCAAGCATGAAGTGCATAGACAGTACTGGCCGACATGGGCCCAGTCACTTATTTAAGGCTATTAACCAGAATAATTAAAACTGTGTCTTATTTCAGATAGACATTAATTGTTAATCATAAAAAGAAATGATGAGGACATGCAAGTTATGATCTATATTGGCTCCTTCTATGCCTGCTTGTCATTTCAGAAATGTGCAGAAAAAGCAATTAGCAAGAGCTGTAATACCAAATATGATAGAATATCTAAATATGTAGAGGTATAGAGAAAAAAGGGTAGTTGGTTAATAAAACCAAAGCCACACATGACATTGTATTAGTCTCGCAAACCAACAAACTAGAGTAACGTCATACCCTTTGTTTAGATCCAAGACACCATATTGGTGAAATGAAAGAAATAGTTCAAGTAACTTTAAGTAAGGATTAATGACAACATGCAACCACTGTAGCTATAACTATGTAGAACAAAGGTCTGTACACATCCACCGCAATATGTTCAGTCTCTACCAATGTGGTAGAACATTGTTCGATTTCTCGTTATTGCACATAGCATCAAAATTGACTCTGATTCACCTAACACCAGTGTCTGTCTCCCACACAGTCTTTATGATTCTGATCAGTGCAGCCAGTCAACTCTAAAAGGTCAAGTGGAGCTACAATTGGTCATTAACCAGCCTATTCCACTCATATTGAATAAAGAGCGAGTAAAGCAACCTGTGTGCCGCGCTGAAGACGACTTTAGGATTCAAGTCAGTATTAGAGCTACAAGACAAGAGAGGCGGTTCATACGAGATGCCTGCTTACACTGCTGACACCACTGACGTTGCTTCATAAAGACCTAATGAAGCATTCACTTGACATTGAAACTCCTCATGTCATAGAATTCACTTCGCAAGCAGAAAACGTTCTTCCTGACTCCTTGAGTCCTAATAGGACATGAGGTTGGCATTTACATTATTCTCTTATACTGGGATTGAAACCCGGCTAACACACAGTAGTCTACTGAGCATCTTATTACACCGATGGGCATTGCACTGTATATGCTTTACTGGACAAATAAAGCATTTATACAACATTTGAAATACTTGACCATGCTTTTATTGAGATTCGAACAAAATTACACCGGCATGGGACTACAAATTCATCAAGTACCAGAGTGAGAAATCAGGGGAGAGATAATCTCAAACTTGTTATACACTTACCAAAGTGAATCCACACAGCAAAAAGGAAGCTTGAAATGAGCATTGATGTCGCTCTCTTCCCATGAGCCATACAACGCCATTCAAAGAAGAACTAGTTGGACATGATTTTGCAGAGCAAATTTCTTTTTGGATTGTGACATGTTGGAGAAGATCAGGTCTTTTAACCTGTGTGGGTGCAAAATGTTCTTCTCTAAAAGCCTCTAAGACACAAGAATAGTATGATTAAACCATTTGGAAAGAAGGTACAATGACTATTAAGGAGCACAACTACAAAAATAAATAACTTATCACATTTTCATTTAGAGTATCAGTAATGAAAACACTTGAAATTATCATTTCCCACATGTGCAAAACCATCCAAAGTAATCTCAGTCATTCAGGCAGTGTTTAGCACCATGGACAGCGACACAGAAACTAAGCTTGTGTTGTCGTCCCTCAGGTTACACTGCTAGCACACATACATGTTTCTTTGGTACAAGCTATTCTAGTGACCTTTGGAAACTCATAGGCCACCGTACATTTTGCTTCGGCTGAATCAAACTAATTGGATAAGAAATGTTTGTCTTGCTAGTATGGCATTACTGCCTCAGCAATAATCAAAGTTATCATATCAGCCATAATTCAAGCTACAATGATTATAGGGAGCTACAGACAATGAAACTAGCACTACTAAGTTTACAGTGACCTATTGTGGTGTAGAATAACTATAAGCCTATTCTGTTCTAACCGATTGCAGCCACACAACATTTGTAGTGGTGGTGCATAGTATTCTCAAATGTAGCATAATAGAATTTCTTACTTCATTTTCATAAGGGATTATTCGCAACACAACATGCATACAACTTTCAATAAAACAATCGAATCTCACAATTTGGAGTGAGATTTTTGCATGGACCAATGTCGGCCCCAACCTAGTGCAATCTCAACTTAAAAAAAAAAAAAAATTGTATCCACTCCCTATATGAGCACATCGCCCAATTGGTATGCACTCAGCGGGGATCGCCTTTGTTTTCCAGCAGCGCCTGTCCGGGAATATGGCCAATAATGATGCTGAGGGGCGGGGAGCAGCGCGAGCCGCAGACCCAGTGAGTCTGAGAGTCTGGCGGGGTGCCGAGGAGAGGCAGCAGGCAGCGGCGGCGGAGATGGGCTCACACCTCTGAATCACAAGTCAACCTCCAGTCGCTCGCACCTCTGAATCACATCTCAACCTCCAGTCACGCATCTCGGAGACGTGGGACGACTAGTTTTCTTTTTTCTTTTTTTTTGAGGGGTTTTGCTTGTGGCGCTCAGAGATTTCTAGACTGAAGCTGCAGGAGCAGGACGGTTTCTAGTTGCGTTCCGACGCTCAGCACTGTCGCCTCACCTGCACGGCCGGCGAATAGGTCCGCGGTGGTAATAATGCATCCAGATAAGTACTTACCTGAACTGGTGGCCGAGAAAAAGAGCGTGGACCCCTCCCTTGTGCATGCGGTGCGTCTACTTGCAGAAGGTAAGTCAGGTATTTTTTCAAGTCCGATCTACTCTGAGCTTTGCACAGTTATTTACCAAAGCCATTCACCCGGTTACCTGCAACTGGAAACACCATTGCATTGCATTTCAGGGAAGCACAGTGACCTAATGTGAGCTCATTTCAACACATTGCCCTTGACTCTTAATGCTTGCTTGATGGCAGTGAATTCACTGTGCTGTGTGTTTAATGGAGGCAGCTGCTCTTTGGCTCCAGTGCAGAACTTTTCTGAGGTTTTCTACCATCGAGGGGAAGAAATGCAGTGAGCACAGAAAGTAAAGTGTGTGTTAAGTCAAAGCGTGGTCACATCACTGCCCTCCAAGTTCAACCTCTGCACAATACATTCAGAAAATGAACTTAAACTGTTCACGGAGCAGTTCTCCAGGATAAAAATGGCGAAAGGACTAATTCCCTACGATTTACTGGATTTGAATAGTGCTGTTAACCTAAGGATATGTACAGTGTATTATTGCCATAATTACTCGGCATATAAGATTAGAATTGTAACATCTTTATCGGACCAAAACAAGTTGTCAGAAAGGACTTGTGTTCAGCAAACTTGACATGCGCCTTGAGTTTTCTGGATTCAAAATTAAGCCCACTGACCAACTATCATATTTCTTAGAACTCTACATTTAATACACAATTTAGGTAAATGCAATTTAGCATGACATTCACATTCTCTTTTATATCACTACTTATAGTAACTGTCATCAAGGTCACAGAGAAGACTTAATGCCATTGTGACCGATGTTCTACAGCCTTTAGCTTTTATATTACAGTATATCTAACAAGGCAGTATACATCAGCTTCAACCTACAGCATAAAGTAGCCCAGTTCTGCATACATCAGGTAGCCTTGGTGTCATCCACATGCTGAGAATGTGTCACTTTCGAAACGCAAACGCAAGAACTCAGCTCAGCTCATTCGGTCCACAGATGTAACTTTTGCATTTCTCCAGCGCAAATCCTGACTGTGTGCTCTGAAGGTTTGAGTGATGTGCTTTTTTTTTTGGTGAATGGATGAGTGGATAAACTTTTTATTCTAGTGTCATAAATCCAAAGGGGCCTCGCTCACGTGGGCGTACAGGGCACTAGAAAACGCACAGGAAAGCACTTGGTACTGTAGCTTGTATGAAAACATACAAATGACCACATTTACCATAGAACGCTTTCACATGTTGGCTGTAAATCATCAACAAATTCTCAGCTGTGAAACACCCATTTATTGTAATCTATCTATTCTATATATACTAACAGTTTCTGACATGTTTATTAAAAGAGCCATGTCAAAATGTGTGTTAGTTTAATATGCGGTGATTGGACAGGGTGTTTGTGCTCTGGTGTTTTCTGCCCCTTGAGCTTTCCTGCTGAAATGTGTTGATGAGACACCTGACTATCGCGCTCTTTTCGCTAACTGTGATGCAGATGGGCTCATCCGTCACACAGTTCACTTGGCCAAATTTACAGGAGGCTGACTCACATAGCGAGGATACAAACTTTAAAAAAAAAATTGTTTATCATATCCACATTGAACAGCAACTAGCATGTTTTCATGTTTATTTCATTCAGTTAAAGCATTAATTTGTGAATTAATAACAGTGCAGTTCCCCCATAATGAGCAAGGTCTTCCACAATACAGTATATTACTGTATACAAAAACACAATACACTGCAATAGATGACAATATATTGCAATAGAAAAGCATGTATCCAGTTAACAAGGTGACACAGGACAGCGTGCATCACGCACAATGGTGGACAATCGTTCTAATAAACTGTCAGTTCAGACCATCTCGTATTGTCAACTAGGAAAATGTTCAACTTAATCATCTGCGGGCAGCATGTGAAATACCCTGTTTGCGATTTCAACCACTTTCCCACAGTTATCATTTTTTGTCAGCCTATGCTCGTGGATAATGCAGAATCATACATATCAGTGGCCAGCAAGATAAACTTCCGTTTATGGATTTATACATTCATAGCTATTTTATCAGTGAGTAGCAGAGCATTAAATCCTGCATTTTTCACATCATGGACGATACACAGCATGGCATGGAGTTACCATGGTCTCAGTTAAGAGCTCCATATTCAAGAAGTGAATATGTGTTTAAATGGTGTTGCCTCTAAAAATCATTTGTCTTTCCTTGAGCAGATTTAAAGCTGTTTGTGACAAAGCTCTTTCAGGGGGTGGGTGGGGATCATTCTCCTTCACAGCTTCTCTTTTCCTTTGATAGTTGGAGTAATTATATAAAAAAAAGATTATTTGAATACAAAATGTATAAAACTGTTAACCAGTCTTCCCATTTACTCCCAAAAAACGGCTCCTTTTTTGGACACAAAGACAACTTATTTCAATGAAACATTAGCCTCATGATTGCTCAGATTGTCAATAAAGTAAATTCCTTCATGTGTTGCACCTTAATTTACCTTTGACTAAATAACAGTGCAGTTATTTTAAAAGTGGGTTGAAGAGAGAGTCAATAAAAGGAAGCCTTTAATGGATCCCAGTGGTTTTCCTACATGCCATGTAGCCTTGCAATGAAACTAATAAGGTGAAAAGAAAAGCAGACATGGAAGCAGATGTGAGATAATTGCTTGTTGAGAAAAAAGAACCAGACGTGTGCTATGTTTCCAATTTTAGGGTCAAAGGGACATTTTTCAAAATGTATTTTTGCAATCACTATTTTTACATTATCACTAAACATTTTGGCAGGGTATGTAATATCTTAAATGCCCTCACATGTGCTGCTAAGTGCAGGGATAATACAAACAAATCTGCATGAGATTCAACTTTACAGTGTTTTCACAAGCGCAACTTCATCATTTTGCTCGTTTAATGTCCATTAAGGTAAACATTTAGAGCTTGAACTGCCTTTGTCTTGCAACCCGACATTGTCTGAGCTCACAACTCTCTTCAATTCACCAAACACATGACTCATCATGTCCATTTCCTCGTCGCGTTTAGCCATTTTGGAGGCATACATTTTCCCTCGAGTACTGAGCTGCCCTTTCTTGTGGTTCTCATGTTTAAACACAAGAGGGAATATTCTTAGAAAGAGGGGGAACAACCATCAGTTAATTACAGTACTGGTCAGTTTCTGCTTGCACGCATTGTATATGTAAATTCAGTGCCACATACTCAAGGCTAATGAAAATGCTCAGTCACAGCTCTATCGAAAACAAGCTCACACCACATTTTGAGCAATGACCCTTTAACTTTAATTAAAAGTAATCAGACAATGCATGAACCAGTGCGATGCACTGCAACTGTTTTAGCCTTAGTTTCAATCAGCCAATAATGAAGAGCGATAATTAGATATTGAGATGGTAAGCTTCAATGAGTGACTATTAAGGAGGTATGAATCTTACTCTATACTCGGAGTATATGAGGCTTTAAGAGTTGCTGCTTTCTGCATGGTGCATCATACAATCAATGTACAAATACATATAACAGGAGGCTTTCTTCAACACATTGATGCTTAGTCAGGAAGGTTCTATTAAAACGTCTTACATTCTTACGATTGATTTGGACGATGTGTCACCACAGAGTGCAATTCTCCCTCTAAGAATGGATTGCATTTAATCTACCCCGCTCCTATTTATCAATTGTTGCTCACACACTCCGTGTTTCCATTATGGCCCTGCTCAGTATCCAGCAGTGACCCAGCTCACATAGCGACAGATAAAACAACCCATGTGGTGTGACCTATCAAAAGGACACAAAAATTACATTTCAGGAAAGTGATACATTGCATTACATTCTCAGCATTTAGCAGACGGTCTTATCAAAAGTGACTTACAATGAGCGTATAGGTCGAATAAGATTAGACTCCAAGGTTGTGAGCATTCCAAGCAACTGAAATGAGAGGACAAGCCAAAACAGCAGCACTCAGACAATTTATAAGATATCCGATTATGTTGCTGTGCCTCTTGAATGGTCACATACAGGACAGGTCAAATAAAGAAATAGAAGTGGGATTTTTCTATGTAAAAACCAGCTAAAACAGAGGAAAGTGCAGGTGAAACAGTGGCATATGGTATTTAGGAAGGAAGGTAAATTACTGTCTTTTCAGATACTGTGGTTACATTTGAATGTGGTTGATGAATCCCTTTCAATTCACTTGTAAATGACAGACTTGAAGTGATTAAACCACTACATGCTGATGGAGGCTAATGTGCTGTTTCGTCCAACATACCAATAATTACATTTACACAGATTGTCCCATCAGACAAGGAAATAAAGTGCTACAGGGAGCAGGATGCCAGATAAACACAATTAGGACTGGAAAAAAGAGACACATAGGCTGCTGATCATGAAGGAACAAATGAATGAATCAATCAATCAATCAAAGAATAAATCGGTCGATCGTGGCTGTACATATTTTGCACAAATACAATCTACAACTGCAAGAAAATAATATGTGTTGCTAATTAAATATATGAAAAATATGGGAATTTAATTGAACAACACAAATGAATACATTACATAACAAACAACCAAAATAAATCCAATAACATACAAAACACTTTTCAAATAATCTAGAGGAAAGATTTGCAGATACATCTCATCCTTGGGGCTTTGCTGAAAATTGGCAACTAACATCAATAGGACTGAAGAGAATGCAGCGACCAGTAATCAAGATACTTTGCGAGGCTGTGAGCTGCCTTTCTTTCTGAATATCTTTGATTGAAAATTCAACAGCACCAAGTGTTCAGCCATGCAAAATATATTGCCTTTGTCTTCTCATCCTACCTGATGTCCATTTCCCTAATTATCAAAGCCATACCTCCCCCCTGCTTTCCAAATCAATTAGACGTGTAGAAGGAACACATCAGCCAGTTTGTCAAATAACAGAGAGTAGAAGTAGTTGTGGTACTGTATCATTAAACAATTACAGGTATATTTTATATTTAGGTCACACATAAAATGTTATAACATTGCATTGTATATATATATATATATATATATATATATATAAAAGATACAAATATCCTATAATACACATATTGTACATAATAAAGAGAAACAGATCCAGTATTTTGTTCATTATTATATAGGATCATGATCATGTTGTCTACCAAAGTTTTCCATCTCGTCTGGCTTGTAAGTAGTTGTGAATAGATGACGATTAAAATGTGTATAATTTGCTTGTTATTACTTTTTCACTTCACCGGCCATCGCACATTCAGCAAAGAATTTGGAGATGGTATTTTAATTAGATTGAAGATTTAATATATCACTGTGTCAACGGCTGAATGCAATTTGCCTCAGTGCATCTCAGTTAAAAACACATAAACAGCATGTGGCCAAACAGTTGCGCGTATTTCCAACCCCATGTGGTTACATTCATGAGTCCAAAGTGGAAAAGGCCAAAGCTAATTGCACATCTGGTCCATTCTCCACACCAGGTCCACTCTGCTAAGCGGGCTGTGTTACCTACCTCTTTCTGTGTTTGATGTGAACAAACAATTCGGTATTGGAGAGTAATCAGATTGATTCATTTTTGCTCACATTGTGCAGTCATAATAGATATACCATTCAGTAGGTAAAATAAATCAGTGAATAATTTAGCTGTCTCGAGGCTAATGGCAGCACTCAACAAAGCCTCTGTTTGACCTCTTATTGCAGTTGGTGGAACCGCCTACAGTACAATAAAGCATATCAACTATTCAAGTCTTTATTGACTGGTTGCACTGTGTTAATCAATCTTGGATGATTATTCTAATATCAACCAACAATATAGTGACTCTCTAAACGTACAGTAATGAACTGTTTTAACATTTTTAGGGGTTCATTTTATTGAAAGCCAAAAACAAACAAGTGGAGTTCAGCTGTAACTTACCAAGACACATACATAAACACACAGCAACTAAATCAGATAGAAGTGGGGAGTTAAAATGTGTTTTTCTAGCTGTTTAATATCAGCAGTGTTTCTTTAAAGCTCCTCCATCAGTTTGCAGGTTATTCAAGGTTTCCAGTCTTTCCGCCAGCTTTGCAAAATAACAGGTGAGCCGAGTGAAAATGGAAACGGTGCTTACTGTGTGCATTATTTTGTCTACATTGAGTACATGTCAGCTACCGGGACATCCTGAGTGTGCTCTGTTGGGTGTGATGCGGTTCATCTTCATGCTCTGTTGTATCTCATCAAATCCCTCCGTGGCATTTCAGTGCAACAACGTGGGGATTAATCTAACCTATGTTGGAAGAATTCATTTTGATTGGATTCATTATAGCGACTTGTTTTAATCACCGTGCGACTGTATTTTAGTGTGTGATTTTTCTCTGGATCCACGTTTCTCTGTTGACCCGTCGGAAAACAACATCAACCCCCAGACAATTTGATCTCACCAACATCATCTCTGAAAAGAAAGCATACACATTTTACAAACAAAGTGCATGCTTTAGTAGCATTGACTGTGTGGCAAACAACAACTAAATCCAATAAAGCCACGATGTGAGGATAGACAGCTGAGCAGTAAACATATTATCTCCAACAAATGGTGCAGCTCTCATTCCTCCGTCTTCTGATTTTATTGAACTGCATTGTGTGCTGGCAGTGGCTCAAACATTGTAGGACATTTATGTTTTATATTCTAGCAAACTATATTAAAGCTTCGAGTGAATTTTAGTCTGGGAAGGTTCAGTGCAACACAGTCCGTCACAAAGTGTATTCATGGCAAAATCTCAATGGGTATTTTCTGTTGCTCAGCAAGAACTTCCTGTTTAGTATCTAAATGTTTATTGAGAGCAACTAGCTGCTGAAAGATGGGGCCTATATTTTCAAAGAGCTCTGTGAACAGTAAAAAACAAACAAATCTATACAAAATCGGATGTCTAAATTTCTAAGAGACTAATTTACTGTAATTCTGAATACAGTTTTGAGTACATAAATTACCATTTTCCAATTGTCCGGGATAAATGAACTTCAAACTGTTCAACAGTCAGTGCTGATGCTCTGTGTTGCTGCATACAGACCAACGCAGATGAATTCAACCTTAAGCCGTAGCAGGCTGACTGAGCACATTTTTCTATTTTTCAGCAAAACACGTACAGTTGCACACATTTGTCTGGTAGCTGCCCAGTTAAACCACAGGTTTTTTTTTTTTTCATTCTTGGCCGCTGAGCAACTCTACTGAAGCAGTTTGGGCAGCGCAACAGAGGGGATCAAGAGTACCAGAATAGTCGCTGAGAGTCACTTCACCCAAAGAGATTTCTTTCATCTTGTGTGAGGAATGAAACCACTGACCTTCAAAGCGCATTCTCCCTCCTCTGATCTTTAGGCTTCCGTCGCTCCCTGCCTTATATGCGACACTGATGATACTGGTGTGAACGTTTCCCCAGATTTATACATTGTAAGCTCATTTTCCTCTTTTTCTCTCCCTTTCGCCTGTCTCTCATTCTCTCACACACACATCTTCTTCTGAGTTAAATGGCAGGCTGCAGACCAAAATAAAAGGTGTTTCCCATTATGCACTCTTCCAGAGTATAATCATCTTCACGGGCTGGAAAAACATCATTACTTTATTCAAATGATGTCAAACATTATGCCCGTTTGAAAGTCAAACACTCCACAATGGAAACAGAGCCAAAAACAAATTCTCTCCAACACGCTGAAGACCAGAACGAATCATTGAGGATATCAATGCTTGATGAAACCCAGAACTGGAACTACTTTACCACGAGCACTACAACCTGTTAAAATCCAAATGAGCTTCATTTGATGGCATGACTAACAAACACACATGATGATGTACTCAAATTACCAAAACTATTACAATCAACAAGTCCTCGCAATTTAAGAACAAAACATGCTTTTCCTTGTCCTTCCTGACAGTCTTGTCTACAGCCCTCGCTAGCGACTCTATGATGCTGTATTGAAACACAGCAATGCTTTGAGCTAAACACTAATGTCATCGTGCTAATGCCCGCCATTATTTGCTAATTAGCACTGAACACAAAGTACAGCTGATGTTAATAAGAGAGTCAATAGTTTTGTAGGTATTTACTCACAAACCAACATATTATGGCGCTAGAGGAAAGGTCAGGAGATCGCCAAAGTTATTACAATTCATCCACTGGGGACCATGAATGTTGATGAATGCCTGAACACTAGCATGGCTAAATACACATTATCCTCCTTATGTATACTGCAGTTTTAGCTTGTCACCATACAGGACCCTGGTTACTGTATAAACAGCAGAGACACATGTGTTTGCACACAGGTTGTGTTTGATTTGTCTCCTCAGGCAAGACTACAAAAATGCTATTTTTAAAAAGCACATTTTGTAAGCTCCTGCTATCCTGGAACACCTGTATTGTGACATAAGCAGATGTGAATCCGCCGCATGGATGGGAATGAAAGGTTGTAGGGGTCTTTCAGTCTGTTTACCTGTGATTCAGGCGAGATATTTTAGATACAGTCTATACCCGGAGGCAGGCGATGGTGGTGTGAGTTCACAGAGTTCCCCTGATACAGTCTTTTCCATTACAGCCTCGCTGTGGGACATGGACATATATTAGTATATCTTTGACAGAAGCCTGAGTGATCTGACAATATTATAGAGTCTGATTTAAGTGGCTCCAGGAAGCTCGCCTGAAAAGTAGTGCACAAAGCTCAGTAAATACTAGTTAGTTATTAAGGCTCTTCCATCTGGCGATTACTTCTACTTGATAACATTTTTAAACATTCATTAATTTCCACTCTCCCCTTCTTATTCGCTCAATGTTTTAGGAAGTTGTGTAGCTTTAGTTTCAGTCGTCTGACAGAGAAACTGCAACAAAGTGAAGACAGCACGATCTTCCTCGGACAATCAGGCACAATCAGGCACAATCAGAGCGATCAATGTCACGCTGTAAGAAATCATCGCGTTTTAAGCTGCTGGAGTTTAGTCTTGGTGATTTCACAGACAATAGCAAAATCAAACAAATTAACTTTAATGTATCGAGTAAAAATGAAACCACTGTGGGGGGTGGGGGGGGGGGGGGGTGTTGGAACTGCCTGGAGCTGCCTGGATCATTAAGCTGGAGTTACGGGTGTCCAGAAGGTCACGTCAAGGAAAAGCCTCAGAAGGACCCTTCGCTGGGAACACTTTTCCCACAAAGGCAATATCATTTCCACATGAACAAATTCTAGATGTGTAACATGGATTTTAAGGTAGATTCAGTCACTTTTGAATTGTATTTCTGTCCTTCATCAACCTCCTTCCTAGAAAAAGAGAGAAATGCATTAACTCAAAAGTAATACGTTGCTCACAGATACAAGACTTCAGCAACTTATTTGTTTAAACGTCCAAATATCGTCCAAATGTGGAGGGCTGTTTTTAACCTCAAAGCTTTGTCCACTGGCTGTTGACAGCTCAGATAAGGGAGAAGTGCTCCAGACTAAATGAACTCTTGAGTTCCAATATAGCAGCTCAGGAGCGGTCAGTGACTCGTTCTCTCGGTCTTGCTCAGGAACATCTTGTGTTGCAGCCTGATAATTCTCCACCCGGTATTAATTAGCGACAGAGGAGGATTCCTGCGTGGTGGACAACAGATAGCTTCATTTCTGGAGCACTTAATGTATTGCGAGTGGTTCAGCTCAAGTGCTGTGAAATGAATGAATCAAGAAATAACACTGTTCAGTGTTTTCCTGTTAAAGCTGAACCGTAGATTAACATTCACCTCTCATCTCTCATCTTAATGCATTAAGGCTAGGGACACACAAGAGCACGATTGGGCCAATTTGCACAAGATTTTGAAAATCAATAGAAGGAACAGTGCAGTTTGATTGGGACCAATGATTTGCAAATATGATCTTGATATGAGACTTCACAGATCCAATCTCAACCACCCCAATTGACTTTTACCGATAACATAGAGTTTTTGTAAATGTTTAATCCGCCATCTGCGCAAGACTCGTGCTGTGTGGGGATCAGAGACTGCTAACATCCATCAAGAGCTCAGTTTGCGGCGAAGTGAGGCACACCGAGCTGCGTGTGACTGTTTGCCTCTGTTGTTATGTTTTTATGGGAATCACTGGATAATGAGATTACGGGGCCCGATATAAAAGGACGTATCGGGAGTCAGCGGGATAATCTCATATCATTAGAGTTTGCAATGTGAGCATATTTACAGGGACAAAATAATCAGCAAAATATTCATTGAAATGCGTAGTTAAATGTCTCCCAAACTGTCCCCAGCCTGTTTTGTTTGTCATGCAGCAGTTGATGTTGACTGATGTTCAGTTACATAAACTAATCATCTTTTCCGTTTGTATTTTCTATTTTGTTTTTCTGCAGAGATTGAAAAGAATGAAGGAGATGAATTGAGAAAAGATGGTGACACGAAGAAATACCTAGATATCATCAGCAATAAAAATATCAAGCTGTCTGAAAGAGTTCTCATTCCAATCCAACAGTACCCAAAGGTAAGAGACACAACATCGACATCTTGGCCAAAAAAAACACACTGCATCTATTTATGGTCCTGTTCTTCATCTTCTGTGGAAAGAAACTGACCAGAACAGTCAAAGTGTGAGGCAAGATGCAAGGGCTTAATTTGAAAAACACTGAACTTTTGTGTGTGTGCGTTACATTAATTAATCATTCATTTGAGTTGTCAATCGGTGGTGTAGTCTGCGCACTGTTGCTTCACCTCTTTCCACAAAAGCTTTTGGCACTGGAAATCCCCCTAAGCCTCAAACAGGCTAATAGAAACTCACCAGACAGTGTCGCATATTTTGATGTAGTCATCAAAAAAAACTAAGTTTTTAGTGCACTAAAGCACTCGATGGTACAGTGAGAAACGAAACACTGTCCATAAATCACCGTGTGACACGATACACTTTATTCTGACTTATGAAATGTCAGTAGTGACAAAGTTTGAAATGTAGCCTAATGAGGCCGCTCCATCAGGCCGCTTAGCGACAACACGCAGCTGCATGTGGCGAACCAATAGGCTTTACTGCCGCTGTAATCAAGGAAACCTCCGCTGAGTTTGCATTCATACATTCAGGCAACGCAACGGGCAGCCAAGAATAATAGCATCCGCGTAGCAACACAGCTTGTAACAGAACGTACTTCGATATAGTATATTGATTTGTGTCCTGCTCTGCTAGTAAAGTATATACTGCATTCGTTTTATAACTGTGTGTAGACAGACAGATCACTAGGGAGTACTTTTCTTTTCTGTAAATACTTTGTTCAATGATTTACTGTATTATTTGTATCTTTTAAATGCAGTATATATACTGTATATATATATATATATATATATATATATATCTGTGTCCAGCCATTATACAATGTTGCAAACTGACTTTTATTTTTGATCATTTCAAAAGTCCACGAAATCTGATCAGAGGCTTTGGTGTGACCTTGCCAGCGCCTCCAATCATATAAAACCTGCAGGGTCTGTGCTGTCAGTTTGCAACAATATTGCTATCATCATCATCATCATCATCATCTCTTCTCCTAAATTCGTAAACCTTTATGGTTGACCGCTGCTCATCTCTCTGCTTCCACACTCTCTGACACCTTTTTGTCTCCAAGCATTTGTTTGAAATGGATCACTTCTGGTCACCTTTCCTCTTGTTGTCGCTGCAGGTTTGATTGCACAGTAAAGGAGTTCTGAGGATGAGGTCCTCAACAAAACACTGACAGTTTCCATTTTTAGTCTTTCTCCTACACACTCTCAAGTCAAGGTGTGTGTTATATCTTGCCCCAATGTCTTGATTCATGATCTCGCAGCTACTTATTTTCAGCCATGTGGTTTAAAAGTAGCTGATTTGTCTGCCTTATTGGAGAAGGTCTAGAGAAACGAGAATGTCAGAAGGACAGAGCAACATTTAACTGCGCCTCAGGAGCACAGGCGGGGTGCTTAAACCCAGTGAGCCCCTCAGGACACTCCATAGAAATCAATTTGCTGTTTCCTCCTCAGGATCATTGTTGAGAAAGTAATTAAGCAGTGTTCAGGAACTCCTCACTCAATTAAATAGATTTCTAATCTATAAAAAAATGCCAATTGAGACAGTTTCTTGGGAAAAGAAGGGCCACAATGACTCAGGGATATCCGTCTGCCCTCGTCTTTCTGCCTCATAATCTGCATTTTCTGCACGAACCGTTTTTCGTTCAAACGTATTTTCTAATTGCAAGCATTGATTTTTCCTGAACTTACAGCACATACACTGTATTCAAAGCTACGACAAAAATCTTCCAGAGACTTCTCGCAATGTTTGTAAAGCATGGTTCATACGTGGGTTAGGACAGATGTGAAGCAGTCATCATCATCATCAACGGCGCTCACTCGAAGGCGAGTATGACGCTCCTTATTGTGGGTCTTCAAACTGCAGAAGAGGCCAATTCTGGAAACACAAACGGTGCTGCAGTATGGGCATTGATGTGCTGGAAGTGGAATGTGGGAGAGTCTTTGTGATGGGCACACTCTCCTTTCTTTGCTGCTGCTTGACTGATTGGCAGCCTGTCGGAGATCGTTATTCATGGAGTGTGGCTCCGTCATGAAAACTTTTTCTCCAAGCTTCCCAGGTAGAGCTCTATATGTGGAATATTTCGATGTTGATCCTGATGTTGTCCTTCAAATGCTTTTTCTGACCTCAAGGTGCTCGTTGGCCAGCATTTAGTTCAGAGTAGAGGACCTGTTTAAGGAGGCATGTGTCAGGCATTCATATTACATGGCTGTTCCATGCATCTGGTGTTGAATTAATGCTGGTGGCGATGCTGGCGATGATTGCCTCCTTAAGAACACTGATGTTCATGTGCTTCTCCTTCCAGCTGATACCAGCTGATTTTTCACAGGCATCTCTGGTGGTGACACTCCAGGACACTTATACGCCTACCGTAGGTGGTTCAGGTCTCTGCACCTTATAAAGTGTGGGCAAGAAAACTGTCTTGTAGATCAGCAGCTTGGTCGTTGACGGCAGGTCAGAGTTTTCAAAAACTCTTCTACGGAGCTTTGCAACAGCCCCACTGGCACAGCTGATGATGTATCTTGCTGTCGAGGTGACTTCTAAGGTAGCGGATTGGTGGGTCTAACAAACACAGGACTTTCACCCAGGAGGACGCCGTTTGTGTGAAACCAAAAGTAAACGCTGACTTCACACTTGTTACATAACGTTGCTCAAGAAAGTCTGCTAAGGGCGTTTGTTATTTATTCACGCTAGTTACCTTGTTACGGTTGTTACGGTTGATACATTACGTTGCAAAATTATTATTTGAACACAAACCATGATGTTTTTTTCTAACCATAACCAAGTATTTTGTTGCCTAAACCTAACCAATCGTTTCACAACGTTAACCATATGTGGCATTGTGCGTTTTTGCAAGTAGGATACAAGGCTGATATGAAACATATTTATAAACATATTCATGTTTTTGACAAGTTGACAAGTTTGCGTCGGCTCCTGGTTATTAAAAAACAGTGTAGCTTGGAGTCTGTACTTATTATCATAACCAGAACAATTCACAGGCAAAATACACAGGCTCAATATCCTGGTTCTGTGTAATGAACATAGTAGGGTCGGCTGTGCAAAGTAAGCAGTGCAGTCCAGAGGGACGGAGCAGTTGTCCAACAACAACTTCTGTGACCTAATTGCACAGTCAGCACCCCACAAGACACTGCAGTGCCACTATCTTAAACATCTTGGTAACACTGCACTTTCACTTAATGATAATTAGTCACATGAAGCAACCCTTTGATAGAGGATGAGAAAAAAGAAATGGAGCCTCACAATGTTCAGAACACATTTTTTTTACAATACTTGACACAATCAGAAACAGACAAGACTAGACAAAAATATGAGGATATATTTATCCTGAATTTGTGATAATACTGTGTAAGATTGCATGTTAACATATTCATTACACCTGCAAGAAGGTGTGTAACAACAGCACGACAGATCAGACAACACAGAGCACTTATCACTTTTCTTTAACACTTCTACATGTAAAACGGGCTAGAACGGAGATAAACAACATATGAAAAACATATTAAAAAAAATATTTGACTTTTTAATCCGACAATATCAGGCCCTACTGAGAGTCACAAACGAATCAGTTTTATTTTACTTCACATTGGAACCTCACTTTGCGTCACAGCGATTTCAATAATGTCCGGTCTTACTTTCCATCACTGGTGGCGAAGTATGAAATGTCATAAATCTGTTCTTCATGTTTCAGCAGTCTAACAGTGCTCATTCATGCTTACATCTGCCATCTTGCTGCACCGTAATTAAATGCAAAGTAATTAAATTATTACTTGGGAGAATTCTTCCGCCTGGTTTCGGATTTGACAAAGTGACATATAGAAGATGAATGTCGTCTAACAGGGAAACAACCAGTCCTGACGAAATCCCTCTTCATGGTCCACCGACCTCTCAATGAACACATGTCATAGCAGGGAAAGCACAGGTGTTGTTAATAGCATTAATTACG
Source organism: Anarhichas minor (assembly GCF_050575085.1). NCBI lineage: Eukaryota > Metazoa > Chordata > Actinopteri > Perciformes > Anarhichadidae > Anarhichas > Anarhichas minor. The sequence goes on from NW_027466504.1 coordinate 11,591,462, forward strand.
GATGCGTTACACTGGCTAGTTTTTGTGCACGTTGGCTTACAGACACACCTTAACGTAAGGTCTCGTTAATGTTATTAGTTAATGTGCTGCTCCTGTAATGACAAGTCAAAATGTCTATTCTGTCATATTACATAGTTCCACGCTTTAGGTGAAATTTTATTGATGATGATGTCAACTACAATGCATCGCTAAATATATTGTACATGTCACACTACCCTTCCTCGCTGAATGATGCATTCGACTTTCATTGATAGCTATTTGCAGGAGAGCTGACAAAGGAACATTTTACTCAAAATAGGATTAATGCTTAACCCAACCTGCCAGTAAAACCGTATTTTACCACAGGTTCTAATTAAAAGTTAACGAGTTTAGGTTAGTACGGCGTTTTTACAGTATGTTTTGTTGTTTTAATTTGGTTGATGAGATACTAAAACCAGATGAAATATCAGACCTGGTAAAGCTGCAGCAGCTGGATAAAACCTGGAGGGATGATGCATCTTGTTACAGACCGGCACTAGTAGTATGCATCATTCACAAGGGACAACTTGTGTGTTTTGTGCACCACTCTCTGTAAAATCGACATTAGCTTTGTTGTCTTTTTACAGCCTGTCAAGATTAAGAAAGTTGGCCTTGGCGCATTGCTCCAGTGACCTTCCCATCGCTTTCTTTAATCTCTTCTGAAAAAACGGATGAAACCTTGAAAACAGGTGATCTCGGTTAACGGGAGAAGAGGGGGTACATTTGTACTTGTCCCGTTTTGACATGTAAACAAATGATACACTCAGCGCGCTTATGGACACCTCGAACCTGTACGCTGATATCACTATTTACTCAGCAAAAATATGATTAAGCTGCATAGTCATTTTCATTATCGCTTAACTAGAATTTATCCTCTGCTGTTTAATGAGACAGCTTGATTAGCATCTCATAACCTTGGGGCATGAAATGGATTTTCAATGGCTGATACTGTCTGCTTGTCTGAGTCCAGTGCTGGGACTACTCTGCATGTGTGTGTGTGTGTGTGTGTGTGTGTGTGTGTGTGTGTGTGTGTGTGTTAATGAGAATGTGTAATGATTTCTGCCCTTTTAATTTAAATCACTTTGATTTAGTTAGAGACAAAATGGACATAATTCTGCTGTTTGTTTTTAAAATATTACCTCTGCGGGGTACACGGCCTACAACACATTCAATTGTATATTGTCCTTGTGGATGCCCCAATTTTGAGCTTATCGGTCTTGTGTTATTGTGACCTTTAAATAGTGCATTACCTGTGCTCTACCCAAGGAGGAATTACATTTTTTGTCTGAGAGATGTCAGTGTCCCAAAGAAAGTCCTATCATGTGCAAAGGTGTTTTCCTTAGATAACAGCTGAGTACAGAGTGTGAATTAAAATTAGGCACTTGTACCATAGCGTCACAATTCCACTCTGGGAATCCACTGAGTCAGTGTTCGCGTGATGACTTTGTCTGCCACAATGCTGCTCACGAGATATAATAAAGATAAATGCCTCCCCGTGTTAGAGATCGCACCAACGATACAATGACCCAGCTCTATCAAATACTAATTACTAGCAGGGTTTTCAGTACATAGTCCATTCATTCTGGAAATGTGGCAATATCTAGATTACAATATGTCAGCATGCAGCGTAGATTGGATGTATGTAGAAAGGATGTATAAAGGGAACTGGATACAGGCAGTGCCCGATTCATTCGTATGAAAGTTAGTCAGTGGCGCAAGGAGCAAAAACAGTCAGACTTCCAAGTATAAAATTACACACACATTACAGCAATTCCACATTCACAGAGACAATACAGCAAGCACACAAGCGTTTGCTTTAAACCCCGCCTTCCAGCCGCTCCTTCTCTGGTTCATTGACGTCATGAACGGCAGCACTGGAATTGGATATTGGTGCATTTCACAATTTTTAGGACATGATTTCAATTAGGGCTATTCAAGTGTTCCTACTGGGAAGTTGATTTACCTAAAAAAAAAAATATCTGCTGAGTTACAGACGTCTCTTTTCCAATGTCTGGAAAAAAAGTATTTTTGGGCCCAATTGCATCATGCTTTATGGCCCACAACTTCTGATTTTTGGTTCACTCCCATCTTCTCATCAGCACAACAGCAGACAAAGTTAGAGTTCAGCTGGTGAACATAGTGAGGCAACTAAGAGCCAGCTATCTTTGACAGGAGTTGGTGGAGAGCAAATCAAAAGGGAGAGGCAGCATCGGACTTACATTCATAAGATGGACACAAACATGCTCACATCCCCAAAGTTGCAAAAACAACAACTGATTGTGCTTAAGTATCCAAATGTGAGTTAGTAGTTTTTCAAAGTCGCTGTTTGATTGACGTCTGACAACATATGCCTGGTAGCACATCTTGTTACAGCAAAACGGAAAAATACATTAATGTCCTGTGTATTAACAGCCAGACAGTATAACATGAAAATGAGTGTAAACTGTAATGTATACTTTATAAAATAAAGATTGAAGTTGAGATGCAGTAACAGGTGTTGACTGTATACCTCTCTTTTGTTGTATTTTGAGCAGTGTTTGTACAGCTCTGCCTCTCCATCCGTTGAAAAAGTGGAAAAGATGTGAAAAAGACTTGTTTGTCGTTCGTCATTTAAAGGCCGTAGCTGGTTAAACACTTGCAAAACAATATATTTGTTCTCTCCTCCAACAGTAAAGCTATGTAGCTGCTGCGAAACACAGCTTGTCTGGAACAGTTTCATGGTCTTAAACACCTTTTGTAGTGTTGCATCACTTCGGCGTTGTTGGCTGCTCGTCTTTATTGATCTTGGCTCAAGTTGTTTGTCATCTGTTAAAATATACGAGGATCACGGTATTTGCTGTGTTCACTGTCTCTGTGTGTGTAGGCCATCTGGGAGACAGTTCAGGGTTTACATATGGGAATTCTTACATTTGTATTAGAACATTGTGCTTCTGTTTGTTGGGTGGGAAAGGGATCTTGTGAACACACGATTATAAGGGCCCAAGCACCGACCAACTGTCGGGTCTCGAAGGGCCGAGTGAAATCGCTAGAATTATTATTATTTTTCGCGTGGAATTGCATTTTTGAGGGCTTCATGCTCAAAAACTCACCAAATTGTGCACGCTTTTCAAATTTGATATTTTATGGGTCCCACGCTCGGGTATGACAAAATAACTTGCTAGCGCTGCCTAGCTGTTTGACAGGCCACGCCCCTCACCCCTTATGTCCGATTGACTTGAAATTCGTCGACACACATGTCCAGTTCTGTCTGCTCTACAAAAAAAAACCAATTCAGACCATTAAGCTCCGCCTACTTTGATTTTGCGCCATTTTGTATTTTTCAAAAAACACATTTTTGCAAAGTACTCCTACACAATAGCTAACAGGAAGTCTGCCATTTTGATTTTCGTACGAATTTTCCCTTCATTTTTGCCCATTACTAGGCCCAATACTTTATTAACTAACTCCCTCTAGCGAATTTATAAGATCAACTTCAAATTTGATCTTTACAATCTAAAGACCTTTGTGATTAAAAGTTGTGAAAACCTTTACGTTTGATGGAATGGCGTATCCGTAGCGTGGTGGACATTTTACGCCATTCCTCCATTCTCACTCATAATCAAAGCGCCACCTACTGGCGAAAGGAAATCAGCATTATGTGACAAACGGCATCCGATTTACGACATTTACATGAAGTGGTCTACACTTCATATAGAGCAACATAATGCATGTTTTTGCGTGTTCAATAGCACACCACATAGTGGATACAGGAAGTGGTGGAATATTTGCAATATATGATACATAAAGCGCCACACACTCCAATATTTCAGAATGCCGAAGTTGTTTTATTATTGTCTTGACCAGAGACAACACCCTCAACTAAGACAACAGCTGTAAAGCAAAGTCATACCTTAATGTGTGATACACTGAACCAGGTGAACAGTAAATCTCCTCCCATCTGCTTCCTTTAATGTCTGTGGAGTTGATAGGACACAGTCCTCTGACAGCCCAGTCATCCATAGCTGTCATTAAAGCATAAACCTCTACCTGGGGCTTTAATCCTCCTATCAGACAGGACCTGGACTTCCCCAATAGCATAGCTCGCTAACCTGGCAGTAAGTGCCTCAGGACATCTGCAAATCTTGCCTGGCCCCAGTGAACTGCATTAAAAGGCGGCCACCGTGCACATTTTCCAACTTAAAAGCCGAAAAAGGTTTTTGTGTTATTAGTTCTGCAGTGATACAACCCCTTCACAAAGTTTATGTGCTGAAGTTGAAGTTTCAATACTTCCAGGCTTTCCATGGAACTGAATTTATACTAAAGCATGGAAACGGACTAGTTTGGTACTTAAAATCAACCAGAACTTGCTTAGATTTGTTTTGTTATGTGAGTGAGTCCTTTGCATTTATGCTTTCACTTTTACTACTTTAAATTTAGCAGCATTATAGAATCAGGGTCATGAGAGTATAAACTATTTACAAGTATCATTATGTGTCAATGGAAAAAAATATTCTCGTGTGCTGCTCCGATATCCAGCTGGGATGTGTGTTCACAGAGATCTCGGGTCTTGTAGGGCATTGTAGTGACGGGGTATGAAATAAAGATAAAATGCTACAGCCTGCAGCAGAAGCACTGTTTCTTTCATCAAATAAATAAATCATCTAATAGGCAGCAGTGGTTCTATTGTTTTACATTATGTATAAGATAAGCCATATGTGGTCAGACTTCACTCACTAAAGCCTTTTTTAATATTAACAACTTCACGCTCAGGGATGTTGTTGTTCATTACAGTTGCAAAAAAGTTTCAAAAAGTCAGTGTGCTTCAAAAAGACACAGATAACACCAGTCGTTGAATACAGAGAACAACCACAATGAACTATAAAGTAACCCTTTCTTCTATTCTCAGACTTCTTTCTTTTGTGCCAACATATTTTTCCTGTTCTCATTTTAAATATAAAAAGATAGTGCCAGTGTTGTGTTGTATATTTGAGAGACAACTTTGTGGGGGGAAATAAACAAAAGAATGGTCAGATATATGACACGAATACCACTTGTCAGCTTGCTGTAATCAATCAATGTAATCAAATCAGCTGTTCCCAAGACAGAAAACTTTTAGCCCATATTTTCCAACCTTAACGCCAAAATAATGAGCTAGAGTGGAGAATTACGTCCTGAAGAAATATCTCAAACAATCTAAGTAATAAATATCTAAAGTGTAATTTAAAATCTGTCATGCATTTATGGCTGGAGCCAGCACTGCTCCAGCGATTTAGCATAGTACTCATATAACATTGTAGTTGCTTAACAAGAAACAGGCTCTGGGTTTCAACCTGCTGGCAGTCTGGGGCCTTTCTCTGTGAAGTTTGCATTTTTTGCTTATGTTTTTTATATATTGTTGTGTTTTCTGCCTTTGCTTTGTGTTTTATCATGTCGCATGTGTGTTGTCTAATTGCACATGTTTTCTTAAGTTGCAGTGCGTTGAGCTCTCAGTTGTGAGGAGATTTGTTTTTAAATCATGTTGTTCAAAAGTAACTAAGGACCAGATCCTTAGTTAATGAGGATGTTGGGGAAAGTGCTCTGCTCAGCTGCGTTAGTAGGTTTGCAGAGTCACTTTAGTGAGACGTGACTCAATTGTATCTCCTGTTTTAAGCCTTGTAGACTTTGCAACACAGAACTTTATAATAAACGACAACTCAGAATGAATACGGAGACATTCAAATTGATCCTGGACAAAAGAAATTAAAGGTTTGTCCTTCTTGTAGAAATTACACTTTGTGAAGTACAAATAAGTAGATATGTGCACCCGTTTTATTTGTTCAACATCTCTTTGTGCGTAATTGTTGTATTCACAACACCCTTCCGTCTGCATAGTTATCAGTGTTGAGACTGCAGGGGGCACATTGCATCATTTCAAGCCTCATTTAACACCGAACCGTGCCCCTTTTCTAAAGCCCAAATTGCTCGCCATGGAGCAGCAGAGTGGCTCCAGACATTCATTAGCTTAATGAAAACAGGCCACTCTTCTTCTACCGCCCAGCGAGCGCTATCTCAACTTAGCCGCAAACGACCATCTGCTCTCAAGCTCCCTGCCAGCTATAGGATAGTCCTGTCAAAGCAATGCCTGTGAAGAAAGGCATCCAGGAAAGTGCCTTAATCATTCAGATCAGAGGACAGGCAAGGGCAGTAGGGATGCTTTTTTTTTTAAATTTTTTTTTTTAAGATGTCTCAGCTCTGCGTCCCCTGGCGCCACTCTATCGTGAGTTGTAGCATTCACTCGTGATGTTAATGATGTTCATGAAATAAGCTGAGTGTGCAGTTGTCGGAGTTGAGTTGCAGCAGCCACACAGCTGGCACTGAAGTTATTACCCGCTCAGCCACAGTGGGAGAAGCTGCTTTGTGAAAAGGTTAATATCATTTTAGGGTTGGCCAGAGTGTGTTGTGGTGGGCGGCTGACCACCTGTTCAGCTCTGGAGGTGGTCTCCTTTCATCTCATCCAGCAGCAAACATTTGAAGGTCGAACCACTTAATACAATTTAAAAAACAATGTTTGAGATAGTACAAGTAGCTTTTGTGGGCTTGTTTCAAGTAGTAAACATTTCTCTTGTTTTCTTATTGATCTTCTGCTCATGTTTTCTTCAGAAACGACCCATTTGACTACAGTTGTGAGTTTCACCTCTCGGATTAATCACCAGTAATCTCAGCAGCGTCGTGCCTTCAACAACCCAGAGCTTCTTCTCTCAATATGAACACTAGCTGGTGCACAGTGAGCGGGAAATGATAGTCAGAGCCCCGAGGCTTGAATCTGATAGTTTGTCATCTGGATAGTATTAATTTCCCACTGGGAAGAAACTCATTATTTCTGACTTTATCTCAGCACTGACCTCTGGAAGAGTCTCAGGAACATTATTGGTCTGAGCCCATGTTCCCTTTTCTTTTTTTCTCAGCAGGACATGGATGACCCTAAACGGCAATAAGAAACATGACTAGTGAGGGCACAGTTCAGGCAAATGAATGGATACATAAAGCTGGACCGCAGATGAGAGTCCCATTCACTTTTAATGTGCTACAATTCTATTGATTCATCACAGGCTACATTATAGATGTTTTCTCACATGATGAATGGTGAATGGAACCTGATATTGCATTGATAATAGATGACTAATGGTCAGCAAACAGCTTTTTAATTTTTTTATTGGTCATCAAATTTAGATTTTTCAATATACAGCAAATCATCTGTAACAATGGACATGAATCATTTTGACATATAAGTATACGGATACAGTCATGTATTTGACATGATGTAAAAAAATATATATATACGTATATATACGCACAAGTAAAGAATATACATTGTTAAAACATAATACTCAATTATAGATGTGGAAAGACTGCAACAGGGAGACAATGTAGACCATATATTGGTGATGGTATGAACATTTGTATACAGTCACAGACGCTATTTCACAGTCTGGGTTATCAAAGGGTGTCAATTGTATTTCCCTTCACATTGTTGGTTCGAGCTATAGAGTTCCAGAGATGTGATATCTAATGTTGAGAGAATCCATTGGGAAATCTGAAGTTGATGGGGAGGCTTCCACTTTGATACTTTTTTGCCGTCTGTGAGACCTAAAAGTAGAAGTCTTATCTGAATTTCTGAGATTTCGTAACGTTCGATCACTGAACTATCATTTAGAAGTAAAAAGTTAAGTAAACTAGGACTGAACCGACTGAGTCCAGTTCTTTAAGTCAGACCTTGGTAACATTTACGGACACGCAAATTATTGGAACTTCTACATTTTGTATACAAAGCCCGGCCAACATCATTAATGGTTAACCTTTTCTCCAAACCGACCTCATTCCTTTTACATCCAACACATCTGTTTTCCAACAACAATGTCTCCAGAAACATTTGTCTTCACATAAGTCACCTTTTTCATTGTTTGTCCTCTTCTTACACGTGTTAAAAACTTTGATAAGGCATTCTGGTTGCTTTTTTCTCTCCTGTGTCACAGTTTAATTTTGTCGGGAAGCTGCTGGGACCACGGGGAAATTCCATGAAACGATTGCAAGAGGAGACCGGAGTAAAGATGTCCATCCTCGGCAAAGGGTCCATGAGGGATAAAGGCAAGGTAAGATATTGATTTGTGCTGAAATATAGTCGTTGGGCTGGTCCAAGATATGTATCAAAAGGAAATATTTACAGAAGGGAAGTGCTTGAAATTCCAGCAAAGCGCAGAAGAATATTCTAACCAACAACATCTGAGCTGTAAGTGAGATAGATAACACCCTGAGTAGAATTAATAGCTTTCAGTTGACAAACATATGTAGGAGAAAACAGTAATGTTTTTCTGTGCGTTGTTTAATAGCATATTCTGTAAGAGTCAATTATGAATGCAAAGTAATGAATTTCTTTGCCAAAGTCATTTATCCTGCTGACTTGCGGTCCCCTGGAGCCAAACCTATCCGAGCATGTACACAGACAGTCTGCTGGGTCTGATGTTCACGCTCTTAACAGGTCTCAGTGTGCTGCTATAGAGTTACATTGCTATTATTACTGTAGCCTTCAGACATCTAGACATGACAAAAGACTTGCAGTGTTACCACCTCTTTGGTGAAACAGGAGCTGCATTTCAATAAGTCAAGAGACTGTTGAGGGTAACATAATGCAGAGGTTGTAACAACTACTTTCAAGCGGCGATAACAATATTTTTAGAATAAAAATGTATCAAATGACAACGTGAAAGAGTTCCCCTGTGAAATTCACACACAGATCTGCAGCTCCCCTTGGCTTTACCGAGCTTTACGGCGAGTTTCAGCCCATTGTTTAGCAGCAACTTGACTGATTCCTCCTTTAGGAGTTGTTAGAGACCAAAAACAGAGCTAAAAGAGACATAAAATTGGACGTATGTTAATCAGGTGGCAGAAACCCAACTCCAAATGAACGCTCATTTTGCTGTTGATATGTCAAAGTTGTGTTCGCAACTCGTTTCAGCTGCCCTAAGGCGGCCAAAATATCAGTTATTGCAGGTTTAAACATATCATTGTTTCTAGTGGTCATTTGAACATATTAAATGCAGTTTAGTTGAGAAAACAATCGCACCTCAGTGCCCATTTAGTAGCTACTCTGGAGTTTGCCCAGTTGTCATGGAATTAACTGTAGGAGCTACACAAGTGGAGCTGAATGTGCATTTTAGTTATTCCCAGCAAAACAAAATATAATGTTTTTAAAAGTAAGAAACACCATTTTATTCAATGAATAAGTGAGATAGAAAGTTCATTCTTCACCTTGGGAACAGCAGATGACAAAAACAATTTCCCCACGAGGTCCACTTAGTAGCTATTGTGGAACATTTGATCGTATCACACGATTTTCCTTAGCAGATGGAGTAGCCCAGTTTTCATGGACGTGCATAGCAGGTGCAGTAAGAAAGTATATAATAAGTGATTTAAGAAATTGCTTTATAATGTAGTTATATGTCTTTTCCAGCAATCAATCGCAGTGCCTGTCAAAAGTGCAATTTTGTAATATTCTGGATAAATAAGGTTTTCTATGACAACTTAACAAAGCCCCAAATTCTCCAACAACTGTATGGCTTAATAATTAGAAATGACTGGTAATACATTTTTGCATCAATTTCCATTCAGACCTAATTGTGAGGCTGAAAGTCTGTATTCAGACAAAGCCTGAAGGAGTGAAACGTTCCTTTACCATCACATTTTAAAATGTGCCTTGGCTGGAGCAAGAGCTCATTTAAAACTTTGGCTTCCTGCCACTAAATCCATTCAGTTTACTCATGTGCTGCATTAACTTGTCTGCAGTGTGTAAAGTTAAAGAAAGAGCTGCTATAGCTGGATAACAGTTTTTTTTACACGCATGCAGTGATTAGGTTGTGATATTGCACTGTACAGTACAGCATGCATTGTGAGTTTGTATTATTTAATAAATCACTTACTAAGTGCCGCTACTATCACTAACATCACTAACATGGTGTGTTGTTTGTTTCCCTTAAAGATTCAGTCTGAGGGAGATTAATTTTGCTGTGTGCAACACAAAGGAAAATAATAAATCCCCAACAGTTGTTTCTTACCAAAGGCCGGCTACGTTACAATCTGATTCAGCTTAGTGCTTTCTGTGTGCCGTATTGATTGATTTGTAAAGTCTGGGCACGTCTGGGCGGACTCTGTGATGAGACTGACACCTAGAAGTCACGACTGAAAGTCTGTCTGCCACTCCAGGCCGCTTAGTCACAAGGCAGCGTGGTACTAACGTGGCAAAAGTCCCATTACGAGCTCAAGTTGTGAGCGCACATTTCTGCCATCTCATCCAGTCGGTAGGGTGCATTTGTGGAGCCGTAAGGTAATTTCTCAGGTTTGGAATTTTGCATTGGAGCAGCCCACCCACACATATCACACCATATGGTCTCTATAACACCGTGAGCACGGATATTAGCCGAGTTAAAGCAGAGAGTCCTCATTCCACCTCTCACACTCCGGAAACAAAACCCTGCAAGGTTTAGAAAGAATATTATCACCCGAGTTCCTAAAGTCCTTATAACATTTAATGTTGATTGATTAAAAGCAGGCATACTCCAGTCATGGTAACTGATTTTGCTCTGTGTGTGCTGCTCCTGCTGTAAAACTCCCAAACATTTCAGTGACAAACTATTGAAAGAACTCAGAGACACGATCATCCGCCAGCATGCACGTTTTGATCTGATCCATAGCGACTCTCCGACAGTGAATGTGAAGCCTGCTGAAATTTTAGGAATGATTTTTAATTAAAGCTGATTTCTCCTGGAGGGTATAGGGAACTGTGATGCGAGGACAAAAGCTTGAACCCAATTGGCTGGGAGAGTGGCACTCTCGCTTCTCTTAACAGCCACCATCATGCTGACCTTGAGCAAAGCACTCACCACCCAATTGTTGCAGTGCAGGATTATTAAAAACATGTTCAAAGAAATACGGTTTGTCATAATTCATGAAGTATGGAGCAAAAATGTCTCCACTCCAGGTCTGACATCACAACACTATTTGTTCAGTGTAGGATCGGTTTGATGAGTTAATCGGTTCCTTTACAAACACAGTTAGGACTGTCTCCAAGCCATATTACAGAACCTTAAAGCCAGTGTGTAGCCCCAGGCAGGGGCCCCTCGGGGCCTGGGTTAAGATTGAAAGGTGATTAGGCTTTTCTTGTTATCAGACTTGGGAACAGTTTGCATTAGGAGCTTGGATTGACTTTTTTTTTTTTTACTTCAGTGCCTTCATGTAGACTTGCTTTAACTCGATGCCGCCTGTCCAGACTGAACATCTCATTGCATTCCTAATTTTACTCTCTTTTTTTTTTTTGCATCCATCCTGTGGAGCTCTGTTGTAAGGATTCATAAGACTGAAGAGCTTCACTAGAACATTAATCCAGCAACGTGAGAGACGTTCGGACCAGTCAGAAACACAAATGTGAAATTCTCTATGTTTTAATTTTGCAATGTTTATAGAATATTGTGTTTTCTTTTTGGGGGGAATTTTGTAATTAGTAATAATTCGATAAAGTGAATCTGGACACATGGCCAAACAACTTTATCAATTTGGATGTTCCTGGGATGTTCAGAGAGTAATCTTATACAATTATTGTAGAAACAGAAATGGAACTGCACCTATTGTAAATAGCAATACCATTTCATCAGCTGTATGAGGTCCATTCAAACTGGCTCCCCCAGCTTTCCTTTTATACATTATACTATTTATACTAGGGCTAGGCTGAATCATTTACTGAGAGTTGTGCATGCATCTATACAGTATATCATCCTGCAGTATGCCTAGCTAATCAACATTTCAACTGCTTTCCATCTTGCATGTATCCAGAGTTGTAACTATACCTGTATTGTGAGACTAGATAATCATTGTCTTGTTTTAAAACGGTGTGCGCCTATGAGGACTGGTCCACACAGAGGCTGCTGTGCGTCAAGCTCTCTTGTGGGATATTTCAGGTGCTCTTGGGGGCCTTTGGTTGCCACGGGGCCCTAAGCAGCCGCTTAGTTCGCTCATGCCTCTGGCCGGCTCTGACACAAGCCCTCCTCAATCTGTATGTGGTATCAATTTCTGATAGAGCATCAGTATCTTTTGTTTGTCCCTTGTTTTCCCTTCTGAAGGGCACTATTGCTGTCATTTTTTCTCCTTGATTTCTCCTCAAATCCATTTGGCACAAGCAGTCACAAATTCATGACTTGAACTGTATGCTATGTCTGAGTCACAAGAGGTCAATCCATTTAAACATTTCCGGGAGCTGTTTTGAAGTCGAGTCTGCAGAGCGGTCATCACAGCAAATCACAAAATGCAATTTCTATCGGGGCAAAGAAAATACCTAACAGCGTCCCGATGCCAGACTCTATGACCGAGCTCCACTATCTAGTCTGTTATTCTTGTCGTTTCTTCCTGTAGTTGTGAGATGATCAGTAATTATTCTCTAGAAGTCAAGTTATTCCTTACGCAAAGTGAGGAAAAGGCGTCTTCCTAGTGATGAATGTGCTGATTGCTCAAGTTACTCTTGTCTTGAAACTAAATCATAAATGTTACTGTGGGTTGTGGCCTGTTATTTTAGGAGGTGATTATGATGAAAGGACGCAAAAAATAGCAAATTCTCTTTATTTTCAAAATGATTTTTGAGCAGAAATACTTTCTTTGGCTAAATGTTGATTAACCGAGCTAGCAGCATGGCTCTGGGGGTGGCAATGTCCGTCTGTTTGTCGGGCAGTCCACCATTTTGGTCCAGACTGAAATATCTAAATAACTGTTAGATGGATTGTCATAAAATTGTGTGCAGTCATTCGTTGTACCCGGAGGGTGAAAACAACTACTGACATAAGTGATCCTCTGACTTCAAAATTGCTATTTGTCCAGTACTTTGGTTATAAAAATCTGCAAAGCTACTCGTGTTTAGATCAAATTCGCAAATGTAAGCATGTTAACACTCTAAAGAGTGCACATGGTAAACGTTATATCTGCTTAACATCGGCATGTTCGCATTATCATTGAGAGCATGTTAGCATGCTGACATAAGCATTTAGCTCACCCCACTGCTGTGCCCAAGTATAATCATCACAAAGAGCCACTTGCCTTATCAGTTGCATCACAAAATTGTCCAAACTGTCTCTAGTCATTAATCAAACATTAAATGTCCATATAATTAAATGACAAATGTATGTTTTATCCATAATATATTTAGTTTTGTATAACATAGGTGGACTGAAGATGAAATCAACAGGTCATAACCGTTCCACATCAACCTGCATTGTACAATATAAAGACAATTGACTTCCAAATAAATACCTGATGACACAGTGAAGTTACTACATGTTAATCCAAACAAGTTTGTAATATGGTATTTGTTACAATTAACACCACTATTCTAATGTTGTTAAACAACATGTATTTTATATTACAGTTAAAATCCTTCACTTGCTCTCTTTTTTTTCACAGGAAGAAGAATTAAGGAAAAGCGGGGAGGCCAAATACGTCCATCTGAGTAATGATCTTCATGTTTTAATTGAAGTCTTTGCTCCACCTGGAGAGGCCTATTCACGCATGAGTCACGCCTTGGAGGAGATAAAAAAATTCCTAGTTCCAGTAAGTTTAACACTTCCTCCTAATTTTCATTCCTGTGTGGTATACGAACTTCAGTCATTATTGCATACTTGATTGTTCCCCCCACCAGGCTGACTAACAGAGTTTACAGTATCCAGGGTTTGTTAACACAAGAGGTAGATATGCGTGAAGTCTTTATCTGTTTTACAACCACTGCATTCCCTCATTTACAAATGAAAAATAATGTATTCAGCAATTAAAGTGCAGTATGGAAAAACTTGCAAGACTCCAGCAACTTATAGCCCGGAGAATTATGGCAATAATTAATGTGCATGTTGTGTACTCTTGCTGAGTTCAAGCTGAAAATATTAATCAAGCTTTGCCAATGTGACAAGCCTAATAGAGGAATTTTGCCGGATGAGTCTACTTTATGGATTTCATGCTTTTACCTACACCGAGTCTATATTCTTACAAGCATGCTTTACTTCTATACAGTCTTTCCAAGAATATAAAAGGTATTGTGGCAGAGTACCAACTCTCGCTTCATTGTAGTAACTTGAGAAAAGATGGGGTACTGCGTATTCTAAATTATTCTACCAAGAGTGCAGCAAGGCTTTCTAATTAGTGTACACACAGAATTGGCTGTAATACATTTATTTTTTTAATAGGTGCACACATTCAATAAGCACAGACATTTAAGGCTAGACAACAGTTTATTTTGTGAAAATATGCCAGAAGAACTAATTATGCAGGGTGACTAAAGGAAGATTTAACAAAGTGACAAAAGGGCTTAAAATCATTACTGTGGATGAGAATGCACTGTTAAAACATCCAATGCTGCTTGATTATTATTATTAATGTTAATGAATATCGAGGGGAAAAAACATATATCAAAGTTACATTTTGCTTCCATCATTGTCTTTTCACAGTGAGTATGGACCTAACCCCAGAATATTAAGTGAAGTTAGAAAAGAGGAAAACACTTTGTCCCTAAATTCAGCTTGTACCATGCCCACATGTCAATAACAAACGTAAAAAATAAAGACCATACCATCTATTTCATAGCACATGCTTGCTGCTTCAGGGATCTTATGGATTTGCAAATAAACTGCACATAATGCAGCACAACAGGCATCTGTCAGTATCCATAGTGACAGATGTTTCATGCCTCTGGTGGAGAGTGGCAAGTGCGTCCTGCTGTTTCTTGTTTTTATTGCTTCACTGTATAGGACGGAGATGGTTACTGTGTTGTCAGAGTGATACTTCAAGTACATTTCTATTGGGGATTGGTTTGGTTGAAAATAATCTGCATGGATTTACCAACTTGTTGTTAATTCAACTTGTAATTCTTATATTTCCAAAAGGCAGAAATAATATAAATTTGTTTATTCGATCTGATTAATTTAAGAGGAACTCCACAGATTTAACACATCAAAGACTGTTTACTGGTGTTGGGGAGTACTACTGAATATATCAAATAAATAAGCTGTAAATCCTTTTGTGGCCACAGAGGAAGCTGTGTGAAGTCAGTTAAATGGCCTCAAGTGACATCACTTGAGGCAATTTATCAGACTTCATTGATGTGGTTGGTTGGTTAAAAGTTTCAAAATGAAACAGATCTGGAGGTGGGGAGTTTGTGAGCTTACGAGACCTTTATCCAGCTGCTCATCTCCCCTTGAGGCTAGAGGCTGCATTAGGCCGCTACAAGCATAACACTCCAATCGTACTGTCAGTGGTCGTGTTGCATTGTGGGTAATGTTGGCACCAGGTCTGACAAGGAGGAAAAATGTGTTTAATCTGTTTTGTTTTAAACTGTCTATTCCTGGTTGCACAATGTTGGAGGAGAGCAATTCTAAATTGTGTGAATAGTTTTTTTTAATGTATTTGACATCAATTTGTTACCAGCTAAGCATGTGAAATGTAGAATGCATCAAACACAAGTTGGCCCAGGAGGAAAGATGAACTGAATTTATGACCCCGCTAAAAACATGCCTGATTTGAGCCAGCTGGTGTGCAACACTACTGCTTTTCACTGCCGGGCCATCAGGGAAACTAGCACTGCTCCAGAGGCCAATCTACCCCTTCTGGTGTGACATTATGCTTCAGAAACCAAACTCAGGTCAAAGCGATGCAGCAGGCACGATCACAGACACGTGTAGCTCCCACAATGCCGCTTGTGTAGTTAAGCTACTTACACTGCTGGTTGCGGCTGAAAATCTAAGTTTGTACCACAGCATGTGAGCGGAGCTGAACAAAAACTCAAATGTGCTCCATCTTCTATCAAAATAAAACCATTTTAATGTGGCAGAAACTGAACACACGGGCAGAAGTACAGTTTGCCTGACTGTCGTTGAAGCGACTGAGGAGAGAAAGCTCGTCTGAGCGGGAGCCCTCAGATCTGCCGTGAAGCAAAATCTGACTGCAGAAATGCTGTCAGTGCTGTCAGCTCACAGTTATGCAAGCAAACAGGAACCTAATCAGTGGAATACAGTATTTACAGGAGGAGAGCGAGAGGCGCTGGAGAAGGACAGAAGCTTCTGCTCTCAGCTGGATGAGCTTGTGGCCTTCATCTTGGGCCAAACAAGATACGTGGTACTCATTTGTTTTCTAGACAAAAGCTAAATATACATGCTATTAAAGCTGTCTGTTTTGTGTTTGAATTTAATGTAATCCATTTGATCCCAAAGAAAGAGCCTACGCACCAACTCTGAAGATTGGCCTGGTGCTGCAGAGGCAAGCACGTATGCACAGTCCTCTGCATTATTCTCTTCAGCAAAGATCCAGACTGTGCCGGCGCTCTTAACAATGCAGGGCCAATTCTACTGTGGAATGAATGAGGGTGCAATCTGTGTTGAGTTCACTTTAATAGAGCGCGACATGAGTAAGAATACATTTTCCACTGTGCATTGGTTGTAGATGTTGTTCTGGTCGTGCACTATGCATAGGTAAATGCAGTTCTTAGGAGTAGTGGTATCACACTATGGTTCACTTATGCTTTCCTGCATTAGGATCTCAAAAGGAGCTCTGATTCTTCTCTGTTTTCAGTCACCACCGATGGTCACGAAGCGGCGCAATGAAGTGAAATGCACAAGCAAAGGGCCAAATAATGAAGATTCATAAATGTAAACTTCTGGGATCACCAAATACAGAATTCAAGTCCAGATCAGCCAGTTCATTTGTTTGGAACTGAAATGAGCGGCTCATAGTGATAAGGGTATGTACATACAGTAGAAAACTTCAAAAACGTCATATCAAGATGCAGATAAACAGCTGCTGCAGCTGCTTCTGCTCCTCTGGTTCAATTGGCCTGATGGGCTTTGGGAGAATGAGAACATCTTTTAGATTGTTATGCAAGACAGCATGTACTGTGATGGGTTTTTCAGACCTTCTTTAGTGTTTAGACACAGCATGCGCTGTGCACTGTAGGAATTAACGTAGTCTCTGAGATCTTATTGTCTCTGAGGTCTTATTTTACCCTTGGTCTTATTGCAGACCGCCACCTAAAAACAATCCACTCACCATGCACTGGTCTTTCTTGAAGTCTCTTTCCCCACTTCTTTTTACATTTAAAAGGTGCAAGATACGAGATTGCGAGCCTTTCATTTGCCTCTCAACACAGCGACGCGGCTCGCAGCTAACAACGCAAAACTACACAAAAATGCTGACAGTGCTTACCTGAGGTGAACCGGAGGGTGGGTGCTACGTTTCCGTGATGACGCCGTTGGTCGAGACAGCATTATCAGCTGTAACCGCCGTATGAGAACACTGCAGAGCAGCAGCCACGAGCTAACCAGTGGGGCACGCTCACATACACAGACATGCACGTGCGGCGGGCCCGGCTATGTCAACAAAGCAAAGAGAAGCTCGGATAACAACACACAGAGAGACAGGCAGCGCCTTTATTTATGCTCAGGTAGACATCACTCCACTATATCTTTCCATAGCAAATAGTTGTTACTTTAATATAGCATGGCCTGCAACAATATCAGTCCGAACCATTTGTGTATATTTGGAAGTTGACACAGATTAAATCATTTGTGGGGAGTTTCAACAAACTCATCGTCCCAGGCTGTCATTTCTGCAATATGAGTGAATATTCGTAAAACTATGTGTCCCTGTAAATTGACCCGCGTGCCGGCTGTGAAAGAGAACATGATGTATTACACACTCGTAAATTCTGCCCTTCCAGCAATGCAGACACGACACTGTGAGAGATTTCTTTGTCAGCTGATCTAACCCGAGATACATTTCAACACACATTTTGGTCGCTGCTGGAAATTGAAATTGGTTCATTCACATCGCTGGGTGCCATAAATCTGAATTTATCAACACGCTGTATATCACCAGTGAATGCTCAGCTCTGTTAGCCAAAGAAACCACGGCATCTCCTGACACACATACATCCGACATCTTCACATGTGACAGTACTGATCTCATTATCAAATAGTCCTTGTAGCTTACTTGAGTCAACCATATTAGTTGGGCTCATCAACTAAGCCTGGGACCCCCACTGACTCAGACATACATTTACACATCCAACACTTGACACTATAATAACAGACTTATTTTTAACATTGTTTGTTTATCATATTCTATGTACATTTTCACATTTTATTTTCAATTACGTCTTATGCTATTGCACTGTGTTTATTGTCATGCACCAATCACCAAGCCACAGTCCTTGCAATTCCTTGTGCAAACATACTTGAGTGACACAAGGCTGATTCAAAAACTGGGATTGATTTGATGTCTTTGTTTGTTTATCTATTTCATATTTCCATGGAGGTATGTATTGACTCAGTACAATCACATCACTTGATGCCCTGAGGTCTCAGAGGAGATCAACATATCTTCCACTGAGATTGATTATCCAAAAATTCATTCAAATTCATTTACATTTTTTGTCAGAAAAATGCCCAAGGACGTAGGAGCAGTTCTTTCATGAACGGTCCTGCAGCCAACAGACGCGTACCAATGAGATGTAAAGTCGAGAAAGGGAAATCAGTCAACACAGCCAGCAACAGAGACGTGTAGCAGGTGTAGACGCACACACAAGAGGGATTGGTATCGCCGGGCTTCCTGTCCCGACCCCTTAAAGTCTAACTTTAGCTCTGTGAAGGGCATCTTGTGTGTGTACAAGGTCATGCATGGTCAGCGTTAATCTCAGCCAGCAAACAGTCTGACCCGAGAAGCCTCAGCATGGGGTTTATCTACTCATGTTAACTCTGTCAACAGTCAACTTTTACAAGCTCTGGCAGATTTGTTGTGCTTTGGATATGCTGCCAGCTTTCCAATTAAAAGCCCTGCCGGTCTCCTTCAAACCATCAGAACGCTGTGGGCCCTATTAGTTCATTAACAAGAGAAGCACATGTGTGCAGTGTGTCAAGTGTTTTGGGAATCTGCCGTGAGGATTTTTTTTCTTCTCCTTCTTCTTCTGTGAGTCAAAATCTGTTCATCATATGGTCCCTGTATGGCACCTATCCTATTACTGTGGAAGGACAGCTGGCATAATGTGACAATGAGGCTGAAGTTTGGTATTACATGTGCAAGGTGTATGAATATGCAAGTTTACAGTTTTTGCCCGTCACACATAATAATTTAATTCTAATAATCGGCTTTTGTTAAAGATCTGATTACATTCAGTGACAAACATGCAAATCAGTGAGTGGGCAAACACTCTGCAGTGATATCCTCATGACTTTGTGTGGTGTAGGTGGGCTTATAGATATATAATGGAAATACATAGAGCAGCATGAATAGAAGGCATTAAAGAAAGTAAAGGGTGACACAATTCACCAGAAAGCCTAGATTATAGTGTATGTGTGAGCTGTAATCTCCCTCCAACAGAGCCTGCACACCCATTAACGGTCTGTCCTTCACTTATCAACGCACTCTACGCAGAATAACACCGCGTGAATTAATGTGCAGTTGATTTACTGGTCGGATTAACGCTCTCACAAAGATGTCATTCACTCCATGTTGGAAAAATTCATGCAGACCAGGAGAATTTGTTTTCAACTCTTGAACGGTCTCACACTTCTGGAAACAAACTCTTGCACACTGGGTCTAAGCCGTCGGTCCGGCTTTGTCTACGGCGACCTTTATATATTTTCAAATACCTGACAGAAGGTTTTCAGGCTTTCTTGCTCTCATTCCAGTACCTGACACCCAGTCATACAGTCAGACAGACCCAACAAAGTCACAAAATGTGGCTGTCAAAAACACTGAGGGTTGGTTGGTTGCTGCCTCTGTCGCTTTGTTGTCAATATAAAAAAGAAAACATTTTGCCCGAGGTATCAAATCGTGTGGGCTTTGCTTATGTGTTCCTGAGAAATAAGCCTGTTTATCTGTCAGCAATGACAAGATAATGAATATTGCTTTGTCCACTCCCCTATCTGCTGCATAATGAGCCGTGTGATGTTTGATAACGTGTTGAGGAAAAATGGGTTCAGAATCACAAGATAACAATATTCCCCACAAAGTTGTTGAAACTGTCAATTACCGGCATGTGTGCCGACTATATTTTTCTGTTGCTCGAAAGCGACAAGTAGGTTTTTT
Source organism: Anarhichas minor (assembly GCF_050575085.1). Lineage (NCBI taxonomy): Eukaryota > Metazoa > Chordata > Actinopteri > Perciformes > Anarhichadidae > Anarhichas > Anarhichas minor. The sequence continues at coordinate 11,611,595 of NW_027466504.1, forward strand.
TTAAATGTAATTTCCCTTTCATGTCCTCGTTCTTCTCAACATACGGGTTTGGGAAATTATGTGGAAATCAGATTACGTTGGTTATTTTGTCTTCCAGTCATCCGGAAGGCAATTTGTCAAAAACTCACACACTAGTTCTGCCAACCCCTTAACAGAAAATATGTTTTCCCCTTTTTTTAAAAATCAAACAAACAAACAAACCTACCGCTACCAATGAATCCACATCTATATTTGAGGAATATTTATTGTTTTCACTAATCACTCTGCTGCATTAAGCGTCCAAACATAAAGCAAAAGAGAACATTCCTCATTGAGTATTCAACGCTCAGCAACGCCATGTGGTTCCCGTGTGCGTCAAGACCATTTAGATTACGTGACATTTGCTGCTGTTGCGAGCATCTGTTGCAGTCGGAAGACAAATGCCCTTGTTTTTCAGACCTGCTGTGTTTTGTTTCCCGCAGGACTACAATGACGAGATCAGACAGGAGCAACTGAGAGAGCTCTCCTTGCTCAATGGCTCCGACGAGTCGGGCAGAGGGAGGAGCGCACAGGGGAGGAGCGTACGACCAGCAACCGCAGCATCCACGGGGTAAAGCACAGCGTCAAAGAAAAGGGCTCTGAGTATTTTGTGAACACAATAATCAGGGCATCTTAAAGTGCAACATTTAGTTCAACAACAGTCTTCATCTCAATACACTTCTGAAACACTTGTCCTAAAGGGTAAGACTAATCATTTGTATAAAGGTAAAGGGGTATTTATCATCAGGGCTATTTTCTCAGACTTGACAATCATTTTTCTTTGGAAGTAGAAGAATGACATCTGTGTACATACGGCAGTTTTTGTAAGTGCCACCAAGAAACTCTTATTTTGGCACTGTACTCTTTTTGGCACTGAATCTTTGTGGAAAAATATAACTCATAACGGATAACACAGAATGAGTCATGAATCAAATTATAATATTGGCAAAATACTATATCCAAAAGTCTAAAAATGTTCAAAACCTGTATTTCTTTTTTTTCCGGTTGACAAACTCAAACATCAAACGACTGATATGCAGGTTTTTTCAAAATGTTTTTGGAGACATCCCCCCTGGTTAAGGCTAATGACTTGTTTCTCTAATTTAAGTTGAGAAGAAGGGGGGAAGTTCTCTTTAGAGACATAGAACTTACCATACAACTGTTGATATCATACGCAGGTTGTGCAACTAAATCAGTTGTGCAACTATCCAAAAGTAGTCAACCCCACACATTTGTTATTCACGGCAATATGACACATTCTAAACAAAATGTTGGTGTGCAGTGTTGTGAATACATGCTTTAATAATATAGAAGGATGTAGCCACCTTCATGGTGAATTTCAGATGAATTGGTTCCCTGGCAAACATATGAATAATTCATATAAACGTGTTATTCGTTCTCTTCCTTCTCATGTAGTTGATAGTTTTAAACAGTATGTCCCTTTCAATAAATTTTTCCCCCAGTTATGTCTTCTTCATAACTCACATATTACTTGATTTCCATGTACTGTTCTGTAGCTCAAGGGGATTTTAGGATGCAGGCAGGACCAGCTACAGAAACACGTATACTGTCAGAGAGCATTTGATTGGCTTAGCCATGCATGCAGCTGCTCGTGTGAAACGCGGGCCTCATACAGACTCCTTTTAAGTTCGTGTCTAGAGCAAACTGTCCGTAATCTACCTGAGACGTGGCGGTCCCTCAGGAGTAACCATGCAGGCACAGTTTGCCATGACAGCCTGGCCTAATTCAGGCAGCACATATGGATGAGCTAAATCCTGCAGTAACATGGGACGCTCACAATTTAAAGTCACCACCACCACCACTTCTCTACCTAGATTTTCCCCTTGTGGCGCAACGATAAGCGATTATTGTAAATCTCCATGAAAAATATGCACCAGTAATTCCCCTTTGAGTGTCTGTATTTTTGGATCACAATGAGCTGCTACCTAGTGAAGGATGTGCCAGAGGAAGAAAGGGTATCCTAGCCCACCTACATCATGCTGCTGTTAAAATGCTAAGTTAGCAGACAATAGACGGCTTTGCGATGCTAAATCCACCCTTCAAACCCTGTGGTGTTCATGTGGTTCTGCTACTGGACAGTCACACCTCCATAAAAGAAACAGTCCACCTTAAATTCCTCAAGCCTGTCCATCGGCCTTTCTCTACTACAACCTGAGTGTATTCTGCAGCTTCAGGCAGATGGAGGTGTAATTTTGGACAAACACATGCTAGGCACTGCTCCGCCGTGTTATTGAAAGAACCACGCAGCGTGCAGTCCCACAGGCATGTTTGCAGAGTTGACAAAGACACAAAGTGACACTCTTGAGCCCTCTGATCATTACAAGATCTACCTCGGTGCCAGCAGAGGTTATGCTTATCTTGTGTTTCACTGTATGACAACCAGCGACCGAGGCAGCCTGCACATATGCAGCGATAAGAGGGATTTAACAGATTTCTTAATGTCTTCACTCCACTTTTTTCCTCTGAAATCACTGCAGCTTGAAACGTTGTGTGGAGTGAGATTAGTAAGGCGAACTGACGGCATGTTTGTCTGCTTGTTTGCTTTACCAGGGGCCACAGAGGCACAGGAAGGAGTGCAGCCGCCCCTCGGGGGACAGCGGCAGCGACGCACAGCAAACTTCCCGCGGCTGTTTCAACGAGGGAGGTGCAAGCCCCGAGGGCCAGGGGGGCAGCGGGGAGCGCAGGATACAGGCCCCTGCTGTTAGCCGTCACACATGAATCATACGACGAATATGTGAGTCCAATCCTCTTTGCACACAGTGAAAAGTATGGCTGATAATAATTTTACTTGAACTGTGTGTAAGTCAGACTTGTTTAATCCCCTTCCCTGTGATCTGGAGGAGTCTTGCTTTACACGGAGAGGTAGGGCGTTCAGGGACATGTGTTTGAAAAATTAGGGCAAGCAGGAAATGAATGAAATATATATTTTATTTAATTAATTTTAAAAGCATACCAAACTTTTTTAGAATGATTTTGGATCCAAGCCACCCTTGATTTTCATTTATATCAGCATAATATTGAAATTTGCTTGCTTGACTTAAAGGGCCAGTGTAGCATTTCGGGGGATCTATTAGCAAAAAATGTAACATAATATGAACGTGGCCTCTACCACAGCGCTAGATGCCGCCAAATCCTACACACCGTACCTTTAAACGGTGATAAGAATATATTATCTTCATCTTTTGTTGGTAAGTTAGTATGAAGTCGAATGTAGTTGCATGTTGTGGTGGAAAGAAATCACAATGTAGGGATCATTTTCTCTTCTTCTTTAAACCAAAGATACAGTCAGGTATTAGCCCGATTAGACTTTGCCAGAAAACATCTAAAAAAGCCTGACCCGTTTTGGAAAAAGATTCTTTGGACAGATGAAACCAAGATGAACTTGTACCAGAATGATGGGAAGAGAAAAGCGTGGAGAAGGAAAGGAACGGCTCATGATCTGAAACAAACCACAGCATCTGTCTAACCTGGTGGAGGCAGTGCTTTGGATGGGCATGTATGGCTGCCAATGGAACTGGGTCACTGGTGTTCATTGGTGATGTCTCACCTAATAGAAGCAGCAGGATGAGTTCTGAGGTGTGTAGGGCTAAACTATCTGCTCAGATTCAGCATAATGCTACAAAACTGATTGGATGGAGCTTCACAGTGCAGATGGATAACGGCCTAAAACAGACTGTGAACACAACCCAAGAGCTTCTCAAGGCAAAGGAATGGAATATTCTTCAATGGCCAAGTCAGTCACCTGATCTCAACCCAAGTGAGCATGCTTTTCACTTACTTAAGATAAAGCTGAAGGCAGAAAGACCCACAAACAGGCATCAGTTGAAGGAGGCTGCAGTAAAAGGTCTGGCAAAGCATCTCAGGGGAGGAAATTCAGCGTTTAGTGATGTCTGTGGGTGCCAGACTTCAGGCAATCATTGACTGCAAAATGATTTTCCTCCAAGTATTAAAAAGAATGATTATATTCACAATTATGTTAGTTTGTCCAATTACATTTGAGCCTCTGAAAATGTGGGAGGCTATTTAAAAATGGCTGTAATTCCTAAACGGTTATTGTGATTTTTTTCCATTGAATTAAAGCTGAAAGTCTACATTTCAACCACATATTGAGTGCTTAATTTCAAATCCATTGGAGTTGTGTAAAGAGGCAAAATTTCTGTTCAAAATTGAAGTCAGCTCAGGCTTTCAAGGATTTAAAATATGCACACACAGCATCATCCAATGATTCCGTTTTTTCCATTTAACTCTCTTAGTCCTTGAAGTATCTTTGCTGCCTTTAAAGAGGAGTGTTTTGTCTCAAGAACTTTCTTTTTCACCTGTGCCACTTTAGTCCCAAACACAGCTAGCTTTCCCTGTCTTCAAAAAGCTGTAAGCGAAGCATCTTTCACTGTACTGACAGATTTGAGTTCAGGTCAGACTGCATTGAGGGCTGAGACGTACGAGATGTGCGAGATGTATCAGCTTTCAGCTGTATTTGCTGTGACAAATCTCTCCATCACTTGCTCTGATAGCTGCTATTTCTAACTGCTGTGCATCTGGAACGTTGCAAACTCATTTTTCCAAACTAATTGCATATTGCATAGCATATGGTGATTTCAATGTCTGTTGCTTATTTCATCTAGTTTGATATAAATGTCACCTTACTTGATGTGGTAAAACGTCCAGTAAAAAAAAAAAAAAAAGAACCGACAGTCTAAAACAAAAGGGTTGATGCCAGAAAGCATTGACATTCTGATGTCAGAAAGTCATCTCTATAGGACAAGTGAAAAGCAAACATGTTTTGGCGCGATGTGAATTTGGTCACTTGTGCATTGAAAGTGTAACAGCAGCAGATGTCAGTGCCCGGAATGAGCTATTAAATCAGCGCCTGCTTGCAGCTAGTAGATGTTCATTCTGTGGTGAAATAAAACGGCTGCCTACAAAGTGGCAACTGCAGGAAAGTAAATGTGGTTTTATAGTTGGTTAAAACCTATAAAAAAAAAGATATATATATATATAGCATAAACATGTGCTTTACAACATCACTATAAGTTACCTTGAAGTGGAGTGTCATACAAACAAAGTAATTTGTCTGACACGTGAAGCTTTGCACTGTGAATTCCATTTACATGCAAACAAAGAGAATATTCTTTTCGGAGGAGTGGGGATTACCTTGACCAGTGGTCTATGAAATCTTTGTTCACATCACTTGAAATAGTGCCGGGGATCCGCACAAAGAAATACTCAAGGCTCCAGTTAAAAGTGTGCCTGTCCTCAGATCTTGAGAATATCTCAAGGTCATTTTGAAAAGCCTACACACGGTGAGCTCTAAGTTTCATCCAAATGAAAAAAGGCAACGCTTTTACCAGTCTATTTCCTCAGAGCCTTCCTGCTAAGCAAAGCCCCCGTGTGTGCTGGCAATTGAAGATTGGGCTGTCTGCATGGGGAAATGCACAAGCGCAGTCTCATTACCAAACCAAATTGAGTTCTGATGTAGAGCCTGTATATTTCTGAGGAGTAAAAAGCGAGGCATTTCTTCTCTTTGTAATTGGAGGTTGGAAAGAAGGGTGGGAGCGCAGAGACTAGGGGATTATGGAAAGATGAGTTTGTCCTGAACATTTTCTTCCCTCATATCTCACTTTGCTTCGTTTTTTCTTTTTTTTTTCCTACTACATTACACAATTTTCTTCAAGAATGTTTCCAGAATGTAGCCCGACCTCTTTATACAAAAGGACCTGGTTTGTTTGCCTTTTCAATCACTGAGCTTACAAGATGCTGTACAATCTGCTGAAACACAATAAGACATCAGCAGCAATAGATTTCCCTTTGTTGCGACATCCTGTATTTGTCTGTAGGGGGAAAAAAAAAAAAAGGTATCGTGTACCTGTAGATTTCTCCAGAGACCTTTGATTGATGGACTCTGTCAAACCGTCCGTCCGTTTCATGAAAGTGATACGGTGAGAACGTCCATAATCATCTCTAATCGAGGGGGGTATTGATTTAAAACTTAAATGGGAAGAATGAGGAAGCTGGTAGTAATCATGTAGCATTTTTTATGCCTCCATGACAGCCGTGGCCAGAGGCATTATGTTTTCCGATTGTCCGTCTGTCTGTCTGTCTGTCTGTCTGGTCCATTATCCTTTAACACGATACGACTATCAGAGACGTCTGGAGTAGTGTTGGGCAATATAGTATATATAATTCCTATCTCGATAACGATATACATCACAAAATAGCTTGTTTTCTGGTCATTCAATAAATAAATAGTATATAATAATATATAAGAGATTATACCTTTCTTAATACCTGTTTTCTCTTTTAATTAAGACATTTAGTCTAAAATGAACATAACAGTTATAAGTGAAATAACAGAGAAGATAAATGAATAAATATGTGCAGCTATACACCGTCTACATTTACATGCATGCACACAAATACAGAGTAACCACGTCCACTTGCACCAAGAGATGAACTGATCAGAATTTGGTAGGTCAAAGGTCACCGTGACCTCACAATCACATAACTCAAGATTGTGACAATTTCACACAAACGTCAAACAGGTTAAAATAATGAAGCGATGACATGTGAAATGGTTGGCGGAGGAATACAACAGTGAGGCGGTAATTGTAGTTGCTCTTTAATTCATGAACATCTGGTGTTATCTTTCTCACACAGAATCTCACCTTGCTGCATCCTCTACATCAGCACCATGTTCACCCTGGAGTGGAGTTTGTTTCTGCAACGACTCAAGTTAGGTTTTTGCCTTTCAGGTGTACAGAGTGCTGCGATACTTCACTCGTCGAACAGTTTCTGAAACCATATAAAACAGCCTTGCCAAAAGCAAAAACAGATTTGCACTCCTCAGTGTTGTTTTGACATAATGCTGTGAAAGAATTCAAGTACAAAATGACTGAGATCTTTTTTTTATTACGGATGATAAAGGATAAGGCTGTAGGTATTTTACCTGTGTGTTGTTGTCAACAAATCCCATTGAAAAAACAAAACAAACAATAAATGAATACTAAAAAGTATCGTCTGTGTAGCCAAAGCCTGATTTGTCTTATTCCTCCGTGCCATAGAGCTTCATAGAAAGGCAGGGCCGATTCGTCGACATAATCGATGTCATTGATTACACAAATACACCGATTTGCATAAGCTGCATCGGCAAGTCGCAAGAATGTCTGCGCCCGTTCAAGGCGTGCATTCCCCCAGAGCTGCAGCTGACACACCTCGCCCAGACTCCTCTAAAGTGTGGGAGTACTTTAGACAGAGACCCAACAATGTGGTGCTCTGTAGACTATATGTAAACTCTATATCACAGCAGTACAACTGTTCTTCTGGAAGTGAAAGCATCCCAGAGTGCAAACTGGTCCCCTCTGAGCGTTGAGCGCAGTGAGACATTTCACTGTAATCAGTATAAGTTCCTCTGTGAGAAAAGTGCAAAGGGAGAGCGGAAGGAGATTAAAGATGTGATTGATGGCATTTTGTATAGGCTGGGACCATGGCCCCAGTTTAATGTTAAAGATCAAATCCCATCTGGATCACATCTTATCTTTTAATGTCGGAGCATGATGACAGAAGAGAGGGATCTGGAGAGTGATGCAGGATTCTGTCCCTGACAGCAAGACCATGAATTGTACAAATTGCTGGTAAAAATTGAAACGCATAGCTTGGTATTTAAAACCTGAGCCCTGCAACCATACCGAGGCCGTGCGGGAAATGCCATAATGTGATTAAACACAGAGCTTTGGGAGGCTTTGAAGAAAAAAATCTAATCTATCTACTGTGGAAAAAGCAAAAGGACACCCTTTTGAAATGGGGGGAAACATTCTCTCCATATCATCTATTTCGTGAACATAAAAGATGCGTGAGATTTCTGTATATATCTTGAATGAGAGCAGTTTCTCAGGCCACCTTTATGCACATCTGCTGTAATTGCTTTACAACAATGGGTTCAGATGCACTGCTGAGTTCACATTCGTTAGATTAATTATGGAAATTGTCCATGCAGAACTCTCCTGTTTATTAAAATAGATGTGTGACACACACACTTCCACTCGATTATTTAACAGAAGAAAAACTCCGGTAGAATGCATAATAGCGGCAGTCGCATCATCAGGGACTGAAGCCCACCAAGAACTACAATATTTGACATCTGAAGACTGAGAAGTCTTCAGATGTCTGTTCTTGAGCCTCTGTTGAGCCACTATGACAAACATGATTTTGTTTAATTCACTATTCTCGAAATATTATTACCCGTGCCCTTTTTCTCAAATTTAAACACGACACGAGTTGAGAAAATATATTCAAAAGTAAACTCATATGCGTGTAGCCGGCAACAGAAGGCTCACGCTGATTGAATTTGCAGGTGAGCAGTGAAGAGCAGCATCTATTCACTGAGACAAAAGGCTGCAAATCTCATTTTCCTCCCCATTCTGCTGCGTGCAGACGCATTCACAGGCAGCTCCCTAAGAAGATCAGTCACTGTCAGGGGACATACAGGTTGTCAATTGATAATGAAGCACAGTGCTAAGGGCCTTTAGGTTCTCGCTGTCCTAATTACACTGAGCGAGGACTCTCCACCCTTATGTTAACATTTGATTTATTTCCTCTGCCTTTGTTGAAGAAGGACCGGCGTTAATTGTTTTTACAGATGAGAGTCAAACTCGAGGACTTCAGCCTCATTAATTAGTAGCCGGACTATTTACACCATAGCACCTTGTTGTCTGTGTTGTTGGTCAAACTCATACTGAGGTCAGCAGAGAGATAAACCAGAGTGTGATGAACGTCTTTGAACTGACGCTGAATTAAGGTTTCATTATACAGAACATGTGTTGCACTGCTTTGCTTCTCCCTAACATTGCTTATCTGTAGTCTCCCTGTCAGACAATTCAACCCAGTAAATAAAACAGCAAATAGTCACAGCATGTATTTACACATTGTGTTGTTTATACAAATCCTGTCGTCTAGAACCAGTCACGCATGTACTTCAGTTTCATTGTCTTCCTCGGCACATAGATGTTTGGTTTTCATGGGGATAGCTCGGGTGGCATCACAAATGCCACCACTCTAATTTGTCGTGACGCATTTCGACACATCTACATACCGTAATAGTTCATTTGAAATATCATTTTTCCAAAAAATAAACCAAGAAAAAGATGCAAAACCAAAAGTGCTGCTACAAAAGTCATGCACTATTTATTAGGGCTGTGTATTATTACAGGTCATTGCTAAAGAAAATGCTCTAAAGAACTCAAGTTTTATATTACTTTTTAGTCCTGTGATTCTTTACCATGACTGAAGGTTTATTTTTAGAATTCATTTGACTGGAATGAATCCACCGATCGCTTTACATTTACAGTCCAGTGTGGAGCGATTTGTCATATGGGATTGCTAACAAAACAGTCAATTACTGAGATACGCAGGTCTCTGACTCTTTCTTTGTAGAGAAGGAAATGAGAAGTATTGGATCCCCTGAACAACTTAATCCCTGACATAATCCCTAACTTTAATTTAGTCAAATTCATGTTCGCACAAATAAAGCCACACAGGAACCAGAGCTGTTGGATTCAGCATTACCCGAAAGGAGAGGGAGAGTGTGTTCAAGTGCCTTGAATGTAATTTCCTTTGTGTCCTTCACACTGATGCGTCTGCTCTGGTGTTACAAACGTTACCAAAAGCAGCCACATCAACAGCAAAATGGTATTACTCCATTGTTACAGGCAGACAGAAATAATAGGCTGTTGAAACCACGTCTGGCATGATCCAGCTTCACTGCAGTTTCAACAAATTTCATTCTGCCGATTTAAAATGTAGGCGATCGCTCAAAGAAAGTGAGCACTTGTGTGCATCACGGTGGAGCTTGATTTTAAAGGAAAGGATTAGAAGAGATTAGATCATGATGGAAAAGAAACGTACGCACTTCAAATTCCACTAAATGTCTTTCAATGAGCAAGATCCAACAATTACAAGAGCAGACTACAGCTGCACCTTGGCCCTGCTCCAGTGAAGGAGTTATTCAGGTTAAGCTGTTTACGAGCACCTTTGGTCCGCTGAGATTGATTATCCCTAGATAAATTAGTAATGTAATGTAAATTGCTGCTTTATTATTGTACTGACCAATAACAATGTGTAGTTTCCTTGGTAGAGTCCTGATGATGAATAGTTTATGGTGAATAATGCTCTTTCTGTATAAGGGGCATGCGTCCTTTAGTGCCGTATCTTTGATTTATGTTCAATTCCAGAATACTTTTAGGAGTGTACGAACTATAAATAAACAAACATAGGATCAATTATTTCTTTAGTTTAATAAAAAAACTCCAGCCAGGGCATTAACGCCCAAGAGCACTCGCTCCTGCTCATAAAACTTAATCGCTGTGAGTGCACAGTCATAATTGAAAGCATATCAACTCCTCTCCTGATCTGGGTTTTGGCAACAGGACAGTGAAAAGATGTCGGCCTGTTTATTAAAGAGACTTTAGGAGTAAATCAACTGAAACTGTAAAAGTGACATGGACCAAAATGGGATTTTGAAAAGTGAGAGGAACATGTCCAACCTGTCCCCAGTGGGTTTTTTATACCATCAAGTCCACCAGTAATAAAAAAAAATATGAAAAGGAGCAGCGACTTCAGCGTCTAATACATAGGAAAGAGCTGCTGATCCTCAATCGATTATGTGAACATTTATACAGGTGGAAAAACTCCAAAGTGAAAGGAGTAAGTTGTTTACATGCCACAATTATCAATGTTTACTTGATATTGTTCCAAAACCAGGTTACTTGCATAACTTGGTTGAGTCCTCTGTAGATGGAACTCATTAACCGGATTACTGGGGCGGAAAAAAACAGTCTGAGGCTCAACACCGATATTTGCAACAGGATTTACACTGCAGACAAAAAAAAAACCTACATGTTGACAGCTTATTGCCGCTTACTTACTTACTTTAGTTTGCAATACTGATAATGTCTCAGTTTCCCCGTCGAACACAACAGAGGATGTTTCTTCTGTGTCTGGAGGGAACAACAGTGCTATGTGTTTTACAAGTGTAATACGCTGTATAGGTGTTTTACCTGTTTCACAGCTGCACAGATGTGGTAACCAATGCTAAGAGGAGGCAATGTTGGAGGAGAGACATTCTGCAAAGCATTCAGAAAGTCTTTGCCTGTTTGCTGCATGCTGTTTTGCGATTTTTACCGTTATTAAACACGACTGCAGTTACTCGCTGGCTTTTTGTGTTTGTTTCTCGAGTAGCTACTTATCAAGAGTTGAGATCCATATTGTGGTTTAAGACTCAGGAGGTGTCTATTAGGCTCCACTAGTGAGAGATGCTCTCCTGCAAGCCTTAATCAATATTCTCTGTTAGACATGATTTTCTTTCCCCCTGTTTCCTCTCTTATTATGGACACAAAGTAATGGACTTTGCCTGAGGAGCTAGGTATTGATTGTTTTTATATTCACCTCTAACCAGTTAGACTGGATAGAGATGAGGAGACTTTAATGCTAACTGCGTGTTTTCTCACAGGGCTACGATGATGGGTATGGTGGGGAATATGATGACGAGAGTTACGAAACCTATGAGGATAACTACAGCAATCCGTCAAAGAGGTGACGTTTACACACACACAGATACACACACACACACACACAGACAACAAATAAAACAACAAAGCACGTTTTTTCCAATCACCATCTGTCTATGTTTACTTACAATACAGCCTGTGAAAGGTCCACTGTGACCAGCTGTACGTTTCAGCATGACATATGTTCAGTAATAGGACATTAAGACCTCCACTTGACTTACTTTGTTTACACAGAACATTAAATCTGAACCATGAATTAGGACCCTTTGTACATATAATTTGATAAAGGATCAGCCTGGTGATATTTATGTTTCTTATTGTCAACAACTCAGAAAGAACAGGCAAAAACAGTATCATCTGTCCATCCGAAATCTGATGTATCTTAGTCCTCTGCGCCATGAGCTCCATTGTCGTCCAAAAACTATTAAAAACACATCAGTGAGCAACATTAGCACTGTAGTTAATCCCACTTACACTGTCCTGCTGATGTAAATACTCACTGGAGCACCAAATGTGTATTAATCCACAGCGGAAAATAGTCCCCGACAAATGCACGATTTACACCCGTTTGAGGAATGTTTGCTAAAAGCTGTTTCAGGAAATAACGTAGCCTTATATATATTTTTAAAAATATAGATTTGTGAGCTGTTTTTAAAGACGGTATTTGTAGATGATAAGGAAAATATAGAATAATGCCAACCTTATGTATACTTTAAATACTATTTACCTAAACAAAACATTTCTCCATCTTTCCTCATTTTACAAAAATTTATTTTGACTGATGTTATTCTGTCTATTTAGCATTTCAGAATATTATGAATATAGACATGGAACCAGTGATGAATCCTACAACAACTATGGTAAGTACTGCTTATCCTGTACGAAGGAGAACTTTGTTTTTGTGAGTTGAACGTCGATCCAAATACGCGTCACGCTCTTTTTCACGAGTCGTCGTCCCTTCTCGTTCTCTACGTCTAACGTAGCAAAAGGAAAACGGTCATCATCACACAATTAGAGCTTAAACAGTTAGTTGGTTATTTGATAAGTTTTATATCATCGTTAATTGAACATCTTTGGGTTTTTGGAGTGTTGGTCAGACAAAAAAGCAATTTGTCACCATGTGCTTTAGTAAATTGTGATTGTGATTTTTCATGATTTTCTGACCAAACAATTAGTCCGATAATTGAAAAAATAATAAATTGGTAGGTTATTTGATCATGACTGTCCAGCATTAGGTTGTACAATATCTATTCGCATCAGTATAGTCACTAAAGCAATATCTGCAACGCATTCAGTGTGTGATAACAACTAGTCAGCTAAAACGTTTTCCAGTGCTATCCCCGACATTAAGCCGGTAATATTTCACAAAAGCAACAGTCATTCGAGTCTATTGTTTAATGTAATTAGTCACATCTGTAGACACAATGTATGATTTTAAAAACAGACTTTTTAAGAAACATCCTTGGACCTTATTTCAATTCATTCCAAGTCTCTGCCACACAATCCGGACTGCTACTGTAGGGCTGATATTTAAAAGATGTTGTGAAGCAGAGAGACAAATGAAAACGCCTTGTGGTTCCAGCCCACTTCAAACCATTGTCACCGAGGGGGCCGCTCCTGCATGCATCACCCCTCCTACCTTCCTGGCTACGAGCTGCATTTGACTCGAACAGTAAATGTGCCAGTGGAAGCTCAGGGGGCTAACCGATGCCCGCTGTAAAAAAAAGTGTTTTGCCTTTTGGATATATGCCCTCATAGGCTTCCTCCAGAAAAGCTGTTACTATTGGCTTAGTAACCTCTGCTGTGCACACAACACTGCTGTCAGAGAAGCAAAAGAGTATGTGAATGTCCTCAAAATGGTTATTCAAAATGAAAAGCTTCCATTTAAACTAAAATGTTAAAAAAAATAAATGACCAAAAGTGGAGTTACAAGGTTGTCACATGACAGCGGCGATAAGCCGGTTGCCACAGCGGGTTTGCAGGCTCATTCATTTCCAGCACAATGAATTGTGCACCAGGGTGTTGAGGTCGGACCAAACCAAAAACCAAGGGGGCAATGATTTGATTTTCTGCTCCATAAACACTTTCTTATTTGGAAGCAGTGCAATGTGCCGTGCAGCAGAGGTGGCCGTGTTTATGTAATTTGGCTCCGAGGAAGGCGCTGCTGACAGTCAGATCTCGGTATTGGTCCAACAGAGGGCAAAGTGCTTATGAAATTAATTTTCCGTGGATAGAAGCCTCTAAAGTACCTGGGACAGAATTTACTCGCTTGAATTTTCTTGTCTCTGGTTAAATGGGTTGTGAGAGGACAGTATACGATACCCCAGCTCACAGTTTGACTTTGTGGCAGCACGGTGGATGCAGCAGCTTCCTACAATGTGTGTTTAACTGTCTTTGCAGAGGAGGAGTGGGCGACTGCCCGTCCCAGCCTCAAAGCCCCAGTTTTACGGCTGACAAGAGGGGGCTACAGAAAGCATCCCTATGGTAGATACTGAAGGTGCTCCAGATATGTGACCTCCAATTTTAAACTTTTGATATATATTTTTTTTAATTCCTCATAAAATGTTGTAACATCTGCTTTTTTTTTGTTTGTTTGTCTCCTTTAGAAATTGAAATAAAAATGAACCCCATAAATCTACAAACTTAACCAATTATTTATTCATTGAGGACAGAGTCCTTTATTTCAAATCTAGAAAGGGAATGAAAATAAACTTTCATCCATATTCATCCATGCACAGGAAGATTTTTCTTAGAAATGGCTGTTTAAATGTCCTTCATTCCACCTCTGTCCATCCCAAAAAATGACGGTAGTTTTTTTTCATTTTTACTGCAGATTTTCTCATCTAAGTTATGACTCGGATGTTGACAAATTACTTTAATTTCATTGCCTTTAATGCAGTGATTATCAAGGTTTATTAGCCAACACCTGTACAATATTTCTGCCATTCGAGATGCTCAGATTAGAGATCTCAGAGTCCTAATTTTGCAACACACAACACGGAGTCAAAGTTGTCAGACTGTGATCCTAACAGGCTTGTCTTTTTGTCGTGACATTTGTGAGACATCTCATGGCCGACAACAACAACAAGGCACAAAAGTCACATTTTAGTTGCCCCTGCAGTTTGACAAATACCCTTGATTGCACCCATATTGACAGTTTTTTTCTAATTTAGAAGCCTAAACGAAAACAGCACACAAACCCAGCTCAGCTTATTGTGGGTCACCCAACATGACTCAACAGGCCAGAGCTGCAGAGCTAATGTAACTTCAGATTTAAAAGGATTTTTTCAACCTCCATCACCTTTCTCCGTAGTTCACGGATTGGTCTGGCTGTGGGCTCAGCCTGGTTTAAGTGGATCTTGTCCAGACTAATACCTGACAGTGTAAACATAACCTTTTTCAAGACCACGAATGCATTCATTGTTTGGCTTAGAGAAAATACATCTTTGTTCTTTTCAAGCGTCTGCAGATCATTGTTGGTTTGCAGAAGTTTCTCTTCCTGTTTCATTCCAGCCGCGGCTTTAATTTGTTACAGGATTTGCAAAAAAAAAATAAAAAATCATTCTAAGAACCACACACTGCTCTGAACGCAACAGATGGAAACCGAACCTTTTCCAGAAATGAAGACATGAATGCAAAGTGACTAAATGACCTGAACAATTCTTATAAAAATGTTTAATGTTCAGAAATCTAAATCGAACCTCAAGTTTCCCCATAACTGACTGCTTTATGAACCTCTGATGACTTCATGGTAAAACTGAGTTGATACCACAGACTAAAGTTAGCCTAAGTTATACTGTGACTTTAAATGATATGAGATGTGAGATCGTTAACGTGCAAAACACATTCTTTTCCTTGGTTTGAAAGCAATCAGCAATGTACAGTGTGTCATTTCTAATGCGTGCTTTGTCCTGTGTGTAATCTGTATTTGTACATAAAGCATTTAATAAAAATAACATAAACCTCAACGCAGTGTGTAAGACTCTCTAAATAGGAGGCTATGCAGCGATAAATTGTTTGTTAACATGAACATCTGCTTTCAGGTAACAGCTAACTCGTTTCATAAAGAAAGCCCACAAACCTGTCCCAAATGACTAATTTGCTAAATAATTTATATTCCTGCTCAATTGTCCTTGACTCTTTGATCACTTTCTTATTTGGAAACTAATAAATGTCTCTCCTTAATCCATTCTGTGACGTTTTACATCATTAAACAGACACTGATTGACTGTGAGAATGATATGGAGTTAAAAGAGGTAAGACGTCCTCCTATATTGTAACGATACGCTCAGCGTGTGAGGCTGGCTCGTGAAGAGCACAATGGGCCATACAGGATGTAGATCTTGGTATTCACCCTCTGATAGTATGCACTCGGCGTGCTGTGTCTCTTTCCGACTCATCGATGTCTCTGCTAACCTCTTTTTGCATTTCTGTCATTCAACCTGAAAAGGCTGTACATGCACTGTAACTGTAAAAGTCCATTATAGCGATTTTAATTCTGTTTTGTGATTAGTCCGTCTGAAGCCTGGCTCTCATTAAGAGTGTAGATCACAGGACTGAAAGGAAGACTAAACCCTAAGAAGGTAACCCTAATAATAATAACACTAGTTTAATCGGAAAATGCTAACTTCCACTTAAAAAAAAGTAAACCTGCCCTTTTTAACCCCAAATAAAAAAAAAACTCATATCGCTAACTAAATAGTTCATAAGGAATTCAGCTAAACTGTGATAAAAGAAATAATAAATGAAACTAAAATAATGTCCGGCAAACTAAACATCACCTCAGTGATAGAGATAAATTCCAGCAATTTGCTAAAAAAAAACTTCTATAAAATGTTATTTATAACACCTTGAATTGGTTTACTTTTTTCACAGTGATGGAATGCAATGACTGCTCTGTGCTATGTATCGTATCAATTGTATATTACGTTGCATGCAGTCCGTCAGTCTGTACTTGTTTATTGTTGATGAGACATAGAAGTGACATATTCCTTAACACATTGTTTTGTTTTTCTCTACAGTTAAAGAAACACACTTGTGTGTGATTTTGGGCAAAGCAGAGGCGAATGTAACAGGTGAGTGGAAATATTCACCGGGAGCGTTGTCACGTTGTCACGTTGTCACGTTGTCACGTTGTCACGTTGTCACGTTGTAAATTACAGTAGTTGTGGTCACTTTTGTTGAGATCATTTATTTCTAGCTTTTAAATGAGACATAGCTCACAGAAAACCAGCAGCTTTAGCTCATTAGGCCTCCTTGATTGATTTTATTTTCCAGTGTTTAACGAGTAATAATTTATTTTCATACTTAATCATACTTTACAACTGAACTTGTCCATTTATGCTTGGTGATTAAGAGTATTGTTTCCTTGTGTCTCACTGTGTGCGCACTCTCAAAGGATTGAAATACAATCTCCACCTCGCTGCACATTCTCCTGAACCCACCATTAAAGCTCATTTACATCAACTACGAGTGCTACAGTACGCAGCTTTTTTATAACTCTGACATCTCATTAAAAACACAATGAAGCACGGATATGCAATTAAAATAATGGAAACAAAAGGAATAAAGGAAATGAAATCGTACTAAAACTGCAGTGTGATTAGAAGTAATTAATCATCTGATTGGTGGAACGGCAGAGTGGTGACTACACGAGGCTGGCTTGAGGAGAAGTATGTGTGTGTAATATGGCTGGGTAGATTCATTATACATACATAATGTAGAAAACCTAACTGTAGGACTCGTTTATTAAATAGAAATGCTATTTACTGTACCTATTATTTCATACCTTCTTTTCTGTCAAATAAATGTTCTTTGTTTTTTATTTCTTCTGCACCACTTATTTTTCTTTATGCCGTTTCTGCAATAAATCCTATTTGTGTGTTTTATAGCTGTGCAAATGCAGCCTTACTTAATCCCCGTGGACAGATACCTGCTGGCCTATTCATTATTCATGCTCTTCTTCTGACATTTTTCCAAAGGTGCAATTCCTCTTGGAAATGTATTCATGGCATAACACCTTAATTGCACACTTGTGCTGTTAACGCACAACAAGATTTATGAACAAAGCTGAGCCAGAAGAGCAAGACACAGCACCAATAGCTGTTCATATCGGTGCTCAAGAGTTAGAAGATACAATAAGTCATGGCTTCCCATTTATTACATGTACAAATATGCAATGATTTGTCCTCAAATTATATTATTTTTTGCTGTAATGTAGCAAATATGTTGATTTTTACCAAAACACCCACCACATTGTCATCCCTCTTAATGGGCTGTAGTCATGACTGCAAGGCAACACAACTTTCAAAACTAAAGTCATCATAATAGCATTATTATGAATGAATGGATACATGAATACACATGTAGAGCTTAGGACTTCTGTTTTCTTGTTGCAGCAGGCTTTACTGTCGTTAATACTTAATCAAGAACAAAGAGTCAGTCAATAGTTAGTTGCAGACGTCAACATTACACAGTCTCGAGTGTCACAAGAGGAAGTGTGCGTGCTTTGGTGTTATTCTGAGCTGGGGGAAACAAAAGACATTACTTCCTGCTAAATCATTGTATTAAATGAACAAATTCAGGGGCAACAATCTACTTTTGTCTGAATCAACAAAACTGTAGATTTAATGAAAGACATTTCATCAAAACTTTATAAAAACAATATAGCATTTAAAGTGGGATAAAAGCACAGCAGCTTCCATTCATATCCAACAGTCTTTATTGTATGTACTGTATATTATTGTATGATGATGTGCCAGTTGCCTGGGAACAAAATAATAGAGTTTAATAGAGGGTTTTTTCCTCCACAATGAAGCTGGAATCATACTGTGCTGAAGTGCTGCTGTTGTTGAAGTTGTGTTGTACAATTACTAGACGGTGTTGCTCTGCAGTACTGTAACACGACTCTGCAAAATCGCATTTTCTACTTTGTACCGCTTCTTTCCAGAGCAGAAGGCAGGTGAATCTGCTCCCAGAGGACCGAAGATTGCACTCAGCCATCAGACATGCCATCAGTCAGGAGAGTAGCTCGGTACGTATTCCAAGCCGTTTTCCATAAAGTACCTAACGATAAATGATTATTCCTTGGTCCTGAGTTAAAAACGATTGGTTGTTGAGGTTACATGAAGAATTGCTGTGTCGACTTTACGCAAAAAGATGCAAAAAAAAAAAACATTTTTTGTTCTGAAACTGACAAGAATAAAAATGATGATGATCAAATAATTGAATAATGAATAGTTGTAAACATCATTTCCTCTTTTCAACTATTCTCCGTCCTTCCTTAAAAACCAACTCTTGTGCTTATTTGCGCCTTTGAGTTTGAAGTTAACCGTGTTGCATGGACACTCTTTGTATGCCAGTGATGTTCACGCAGCCTTTGCCAGAAGCGCTGTCAGATCCATTTTCATAACAAGACCGCCGCCAGCTCGACACCAGCCAAGAGCCGAAATCCCAAAGCCTGCTACGGATGTTGGTGCTTTTCTTGAAGTGAATGCCACTGATAGAACTCTCACATTCAGATTACAAAAAGGATAAACAAAAAAAAAGATCCGTTACTCATTGTACATTGTCTTGTTTTGCACAAAGAATGGAGACTAAGGTGCTTAAAGACTTTACAGCTGTTTTCACATCTCTTTGCCATTAGTCCACACATGGATCCACGGTGATTCTTGTCCATTAGTCTGCAGCCTCGGGCGCAATAAAAAGAACTGGCAGCTGTTTCTTTTTCGTTGGTTTGCCAGGTTTATCACATTTGCTTACATTGTTTATGCAGCCACAGCACTCATTATAGGATTCATATTCGTCTATTTAGTGAATACTTGTGCTTATGCATCTGGTCCTGTGCTAGAAATAAAGATAAGTTCTGTTTGTATCAAACTTTTATGTGTTGCACTCAGAGATGAGAGGAAAGGTGATGGAGCATGAAACATGATGGTGAAGACAAATGACTCACAGGTAAGGAGGCGATTGTGTGTATCAGCTGTTACTGTCTTCTATTAGAATACCATGCAATTAATCTTTGTCTGCTTATTTGATTTGCTCTGTATTTGAAATGAAAGCAGCCTGAATCTTTTCTGTTTCGCACAGGTTGAACCTAAACATAGTTCTGCAATGTGAAAAACAATCTTTACCTCATGGATCTTTTGATATAACACATGGCAATTGTGCCATTGGCCCTCAAAAAACTGGGTTTGACAGGTCGGTTCAAGTTGGATTGCTTAATCCAATTATAGATACTATTTCCTTGACCTCAATTGAGACTCAATTTTGCATTCGCTCCACTTTTCGCCTGATAAATAAGCTAAATGAAATATAATTATGTGTTATTTTATGTTGGAATGTCCAGGGCCTGACATCCGCTGCTTTTGGCCTTTGAAGCGAGACCCAATACTTAACAAAAGAGTTAGGAGATGCAGATGTGGCGTAGAGGAGACATTTCCACTGGTTGTCCCTTTGTCTACAGAGAGATTGTGTTCCCATCCACCAAACTGAAAAAGGTAACCCAGGGCAGGGATTCAGAAGGAATGCTTATTTAAAGGGAAACCGTGTACACTCAATTTTTATTTGGCTCAAAATAAGGAGAGAGGTTGTTGCCACAGATAGAGATGCATGTGTACAGCATATTTCACCCCCCCATCAAAATCCCATTATTATAATGAAAATAGTTTCTCCAGTCTAGAAGATGAGATCAATCACTACCAGGCCCAGGAAAGCGTACTTATCTGCAGGGACCAGAACAGCTATAGAAGCAGATTATATTAACGCACAGGGAGACAAACGTACACCTGCCCAAATCAGCATTGCCCTCCCTCACATCCCCACATGGAGAACTTTGTCCAACACTGGGCCTGTACATCGTTAGCGGTCGGCTTCGAGAGGACTCCCTTGGTCATTGCACACACCTCTCTTCTTGGCAATAGCACAGTAGATTATAGCATTACTGACCTAGTAGACCTGGTAGAGAGCATTCACAGTCAGCCCCCTAACAACCGTATCTGATCATAGTGAAATTACACTCTCCATTAGAAAGACAGTAACAGACCCTTATGTACCAGAACCCAGTTAACAACCTTATTGATGGACAAACAGTAGCAATCGCAATTAGACCATTTTCTTACCACCTCATACACCACCACAGTACTGATGGCCTGGATCAGGCTGTACGGGATGTAAACAACATATTTGAGAATGTGGCAGATTTATCCAATCCGAAAAAGTCTCCAATGAAAAGTGGTTTGATACAGACGTCTGAGAAAACCACTCAGATCACAGACAACCTGACGATCAGGAGCGTCGTTCATTTGGAGACACTAAAATTATAGAGAAGAAAAGGGAGCAAAATGGGATAAAAATGGCACTTTCTGCAAATCACACAAGGTCCTGATTGTATATTGAATGAAATGTTGGAATTTAGCAGTCGTAATTCAACTAAGTCATTTTAAAAGTATGAAACCTTGTTCTGAGCATTGGACATCTCCCTGACATCTGGGGCAAAGAAATTATCACACCAATCTTTAAAAATGGAAATAAATTTGACCTAAACAATTACCGATGCATGTGTGTCAGCAGCGGCCTGGGGACATTATTCTGCAGCAAACAGCCGACTGCAAAGACCTCCTCAGTGAACATCATGTCCTGAGCAACAGTCAGATTGGATTTACACCACAGCACCAAACTACATGTCCACCGAAACAAGAACAACATTTTCTCTTGTTTTGGAGATTTCAACCTGCCACAAACCACTCGACACCACAAAAACTCAAAATCAAATTTCAATGCTATTTGGCTCTAAACAGACAATATGCAGTGGCAAACTATCTGACCGCCACGTGTGATCCAGAACTGAGAAAGACATTGACTATGTACAGACTCAGTGATCACAGCCTGGCCACAGAGACTGGTCGACACAGGCGGACCAGACGGGCTCTGTCAGCTAATCTCCTAGATTTGGATGCACTCTCTGACGAGACTAAAACGCAACATCTACTTGGAGAAAATAGTGTCAGCGCCATAGGAGCAGTACAACGTATCAATATGTATACCACAACAACACATAACAGCTGTTGTTCCTCTCATCCCAGCTCACACTCTGTCTTCTAAATTTACTCTACTCTTCTGAAATTTGACATGTAATACTTAAAATGTTGTTTAAAAGTAATGTTGTTAATTGTTTATTTATGACCTTAAACACAGTAGCCCTATGATACGTATACACACACACACAAGTACACACCTACATCATGTGACGTGGACACCATTCCCCCCTCAATCCATTATTTCCATTTGAGAGCAGCTTGAGAGACTTCTTTTCTCCGACAGGCCGGCAGTGACGGGACACTCAGAGGGGATGGATGGACTTCCTGTGAAGATTACAGGTGGCAGTGTGTCTTGGGGCCAGCCTTGCCCTCTCAGGCACCTTCTATACGATCTCTAGGAAGAGCCGGGCGACACTAGACAAACTTGATGATGCTCCACACTTCGCCGATCGATGGAAAACTCAAAGACATCTTTAAAAGTTACTCCAGGAGCGTGTCTACAATATGCCGTCTTCAAAGGTGCTGTGCAACCAGTAGGTGGGCTTCTGACAAGTCACTACCAAAAATAATTTGTCAGGGTGTTGCAGAAATTCACGTTGAGAGAACACACACAGGCAGAGTGAGTGCAGTGCCCTTTTGTGTTGGCGGGATCAAATGAGTCCTGTGCACTCTGCAGGCCTCCGGACTGCACACGGGGACCCACAATGACTTCCACCAGGTTAATTAGGCCTTGGGTGACATCAGAGGGCAATACCTCAGAGGGGAGAAGCTAAAAGGGCAACTGGAGGCCGAAGAAATGTCGGCCACAACACTTACCAGCGTGGCTGAGTTAATAATTCTAATGGCTCACGGCACTTTTGAGCATTATGGATTCTGACGCACAGCTAGACCAAGCGATTGTGGGTTTCTGCTAATGCAGGGGCGGCAGTCCTCCCATAAGTCGGCCCACACAACTACTACTACCATCTAAGAGTGCGCTGGGAGAGGAACGGGATGGAACTTGAGAGACTACTGACTGAAGCCCCATGAGTACGTGCTCCAGTGAAGGGCCCTGAAGCCTTTCAAGATGGCGCAGAGGAACACATAGAGAATACTTGTATGATCTGCCTGAGTCAGCCACGTAACTGTATTCTGTCTTTAGTGCTGCACTTACTCCTTAAAAAGGTCACTCTTATTACTGTGAAGAATATTGATCTTATTTTTAAGGACATACTCAATGGAATTTAAAAAATCTGAATTGTAAGGATAATGTGCAAACACTTTGTTCACTACAGAGTTTCAGTTCTTTTTCAAGGTCAGAAGAAACAAAACATGTTAGTCACAGAAGTTATTTCAGACAATATTAATTTACTGCCATGACAAAGTTGTAGTGTTAATTAATGCACTACAGACAGGCAGAGTGTGTAAGATGTTGGCTTGTTGAAACAAATTCAATAAAGCGGGAGAGAGACACAGAGAGAGAGAGAGATAGAGACAGAAGAGAGAGAGAGAGAGAGAGACAGAGACAGACAGAGAGAGAGATAGAGACAGACAGAGAGAGAGAGAGAGACATCCTTAGATATGCAACACGCTGTGCTTGGCCGTGTGCACAAATAAATGATGGCTAACTCTCATGCTTCTTGCCTTATTTTCGCAAATAATTGCACTTATTTGTTCTTCACAGGACAATAAAAGCTCATTTGAAAAGGTTGAGGTGAGAGCGAGGAGGTCCATCTTCTCCCGTCGCATTCACAAGGACAAGCTGATTGTCTCTGGCTGAAAGCTGCATCTACATACAGACCGCCACCCTGGAAGTCAGATGCGTGTTGACAGATTATAACTTGGGGATTCATAAAGAGACAGCCAATGGGTCCGAGGGAATTACTGCACCGCATTTGATGCACACCCAGCCAGAATGTCAGGGGCTCAAAGGCTCGCTGCATATGCAAACTACTGCACACCAAGGACAGACTGTCATTTGTCACACGTCCTCAGAATCAATTAAGGCAGATGAATAGTTCTACAGATTATTATATAGACTGAATGAACAGTTTGACATTTTTGACTCATTAGCTTTCTTGCTATAAGAGTTAGATGAGCAGATTGATGCCACTCTCATATCTGACCTTTAAATGGGAAGCTACTGCGAGGCTATTGTGGTCAACTAAAACTCAAACTAAATTAAAAAACGATTCTTTAAGAAAGACTAAAACTAACCTGAAGCAATATTGCCTGGTTAAAAAATGAATTAAATTAAATTTAAAAATGAACATAAATTCACTGGAGCTTTAGTTTATGAGCTGTAATATATCACTACCGAAAAAAGGAGGCAGCATGAATTTTGTGTGAACTACAGAAATTGAACAGACTTGGCATTTAAGGAGATGAACAAGAATATGATTTAAATATTGTAGTAGATCAAATGCCATTTAACCAAGTTATTCATCTCCGGTCTAAGGTTAACATGAGGTCCGGATTGAAAGTTTTTCTTCTGAGCGTGGTGTTGAAGTTGATTCCTACACTAAAAGATTTACACATTTTAGCCATTCAGTTCTCCCACCATGTGTTTATAAATGTATGTAACAACATACTGTTGAGAGATTATATCTGGCGCTACTCTAAATTTAAATATACTAAAACTAAACCTTTCTGAGAAACTGAAACTACCTAAACAAGCAAAATCGAAACTAAAATGAAATGATATGAAATTGAAAAGTCAGAAATTCTAAAATATAACATTACTGACATGAGACAGTTAGCTTAGCATATAGAATAGTCAAGAAATAACCACAAATTGCTGTTTTGTCTCCTGAATCTAGCTTCATATTTAGCATATATGTTATCAATCTTCTCATCTAATCCTTGACAAAAACTAAATATTTCCTCATTGTAATTTCCTCTAAATATCAAATTATTCCTGTTAATATGTGGACGTATTTTTCTCTTTGTTCTTTCTTGCCTTTCAGTAAACAGTGTGTTTGTCATTTATTTTTTGTGTGTTTCAGGTTGTTGGGTGTTATGAAGACCACAATGAGTCGCATTCCTGGTGGACAATAACATGTTTTACTTGTGCTTAAGAATCGAAGTGTTCCATTTTTTGACATATAAAAAGGTCTTTAGGTTCACAAACTTTCATTTCAACCAATGATGTTGGAAATGTGTTTTTAGCTTATCGTCACTTCTGTTCGGTTTTTATCAGAACCATAGTTTGTATGTTGGCCGATGTCATGGCCTAAAGTAAAAGCACTTAACATTGGAAATATCCTCCACAAGACAACACTCTACTTTTTATAATCGTGTTGTCATCTGGCGGCGGTTGTCATTACCACTCTGAGTGCACCCTGTGTCTGTTCCCAGCTCACCAATAAATGCTTCACTTAGTGTTGCCAACGAGAACATGTTAGGTCATTAAGCCAGTCGAGCCCACTGCTGGCGTTCTGGCCAACTGTCACGGCGACTTCACGAGCCCAACACCGCCAGTGTGCCTCCGGAATAAAGTTCAGCAGCCAGAGACGCAGCTCGCGTGCGTTTTCTGACTGGTAGTCATAATGGATGATGGTGCCGACTGCAGCTCTATGGCTCGCAGTGATTAACACTTGAGAGTGATAGAAGCAACACGAGGATCCTGCTGTTCAAATACATGTTCATGAACGTCTCCTTTCTGAACTCCTTTGTTCCCAGGCACATCTCTGACGAGTCAGATTTGATGCGGCGGATCATGCATTGTTTATCTTTTTGGGTGGAAAGGGGAACGCTCATTTCATCAAAACATCCACCCCGGATTCTGCCATTTGTTTAATGAATTCGCTCCACGACTTACACTCCACACCAGCCTGTCAGACGGCACGGCGTTTATCGTCCTCAATATCGCTTGATCTAAATATTTGAAACACAAAAGACACCAAAGTGGGTCAGGAGCTATAGGCGAGTCCCCGGAAATGTGCAATCATGCAAAGCAGTGCATGGTTATAACTCTAACACACAGCATCCCCCCCCCCAGCCAGGGACGGCTACCTGAGCAAACTCAGCTCTGTTTAGACAGCTGCTCGATGAGCCAGAATAGGAAATGAGGGTTTATAATCACCCGAATCTAAAAGGGCCCTCTCCACCGGCGTAGCACTTGTAACGAACGGTGTGCAGAGTCAGAGTCCTTGACGTGTTGTGATGATTTTCATATTGTTCCCCTTGCGACAGCAGGCTGGGATCTAAGCCGGGTGAAAGAAGGCGAGGACGTATAGCTCGAGCTGCAGTTTTGTGGAAGTCGACATGCTACCGTCGACAGATTACTACATCTCGATCTGATCTTTTGCACGAAAGCCGGCCTCCTCCGGCTCATTAGAGCTATTTCTGGAGAGGAGATGAGTTTTGACGTGTTTTGTTGCTTTGTGCGTAAACGAAGCAGCGCGTGAACTGGGCTAATTGTTTCCTACTGATGATGTCTAGTACACAAAAAACATCTTCACAAAAATAAAGCTGGTTTGACACACGAGATTTGTTTTGGTTCGTAACATTGTGACAAAACGTTTCGCAGGAAGCGAGGCTTTCCTTGGAACATTTGGAACAAGATGACATTGCCTATTTTGCCTACAATATTCCCCGTGAAATTGACAGCCATTATCATAACCATTTGGGCTCAAGGTGTGAGTTTGCATGAGTCTCTCTCAATGTAAACCAATATCTCTCTGAATAATGTCTTCAAAGAGTGGAGTCGGAGTCTCTTCCCATTGAGAGTGTTTACCATGCATAATGCATATACAGGATGCTAAATACATCTCCATATTCAGATTACAAATGGATATTTATAAATAAACATAATATTTTCTTGGCAAGTGAGCTCCTGTAGACGACAAAAGACAGACGTAAACAGGATAAGGTGTTTGTATGCAACAGTATCGTTGCTAATGATGGCAGACAATCCATAGCTTATGCATATTTCCCACTAAATCTAAACAGATACATATACGTGTATTGAATACTAGGCGTTAGTGCGATATAGTGCAATAGTCTGTTTATGTGCCTTAATATGTCTCTAAAATAGATTCAAACTAAATCACTCTCAGTGTACAAAATTCAATTATTAGTTTCAATGATTCTCTCTATTAAACTCCTTATTTATCAAAAATATATTAAGTCAAACATACTCAAAAAGCCTTCATTTGAACAGCGTGTGACTCATGACCACTTGTCTATTTGAAGCAGTTTATTTTGGCACTTCTGCAGTGGACTTGTTTTCAACATCTCTGGTAAGTTTCATTTATTTCTAAACGACTCAATAGAACACAAAGGCCCTGGTTTAAAATCCTAAAACTGCAAACTTATGGGTAAAAAAGTGACATCTGTAATTAATTAATTTGATCTGCACATGGTTTTTAAGTTGTCATTACTTTATTAACACAACGATGCACCATGCCAAGAGTGACAATTAGCTCCAGTTTAACGCCCAGCAGTTGTTCACCGTTACATGGATCCTCTCACATTCTGTAAGCTTTTCAATTCCATTGTTCCAGCCTCAGTGTACAACCAATTGATCTTCTTTCATACTGTTTAACAACGTAAATCAAATGTGTGTTATTTCTTCAGGTGAGCTTTTCCAACCGTGGAATCCAATCAGCTTAAAAACTACATCTAAGATTGTCGGCACCGCAGGTATTTTCCCTCTGTTTCTGCTGTACGTACCCCCGCGAGTTACAGCGCGAGATGCTCTGTCGGATAAATGCCTCCGACAGGCCAGACTGTGATGTAGCTGTCAACATTTGAGAGTCACGGATGTCCCCAATGAAGCCTTTCTGTTTTGCCTAGATTGTATTTGTTTTCGCAGCCGAGGAAACTAATACACAGTTGTTGAATTTCTCGATCTGGATGACAAAAAAGACCGACGGCAGCCATTACTCAGAGGGCAAGGTGATCCGTGTGGCCCACTCGGAAAAAACAGCGGGATATTGATTCAGCCGCCGATTGTCAGTCAAGGTCATGTTTGAGTCTTTTTGTCCCTGAGTAGGTACGTTAATGAAGAGTCTGTGACAAAAGGCTGCACTTTCTATAGGGAGCTCTTTACAGCAGAACAAGTGAAACTACTTAGACTTGTCACATCGCTGCAAAGGACACTCAAATATCCCAGCATGCAGCACGCCGGATAATCGTCGACTGCTTCCAAAAGAGAGCTAATGTGTCAACTCCACCACATTGAATGTGTGAGTTACAAGTGACAGGAGGAAGATAACATGCACTTTACACTTCACTTATTGCTCATGCAGGTCGGTGCCACTATCCGTTGCTTTAGACATAATGCATAACTGATGCTTTCACCTATGAAGCCAATAAATAATGATGTTGTTAAATATTTAAAATAATAACGGTATGGTGGAAAAATAATCAAAGCTTTATATATTTATTTAACCTCTAATCAATTGATAATAAAAAAGTAAATCGCTTTTTTTTTTCTCCATCACAAATCAGTTGAGAAAATAAATCAAAACTTAATGTATTTTCTTTTACTCGGCTCATTTTATCTGAGTTATATGTTTTCCTATGCATTTGCCCTTGGTACACATTAAACAATTTATCCCCCCCCCCCAATATAATTTCAATTACCTCACCAAATTCCCAATTTACCTAATTCATATGGGTTTATTGGAGCAGTAATTGGTCAAGAATGTGTAAGAAGCAGTGGAGAAATAGAGCGCTGAAGAAAGTTCCCTCAACAGAAAGCCAATGGGACTTTTCCTTTGATGATGATACTCAACACGTTTGGTTCAGCAATATAATATTCACAAATGAACAACACTTTTATGATTTTTCTTTTATCGTAAATGCAATTGCCAGAGGTAAAAAGCTAACGTTGGGCTATAAACTAACTACACCACGGTCACATAACTTCACGTCACCACCACTGGAGCCAAAGTGTTGATTAGTGTGAGATTTTATTTCTCTTAATGTCAGACTAAAAACTTTTAAGTAACACTTGCGAGCTGGCTTTGTAAGTGTTTGTTTGCCGGCTAAAATGCTTTAGCTCAATCTGGTCTCGATCTGGCCTTGTCGGTGTGGCGACCCGTGGGGCTGTATTATTATATTAACGCTTTGTCTGAAGTATTCTGCATCATTTTCAGGATCGAATAAATGGCAACTGCAAGAATGGCGTACAGCCACTCTGACATGTTGTGTGAATGGGAAGAGAATATGAATCGGCCTTTAAAAAGGGAACTATGTTTTCATGCGAACGTAATTACTAGATTATTATTTTCAAATGCCACTTTTGCAGCTCTCTTGCTGCTTGATTTGATTGTCTTGTACAAACATTCAAATACGTATAAGGGCTGAGGCCAAAATAGATTTGTGTTGCTCGAGGGCAACCCCGAAACACAATTACGAAAAAATAATGAGTCATCAGTCAGCGTGTCCACCTTCTAAGCCCTGTGAGGTGTTGACTCAATGGGGGTCACACTGATGTAAATCTGAGAGTCTCTTTGCAACTCGCTCTGAAGTTCCTGGCTCAAAAGTGCACACGTGTGCGGCCTTCCACAGCTAAGACACCAAACTACAGACAATTTACGGGGCTTGGGGAAACTGCAGTTCTCTATAGTGAGTGCTGCTGGAGACCCTGTGAAGATGAAAAATGCATGTCAGTAGTGGAAAAAAAGCCAGCTCCCCGAGGGCGCTGATGCTACAAACCACAAGAAAGAGATTAACCAATGCAGCTGAGAGAGAGAGAGAGAGAGGTGAGTTCTCCCCCACCCTCCCTCGCTAACAGATCATTTCGAAAATGATTTGTTATTTTCAAATAAATGTTCCATGACAGGTGTGATTTAATGGAGAAAATAATTTGTGTCAACTTGAAGTGCCCAAAGAAAGCTTTGTCCTCACGATAGATCCAGTGATTTTAAAAGGCACAAAGGCAGAGAACTTCTGAATGATGCATTTAAACAAAAGATTGACGTTTAATTTTACGATATTCTTTTTGTCAGCCCGTCTCATGGTCACACCTGCAAGATGGAGCATTGCATTCCTTTGTTATCGCTGACAACAGTTTACAGAGACGACATGAAATTGAAGCAGCTATACACGCTCTGATTCTAGTAATAGCAACTTATGAGCTCTAATAAAAGAAGGTATCGGGTTTGTTATTTATCTTATGGTGTGAGACACCATGCACCGCCGCTGGCTTTTATCTAGAACTTACCAAGATGTACCTCTTTAGGGAGGGTGTCAACATTGAAAATAAGATGGAAAAAAAAAAAAACTTCTTTTTTATCCATCAATCTCAAAGGGGCAATCTGGTGGACTGCTGTGAGCTCCGGCTCATCAATCTGTCAACGTCAGAGAGGAAATCCAGGGGATTTCTCTTAACTCTGGTTCCCTCAACACTCCCCATCTTTCCGATCCTTATCCCCCGTCTGTACAGAGCTGACACCGACCCTAACTCCGTGTCAACTCATGAAGCGTCAACAAGCTCCAGCGCTCCGTCTCCACCGACACTCCCTGCAGGGGAAAAGGACGGGCAGTCGGCTGGTTGATTGCCAGGGCCATTATGCCCCCCCCCCCCCCCCCCCCCCCAACATCCCACACTCCCTGCTTCCACAATCCCCTCCATTAACAAGGGGGTTTGCTTCCCACTTCCCCTTTGATGTGTCACACTCCGACGCACATTTGTTTTTAATATGTGTGACTGAATCCACTCAACTGCTAGAGAGAGGAAGGGAGAAGACTTTTCCTTTTAGAGCAGCCGTTCAATGCCAACGTTGCATCCAAATTCTAGTCTGTTACTCAGTGATATATCAGTAGTGACACTCCCTGCAGGGGATACTGTGTATATATACACAGTATATATATACTGTGTATATATATATATATATATATATATATATATATATACATACATATACACTACAGCCAGTAGCCGGTTAGCTTAGCCACAAAGACTGCAAACAGGGATGACCAACTAGGCCTGGACCACACCCATCTTCGTACACAACCTTCATTTTGATCTCTCTCACACACACACACACACACACACACACACACACACACACGCTTAAAACAATACCAGTTTACAGTCATATAAGCACAGACGAGGATAAATACAGCCAGATGAGTTATTTTTCAAGTCAAACGTGGGTATAAAACAGTGTGCGCTCATTAAATTCTGTCATCAAAGCTAAAATAACTCAGGGGTAAAAATAACTGCAGAGAGTAAGATGAAAAGCTTCCTTCTTATACGGGATCAAATAGATGGTCAGTGTTCAGTAAGCAAATTGATCCACAACAATGTGAAGAAGGGTAAAAAACAACTTGCATGTATTTGCGACGCAGTGATTAAAACCTGTTTACCAAAGCAAGGCAGGGTTGTTTTTAGCAACTATAATTCTCCTCTTCCACAGTTTTTGTCCAACACTGAGTGTAACACGTACGGAGCAACCGCCCGGCTGCAGGTGAAGCTCAGAAAGAGTATACAGTCTGTGAGCGAAGTTAATCACATGAGCAGCGGCTCACACATCTGTCAGGTTAATGAGACAACGCCCGGGAGAATAATGATGACTTTACATCCAGCTGCAGGAAGTTCGCCTCCAATTTTTTTTTACAACCAACAGGGTTGTCACATCTACTGGCTAACTTTGTGTTTGGAGAGAGGACTTTGTGATAAATGTCGGACAACACGGAAAGTGTTTATTTTCCTCATGAAGAGACCGACATCACACTCGTAAAAACTGCCAGGTTTCACATAAATCAGACAAAACGCGGATGGGAGTGCAACCGATGCTTCCATCTGCTGTTACAATCAATACCAAACGTCATCAGGAGACAGTAATGGACACTCGTGGATCTCCAGATTTAGACCAATGGAATGAAGCCAACAGGTGCATCCTTTTAGGAAGGGCACGGGCTCAGACGGTTTCTATGAAAACACCTACTTGTAATGACTGTTAAATTTATATTTCAGGCTAAAAGCAGCATCAATGTTGCCGCCTCCCAGCAAGAACAACAAAATCACTTCCCAGCCACATGGAGAGTTTGCATGTTCACTTTCTGTTTGTGTTGGGTTTTCCTCCACATCACATCACCATGCAAGTCAAAGAGAAGGAAATTCTGCCTTCTGTGTTTGCCGGGTATAAAATCCAGCCATCAGTGAAGATGGCAAAGAACAAGCAGGTGAAGTGAATGCATGACTTTTCATTTGGTTCACTTTATACACCAACAAGCCATGCATTTAGAAGACAATTATGGTGTATTAGTCAGATAATTAATGAAAGAAAGTAAGTGCAGCACCAACCACCGACGAAATGAAACGCCATCATGTTGCTTTGGTTTAATGTAATTATAAAGAGGAAATTACATATAAACGGTAATCACGGTTCTTAATGGTGGAAACAAAGAGAAATAAAGAGAAACTATACTTTGGTCTTGCAACTTGCCACAACATCGTTATTCCACTCTCAGCTCCACCTTTGCACAGCAATCTGCCAATTTGGTTTACAAATGTCACAATTTCTAGTGAGTCATACGAGTGCTCAGGAAACTGAAATAGTAAAAGTGAAAACGACTTATCTGATTGGTCATGTACTGCATCAGACAGAGCCAAATTGTTGATTTCACATAACTATTCCAAACACAATCCCCAGGCTGTTGTTGTTTTTCTCGGTAAATAGTTTCTGCCCTGCTTCCGTTGGCAGCAAAGTAAACATCCGAGCACTGTGTGTTTAATGCACCCCAATGGGACTCGTGGGTGACATTTGTGTGAATCTGGAGAAGAAAGGAGCTGAATGTCGCCCCCTTGCCATTATCTTTAAATACACTCGCTTTTGACAGTGAATCACATAAATAAAACCTAAATAAAACAGAATGACTTGAATCTTGGAAGTGTAGTTAACATTTTCATTCTGGTTAGTTCTTTAAAGTTTGGTCAGTGTTTCGGTTGTTTGCACTTTTACGCTTATTCCTCAAAACGCCAGGAAGAAACACCTTAAATATATGACGATAATTAACGTTCTAAATATGAAACGCCTAACATTCACATCTTCACTTTGATGCCTTTGGTCACCTCCATATTTACACCTGAAATTAGCTTTTGTTTCAAGTGATGACACTTTAGACCCAATTACATGTATTTCTTTAACACAAAAATCAAGGCAACAAGTACAACATCAAGCCGTTGTTACTTCTAGATGTTGTTACTAGTTTAACCTCCATCAGGCTGTGCTGCAGATCAACAATTTTAACACATTGAAAAGAAAATGTGTCCCTGTGCCAGGGACTCCGCCGCAGTGAGGATAAAGTTTGTCTGCAGTGCAGCTAATTTGACAAGAATCCACTAAAGACCCGAAATAATCTGCTCTTCCTCCCGCTGAAAAGTTAATACTCCATCATGACTGCACAACGTTTTATGAGATCTGAAATGAAGAAAGAGACGTTTATCAAATAAATTGCTCTCGTTTGTATAAAGCTGGGGGGCGAGATGTACAAGTGTGCGTTATGGGATGTTATCTGATCCCTAAATGTAAGCAGGGAAACAAAATGCG
The DNA here is from genome assembly GCF_050575085.1 of Anarhichas minor. Classification (NCBI taxonomy): domain Eukaryota; kingdom Metazoa; phylum Chordata; class Actinopteri; order Perciformes; family Anarhichadidae; genus Anarhichas; species Anarhichas minor. Next base: position 11,644,718 of record NW_027466504.1, read on the forward strand.
CACAAATCCCCAAATTAACCAGAGCTGCTTCTGGTGGTGAGGCACTTTGAACAACAAATCAAACCGTGGTCCCCCGGGTGAAATTATATTAGGAAGAGGACAAAGACAAACATCATGCTGTGAATAGAAATGTACAATGGAGTCAAAGGTGAGTGCTCAATACTGCTGGCAAACAGTGGCGGTTTTGGTATGAAATATTTGGTGGGGTCACACAATATCCGGACGCTTTGAGGCAATTTGAGGACGCAATCCAAACATACCATAGATCTATCACACTGAACCACACTCTCACAACTGTGCACGAGTGAGAGGGAGACACTTTGACCACCAACAGCAGAGATGACAAAATTCCAGCCAAATAATGCCATCTATAACCACACAATGACGACATATCTCACCACGCCAACACACCACCAGAGGACAATGTTAAAGAGCTCTCTACATCAAATGTTCCGACTCATGACCAGCAAACGAAAGGTGCATTTGTGCATCAGTTGAGGAACCTCATCCTTTGTAAACATTGTACATGCAAATTCATGTTTTGAATAATGGCTGAAGGCTTCAAATAGGGTTGAGCATGGTCATGGTTCCTTAGCCTAGTCTCCTTAGCTTTACCCTAATGCAAAAACGCAGATGCTGGCAAATAAACGTTTGATTTGTTTTGGTGCATTTTCACTTCACAAAGCAGGTGATCCTTTTAGCTGCGACCAGCATCTCTGTAGCTCTCTTTCTTCCACATACAGGTCAAGGGTGTAAGTGTAAACGCACAGAAAGATGTTACTGCAAACTGCACGTTTACTGTTGGCCGCAGCCATATTGGGTTCAATATGGCTATACCAAGCAACCAAGGGTTCAATATGGCTATACCAAGCAACCAAGGGTTCAATATGGCTATACCAAGCAACTAACGCTAGTTAAATGAGCGTGCAACAAAGTCTCCACAACACACTCCAGGACAAAAACTCAGTGGGCTAGAGTCGCATTGTATACACAGCCATAACCATACATGATGTCTAACCGTTGCTGTTCTCTGATCAAAAGTTGTGTTCCAGGGAACATCGACGTTTCTAATGGCCACTCCAATGTCTGGATAGTTTTTGAGTTGATTCCAGCTGTCTGTATTCATTTGCATGGAGGAGTAATTGTCTGCCTTCCTCCAGCATCCAACAGCCTAACCTCAACCCTCCAGGTGCCGACAGGCCGTGTCTCCATCTTGAGGATGAACCGGACTGAACCCATCCTGAAGGCATTGGCCCTGAGGCCTGTGCTGTCAAAAATACAGCAGTGGTGCTACGGTCATGCCATGAAATGTCAGTTATTTTTCATTGGTGAAGACACGTTAGCCCCACCCCTTTTATTACCGTTTGTTGCGGGCGCCATTAATGGTCCAAGCAAAGTATATTTTTCATTTTACTAAAGAGATCAAATGTTTGTGACATTGTGTGTGTGTGTGTGAATGGTCGCAGCTATCACAAATGCACACTTCCTGTTATGTTCCTATAGTATACCTGAAGTTCTGCTTTCTTTCTTTTATATTTGAATTGATTTTACTTGAGCATGGTATGTTTTGCAGGATTTACCAGCTTCAGATTGAAACACATTCACGAAGCTTCACTCCAGCTACAGGGCACACCTCTGCATACAGATGCTCCCTGTACGTCAGCTTCCATACCAGGCTCATGGAACAAATGTCGCACCTTGCCCTTTCGGTTAATGCACCACCCCCAGCACACCTCTCGCCCATGTAATGAGCCCTGGAAGAAAACAAATCGCACTACGAGAGAGTGAGCAAGTTGATGACTAATGATTGTAAATCCATTCAGAGGAGATAAACACTGTCCCAGTCAACTGCCTGCCCACAATCTAAGACAGCGCCCAGCTTTGTCAAACGTAGTCATGCGCAACCGAATATTAAACACCGAGGGTGTCTTGCTGACAGCAGCCTGGCTGCGCACCGTTATCCAGTTGCCTTATTATACTGGATAAATCCTCTCTGTGTCGAGCTCCATGCCTGGATTTTAAGACCTAATTTAATTCCAGCTATGTGCAGCTCTGGGGCAGGCCGTGTGTTTTAGAGCTCCGACGTTACAAGCGTGATGAAGTCTTCTAGCAGGAAAGCCTGCAGAACAAATGTGCTGTGATTTTTCTTTCTCTTACCTCCAAAACCCTCACAGAGATAAAATGACACAATCATTAAATTACAGAAAGGTTTTCATTCACACATTTGTATTCATGTAATTCAGGGCTGCCTGTTCAGTGCATCTAATTGGATCTAAAGACAACACATACAGTAAGAGTGGAGACCTCCTAAAGAGCAGCCCGTGTTGCCACACTGGTGCAAAAAATGTTCACAAATGATTGCAAACAGAAGTTCGAGAGGAGGAGGAAATATCTGCGGACCATGTATGCTTTGAATAAACTGCATTGTGCACGATGAGGCAACATTCCAAGGCGGCATAATACAAATGGGGAAATAGTTTATTTGCATCCATCCTACTGCCACAATTCATCCATCCTCCTGCCAGCAAATACAATGACATTGTTTCTGAGACAGCTGGGTAATGTTCTAGTCATCAACCCCCCCTGACAACCACATTCCTGCCAAAACACTGAGCACTGAGACTGGATAGAAGCCATCCGAGTTCAGACCAGTGTGGGAAAAAAGAAGGAAATACAGAGATAACTTTTAACAGTGAGTTTAAACAGAAAAATGAATGACGCTGTGTCACCGACATAATGGAATAAACAGAAGAAAGAAAGCTCTGCTTTGGTCTGACGTTGAAGTTTTATTAGGTCCAGTCGAGGTCAACTTAAAGTCTGCTATGTTGAGAATATGGAGAAATGACATGTACATGTCATGTACAGCTAAAGTTAGATTATGTACCACACCTAAAAAAAACAAACAGATAAAAACACACAAAAAGAAAATCAGGCATCTTGGAAGTAGGAGTCCAGTTCCTCCGTCATCTCAGCCAAACCCTGCGAGGTGTTTGCTGCCGACTCTCCAGTAGCACCGGATCCTTTGGCGGACGGATTTTCCTGCGACTTATGAGGAGTGTCCGTCTCTCGCTTGACGTCCTTGCCTCCTCCCAAAGCTTTCTGACTCTCTATAAAGTACTGGTTGGGATGATTGAGCGAGAAACTGGCTTCCTCAATCTGCTCAAGGAAGTAAAGAAAACACAGGAGAGGAAGGACAAGGGGAAAGGAGAATGGACGTCAGAAGAGGCAGGTTGGTGGCATATTGATTGATTGATTGGATGTTATGAGATGGTCGTGTAACATCTGCTTCATTGGGGACGATGTGGAATGGTTTGCTAATTTATTAACAATGATGAGGACAGCAGGCTTTCATGGCCAAATTAGCGTTCTAATTGAGTGAAAAGATGAAATGCCCTTTCAGGAAATAAAATGTCAAAATCATGTAAATGATTATGATTATATATATATATATCTCATACTGTATTAGACAGTTTGTAGTTTTTGAAGTTGATCTTGTAAAATGTTCAGCAGAGTCGCAGTAGTTTACACAATGGTGTTCCAGGTGAATGGGTGTGTTTGAATGTGAATTTATAGGAAACGAGCCAACACCTGAAACATGTCTTGCATTTAAAGTCACAAGTAAGAATGCTTTGAGTTTTCTCTAAAAACGAGGACCTTGAGTGTGACTGAAAGGGATGATGACTCAAGCATCCAAACTAAAACAGATTAAATTAAACAAGTGTCCATGGGGGACTAAAAAGATCTGAACGCTATAATAAACCTATGAAAATTAAGTAGCTGTGACAGCCAGCTGATGGCGGAGGTGATGACAGTTGTGGGTCTCTCCTGAGGACCAAACCCCCGTCTCTGACAAAAGGTAGCCCAGTTACACCCGGCTTCTAATCAAATCTGCACTTACGTTGTGCGTCAGCTCAAAGTACTTCTGGCACGCCAGCTGAAAGTGCATCCCTTTAACCAGCTCCAGGATCTGAGACAAAAAGAAGGTAGACAGTAGAAAGAATGAAGGAACTGGCTTACAGTACATGGGACTATTTTCTTTCCCCAAACTGTTAAACCGTAGATACCGACACAGTACATTTACACACGATGATGTCAAGAGATCTTTGCAAAGAAAACAAATCACAGGCTTATTTGGGCTACTTTAATATTCATGCCCTGATTCAACTCTTTGTAGAATCACCGTTGGCAGCGATTACGCCTCATCGTACATCTCGTACAATTTTTGGGATTTCCTATTTTTTTTTTTCTTTCTGGTTTTCTTAAGCTCTGCAAAGCTAAAAAGATATGTTGAAGCCTTCACATAAGACTTCTCACAATCTGGTACTACACTAAAAGCACTGGAGTGTTGGCGACGGCATATTCAGGGTAACTCACCTGCTAAAATATCAATCCAAAGGTCTCCAAAGGTCTCCAGAGAGAGAGAGAGAGAGAGAGAGAGAGAGAGAGAGAGAGAGAGAGAGAGAGAGACACTCTGTGGAACCTGCCTGTTTTTGGCTCTTTCATTATTCCCTATATCCCTGAAGGCTGCCTGCAGCGTGATACTGCTACAAGCATGCTCATCACCGGGGCTGGTTTTAGATCAGTGATGAGCGCTTCTTACTTTATGCCAAAATGATGCAGTTTTTATTATTTTGTTTACTGGAATACCAGGAACATTTAGCAAAATATGCACACAAAACTCACATTAAAACAAGTAAACACTAGCTGTGTTGTGATTTGAGTTATTTTTCCTCTAATGCAAAAGGAGAAAAATATCACAGTGGTACCACAGCAGTGTGATATTTTTACTCACTGGTGTGGTACCTCCCTTCACTAAGTACTTCCTCTCCAATTAGTGGGGTTTATTCTGGACTGGAAGGTTCTCAGGGGATTAGAGAAACAGCATGCCGAACATCCACACTAGATCATTCTAGAACAGTCTTTACATTGCAGCTCATGCAGAAATAAACCTCTACTGTGGGAAGATATATCAGAAACTAATAAATGCTTTAGGATAAACATTTTTTTATAAACATACATGCGATAAGGGGAGAAATGTCGCCCGTTAGAAGCAGATAGCGCAGGCTAGAGGGCCGTCTGAGGCCCACCCTAGACAGGACGGCACCCACCTGACTGATCCCACTGGGAGACACTTTGTAGACCTGAAGCTTCTGCTTCAGCAGTTCTGGGTCACTGTGACGGAAAGGACAGCCTAGAAACACAAAGTTAAAATGTATTACAATGAATCAACGCATAGATTAACAGTTAACATGGCACATTACTTGTTTCACTGATGGGGGGGGGGGGGGGGGGGACTGAAATAGTCTGTCATTAAAAAGATCAGCATTTAGAGCCTCACATGCAATCTCCACTATCAGTTGTGTCAGTTTCCATGCAAAGTACTTGAAGTAAAAAGCCTGATAATGGCAGCTGAGTGGCTCATCACACGGGTAATGGCTTCTTCCGACAGTCATCAACTCACCATGATGGTCGCCTTGGCTGGGTGGGTTTGATAAAATCACCTTCATGCAACTGTAGGGGGTGTAGTCTGTTCGCTTGCCTTCTTTGCCAAACATGTGGCGCACGCTGTAGGCATATGCTTTGTCAAACTAGAGGGGAAGAGAGCGAGGAAAGGAGACAGGAGACAGAGGCATTAGTGGTGATGAGAGCGCGAGAGGCACAAGGTTGGGGTGAAAAGAGACATGGTCGTACGTCATGTCACTTCTGACGGGGTGTTTTCCTCAATGAAATATGGAGCGATTAGAGAGAACCTGCTGTACAGGTGTCGTCACACTCCAGATAGCTGAATTATGGATATTCTTTCCATTTTAATTGCTTTTGACCCTTATCCTGCAGAGCACTTTGATACAACATGAACAGTGTGTTTTAAATAGAAAAGGACCTCCCAATACAACGTAGCGGTATCTACTCCTACCTCACTTTTAAAAAAGGTATTTTATTAGAGTATCTTCATTTTAAAACTACCGTATACGACTACGCCGCATCCCAGAGGGAAGTGTTGAACATGTTCCTCCTCTAGATCTATTTGACAGCTATAGTTCCTCATTATAAGATATTTTTCATTTCATTTAACTAACTGTCCCAGGCCCAAAGAGAACATTATCCAATGTGTCTCAAGAAAGACAAAGCAAATGCTAAAGACAGAAAGAAATGGAAACACATTCCAGTAGTTTGTGTTCTTATTTCTTTGCCCATCTCAGCATCATTGGAGGGGGCCTGACCTTTTGGTTGAGAGACAACTAACTAAGTTACAGTCAAACTATGTGAGTCACTGATTTAATAGCTGGGAAAAAAAGTTACATGATCTCTCAAACAGCAAACACGAGTAAACTGTATTAATACACTTTAAAAGTGCCAGACATCTGCAAACCGTCACACCATCTTCTGTCCAGGTTGTTCCGAACCAGAACTCCCTTCAGACTTCCTATCGGGGCTCACGCTACACACTCTTCACAGTGAACTTCTTCTCTACGTACAGCGCTCGTGTGCAACCACTAAACGTGATTTACAGGGACCCTGCCTCTAAAAATCAAACAGTAAAATACCAACAGTGTGCTGCGACAGTAGCAGAACACGATCACCGGGACTGCTCCCATCATAACACGTAAATGTTGCAATAAAACCCTTGAACTTGCTAATGTGACAAGCTGCAGCGGCAATTCACAGAACCATAAAGGCTTCTTGAAGTACACTAAATCAAATATTAATTATGTGAAGCGCGGGAGGATTCAAGAGGCTGTTTCCTGATTTAAGACCCCCCTACTCTATTAAAACTCATCTTGGAACTCCACCGGCACTAAAGTGTGTTTAATATGCATTATGTGAAATAATTAGGACATAAAAAGATCCTATGTGGTCTAAAAAGAAGTGATACTAAGAAATGATGAACTCTCACTGAGGTGGCCCGACTTTATTCTTATTTTGCTAAAAATGGAGATTAAAGTCACAAGAACAGATTATCGACAAACTCTCTCTTTCTTAAACCCTGAGATCGACCAAAAATAGATTTCAGACATTTTGCCGTTTTCTAAAAGACATTCGATTTGTCCTTAAAAAAACTGAATCCAGATTCCCGTCAGAATCGGACGCGCTACAATGCAGCCTGCAGTTTGTTCACAACTTGTCCTATTTTTACTCGCATTGAATGCAACCCCTCTAAAAATATTCACAACGTGTTCCCACACTCCAGCCCACACTTCAGATAATCCTGGATCTACTCTACTGTGGGTTTCTGAATTCCCTCAGTTTGGAGGTCAGCCGTGTTAGAGAGAGTCTGCACACAAGCACACAAGCACACAAGCGGCATTAAAAGAGGAGCAGAGCCGCCGCTCCTCTGGTGCACATCTTGGCTCACGGGGCTTCGTCACTGTAACATCCCCCCACACTGCAGGACACATTCACAGAAACCTGAGGCGATGGAGACAGAGAAATAGGACACAATCAAAGGGATTACGTACGCGAGTGTGCGTGCGAGTGTGTGTGTAAACTTGGCATGGCTTCTTAGGCTCCGTCAGTCCACAGTGACTGATGTGCCTGCAGCTCAGATTCCTCTTACATGTAATACCATTCAAACAAGTCCCGTTTTAATCTGCACTACAGGCTTTTTTTTGGAACCTAACAACAATAAAAAGGTGAGAGACTATGAAACACTGCCAGTGTGCTCGAGTTAAGAAGTTTGATGTTCCACACAATGCACCGGTAGATCTTTAAACTAAAAGACAATGGAGACAAATTAGAACTGCACAGTACTTAAAACACTGAGGCGCTGCAAACCCTAAACGTTGCGCTGTGCAGCCACTAAAAGAGCTTAACGTCATTAGGGGAAAAAACTAAAAACATTCCATTAACTTTTGTTTTAGACGTCAATCATAAAATGAAAGACAGCTGCAGGTTTCGTGTCCTGGTCCTGTGCATGCTGGCTCACTATGCCGGTTCAGACATAGTTCACACTACATGACTTTAGCCCTGATTCTCCCCTCTCTCTCACGGTTATGGAGCTTCCCGACAAAAGCCTCAGATGTTCAAAGATGTGAGCCACGAGGCTCGCGGCTGCCTCTCAGACGCATTCCAGATATCTGGCAGCCTACACATCTGGATACATCTGGATACGTCGGGGAACTACAGCCAACGAGAGCCGGGACCAAAGGTTGAGGGGGAGGTCCTGGCGGATGGGTCGCCTCGCCTCTAGCCTACCTGTATACGAGATAAGGTGACGTATTGGTCGATATTCGGTTTACTTAATGAATGTCAAGTCGCTGAAATAGTAAAGACGTCCCAATTAATTCCTAAATCCTAATTTAAGAATGACGGCAACATCTGGTTAACGTTGCCTCTCTTGTCTGCCTTCAAGAACAAAAGTGAAGTGAAAAGTGATATTGTGTTTATGCAGCTGTTTGCTACTTTCAAATGTACTGAAAATACCAGTCATACAAAAACAACATGGTGTATATTTGTAACCACACTTTCGAGCATTTAATAGAAAGTGTCATCTGATAAAAGCCCTCCATTGTTGAAAAAGGACCCCAGAGCAAAGCAAAGCTAGAGCAAGAACAATGGCGTCAGTTAGTGGAAATTAATTAACCCGAAGTTAACATCTGTAAAACAAGCAGTCCTACCCCGAGGGCAACACAACCCGCTGAAATGTGGTTCAAACAGACACTCTCGCTAACTTCATGTGGCAAAAAAAAAAAATGGATAGATCAAGTTGATTTCATCAATCCCCCCCCCCCCCCCCCCAGTCTAATATTACACCGCTCTCGTCCTCCGGGCCTCTCTCTCTCGGCATCGCTGCCTCCCATCTTTTTCCTCCGTGCCTGCCGCATACTAATGAGCAGGCTTTTTGTGCAGCACGCCACAAAGTGCAGTCCCCGAACTTAACACATACATCACTGTGAGAGCAGCGATCTGTTCAGCACCACTCTGCCGTGGAACAAGAGCCGGGCGTTGTGCACACAGCCCATCACGCTTCCTCCGGGAGCTCGTACATGGGAACCAAAAGAGGGGCCGCAGCGGGAATTCAATGTACCGCAGCCGCCACGAGGCTCTTACTGGGGGGGGGGGGCCAACGGCAGATTGGAGGGCTGGAGAGAATGGATAGACTCGGCTTTATTAGTCTAGAAATGCACTTTAACAGGCGTCGGTAACAAAGATGCACAAAAAGGGGTGACGGGAAATCTTTAGATGGCTCGACTAAATGTCTGCACACAAACAAAAACCCTCTTTCTGAATTTAGTCTTTAGAGAGTAAACAACTCAGAAATAACTGCCCTGACGTCAAACATGTTCTGCTGCTGCAGTGCGAAACCCTTTCAAAGAGCTCCACAAATTACCGGGGGTATTTTTGTTTACTTTCATCTCGGATTAGTAATGCAGCAACCTTGTTCGTTCTCAGTATCGTTGGGTGCTTGAATACAGGTGGTCATTGCAGTCAATAGGTACACCAGCAGGATACTCATTTCCACAATTATACAAGGAAAGTGTATTTTTAGAGGCAGGGCCCCTGTCACTTTTAATGCTTCATACTCAAAGTATGAAGGGAGTTTTGGTTTGGAACAACCTGGACAGACCATATTGAGGTTAAATAGTATTAACACAGTTCACTTGTTTACTCCTCGACTTTGAGTTTTGCTTTTTGAAGGTTTTTCCAGTGAGATACATTTTTGAAATGAGTTCTTTTGCACGGGCTAAGAGATGTGAAAAACCTTACAAAGGGACAACACATCTGATGAACAGCTAAATACATGAAGGACTCCCTGTGTGTCTTTGTCTGGTCAGAACTATTTGATGCGTCTTCTGATTACAACAGAAACTGGGGCCCCAAGATCTCCCACCGCTTTGTCTGGCTGCTGCAACACATGTCGCCGGACTGGAAAGAGTGCAGACCGCCCGGAGCAACATGGCAGCCATGTTATCTACTACTACTCCCAGTAATTATCTAAAAGACAACACGGCTCGGGGATTAAGGCCACACACACACACACACACACACACACACACACACACACACCTCTGAGCCAGATCACTGCACCGGGTCTCTTTTTAACTCACAATTAAATGATTTCTTGGCACTCACCTTGCACCCAAAACTGCAACACACTGTGTGTGTGTGTGTGTGTGTGTGTGTGTGTGTGTGTGTGTGTGTGAGATTAAGCAGTGTTTATCGCCGCAGGTCAGATGGTCGATATTTACATAAGCTTTTACTTTTCAAATGTACGGTAGAAAATAGAAATAATTATAAAAGCAGCTCAAGTGATAAGACAAGATCACATGTTTTACTTTTATACACGCATATTAAAAGTTCTGTAATAAATATATCGACCATTTCACAGTTGTGGAACGTTAACAGCCCAAATGTGTCAGTTTATTTCCTGTTGGAGTGCAAGAAATACTGAATATAGAAGAAGGAAGGGTCGTTACGTCACTGTACTCACATTGGTGCCAAGCCGGCAGTATTCTACATGCATTCAAGAGTTATTGATATTTAATAAGAGTCAGGAGGGCGAATGTTAGACAGCTTTCTCTATTATTGTCAGGAGGTGGCACTAATTTGCAAAATGTGATAACGTTACGCCTCTCTAAATCTGGACCTTTGTACCGGTAGTTGTTACTTTGTTCGTCAATGAACCGAGTCAGCATTTACACTTTGTTCAGCTAACGATAGCCAGACACATCTCTGTTGAAACGTCCAACACTATGTGTATGTGTATGTTCATTTGAATTCATTGATTCTCAATTAGCAGATTGGTCCATCAATCAAATCAACAAATTGTAACTTCATCATTTTTGGGAATTGTATTTTGTTTTTGCAACTATATACGATGGCACAGAATGAGGTTCACTCACTGGAATTGAAAGTTAATTTTCTCGATATCTCGACAACGAACTGGCTGCACTGAGGATGGAGCATTAAAAATAAAATACTCAAAAACCAGAGTGAAGTTTGAATCTTCCATATCTCACTCAGACAGGCCAGCCAAGGCACACAGAGATGCTGTAACAGTCTGTAGTGTTCACGGTAAAGTCACATCTGTGAAGGCAAACTGATACAAGCCTAATTATCTATAGAACAGTTATTCTCTTGACAGCGTGGCTGTAACATAGTTCACAACTGTTAAATAAATGCTGGTGCAGTCCAGACTCGTTTAGAATAGAAATAATATATATATAATATAAATATATAAATATTAATATTTAAAGCATTAGAACAATGCACAGGATGAAATTCTATCTGCTCTATGTGAACTGGTCCATCAGGTGGAGTATCCTGTCATCTCCTATTCACATCAAGAGAAGTGATTCTCTTCATGTAAAACAAACCGTAATGTCTTTACTGCGTCTCGCTCTTCTATTGAGAGACACGACATCTGAGACCACGAGCACTTAAGTCTTCATTAGCACTGAGTGCATGCAAATAATGCTACCAGGGACATTTATTCCTCTCAATACAGCTTTGATGGGGTCACGTCATCGCGAATGAACCAGCACCGCCCATTTAGGCGTTGAATGGCACTATGGCGGTGTAAAATAGTGTTTGCCAAGCCGCCGCAGTCTCTGTAATTGATGGCAGAGACTTAACATTTAACAGGACGTTCAGCAGTCAAACATAATACCGTAAAACACATTCATAGCATTCATGTTGTCAGCATTACCTTGTCAGCATCCACTTTGCCTCGTATGAACTCCGACCTCCAGAACTGCAGCGCCTGCTCCAGGGAGAGGCCGATCCCTTTGAGGAAGAGGCCGTACTGCATGCGGCCGCCGTGGCGGAGATGGTGGTTCTCTCGGAGGGACTGGTGGAGCTGCCTCATACAGAGCGGGAAGGACTTTCCCGAAAGCTGGAGGCGGACAACAATACCACTGTAATCCATCTGTACGTGTGAATATCTATTCTTATATTTGATTTCATATCTTCTTTTTGACCCTAAAGTGGCACTAAATACACTTTACTTTCATTCCTAGCTCTGTGCCACTAGAATAACTACACAAACCTTATTATACGCTTTACGCCACACATTCCTCGGGCTAAATGGCAACTTAAACTTGACATTTAAGGAGTCGACGGTCAATGACACTTACTGAATCAATTTGATCCAAGGAGATTTTCCCAACATTCTTCTGGATGCTGTAATCCTGTCCCACGTAGGCATGACTAAAACAAAAATGCATTGTTACAAAATATCAGGACTGTGACAAATAAAACCATTTTAGAAGCAATCAGGGCCATGAAATCCGATTAGATATTAGTTCACTCAATGTAATCAAAGTAAGAGCTGACATTGAAGACTCGACGCAATCATTTTTCAAAGGTAAATATAAAACATCCGCTGTAACCTCCCGTCACATGAATGTAAAACTGCCGCCATCAGGAGATGTTTAAATCGATGACTTTGGCAACCATTGAGTCCTGCATGGCAGTGCTTTACTCCACATTGTGCTCCCCCTACCGAAGAGATTAGTGGCCAGCCCACTAATCTGAAAACTCTGCCCACTAATCCCCCACCAACAATCAGGCAACACGACTTCTTCCACCCGTATATTCATATTCTTACTTTTATCTAAAGTGAGATAAACACTAACTGTGTTCTGAGCTGCTCTCCTTTGCCATTGAAGCTCAACTCAACACTGTTGCTTATTGAGCCTCTATTTCATGCAAACTCGAGTGCTCTTGCTGAACGGTAACTTCGGCATCTTTAAGCCTGGAGCCTATTTCCCCACGTTTGTGTGTCTAGTGGGGACAAAGATTCTTAAACCGGTCCAGTATCGAGCAAAACTGCCTGCAATGTAATCCTTCCGGGTAACACCATCATTGCACAACAACTAACAATAATAACATAATATAATATACAACAACAACAACAACAACAACCAGACCGGATGAAGCCAAAGGTAAAGAAAAACATTATATTTCTCTGTCGTTATTTCCATAATGTTGTCAATCTGAGCCTGTAAGTAACAAAAAGAAGCTCATTTATTGGCCGCAGATTGACGCCGAGTGGCCCAAAGTTATTACATTGCAGCCCGTTTTGCGGCTTCAGCGTTTTCCCTCAATGCTGGACCAATTTCAACAGCTGCCAGTCACTTGCTCGTCAAATGCCTCCGCGATGGAAAGCCGCGTCACCAGCGTAGCTACGTCGTTACCACACCAACACATGCATCCAGGCTGGTGTGTGGACACACTGATCCCATCTGATCGCTTGCAAACAGCAGTGCGGTTCGTTGCTTTTTTTTGTTGATGGGTAAAATTTTAAATATTGCAACTGATGACAAAAGAAGATGCCGTTTTGGTGAAGTACTTAAATGAGGCAACGGGCTTCTGAGGCTTGCGTTTAGCATTTTGGTTAAAACCTAAAAACCTCCAACGCACCGACATAAGCAACAGCTTTTACTGCACCAGTCCAGAAAACTAATTGCACTTCGTCCACTTGACATGCTGATCACATTCGCTCACAGCACGACTTTAAGCAGGTTTCCAAACAATATTGAATTTGGCTCATGCGGGGTGTACACTGAGCTCTATTTAATCTATTACTTTTACCATTAAAATGCCCCTTTGCATTAAACTATTATAAAATGAATGAAGTAATCCATCGCATGGCCCCAACACTCAACAACCAACACAGAGATACAGCACAGTGCATGAGAAGCATTAGTCCTAAATATTTTGAGACAGTTACTGTAACAATAGGAATAGACGACGCTGCACACGGAGCCAGGCAACACAAATACCCACAACATCTGGACTTCACTACAAGGACAGATTGGGTTTACTCAGACCAGCCACAAGCTGCCGTTCTTTGGTGCCAAAGATCAATCCTGCTAAATCTCTTCTTCTTCTTTTCTCCAAGCGGAGTCCTGGCAAAGTGGCAGCATAGTTATTAATCCTGCCGTTGCTTACCTGAGGTGGTTAAGGAGCGGTTGGAGCCGTTCATCAGAATGCACTGCTGGTAGCGAGCGGGCTGTCAGCTGCAGATGAGATGGACATCACATGAGTAATGCTAGAGAGTGCTTCTCAAAAGGTCAGCCCAACACTGCAGGGTGAGTACAAATATGAAGTACTTCACAGAACAAAATGTAAATAAAGCTACATTAACTTAATTTACTATTTCTTTAAAGTCATTATTATATGACCCCATCCTGGAACATCTGTATACGCCCCCCTGATCCTGATGTTTGGTTTTCCTGTCTCAGTTAGAAGTGAACTTTTCAGCTGAGAGTGTGACTGGATGTTCATCCCTCTCAAACAGAAAGCTTTACTTTGTTTAATTGCTTCATGAACATGGACTCCAATCAGCAAACAAGCACAAGTCCACAGTCGAAATCACTTCTACGACTGCCACACACACAAGCTTCATACAGCCACTATATTTCTGTTGTTTTCTGCTAAAATGAACAGCCAACCAATAATAAGAGTGATATGGAGAAGCAGCTTTCAATTTCATGCCTTTTTAATGACACATTCTCTGCGCTGTCCCCGCGTCGTCCCCAGTGGGGGTAAATAACCATTATAGCAACACACAAACAGTCACAACGGCACAGTTACAAGCAAAATTGTTTTGGAGCATTATTCCATTCCAACAGTTAGTGGTCCGGATAATTAGCAGGAAATGGGAGAATGGCAGAACTGGTCCAAGTTGCTCTTTTTTAGTTGCTTTTCCTATTGTAATTTGGAGAAGATGGTCCTGCTGTCTGTCCCATGATGGAGGACATGTGTTGAAGCAAATCAAGTGCATGTTGCCCACTATGAAAACATTAGTGCAGCGGCAACGACTTTCTATACTACGCCAAGGACACACAATCTGGCATCCAATCAGGCTTTGGACTCCAGACCGGGTTCTGCAGCCAGTGGAGTCCTGAGAGGATTCTTCACAGAACTCGCCCACAATAAACAGTTTACCTTCTCTCTGTGAAGGTAAACGCACATCATCAGAGCAGCAGGCCAAGATGCTCTGCATGCATTGTGAGATGAGTGAGCTACATTAAAAACGACTCACTAAATCACTATTGTGTATTAAATCGAGCACATTCAGGTAGTGAGTTTTAAAGGAGAGCTCCGATAGGCTGTTTAGATCTCTGGCTAAACAGAAGCCGCTCTTTGTCATGAACACGGGCGACACACTGATTGAAAGTGACGACACAGTTAAATACAAAAAGGGTCGAACAACAAAACCAAAAAAAAACAAAAAAAAAACGCTCCTTTGTTCAAACTGCCGAATCATTTTCTCAGAACAAAGCAATGAGCTGCCGGCTCTACGGTAGACTCAAAGCGCTGCTTTGGAAAGCCATTGAGACCGGCGTCTCTTTGGACCAGATGATGCATGACGCACACTAGAAACATCGTCACCGTGACATCGTTTCCCACTTGAGAGCACGTACAAGTCATAATTAAAACAAACGCATCTATGAGATCTGGGTTAAGACTGTTTGTGTTATGTGTTGGTAAAAAAAGAGTGAATTATCTATTCTGTGACACATGCATGACCAGTGCAGAAGTGTTATGATACATGTTAATTTTGCAATATAGCATATAGGTGTACTTTGGACAAACTGGACTGAAGACCTGCAGTGGTTTGACCCGTCAGAGGGATCAGGTCTAATAATGATGAGACCACTTTCAGCAGAAGGCGGACGTGTTATGGAAACACTGATCCCTCATGTCGCTCCGACATTCCAATCAGAACATTAATGATTCGCTGGCCTTTACACTGACTTCTTCTATCATTTCTTCTGTGTCTGTGAGTTGCATATATTTTAGATTTCTTTCATCTCAGTAATGATGCTGAAGTCTATTCATAAACCTTTAGTGCCACTGCTCGTGCTCGTTGAGCATGCTTGTGCCTGTTCTCTCGTCAGGATGCCTCACCACGGTGTAACGATGGTTGTCTCCTCACGTGTTTCATAAAGGACGCCTCTGGACCTGGAAACACCATGTTCCATGTCCCTCAGGGCATTCAATGCACGAACATGCTGGTATTGTGCCTTCACAGACCCCCCCCCCCCCTTCAAAGCCCTTAAAAAAAGCATCATGCCCGCAGGGAGAATGAGCACTTTTCATACTAGCTGTCCCCGTGTCAACATGTGTGCAAACTTATTTGAACCTCGCATTTCTCCAGTTTCCCTTTAAGGCCCTGAAGGCAACAACCACGGTTCTAACTCCAGATATAGGACAGGAGGTGTGATGGTGAGGGGGAGATTTTTCCTGGCACACTGTGGGCCTCTTAGGACCAATTTAGCATCATTTAAACTCCACAGCATACCTGAGCATTGTTGATGTGTACCCATCATCTCATTTTCTAATAAAGTGGTCAAATATACACACACACACACATTTCTTTTTGAGCGTTCTGCGATATCATTATTAACTCTTGTGTGAAACAGTGAAGAGCTTCAAACACTTACTGCGAGAGCTTTAGACAGCCGGGTGCGGAAATCGTTGAGAACAATGGTGACGATGTCCTGGTGAGGGATGTACACGTAGCCCGCTTTCAGGTACACTTTCCTTGTTCGCACGAGATCCAGGGCATCCTGAAATGGGACCTTTAAAGAAAAACAAAAACATATTTTAAATAATGAATGCATTTAAAAGATATAGATGTTAATACTCTGAATGCGTAGTGAATGTCAGGATGCTGAGGCCCACACTTAGCTCTGTGTATTCTAGTGATGTTATATAAAGGCAGTGTGATGATTTACATGCTCTTAACAAATACTGCAACGTAAATTCAAAGTCAAGGCCATCGTATTTTCACCTCTCCTTTCATTTTGTAAATAAGACAACTGACGACTTAAATCCATTCAACTGTGAAATGATATGAAGATGATCTGAATCAGTGTTTTACTTCAATGCTAAAGCTACAATGTGCACTGCCCTGGTGCTCCTGGCAGGTTCACTTTACACAGTATGAGTTAATCTAATGAGAAAGCTTCTGTGGTAATTAGTCCAAATTTAGCATCCGACAAAAAGCAGAAGTCACTACAATCCAAATCTGTGGATTTACAAAACTTCATGTATTGCCAGAAGGATAAAAGTGTTTCTGTAAATGCTCCCCATCGCATTTGACACCGAGTCACACTGTGAGAGAAAAGTGTGTGATCTGAGATGTAACGTGTAGCGACAGTTGATATCTTCAACACACCTCTGAATGAGACCCAAATTATACTGACAAAGGATTCATTTATCCAAGTAATCATCTAGTTTGTTATACATTGGTTTGAAATCACCTTAACAAAGGGACGACTCCGTAGATTTAGCATTGCAACTCCATAAAGTTGGGGGACCAACAGGGGAGAGTTTAAAAAGGAAAAGTCCAGTCTGAAGCAGCAGACCTCCAAACAGACACAGAGACAGACAGAGAGAGAGAGACAGAGAGAGAGAGAGAGAGAGAGAGAGAGAGAGAGACAGAGAGATGTGAGTAACTCACTTTGTAGACGTCCTGCTCCTCCACAGTGATTCCACTGACGGTGTAACTGGAGTTGACGAGTTTATCCCGCAGAGTCTTCTTCTCCTCGACACTAATCTGAAGAGTTATTGATGACAAAGGTGAGTGTCAGTGAAGAGCAGCAGAGGCTTCGCTGTGTCCGTGTTAATACAGTGAAGGCTGAGGCTGGTGGGAGCCAAACATCATTTATCAGGTACAGGTGTCGTTCTCCTCCTTGCTTCACACATAATGCGTTGATGGATTATTAAAAGAGTTGCTTTTTCATTTTCCTCCTTCAAATATGCATCTCTGTTTTAGAAAACCTGCCTCGGTTCTTGAACTTAATTGGGTCTGAAGACTCACTTAAAATGAAAAGAGAAACTAAACACACTTATTATTCACATTTGATGAGGAGTACTGTGACTGTTAAAAATAGCATTGATCGACATTTATCACTTCTGAAATCTCATTTGATCACAAATACATTTTTTTTGCCACAAAATTAGAGCACAAAAAAACAACTCTTTCAACATTTAAACTTTTAAATCACCATTAAAGGAAACCCTTAAGATTCACGTGTCTTAAATCGATCAAACGGCTCCATCTAGTGGAAATACAATTCAGCACTAATGTTACTTTTCCTTCTCTTGGTTAGTTTCTATTATACATTTTGAAGGTTTGTATAGAAATACATATTTTACAGACGCTTTCAGATCAGTCCACAAGCCTTTACATTCACAGATGTGGCCAGATGTGAACCAAAAAAAGCACCGGAGGTGAAAATAATATTGTACTTTTGTTTTAGCAAAAATGAACCTTTTGAGTTTACGTACATTCAATTAGAAAACAGGCTTTCAAAATATGTAAACAAAGACATACTCACAGTGTCGTACTGCAGATTATTTCTGTGAAGAAATTCAAGCTTCTGTGGCGGATACAGTTCATTGAAGCGGTAGCGGAAAAGATCCACTTCCTGTTGTATAAACCACCGCCTCAGATCCTCCCTTTACAATTCAATTGGAAATAAACATTCAGTTTGCATTATTTTTTTATTTTATTACATTTGATTTGACAACAAACTCACTCACTTACTACTGAACTTACGTTTGGCAGTAGGCCAGTCTGAGGATGAAGTGGGAGATGTGGTCCTTTCTGCGTTTCTCATGTTCACTCAGTCCAGCCTGAGGTTTCCTGTCATCCTTACCGGGTGAAAGCAGGTACAGAATGTTTAAAGATATAGTTGTTTTCATTATTCACTACTTCTTCAGAACTTTTGTCGTGCTGTGTATAATCTTAGCTGTGAGGTCAAATTCAAATAACAGATGTATTAAATGGAGTTTTGTGGCTCTGCATACATAACAGGTACTGCAGTGATGCTTACACTACCTGTACTCCATCTACAGTGACTTTGGCTCAAGTAATTCATTTGTAGTTTGCAAAGCAAGCAGCCAACTGTATGCCTCTGAGATCAGTTAGTTTGTGTTTTGATACTGCCATTCACTCGCTTTACAGAAGATGTCGTCATTTTCATGGATTATCATCTTCACTGTCAGTCAGGTGAACGATTATGAAATAATTTGAGGTTCACAAAAATGCTAACAAGTCAATTTTACCTTGTTTGAAGCTGTACTACAGAATCAACCGGAGCCATAGAAGTCAATGCTGCAGATCAAGCTAAATACATCGCACCAGCCACAGGCGTGTTTTACTAACGGGCGTTTCTGTTATTCAGCCTACCGCCATTGATATATACAAGATGGTCAAAATAATTGAACTACATGCCTGTTTAACAGTACAGATCAGTTGTATTAGTCTGCATGGGTTTTGGCTCTCTGTACCCAAATAAACTGGCATCTGATTGCAGTTTAAGGCGACCACCAGCACAATGGAGTACAGTGTGCAGCAATAACTGCCGACATACACGTATATGGTGGATGATTGCAGAGTGATACATGACGTCATGTTCCCAAAACCTGCATGCAGGGTTGAACTTTTTTTTTTTTTAAACCGGCACTCTGCTGGTGCTCACTTTGAGCCCTGCCTGCATGAAAGTAAAGCTTTGGTAAACTGTCATGACGAAATCTCTTCATGATGAAGCTTTAAGACTCATGACAGGTAGTAAATGTAGCACTGCTAAACATACTCACAGCGTCTGGTCTGTAAGGAAAGTTCAGGGCTTTAGACTCAGAATCCAGTTTCTTTTTGTACTGTTCGGACAGCTTCACGCAGCTCACGCCCAAATTCTCAATGGTCTTCAACACTGCGGTGGCAATAAAAGAACACAGTGTAAATATCAGGCATTTTTTGAACACATTAAAAAAATGCTTTTCACAAAAGCAGAGAAAACGCAGCATACAGAAAATGCCAACAGCTCAAAATATCATCAGACGAGCACGAGACCCAGGTCTTACGTTTCAGCCGATCCACAGCAAATGCCTCAAATTCAGTGAGACAGATGTTTTCCAGAGGTGGCTGCCCGTAGAACTGCAGAGGATGTCCATAGAGCTCCGTCTGAGAGTTGGTGATGAACTTCCTTCTTCTGCTGGTAAACTCCATGGTTCCTGATGGAGAGAGAAAACAAGAGAGTGTTTTGAATAAAGACAGTCGGCCACTAGTAGTCAGCATGCTGACATATTTGCAGTAACTTCCAGTGTGAGCTTCAACAAATGGTCATGGAAATTAAATAAGTTGCACGACTCGTGCTTTATTTCTGTTTCAGCTTTATGTCTTCACCTGGGTGTCAGTTTGGAGAATAAATGAAAATTATATATTGGATACTTGATACATAATGTGTCAACAATTAGCAATCCATTGACCCCATATGATTTTGACAAATCAAAGGATCCTATTTACAAAAACAAAATCGATAAATGACTTAACCTCTGTTACTAACGTTGTGCCATTCTACGTGCAGAAGTGGCACCACACACAATTTAACTAGCTTTAACTTTTATCTGCAAAAACCTGTGTAGAAAACTGCCTTCACTAAACTCAGTAAGGTACTTAGGAGCTGCTTCCATACGACAGAATAAAGCAGCAAACTACCTTGTTCAAAGGGTTGAAGGCGGTAAACTTCTAACACGAGCTCAGCAACTTATCACACGATACACAACACGTACTGGAACAACATTTAACGTATTTATTGTCGTTATTACCGAATAGACGACGGGGGTTTGCGTCTTCTTCTCTGCTCAATCCCGCCAAACAAAGTCGTCTGTTCATACGCGGGTAAATGATGACGACACAGGAAGAGAAGACCTGTCGTCACGTGTGTGCGCTCGTTTAGTTGTACCACGTGACCCGCTATTTCACCCCGGTCAATGAGGACTTCTATAAAAAGATAAGAAAAGACAAAAACTTCACAATTTTCTATCATCAGTCGTGTAGTCAAAATGTTTGAAACAAAGCATGGTTTGTACATTGCATTATTTTCATGACTCGACATGGGTGCAACAGGAGCTTTCGGGGGCATTTGTACAACATAACAAACGCACCCACAACACATACATAGACTGATTTTTTTTCCAGCATACAATATTATATTACTTAATTGAATTGGAAGGTTTAGTACCCTGTCTTTATTTATCCAGACGCTCTCTGCAATCAATTATAATAGTTAATGGAAACTTTGGAAAACTATTATCTCGGCTGTCCTGCAGTTGAGTGTGAAGCTACGAGCACATATTCAGTATAACTTCTTCATACATTTCAGAGGGAATTACTGTAATTTCTACTCGACAATAAATATTAGAAATCAATATTTCATATTAAGATTTTAGATTAAAAACCATGATGAGCTTGATTTAGATACTTAACCGTATATAAATTACTTAAAACTACATTAGCTTCATCTAGGATATCAAAATGCAATGTTTTACGCATTAATGCATCAGTATTGATACTATTTATAAATGTTTACATTCAGTGTTTAGAGGTGTAACCACACTTCGTACCAGTTGGTGGCGGTAATGCGATATTTCGTTGTTTTTCATGCGGTAAAAAGCATCAAGAAGTAGTAGAAGAAGAAACTCTTGACACTGCTGCTTAGCAACAAACATTAGCCAGCTAGCCTGTTTAGCCTGGTTAGCTACTCTCATTGCGCACGCAGTTAGCTGGAACGAAGGCTCGCGAATAGATAGATAGCAATGCGTTGTCTTCCCGTAAATGTCACGGAGTGTATTTAGTTGTAGACGTTGATTAAACGTCACCTGAACGCTACGTCTCTGTAGACATAAGATAGATATAAGATAGATAAGCAGAAGGTTATTTTCTCCTTTAGTGGCTAACCTAAGCTAGATAACCTTAGCACCGGAGTCAGTAGCACATACCACAGAGAAGAGCGGAGGAAGGCTGGAGATATGTGATTGCGGGTTAAGTGTCTGGTTAGCTCATCTAATGTTGGCGGACAACGGATGAGTTGGAAAGTGGTTCTAAAGGTAAGCGATTGTCCACTCTGTGCTTCACATCCTTACTCTCCAGCACTCAGCCTTAAGGCGTTAACGGACTATACGAGCAGCTGCTTGGTACCTGGAGACTCTCCTGTCAGCTATTCAACAAGTCATATCACGACCAAGGGATTCTGATTTGAGGGAATGAAGCAGAATTAAAAGTTGACTAAAGACTTAACTCCCCTCAGACTTTGTAAACACCACCTGCAGCATCAGTAAACCTCAACAGAAAGGAGTAGTTGCATCTTAATGGCACTATAGTAATTGTATCCTCTCTGTGCTCTAGAATAATGGCTTAAACGGTGCCCCCGCCTTTAGGCCCGAGTTTAGTGTCTGTGAAGATGACTCACTGTTCCAGAGGGGAGGTGTATTACCTTCTACATACTTATCAGAGGTCATTTATATGTGTAGTTTAATGCATAGGATACTCTGCTGCCATGCTAAGTGTATTTCAGATACTCTGTCACGTCTTTAAGACATGTAGTATGAAATAGGTAATAGTCTCAGGTATGAATATGATAACCAGAAGACACGCACTAAAGATAGAATAGTTGTCTGTGCAGGTTTGGAAAACCACTTGTTTAAATGTCTGATTGATGTTTATTTTACTGGAGTTGATGGTAATGGTCAGCTGGCACTCTCAGGTATTTTACAATTAACCTTTATATAAATGGTCTTGATTCCTCACTAAACATAAATCAGATCAATTTAAGAGACTTCCAGGTGAAATCTAACCCCGAGTATACATTTAGCTGTTAACTCATTAACAAGTTGACATCAAACCTTTGTGAAGAGCAGGCCGTTTTATTTTCAGCTCTGCATGTTAAAACAACTGCTGCGTCATACAGCTCAAAGTTGATGAATAATGTGGTTGACTCTTGACTGCGATACATATTGTGACTCAAATCCAGACAGGCTGTCACACAGTAGGCTGCCAGTATCCACCGGGAACAGCTTTCCCACAATACTGTTTAGCATCACACACACACACACACACATAACTGTGGAAGACCCAGTTGCTATGTGGAGTCTGCTGCTCTCGGCACTAATGGAAGGATAAACACGTCGCACAGACGCTGCAGACGCATAACTAGTCACATTTACAACAGTGAAGAGTTGTGTTTATGCTTTCAGAGTTTTGACTGTTGACCAAACATAAGAAGGGATTACTGAGCTCTGGTTATTTGAGACTTTGTCATAATGTTTGACATATGTATTCAAAAAGAATAATTGAAAAACATTCAAACATAGATTTAAAAAACTGTTAATGTAAATGTATCTTCTACATTTTGGGTTGTACTGGGCAAGAAATGGCTTAGGTTTCACGTTATTGACTCATCCGACTGATTTGTCTGCTAATATGTTTCCTAATAAAAGTTGATTACTTACCACCTTTATCTAACCAATTTAATGTGAATCAGTTTGCTGTTGACTTGGTTCAGTTTGGTGTCGAATTAAAGCTGAAGCGTCTCGATGAAAGGACGGAGTGTGTTTGGAACTGTTTCTCTTATAACTTGTAGAAGTCATGTTAGTTTATGGAGAAAAGAGAGCTCACACTGTAATACAAGCTCAACATTCATTGTGGCCGAAGTCACTTCTTTGGGAGTTTTCTGTGTCTGAACTCTGTTTTTGTTTTTTGTTTGTTTTTTAATTATAGGGTCTGATTGAAAATTAAAGCTTTTCAGTAAGTATTTTTTTACAAACAGAGTGCAGGACGTTTCTGATTATAAACCAAACTTAACCATCTGTTTCAGTAAATCAGCTACATAACTAACCGTTACACTCAAAAGATGAGCACATCTGCTTCCTGTCACTGACACAAAGCTTCAAATGTAAACCAGACAAGAGTGTGTTTGACTTCCAGTATCTAAACATGTGCCATACATTAATGTTTGGTTTATTTTACACTTTCAGTTGGTTTATGCGTTTGTGTCACATCACTGAAACTACCCAGGCAGTGGAAGTGAGTACATCAGCCAGACGTCACCACCATGTTGGAGGAGGACATGGAAGTGGCCATCAAGGTGGTCGTGGTCGGCAACGGGGCCGTTGGCAAGTCCAGTATGATCCAACGGTACTGCAAGGGCGTCTTCACCAAGGACTACAAGAAGACCATCGGAGTGGACTTCCTGGAAAGGCAGATCATGTAAGCAACTTCTCCGAGGTTTACGTTCCTCTTTCAGATATTGCCAACAGTGTGTATCGGCCCTCACTGCCCGCTCTTTGTTTTAGCGTTAATGACGAAGAGGTCCGACTAATGCTGTGGGACACCGCCGGGCAGGAGGAGTTTGACGCTATTACTAAGGCCTACTACCGTGGTAAGACCCCACCACCGTGACAAATACAACACTGCTGCCTCGGGTCACTGACCGAGCACGGCATTCAACCAAAGCACATGCTCTGGCGCACATAGCACCGCTATCTTTGAGCTAAAAGAAACAAAAGCTTAAAAACACCAACGGTTGGTGTGTTGTCTTGTTGCATTCCAGGTGCCCAAGCGTGTGTGCTAGCCTTCTCCACCACGGACAGGGAGTCGTTTCAGGCCATCGACAGCTGGAGGGAGAAGTTGGAGGCCGAGGTCGGAGATATTCCCACAGTTCTAGTGCAGAACAAAATTGACCTCCTGGAAGAGACCGTTATAAAAAAGTAAGCAGTAGCTGCTTCATTCTAATAATCCTACTTGAGCAGTAAAGCAAGTGAGTGTTCAGGACAAATGGTAATAACTGTGTATTGTCTTTACTTGCAGCGAGGAGGCCGAAGCTTTGGCTAAAAGGCTCAAGCTGAGATTTTACCGCGCTTCAGTCAAAGAGGACCTCAATGTCAACGAGGGTAGGTCACTGAGAGTTAACGAGTCTAATAAGCAGGTGAAGCCGTCTCATTCTGGGTACCACTAGTATTACATCTCTGTTCTCTTTTGTAGTTTTTAAGTACTTAACTGAGAAGTATCTCCAGCGACTCAAACAGCAAACGGCAGAAGAGACCGAGGTGCTGCATACAACAAGCAATAAAATAGGTGAGGAGTCTTTCTCTAAATCATTTTTTATTTTTTTTTTATGTTACAGTTTAAGTTTTATTACTTCGCTACAGTGATGTTACTCATAAATTGTGTTTTCCCCCCCGAAGGTGTTTTTAATACCACAAGTAGTAATGTTTGCAACCAGAGCTCCAGCAACGGCAGAGAAATCATCACTTTGAGACCCAACAAACAAAGGACCAAGAAGAGTAAAAATCCTTTTGGAAGCTGCAGCCTACTGTAGATGAAACACATCATTTCGTTTTAGTGACTGGCCATTGTTTCTAAGACTAAATGGGTCATTGTTGTATTTTTGTGGAGGTAGCCACATTTAGAGACCAAAGCCCAAACAGCCTGGGAAACACTCCTCTCTACTACTTTAATAACCTGATGTTTAATCTGTGTCCTGAGTCGTTTCCTCACATTGACGGTTGAGTTTCCTTCGATTCAGCCTTGGATCTCCATTAATGATCCGCGCACAAAACCCGTCCCTGTGGTTGCCTTAAGTAACAGCAACAGCTGCAGCTGCAGTACATGTATGTGTTAGATATGACATACAATCCTCTCATTGGAATATGTAACAGCAAAGGTTGCACTCTTGCTCTCTGGGCACATGGCATTTGAACCGTGCAATATGTTTGCACGTATTGTAGAAGATACACGGCTAATTGTGCACCATATTTTTTTTTTTCCGTCAGCATAACGTGGTTCAAACTGTTTATTGTGGACAAAACACGATCGAATCCACGGCTAATTCTCTGTGCAGAAGTATTTTTGTACGAATGGAAACAGTGTCGAGTGACATAGTGCCAAATTTCTTCTTTCTGGGCTGTAGTTAAATATTAACACTGCAGTGATGTGGATGTAACATGAAATTAACGGACTGCTTTTTCCTGTAT
Organism: Anarhichas minor; assembly: GCF_050575085.1. NCBI lineage: Eukaryota > Metazoa > Chordata > Actinopteri > Perciformes > Anarhichadidae > Anarhichas > Anarhichas minor. Next base: position 11,670,491 of record NW_027466504.1, read on the forward strand.
AACCAAATATCAATAATTATTGACACAAAATAGTCCTCTACATGTCTGCTTACACTCGAATAAATGAATCGCATTCTAAGACTTCCACAAAGTTTTTTTGCCTTTGTGGTGTAAAACATGAATTGAAGTCCCCGTCAGTTATCACACTATGTTTTTGATTGCAGTTGTTGACCTTTGACGTATTCACCGTGCTTTTCTTTAACTCCAGTACAGCTTGGAGGAACTCATTGGCAACCCTTGGAGTAAATACGTTTCAGTATCTATGTATCGGGATGAAGATTTTCACTACATTTGTAACATTCTAAACACTAAACACGGTGCAAGGTTTTGTTTTTATGTCTCGGTTCGGCTCCTGTAGTCTCTAATCGGTTTCTATTTTGCAAACATTCACATCCACAGTGTCTGTCCCTGCGGTGTGGAGCCCTGAGCTTGTGTGTGCCTGATTATGCAAGAAAACTCATGAAAGTACTCTGAAAGATCTCCCAGACGAAGGCTTAGTTCTCAACACAGTATACTGCATCAAGCCTTTTTACAAATCTGTAGAGACGCCAGTTTACGGAGCACAGAGAACGATTTGACGTTTCCTTATGAATAGTTACAATTCTAGGTATTCTACATGCAATTACAATATGTAGGACATCTGGGGATACATGTTTATGCACGTTTTTTGTAATTTATCTCCGATCTCTCGTTAGAAACTTCTCCCAGATTCAAATGAACTTTATTGTGAAAATCCCAACAGGTGCTTGAAGTATGTTCCAGTTATACCATTGGTACTAAGATCGCACATTTCAAGCTTTTTCATTTGGTTGTCTGTAAACAGTGCTGTGTTGAAGAAAAGAAACATTGTGGCATAACTGTAATGCATGCAAGCCTTTTTTTTTTTTTCCCACGTCAGTGAACGTTCAACCTGGGCCGCTGTGCCTCAATGTCTTGTCCTCGTTTACGTTTCCCCCCCCCCCCCCCACCCACCACCAGTAAGCTTTTTAATCCCTACTCTTGCTGTTTGCTTTCAAATTGCCTGCACCGTAAATCTGTAAATACATGTAATTATGTCCCAAGCTCCTCTAATTTGCAACATTGTGTTTAATTTGCCTTTTTTTGCATTTTTTGCCCGAATGGATTTAGCACACGTTCATCATGAAGATGGCATCTAATCGTGAAGACTAACCATACCTATGTGCTGTAATGATCTTTGTGTCTTACTGTTACTCTACTTTTTCACTCATCAATTTCATAAGACCAACCAACGTATGAGTCCTTACAGACTGACAAAAACAACCCTCATTGTTGGATTTTTGTTTTAAACAGTAAAACAGGTATCACTACGTTGAGTGTGCCACACAAATGTGCTTCTGATGTTATGTTTGGGGGGGGTTGATGATAATCTGACATAAATAAAACTTTACTTTTTTCTTGAGCATCCAGTGTGTAATTTCAAACGACAGTATTCCTCTGCCAATACAATCTGTTAACCAAAACAAAATGCTAGAGTTAAAAGCCAATGGATGTTGTTGAAAAGCTAGTAAGTAGATCTTGAGTTAATACTTTATTGTCAGACTTACCAAGATCTTTGAAGCTGACAAGCATGGGGCTACAGCACTATGTTACTATCGTCCTTTTGTCTGTAACTTCATTCAGTAAAAGATTGTTATGATCTGTTTAAAGACACGTGTGATGCCAACAGGGCTCGGTCAATAGACTCAACCTGAGTACTCTGCTTCGTTGACATTGTTTTTTTTTTAATCAAAGTTTTGACACATAATCTGACATGCTTTGTGCAAACAGGAACTAAAATCCACAGCGTGATTAGTGTTGCCTTCACACAAAGAGGTAGTGTATGCAGTGCACATCCAGAAGCATTACCAAGTGCCTGATTTAAAAGGTGAGACAATGAAACAGAAAAAAAATACATAGATATACTTCAACATTAAATTCATTGTTTTTCAAGCAGTGGATTTTACAATAAACTGTGATCACACCTCCAATGGAGCACAATGCAATCGTATCTTTTCCTTCTTACTTCAGTGTATATGTGAACACACATTGTGTACTAGGTATACAGACATTAACAATATATTTAAAATAGGTCAGTGTTAATAATTTGAAGGTAACACCTGATTCTGCCCAGAAGTTATGGAGAATGATGGTGTCTGTTGTTTGGCCCTATGGTTCAGTATCATTTAATAGAGGGACTGGTCTTGCTGCTACGTGTAATCTTATGAAAGTTAGTACATGATGAGGGCAGTTCTGGTTGAGGTTAGTGGCTTTATGACACATTTCATGTTTTGGTGACGAGTCTTATTGACAGCCATTGGTTTTTGGGTCCTCCAGTTTTTGGTGATCCATAATCTTGATGTTCTTCTTAGCATTGTCAACGTTCCTCAGCAACGTCTCCAGCCTGCGCTTGATCTTCTTCTGGTCCTCCAGGGCGCAGCCGATCACGATGGCCTGAAACTTCTGGTCGATGGGGACGGGCGGGGCCTCGGTCACACAGGCAGCGTGCACGGCCAGCAGCTGCTGCCGCCCGCCGCCCATGTCGTCCAGCAGCTTCTTCACTATCTCATCGATTACAGATGTGGCATTGCGCAACGCCTCCTCCTGCAGGGAGTTCCTGATCGTGCCGATGGAGATCTCCACGCACAGCGTCCGGCCCATTAGACGGTTTGCTGTTAAAGACAACTCTTCTCTCTCCCCTTAAGAAAAAAAGAGAGAGCGAAATACACTGGCTATAAAGTGGTGGACACAATTATAGAGCATCAACTGGTTTTAAATCCTTGCCCTTGCCTCTCCTCGTCCACCATGCATTAGTGTAAACACACTACCTCATGTGAATGTGATTATACTAATGCTATGCAGCTCAAATTTGATGCAATCTAATCCAACAGGATGGTGCCTGTTAAGAAATTAATTTTTTAAAAACTGTCAGAAAGGTGAATTAGATTATTATTATTTATTTTTTGTTCAGCAGGTGAAAATAATAAAGTTAAAAGGGTGTTCATTCTGGCAGAAGAGCCAGATTACACAGTGTTCATGTAATGCCCAACACCCTTTATGTACAGTACACTATAGCTATACATGGTGGCTAATGTATTGGTGTAAGGTGGATACACTTAATATGGGAAATGAGGAAATACTGTATGATAATTTGAATGTAATTATCCTTTGTGTAGGCTACACCATATGACATCACTTATGGGAGGAAAACAAACTAATGTCCTCTCTTCTCCTGGGTGTGGTGAAAAAACTATCATGTTTCCTCCTGGAATCCCCTGAGGTTTCTTGAACCACACCACAAAGCATCACCTCATTGGATCACAATGTTACAGTGAAATCAGAGCAGCTGCAAAAAGTAAAAAGGATTAAAAACACTATTGGGTACAAACAGTCAAACAAGGTGTACCAGGACTCTGTGATGGTTTCTTTTCTCTGTTAAAAACACAGTGATGTCTCACCAGCACTGATGTTTCGCAGTTCCTGTCCGTTCTGTAAGGACTGAATCATTTCCAGGATGAACTCCCTCTCCACCTCCATGGCCGAGGCTGTTTCGCGTAAAGTCTCCACCCTGACAGACACAGAGCGATTACAAAGCGTGACCACTGAAACGATCCCTTTCTCTGGGACACAAACGAGCATCACTGACAATCCACAGTAACACATTACCAGAATTATACTGCACCCATTCATTTTATTTTTTCATGTTAATCCGACGCGATTGGCTGCGTCCGCTTTGTTTCCCCTCTGGTTGAAATTACGTTTCTATATTGCGTTAATCATAAAATACACAACATACCAACTATAATGCCTCAAGCCCTCGCGTGCGCGGTGTTTTGCGCACATGGCACGGCCTGTTACTTAACTGTACCTCATTTCTAGCTGATCCAAACTTTCCAGGAGTTGTCCGGAGCGATCTGCCATGGACAGCGTCCTGCTGAACTTGCTGCACGTAGCCTCGTTCATTTTCGCCTGTATCTTAGCTTGAGCCATGCTCGTGAATGATTTAGATTTATTATTATGATGATAATGATCCGTCCCGGAGAGGAATCCTTGTGTGCGATCGACACTGTGCACTGCTGACTGCAGTAGCGGTCCAGGGGGAACATCTCCTAACATGGGCTGCAACTTCCTTCCCTCTGTCCTAACAGAAGATTCTCGAGAAGCCCTGGACAGTGTCTCCCAACTTCAGGTCCGAGGACCGCTACAGGTCGCTGAAAAAGCTCCAGCGGGTCCCCATACATACTTAGATGAAGCTGTAATTTCAGTCACAGTTTCTGATGTGTAAATAGAACTGTTTTGCTATTTCTATATTTAGGAAATATCTGTATGTGAGGTTTTCCACTCAATGGGCACTAGGACTTTAGTCTGCTGTGCAGTGTACTGTGTGTGTGTGTGTGTGTGTAGGGGGGGGGGGAGGGTCTTAATATTCTCAGCACATTGATCTACTCATGAAACATTTATGCAATATTGATTTCCATCACTGACTAGAACATTATAAAAGATTGTATTTTATGTATACTTTAAATAAACCCACATCGATCGGCCATGTATGCACAACCTGCTGTAGGCTTAATGTCTTTACATCTAAATGAGAATTAGAGGTTGTTTTTTTTTTAGAGGGCTGCTTCATTCTCCAACCAGGAGCCACAATGAACTTGTTCCATTAAGTGCATAATACTGTTTAGATCCTGGGCCACTATCTTAAAATGTCTTAATATATTGGAGTCTCCATTTTCTGATTCAAACTATAAGAATCACAAATCATGCAACATAGTGACGAAGAGGATGTGAAGAAAGAAGAAAAACAAGCATTTGAAATACATGTATATCCCAATTAAATCTGAATGCTAATCTGTAGTGTGCATCCCCTTTAAAGGGAATCTGCCTTCTAATGATTTTGAAGAGAACATGAGGAAACTAACAGAGCCAAAGAGTTGTTGACAGAATTGCAGTTGCAGTTTAAAATGTCTGTTTCCACTCTAATATCCCATCACATATAGATCAGGAATTACATGACTGCACTTCAGGAAACACAAACTCTTCTACACACAGGGGTTGGCCCTGCTCCCTACGGTGCGTACAATACACTGGAGTTTAAGTCAGCACTGAAAACAGAGACTGCAATTGGAGATGTACTGAGGTCACAAGTTCAGCTTCGGCATGTTGCAGTGTCATCGTTGCCATTTATAGCACATGTGTCGACACACCAAAGTGTTGAGACTACACAGCAGAGGACGTAAATCCACAGCCACAGACCAACCTTATAGTATTAAACTGGCTGGTTCCCTGGGATGGGAATGCCCAGCATTGATAATTTATCATGTCATCATATTGATTCATTTACAAATAAATAAAAACACAGAAAAACTAATATGGCAACTGTTTATTTAACATTTTTTTCAAAACACCTCAGTCTGACAAACATTGGGTCACAAAAAACAACAACCAAATCATATCCTCAAAACTCCAGAAGACTTCTTTTAAGAGCTTCTTCCAACTCTGTAAAAGAGAAGCAGAATAGAAGGATCCAAGTTACAGTACATCCAAATAAAACACTGCAAAGTACAAATACTGCCAACCACTAAGGCCAACATACAAGGAGTGTTTATCCGACTAAGTTCTCTACAGTGAAATGTAATCACTGTGAACTGACTGTCGGTACACAGTCGTAACCTGAGGCTGCAGAGAGTTAACACCGCTTGAACATTACCTGCTCAGCCACAGACAGTAAACACAAACCTGCTGACTCCCTTTCCTCTTCTGCACCCAGAGACGGTTCATGGTTCATCTCGTCATCCGATTCATCTGAAGTAGACCATAAAAAATGAGCAGCTGATATATTGTACCGTGGTGTTATAAAGCGCTTGTGTATTATGTAAAAGAAAGCTACACTGTGCATTTGCTTGCTCTCTGTTTGTGTGTGTGTGGCGTGAGTGACTTATGTATTGTTTATTGCTTACGTTCACACGCTGCACTCTCTTGGTTGGTCTGATCCCTGTTCAAAAACTTCAATGTTTCATCCTCCATCTCTGAAATGGCAATATGAAAACCGGATTAAATGCTGCTTAAACGTAGATATAAATGTAAAAAAAACAAAAGCAACTGATTTACCATTGGCGTCTGTTGAGATCTCCACAGCATTGAGCTCTGCTTTCACACTGCAGGTCCTGGAGCTCGTGCAAGGCTCCAGTGTACAGTGTCGGGAGTGATAGTGCGCATGGAAACTCGGTACGCCCGTGAAACTCTCCCAGCAAGCCTTGCATTCTACGTCAAAGGTCTTGTCCAGGTTCAAGGCAGCGTGCTTCGTGTGGACGTGAGTCTTCATCTGTGCAAAGGAAGGCGCAGTCGCGCCACAATGAGCACACACATATTGACATTTCCCTTCCGCGGACAGATCCCTCATGCATTGCGTGTACGTAGCTTTCATTTCCTCTTTCCTCTTCCCTGAGCCCATGCACGGGCATGTGAGCCGACCGGTGCTTTCGGCATCGGCCGGCGGAACGACCTCCACATCGTCCATGCAGTAGTAGTCTTTACTGTGGAGACTCTTGTAGTGCTCCAAAAACTCGCCCTCGGATTCAAACAGCATGCTGTCGCAGAGGCCGCAGAAGTGGGAGCTCTGTATCTGCCCGCCGTGCTCATTCGTGCAGTGTCTGCGTACAGTGGACTCCTTAAAGAACTTCTGGGGGCAGTGTCCACAGATGAACCTCTGAAAGCTGTGGCTGCTCACGTCACGGCAGTGTTTGCGGACGTCCGCTTCCGAGTCGAAGGTGTCCTCGCACATCCTGCACATCCAGGTCTGCTCTGCTTTCAAAGACGTCCCGACTGTGCTCTGCCGGACCGCGGCCTTGGAGGACGAACGTGGGCCGACTCCTCTGCTGGTGGACGGCTTGGCGTCGCCGGCCGCGGCCGGCTCCTCGGGCACCTCCCTTTCGGTGATGTAGGTGTGTCCGCTGTGGGCTTCCGTCACGTGCGACAGGATGTCTTCGTACCGAGGCATCTCCAGTTTGCACTTGCGGCAGTAGAAGAGGAAGTTGGAGAGGTGAGCTCCCCCGTGAAAGCGACTCATGTGCAGGCGGGTGACCGAGGACTCTCCCATGTATTTGCCGCACACGGCGCACTGATGGAAAATTTGGTTCACAGCCAAGAGATGTTGTGAGGCTGTGGCCTCCTCCGAGAACCGTATACCACACTCGCAGAACCAGGCTTTTACCCAGTTTCTGCTGACTCTGCCTTTCACGCTCGGTCTCTTCCGTTTGGCTGAAAATTCTCCACAATCACTCTCCTTGTTTCGTTTTTGAAAAGGTGTCTCAAGGCCTGTGGACGGTCCTTTCCTCCGGGCCTCTCGAGCCCTCTGTGTGTGCTGAATTTCACTGAACCTGCAGTGCTGAATGAGGGCTCTCTCCATCGTCTGGTTGAGCTCCACGTCATGCTGGGTCGATTCTTTGTGCCTCTCGATTTCAGCTTGGCTGTGGAACATTTTACAGCAGAGGGAGCACTGCCCTCGCACTTGCAGCTGTTTCATTACCTGCACTACCGTTTTATCAGCCTTGGCCACCGCGCAGCCCTGTCTGCAGTGCACACTAAAAGAAGAAGGAAAATGAGGAAACAGGAAAAATCAGTTCCACAAAAAACATCTGAAGAAAATCAGTGTCTGCTATACAACATGTACCATCAAAATATATTAATACATACACATGCACTGAATAAATCACAATTAAACTTACTTAAAGTGGGCTTGAGCTGCCTGATGTGAGAGCAGCACTTTGTGACATAAAGAGCATCGGACGTTGAATGTTACATCCTTGCACAAAGTGATGAGACGATTCTTAACATATTGGGAGACAGGAACTGGCAGTGGTCTTCCTCTGGTTTCTTTAGCAAGAGGAGAAAGTAAAAAGGTACACGTGATCGTGCTCCTGTAATGCCTCCGACGTATAGAAATTAAAAAACTTTCAACAAACCTTACCATTCATGGCGAGTGACTCTGTGAAGTGGTTTTTGGCCGACATGTGCTGAAGACACTCATCCCGCAGGTTGAAGAGGAAGTAGCAGGCAGGACAGGCGAAACACACGATCCACTGATACGTCTGTGTGATGCTGTGACCATCAGCAGCAGATGAGGACACCTGTTGATCAAAATAATGAATAAGCGACTGTAGATCAACAGCTGTCAAATAGGCATTTCAGACACTAATCAATTCATAATTCAAAGAGCAGGAGCTTTTCATAGCACAGTCAGAAAAGTGTGTGAACCTGAGACTCGAGATGTTTCCTCCACGCTTCTTCAGTCTGAAAATGTTCACCACAGGCGACACAGGCAAAGAGCTCTGAAGGACACCCTTTAAGATTGATGGTTGGGTCACACGGAGAGTGATCGAACCTACACACAAGATATGTTATGGCATTATTACATTATGTGTACTCTGGGAATTGGTTCAAAAGCAGTGCTCGAAGTGGGCCGGCACTCACTGGTACGTACTACTGGCACTTCTACATCTTACTCTTTGCCTTCTCACAAGCTACAGGCACTCTTCTCGGCCCTCTCCATATCGGCTTCTCTGGGCAATTTATAGTGTTCCATGTGAGAACGAGGGGGCTGTAACTTATCGATACAACGTTCACATCCTTTTTGTAAAGTAGATTAACAAGTGAACTGTTCATCAAAACTTTTTTTAATTCTTTATTTCTGAGTCTGCTCTTTTGATTTACATCATAGGATTTTAGAGGAAAACATTTCTAGATGATTTAAATGTTCAGAACAAGGCTGTGATATGTGTAAATTATACCATAATTATTTAATTACAGCAAGTTTTGCCTTTAAGCTTTTTGGGAGTATAGAACAATAAGTAATGGTCCAAAACGATGTGAGTTTTAAGTCTTTCTATAGGGGTGGACCCCCAAACCCAATATCACGTAGTATCTTTTATTCACTGTACAAATACTGAAGTTTTTTCCTCTTCAATCACTATTCAGAAGGTATTACACCCACACTGAAATGGATTACCTTTTTAAGTGGCCTTCAAGGAGGGACGCATTGTCATAAACCCGACCACAGTTGATCACTGGACAAGTGTGTCGAGTTGAACTGTTTCCGGGGAAAGAAGTAGGTCTGTTTCTTCTTGTGAAGCCAGAACTGATCATTCCCGGTTTAACACCTAAATAAACGCAAAGACACAGTATGAACAGTGAACACAACATCTAGTACCACTGTAAAAGGTGCTCTGTCATTGGCATTGCTAAATCTCTTAAGACAAAATCACATTTCATTCATCCCTGTGAAGAAAGTGGATCATTGCAGCAGCACAGCATAGCACACTGGTAGAAACATCCAACAGTACATGACTCTACGAGCTTGAATCAACTCAACACTGACAGGTTTACAAGTGACAATGTCAGTGATTATCCAACAGCTTTCTGATCCAGATTAAAATGTACCTGGCATCTTTAACCACATGTCCACACAGTGCTTTGCTTCCCGATTAATTCCATTTGGAGAACTAAAGGCCAGCTCCTGCTGTCCATGAGCTCTTTGTAAGATTTGCTTCTCCTGAAAAAGACACACAAAAGAGATGAAAGATAACAGAACACATTCTGCATCCTTTATAGACTACAAAGGACAGATAGACAGATGTCAGTAGTGACCTACAGACACGGTTTAATGTTATCTCTCTAAGTCACATACAGTAAGATGTTGTATGGAGTAAATACACTGTTATTTGCTTTCTATGCATTCTGTCCACAGGGTGGCACCGTTGCTGCTACAACTTACCCTAATTGACCCGATACAGTAAACCAACACAACGGAAAAAAATGTCTACCGAGCATTTTAAGTAACATTTAAACCCATCATATAGTTGTCAATGAGGTTTTGCTAGCACTGAAGATTGTTTGTGTATTTTTTAAGTGCCCTTGTGATGAGCACAAGTAATTTAACTTTTAAATGCCCTACAGGCCTCAAACCCTGAACCCTCAGAGACTTACTGACGTCACCTGGTAAGTGGTTGAGTGTGGGAGGCTGTGAGGGCTTGAAATGGTGTACATACGAATGGGACAACACTTTGCTGCAACATATCACGTGACCATGACAACATCAAAAAATATTATTATGTACAATTGTGAGTATTTATATTATACATTTACTCCCTGATTTGAACGTCTTCCAGGCTCTTTCCTCGCAGGATGAGAGGTAATTTCAAATAATCTATTCACTTGTTTTTGTCTAAATAAAATGTTTGATTAGCAAATCTGTTTAATATAATCTCTGCTTCCATTCCTCTGATTTCATGTTCCATCCACTGGTTGCCACGTGTTTAACGCCACATTGCAATGAATTGTGGGTAATTCCCTTGGGCAAAGTCTGCATCTAATGCTGACTTACCGAAAGTGTTCATGAAGGGCTCAAAATGTCTGAGAGAGAGAGCCCTCAAACACTCGATGATTTGACAGCGGGACAGAATTAAACCCTCAAGGATTTTACGGGAGCGCGGCTCAAAGTCTGAGTGTGGAGAATGGGATTGGGCCTACAGTCTATGGGCATATATATGAGTTAAACTCTTTGTCTCTTTGATTCTTCACAGTACATTTTGTTTGTACGCCCTCTGGCGTTTCGGAAAATAATGCAGGTCACAGAGAATGAACGCATCCGTACATACTCGGAGCTTCAAGCACGAGTATAAACAAAGCTTGACAGACCTCCATAAATGTAACAGCTTGATTACAGTCTAGCAAGCAACAAATGAGAGCACATTATATTGAAGCACACTTACCTTGAACGCTCTACATTTATCTGATCTTTCCTTTTTCTCTAAGGCCACCTGGTGTGCCAGCCTGTCCAGTGTAGATGTAACGTGCGCTTTATGGCGGGTGATTTCATCTTCAATCTGCAGCAGAATAAAAAGGCAGAGCAATTTCAATTTCACTCTCGACAGACACCATGTAGAGAAAAGGTGTTCCATTCAGCCACTTACCGTGCCTGCCACAGAGGAACATCCCTCATCCTCATTATCACTCAGCAGATCAATGCATTCTAGTACTGGTCTGACAGGGCCCTCCTGAAGCAAGTACAAGACACCGTGACATTTGGTGTTATAAAACACACCTACATTTAGAAGATTCAAAGACGTCTACAAACCCCTGTACAACGTCAAAAGGGTTGTTTATTCACGTTAACATGCCCATGAAAACAGAGGTGCTCTATGCCTGAATCATGGCTGGTCATACAATACATGGAGCAGCAGCTTATACTGTTCAGCGAATCAAATATGATAAATATACAAATTAAGATAAGATAAGATAAGTCTGATTATCAGGCTAGATCAAGAGGTTATTGCACAATTAGTCGCCTCAATGTCAAAAGACAGAAAGTAAACAAATGCAACCGTCATCTCGGCCTTTGAACCTATCGCTTTGTTTAATAGATAACGTGTACGTGGGACTTACTGATACAAACTCCACTTCTTCCACCTCATCATCGTCTGCTTGAGCTGGAGAAGACATTTATCTGAGGAAATAAAGAACAAGTGTGACTTTAGAAGCTGCAGCCCTAACTTTGATCCCTTTGACTGTATAGAGGAGGGATGTGTATTAGTTACTAGTTAACCAAAGCCACTCAAGTGTCATTAACAGTAATACTGCAGCCTGCTGAGATCAGTCAAAATTAGAACATAAATCCGTAACCGTTTTTTGAATACACTTGTCACCAGTATGATTTGATTAAACACAAACAACAAAACGAAAATGCGTTTAGTTACAGTAATAGTTGCATGACACTTGACCACACTTTCAGTAAACAGCATCACCGGATCGGCTGACTTACGTTACCCGAGTACAGTACTCATATCCGGCAGACGTTGCTCAAACATCGAATATTAAATTGTTGTAAACTACACCAGATGGCAGTTATTATACACAGCAACCGTTCAGGAGACTACGCGTCGACGTGAAGCTTGCATAAAGTAACAAACATGTGACTTACTCCGGCGTAATGCAGGACAGTGTTTGATTAAACGTCAAGTCTAACATGGGGCGTAACTTCTTCCTCTGTTGCCCACCAGAGAGTGCTTCTCTTTGGTGCTGCCACTGATGGGGGGGGGGTCTCAACTTCAGCGGACTATGCACTAAAAATCACAGTGTTGTTGCAATACCGCTCACGGCCACCAAAAGCCTAGGCAGCACTGAGCCATGAACTGCTAAGCAGCACTCCAACTGCCGAAAGAGGAAGAAATTAGGCGCCACAGTGGAGTTTCCAATGCGCTCCATCGACGTAAATCAAGGTTCTGCAACTGAGCACGCACTAATCAACCATGTGAAGTTCACCTGCATTCTCGTGTGTTTTTTTATCACCAACCATCTTCTGTTCGGCACATTTATTAGCAGCGAAATCTTGAAATGGTTGCCTCCAAGACGTTGCCAAGCGTCCAGGCTCTCTGTGAGCTAACGTTAGCTCTCTGACGTTAGCGGTTGCAACATGTTAACCACGCTTAACTAATGCAAAGCAACGTTAAACACGCTTTAACCACATGGTTGAACTCAACAAATGAATGAAGCTGAGCATGACATTACCTACTGCTTATTCTGTCGGCTCCTCAGTTGACAGACTGGTAGCTAGCTACAACATCCCAAATCAATTCAACGCAGCCAACTAGTCTGGTCTGAAACGTCACGTGATACTGAAGCGCTCCTTTTCTTCGCGGAGTGTTCCGTACGGACGGGGTTACTGGTTGTTACTACGGAACAAATGCGAGAGCAAACTCCGCCCTCTGTTCTTACCTAGTCCGGGCCGAAGTGTGTAGCTGTTGCGACTGTGTTCATATTTTAGTTCAGAATGACGTTATTATTACAGTAACTGTAACTTCTATGCTGGAGTAATGATTATGTGACGAATGGTTTTTATAATGTTTATACATAACTGCATTGTGATTGTGTGGACAGAATCAGAATCAGAATCAGAACCGTTTATTGCCAAGGAAGTTTGCACCTACAAGGAACTTGTCGTGGCGGGTGGTGTGTAACATTTAACAATAAACAATAACATTAAACTATCAACAGTGCAAGAAATAGCAGCCAATCACCCTCTCAGCAGAGCGAATGATGCGCTGCAGCCTGCCCTTGTCCTTGGCAGTGGCTGCAGCGTACCAGACCGTGATGGAGGAGCAGAGGATGGACTCAATGATGGCTGTGTAGAAATGCACCATCATTGTCTTTGGCAGGTTGAATTTCTTCAGCTGCCTCAGGAAGTACATCCTCTGCTGGGCCTTCTTTGTGATGGAGCTGATGTTCAGCTCCCACTTGAGGTCCTGGGTTATGATGGAGCCCAGGAAGCGGAAGGACTCCACAGCGTCGATGGGGGAGTCACACACAGTGATAGGGGCAGGTGGGGCTGCGTTCTTCCTGAAATCCACAACCATCGCCACTGTCTTTAGAGCATTGAGCTCTAGGTTGTTCAGACCGCACCAGGTCACCAGATGGTCAGTCTCCCACCTGTAGATGGACTCATCCCCACCAGAGATGAGTCCAATGAGGGTGGTGTCATCCGCAAACTTCAGGAGCTTGACGGACTGGTGACTGGAGGTGCAGCTGTTGGTGTACAGGGAGAAGAGCAGAGAGGAAAGAACGCAGCCTTGGGGGGAACCGGTGCTGATGGTCCTGGAGGCTGAGACGTGCTTTCCCAGCTTCACGTGCTGCTTCCTGTCAGACAGGAAGTCTGTGATCCACTTGCAGGTGGAGTCGGGCACGTGCAGCTGGGAGAGCTTGCTATGCAGCAGAGACGGGATGATGGTGTTGAAAGCAGAGCTGATGTCCACAAACAGGATCCTGGCATAGGTTCCTGGGGAGTCCAGATGCTGGAGGATGAAGTGAAGGGCCAAGTTGACTGCGTCATCTACAGATCTGTTGGCTCTGTAGGCGAATTGCAGGGGGTCCAGGAGTGGGTCAGTGAGGGTTTTTAGGTGGGACAGGACAAGGCGCTCAAAAGACTTCATGACCACAGAGGTCAGGGCGACGGGCCTGTAGTCATTGAGTCCCGTGATCCTTGGTTTTTTGGGGACAGGGATGATGGTGGAGGCCTTGAAGCAGGCTGGTACGTGGCATGTCTCCAGGGAGGCGTTGAAGATGTCTGTAAACACCGGAGACAGCTGATCAGCACAATGCTTCAGGGTGGAGGGGGACACAGAGTCCGGGCCGGCTGCAACATAACGTTTATGTTGTAAAGGTGCATCTCATTGTATTGGCATATACTGTGTATATGTACATTAACATACATGACACAACCTGAACATAATACTCTATGCTGTCATACATAAATAATATATACCACATATCCATTAAGTACACATATGCTGACATACAGAATCATTCACATGTGATTACTGCTCGTATGCAAATGTTTTTATGGGAATGACAGCCTACATTAATAATTAATAATGCTACATTAGTCATCATATGGTGTAAAAGAATAACCATATACAAACATTTTGATTATTTATATGTTTTATGCTGTATATAACAATTGTATATCTTGTCATATGCAATGGTATATTGGTTTATTTTGTGGACATGTGGACACATACTATGTCATTGACTGGGATTTTTAGTTTGGGTGCAGAATGGCTCTTTTAAAATTGCAAATAAAACTTGTTTTTGTCCCCATGCATTCAGTTTGAAAGATTATTTTATCTGACTGAAGAAAATACGCTGTAAATTATATCAGTCCATCCAAAAAATTACATAACCAATGTTGGATTATGATTAGCGTTGGTTCCTATTTTTCTCCCTAATCCTGAAAGTGTCTGTTAATAGCAACTGCCTCGTTGCAGTGCCTGTCAGTACAACAGGGTATATTTCACTATGTCTACACGGCAAAATATACTTAAAACAAACTATGTCAAACAGACGTTAATGTTGTGTTACCAATAATAAAGTGACATTGTAGGTAAAAAAGCTAAATATGTTCCCTATAAACTGGCTCACTGGTCTATTGAACTTCACAGACACACACGGGTGTGTATTAGTGCTAATACTATTGTTATTAATATGATAGCATTATCCTTTAGGGCAGCCGACTCTGCAGCAGACAACTGCGATGCTCAGCTGAATCTGCTGACTCTCCCTGCCCCTGTTAGAAAAATAAATAAATAAATAAAACTTGCGTCTCTGCTGAGTCATGAGTCACTGTACCTCACAAGAATGATATCAATAGTCCGGGCTGACCACTTTGAACCTGTACGCTTCACCCGATTTGCTGTGCGATGCTTCACGTGTCAGTCAGTGTCTTTATTCTCCTCTTGAGCTTCCAGCCACATATTATCGTGAGGAGAGGAGCCAGCTGTCTGAGGCTGCGGGATCTGTCCTACATCTCGCCTTATGATGATTGCTGCGGCGTTTTTGGTGCTGTTGAGGCCGTACAGTATTCAATGTGTGCTGCTGTTGTTGCTGCTCTTGCTCGGGACTATAGCGACAATTTTGTTTTTCTGCTGCTGGCATCGCAGGCTTCGTAATGGAAAACATCCCATAAAATCAGTGCTGTCCGGACGCACCAGGAGCCGCGGTGAGTAGCGCAGGCCAGCCGCATCTCCTCATCCCGATAACTCATCTCTTACGTGTTCTGGATGTGCTCACCGTCTGTTTTATCTATTCTAGCAAGCAGCAAAGTCCACATGTAACATGTCCGCGGTATGGGCTGGAGGAGAAAACAAACACACACTCGAATATGCGTTATTACGTATGAAGACAGAGGCTGTTGTGGATTAGTTTGTAGCCTAGCCTAAAATATCTGGAATTATTGGTAATAAAATGTCTAGTTGATATCTGACATGTCATAGGCTACTTTATGGTAAATGTTAGCTCCATGTCTCATTCTAACATATGTTATCTCTCTTTTAGTGGGCCTCCGAACACATCATTTTCGATCAGAGGTAGGATGAACTTTTTTAATTATGGGTTTGAGTCCTCTGTCATATCCAACAGCAAGGAGACGTCGGGAGTTAAATGTGTGGACGCCTTGTGTAGCCTCTGCTTTATGAGAAATGCTTCACCCAAAAGCCCGTTTCTTTGCACTTTCAGAGAACTGCGTGACTATTTTAATTATGGACCATGATGTGCGCAATGCGCATGTGTTATCAATAAATAATGCTGGTGATTTTGCGGTTTCATTCTTTCAGGAGGGTTGAGACTCCCAACAGTAAATTCTTAGAAACGAATATGTTAAAACTGAGGTGTAAGTGGGCCGAGATAAACCCAATGTTTGTGATACATACGTGTCAGTTTTATGGCCAAATGCGTCAACAGAGCTTCAGTCGCTCTGTTTCCGTTTTACGCACTTACTTTCAAAATAAAACTACAAAAATGTAACACTTGTGAAAATGCATTAGTTTATACACTAACAAATTACCATCTTCGAATTAAAACTGTTATATACTATGGCAAACGCAGTCTTAGTAGACATAATTCCTGTGGTTCAATTGATCTTCCTGGCATGGCTGGAAATAATTTCTCTGTAATTCAAACTAAAATAAAAAAGGACCGGTGAAAAGTAGTTAAGGTGCAGCTCAATACACTTTTGGCAAACCCCTTTATTTATGAAGTGCCATACAGGCCTATCTGTTGTATTGCTGTTGATTACATTTGATGCCTAAAAGCAAACCTTTTGTGATTCTCTGTGGTTTTGAAGTTCCAAAAGCAAAAGCTTCAATAGCTTTCCTTCCTTTGCAGGTTATGTTATTGAACCACGGGACACTGAATCCCTGCTGACTCAGTACTGTAGCTGTTAGGGATTCGGTATCATGTTCAAGGGCACAACAGTAGGGCAGTTGCTGAGCCTCAATGTTGAAGAACAGTCTCCCTGATTGTTACCTTCAAAAATATTAAGTCAAACAATGTACTTAAAGAAAAACTAAGGGTCATGCGAAGCAAACAGTAGATAAAAACATCAAACTGTTATATTGAATAGTTTGCTTTTCCTGCTCCTGTGATGATAGGAGTTGCTTAATCTTTCTCAAACACGTCTGGCTCAGAAATCTATAGGCGATATACCACAGCAGTGCCTCCATAGCTTAAGAAACCTAAATGGAATCACAATTCTTATTATTATGATGAGAGCTTTCAATTTGTCTGCTGAAAGTATAATCTGTTTCCAGCTTGACATTTGCTCATGTTTCCCAGGGATTCAGGCACAGTCCACGTCACGCAAAAAGGAGCATACATGCTCGAGTGGCAGAAGAAAAGCCCAATCTGGTCGAGATTCCTGAAAGCGAACCCGATTCATCATCGACTCTAAGGAAACGCAAAGTGAAGAAGAGAGTCCTGCCAGAATTTTACCAGTCTGTACAAGTCACCCCCACACGCAAACCTGTAGGTATCTCCCTTAAGCAGCCATGATTAATACTGATATTATGTTGTGCTTGCTCCACTCCACAGGGACACCAGTGTGCCTTTGAACCTGGTAATGATTCAGCAGCTTGCTCAAGGACACAGGGCAAGTGTTGGTCTACAGGGAGTAAACCCTGCTCTTGAAGAATGCTCATTTATAGGTCCAATGAAATTATTACTTTTTTATTATTATTGTGTTGTTACCTTGTATCCATGTGTGTATTGTTAAGTTATTGATCATAAGATGAAAAATATGGATCGAGAAATCATTTCTAGTTTTAATCATAGTCAAGCTCTTACCGTATGAAACCTGCAGGTTTAACAAAAAGGTAAATGCGGATCTCAAAGTTATTTCAAGAGACCTTTAAAGGTAGATTCTATATTCCATAACTTAGTATGAACAATTCAACATTTCTCCAATAGGTAATCTAATTTTGCTTTTAATAATATATATTTAAAAATAAGCCAAATACAGGTTTTGTGTTAAAGAAGTATTATTCAATCAACCATTTAAACCATGAATTTGGCTAATATGAAGTTCTATATTCACCATGCTTGAGTGTTTTTACATAAGCATGCAATTTCTAAATGGGTTGCAGTATTGCGGTAAAGATGTGATAATTAACTTACATTAACAAATCAGCGCATTTAACTTATTCAAAGATCATTAGTCCTCAGGGTGTACACAAACATATCAGATGGATTTTGAATTTAAAAATGATAATACAATCCAAAAGTATTTTGCCCGAGTTTGTAATCATTTTAGATGGCATGCTGGTACATGTCCTCCCTGACCCATTTAGGTCTGTTAACAACTGACTATGTGGGCATGGGAACATAATATGTGGGTCTTTATGTTACCTTGTGAGTTAGCAGCACTGCATCCAAACAAAAGTGTGCTCATTTTCCTTCAGTACTTTTTTTTTTTTTTACCAGTTTCAGATAAGGTAAAGTAAGGCGAGGAGTGAGACAGTATAACATCTGACCCACATATTGATCCATGTCTTCCTGGAATTGAACATTCGACTACAGGAAGAGAGAGCTGTAGAAACAGAAGGCCTCAGATGGAAACGGTTACTTATGGGAACATAAGGCAGAACTACACTTGTTAAGCCCTTCTCTATGCATTGCTGCTCTATTCTGACAATATCTTTTTCTTCTTCCAGAGAAGAGAATCCTGATCCCACATTCACAACATCCCCAAGTCTGTGGGTGTTTTCGAATGTCATTCATTGTGTCCAGAATATTAGATATCCTCCACAATCTTTCTCCCTACTGCAAGAATCTGTTGCAGCTGTTTTCAATTCAGTACAACGTGACTTGATGATGTTGGAACTGACTGTGTTCAGAGGAACCTATTGATCTGTGCGAGGCTGTTGCAACACTCTGCTTCCATTAGTTGTGTTGCAATTCTGTAGATATCAGGTTCTAAAACATACATATCAACTTGATCAGAGTTCTATCATTTTACATTAGCTTCTGATGCCTCTACATCAAGTAGTTTGTTGCCATGGGTAAACAAAACTGTATAAAATGAGTTTTATACAAAAATGTATAAAATTGTATTGACACATTTGTTGTTCATGTGAAATACTTCTGCTGGCAGACAGCAACAGATAAACAATCCTGTTGTTGGCTAATATTGTTATTCCAATAGTTAATAGTTAATCCAGAATGATTGAAACCATATTTTCTGTTTTTAAGTGATGATCTTTTGGACCAGTGTAAAGGAACGGTACTGACTTCTTCACATATTGTATTCACAGCAAGTCACTCGGCTGCAGTCCTGTTTTTATTTCATGTACACCACTAAAACAGAGTGTGCATAAATGCATCTCTTAATTATATTGTGAGATGGATTGAATAAGGACTGCTTATTAGGGTTTGATCAAGATATTATTTTTCACAGATCAATACTCTGTAGCCATTGTATTTTCAAATGTTACTGACAAAGATATAGTCAAAAGGGTGACAGTGACATGCCCCTGAACAAAGAATATTAGGTGTTAAAGAATAATGGAGAAGATACGCCATGGAGTGATGGGAGGGAGGGCCTCTAGTATTTATACTGTTCTTAACCCTGTACAGTTTCCATGAAAGAGGGGAAAAACTGACTCGGGGGAATGCCCACTTATTCCTATAGCAGCCTATGATTATTTAATGATAGCCAGAATTTATTTTCCTTCAACCATGTAGTTTTTTTCCTTCCTTTTAGTAGGAATTATGTATAAGCAGAAAGCTGATCAAACGTGCAACACTAAGCTGCCTTTTCAGCACTGACTTTTATCCTGGTGAAAAATGATGCTATGATGAAAAGGATGCTAATATTAACAGTGTGTTGCTTTTATCAGCTCCGATCCAGCAGTGAGAACAGATTCTCACTGCTGCTGCTGTTTAAAAATAGAAATGATTGTCTGTAGCTCTGTAGAAATACTGGCAGAAGCTTTCAAGTTTATCCTCCACATTTACATTTCAAATGCTAGCTCCATATTAATAACATCAAGAAGACAGTCTTTTCTGCAGACTCATTCCTTAATGTTTGCAAATCAGTCCCGAACTCTTCAGGATCATAGTCTGTGTTGCGTTGCATTTCCCTTTTAAATACTGTGTTATCATTAAGCAAATTAAGTGTCATGGAACAGGTATTCTGCGCCCCACCCCTCTCCTTCACCATTAGCTTGTGTTTACCTGCATTTGTTCTGTTGCTTAATCTCAGGTGTGTCTGGGTGCAGCAGGACGTTGCAAGTCAGGACATAGAAAGTCATTCATTCATCATTTTCCATATGAGAGCTGGTGTGCGGTTCTAGTCTGCGAAGATTCAAAATAGACACTAAAGAAAATCCCTACAAGGATATATTTAATGGTATTAAGGTTGTTCAAATTAGATATTGGTTTAAAGGGTTTAAATTTAAACCCAGTTAAGTTCAATCCTTTTTTTGTGCTCCCATGGTCCTCTCCATCCTCTCAGATAATTAGCTCAACATATGTGAAGGCTTTCATCTCACCCTCTGTGGTTAACACCCCATCTACAGCGTAGGCAATTATGTAATAGTAACCAAGCAGTCTCCTCTCTGTGGATCCCATGTGCATCTGTTGCCATGAGAAACTGCGGCATCCCTTGTCCCCTTATCACCTCCGCTTTTGCTGTGTTTGTAGCCACCCAGGACCTCAGTGCAGGGATGGCGCTCTAACACCCCCGTCGCTGTTGGAGCTGTAGACTGTTGTTGTCTACCGGGTATGACGCGGAGACACATGCAGTCTGCTCTCCCATCACGGTCCAGCTCTGCCTCGACAGCACACAACGTACCATCCGTTCAGCCCTTTGGAGATCTGACATCACCTCACATCCTTAATGCGTTAGATAAGGGACGATCTCGTGGCCGGAGCATCCCTTAAAGGGCGTGGCACACCTCTTTCAGCAATTGACGCACACAATGTGTGACTAAAGGGTGGGAGCTAATAACGAGCAAATAGGATTGTTATTTTTTTCCTCCCAGCTGACAGCTCTCCATGTATACAGTGGTAAGTCTTATTGTTGACCTGGCGGGGGAGCCAGATACTATTGATTTCACGTTGCCTTTGATTTGGCTCAATCTTATATGGATCATTGCGAGCTGGTGGCGTCCTCACACCATACGCTCAAATTACGCACTTTGACCCACGATGGTGAGAAATAAATAGGACGTGTGGCGTTTTATTCCTGCGCTGTGTTTTCTCGTTCATTTTTTTGCTGCGCGCGTGTGTGTTTGTGTGAAATCAAGTCAAGCATTGTTCCTTTTTTCTTTTGTCTCACAGAGCTCCAGTTCGGGGAACCCTTCCCTGCACTGCTCCATGTCTTCCTCGGCGGATTTCTCAGACGAGGATGATTACAGTGTGAAATCTGGGTCGGCATCACCTGCACCCGGGGACACTTTACCCTGGAACCTGCCGAGGCATGAGCGGTCCAAGAGGAAAATCCAGGGAGGATCCGTGTTGGACCCGGCAGAGAGAGCCGTGCTCAGGATCGCAGGTGAGCCTCGGCCGTCTCCCTGTTGCCCGGTTATCAGATGCTTATACTGTCACGAGAAAAACAACGAGCGAATATGCTGCAATATACGGAGCATACGGGGGCTGCATGAGCTTGTTATATCTGCTGGTGTAGCCTAGCCCCATTTATTTAGGGTCATAATTATTCTCTGGATCTGTGGAAGCCCACATGGCGGTATGTTGGTCTGCTCTTATTCTGGACACGATCTAAAATTAGGCTAACCGTAAAGGTTTTGGATATGTGGTGCCATGTAAAAAAAAAAGGTCTTTGATTTCCATCGAACCAGTTGCTTTTAAAGACCCATTTTGTGTCATTTTATAGATGTATGAATTATTCCAACAGGAGTTGATCATCAGAATCAGAAACGGTTTATTGCCAAGTACGTTACACAAGGAATGTGGCTAGAGGATTTGGTGCGTAACAGTAAAACACAGTGCAATAGTAGGCCTATGACATAATAATATAAGTCAGGTTGGGGCATAAAAAGAAAACCAATCCCTCTATCAGTCTTGTTTGTTTCACACTTGATAACGTGCGCGAAGTTGACGTTTTATAGCCCTTAATTGCTTTATAATGACACGTTGAGTCTATTTGACGTTGTAAAATCTCTGTCAGGTATATGATCTCGTTGGGGACTTTTGTTGGTGAAGTTGGGCACTTTAGGGGAATCTGTGAGTGACATTGGTGACAGCTGATGGGCTATTGTCAGCAAAGATAGTAGGTTATATACATCCAAACAGCAGTCTTGTAAATCCGCCATAGTTTCAGTGTCTGAAGTATTTGACAGGAGGACAACAATGAAAAAGATCGTGGTCCATGTAACGAGCCGGTACAGAGAACGTCTGGCAAGGAAAAGCGTTTACACTGTAAAAAATAAAAAATAATCCAGTCTGGTTTTAACATTTTATTTTACCCACTGCTGCAAATTCCTGCATATTGGACTAGACTGGGGGAGATTTAGAATATTGTGTTAATAAAATAATATATATTACATTTATTCTTTCTAATTACATTCAAGACTTCAGATTTGGCTCAATGGCCTTTTTATGACAGACGCTTTTTACAGCGCAGCATGTCCGGCAGTCCTTCCAATCTAGTGAACGCCGGAGAGGAAGTGTCGCCTATTGGACAGAGCGCAGACAAGGGAGGGATGTAGGGCGTTTCCTTCAGTGCAACAACAGCGCCGATCACTCTTGAGTCCTCAGCACATCCACATGCACACACACACACACACACACACACACACACACACACACATATACACGCATACACACACACACATTCACACACACACGCGGTGTCCCTGTCCGCCGCTGGTGAATGTCCAGTTTGTGCAGCCCGGGTTATGGCTCAGTACGCACCGCAGTCTTATGGTCTCTCGGACGAACAGGAATACCTCCAAGCGTACGAGGATGTCTTGGAAAAATACAAAGGTAGGACCAATGCTGATTGGATGTTGTTTAGCATTTGGGAATTTGAAGATATTGCCTGATTGCTGCTTGACAGTTCAATAAATCTCAGCCTGCCCCCTCGCTCTCTGGTGACTGGCTGCTCTTAGTGTCTTTATCGCTGCAGTGGAAAAGTGGGAATATTTCCTGCATGACATCACAATTAGACTGCATTTCAGTAGCTGAGACCAATAAGGCTTCATCATGAAGTGTTTATGATCTCAGTTGAATATCAGATCAGGGGATTATTTGTCTTGTTTAGCTGTGGAAATGTAGAACTTGAAATATGTCTGACAAGCCAGATGATTACAGTGTCTACATCTCTTATTGTCAAATTGAAAGGTCAAAACAGACTTTTTGTTTGAGTAAAGCAAACGTTCACAGTGTAAATGAAATATCTTTGTATTTTTTGGGGTGAATATTACTGACTGAATATTGCTCAGCTGACCTATATGGTGTCTCAAGGCAGACAGGACAATGACATAGCAGTGTGAGGCGTTAGCTCATAGAAGTAGCTCATGTCACTTCATGTAGCCGCTCCTTTTGGGTCTAATGTAGCTCATTAATTAGACCACATCTATCCCACAGAAGAGGTCTATGTTATTCAGTGTCTCTTTGACAGCCAGAGCTCGCTGACAGAATCATACATGCGCTCTGAGGCCAGGCCCGAGGAGAGCCGGTGGGGCCGAATTCAAACTGACAGCAGCGTTTTTTAACTTTTGTGATTCCTCTCCACAAAAGAAACCAAAGCAAAAAGGACAAATAGCATACACTGTGTGCACTCTTGTTCTGCATGCTTGTCATGAGCGTGTTCTTCTCTCAGCTGTGGAGTATTGTAGCCAGCGGGGCCAGTCAGCTGTGGTGTAAGGCTTAAAGGCCCTGACTGGACTCTAACGGGATCATATGATGTAGCATCATTAGGAATCTGTAGCTGTTGTCTACAGGCAGAGGAGTTGTGACACACAGGGAGCTTCTATCACCAACTGCTATCCGCGACTTGTTTTTATGTGCTATATGTTGATTTTTGGGGCGATATTCAACTCCACGCCAGTTGTTGCATGAACAATGAACTTTGCAAAGAACGGTAAGGCGTTCATTTGTTATTTTCTTCATAGTTTGACCAACAAATTTTAAAAGTTTATGGAATCGTTGTAGCCACACAAAAATGCTATGATTTGTGTTTGTCGTCTCAATTGAATTATTTTGTCAGACTGACTAAACTTGGTGTCGTTTTGTCTTTTCTTTTCAATATTATTCGACACATAAACGTGCGGCTTTTGAGCGATCCTCGTAGAAACTTGAGATCAGCTGGTGGGCTAATTATTACCTCTTGTAACTCATCTACAACCCTGTTTCCATCAGATTTGTTTACATCAGACTCCCACTGGCAGAGAAAAACATTAAAGTTGACTGTTCAAGCAGAAAGAAGCTATCAACATTTATTTACTAGAGATCAGTTAAAGACAGAGGATTACCAATTTATAATTTATTTGCAAAGTTGTGAATGGTGGCGAGAGATGAGTGAGATGACAATTTACAGGGTAAGATTGACAAAGATAACGTGAGAGGAAAGTTATATCTTAGTTTATAGAAGTTATTGCAAACAATACCATTGAAAGAAGTGTATGTGAGTTTATAACTAGAGGATAAGGCTGATAAATGTATCAGATATACCTTCTACTTTCTTAAAACAATGTAGATCTCAATGTAAATTTGTCTAAAAAGATATTTTTCCATAGGGTGCTGGCTAAATGCTGGAAAAAATCCCTGTTTTTATTGTGACTTCAGTTTTATTTTCAGCTGATGGAAATACCCAGAGCCCTGAGCCTCTGTCCATGTGATGCATGGAGACGTTTTCATCAACAATTTGATAAACCGTAACCAACAAACACAACCAAACAAACCAGCAAACAGCCAGTGGCTGTATTGCTATTAAGTAGGAAACAGAATGGTCTTTGTCTCACCAATTCAAGATGTAAATGCATTTTAACTTCTTATTATCTGTGCTGTTGAGTTGGTCTTGATGCGGGTGCTTGTCACTTGTTGTCTGCTTTAATTCCAGGGTCATCAACTGCCTCTGTGAGGAGTGACTGTCACCTGTCATTTTCAGAGAAAAGATGATAACTGGATGAATATATAGGCTTTATTGTAGTAGGTGAGCGCCATGTGGTGCGTTACATTGTGCTCTCATTCACCACCAGTGTGACCTTAGATGAACTTTAATTTCAACATCAAAGAAATGCTGTATGAAGTTCTGTACTGTGTTTGAAAGAAACGCAAGATTAGCAATTTTGGTGACTAAGCACAACAATCACCGTTGACTAGGATCCTGCATGTAGTTCGTATTGCTGTGGCTGTAAGAAAGAATGCCACACTAATTAGGTATTAGAGTTAATAGTACACTAAACAGAGGATTTGCTGTGGGTCAGGCTGAAATTCGATGCAGGCTTTACAAAAGACTGTGAACTTGAGGAATGAGTTAAATACAGGCTTTCTTAGACACATACAACAGTTTATGGCACTGGGCAGTGGCTGTGAGGGATCACAGTGTTCCTGCAGAGCCGGCTCGGCAGCACCGTCAGCACGAAGAGGCTGCAGAGTTTCCCGACAGTTGATCATCCTCCGACATCAGGAACGATTGGATGGATTAGACATTTGGTGGTTCAGTCGGCTCTTCTTGTAGTTCATCTATTTCTTAAGATGCCATATGGCGTAGATTATTTCATCAGTTTATTTGAACCCAAATAAACATGCTTTGCTGATTGAGAGCCCTGACAGACATGCAGATAATACCCAGATCCATTTAATTCAAACATTTGTTTTTCCAGGATTTTTGACCTGCTTTTCTGTGGTCACGCTCACATTTTTAAAAAATGTAAACTGAATTATTAAATAGGATACTAGCTCAAGCTAAATCAGTGGAAATACATTATAGTACAAGGAGTAGTAATCACTAGTCACCCAAAATCTGTTTCTGCTCAGTAACAGTGAAAACATGTGCATATAAAGCATATTTCCTGTGATATGTTAAAGCATAAGTTTAATCTTTCTGTGAATGTGAACTGACTCATAGACGTATACAACTAATTGGCTGATTTAGTGTCTTAAAGGAGAAGACGTGTTACACGACAGCTCGGTAAACTGTGTGTTATATATGAGGGTGTGGTCCGACAGTGAATCATAGCGGCTGGCATTATGACTTAATCTCTCTCAACAAGAAGGATTTCTAGAGATACATTGAGGAAACGTATGGTTCTGAAAATCCACCGGTTTACACTTGTATTATCTTGCATCATCAAACCCAGCAGCGAGTGAGAGAGCATTGTGTTTTTCTGCACAGTCACTGCCTTTGTCCATCCTCCTGGGCTGTGCCCAGCCCAGCCCCTCTGCTCTATGTCGACAGCCCACTCATCACATTCAAATGGCCCAGTGGCCCACACACACACACACAGCATGCTGCCTCTGTGGAGACTGTCTGCTCTCATACAAAAGACACTTTGTTTTTAGGGGCGCAGTATCCAAGTTCCAGAGACTTGTTCATGTGTCAAGTTGACGGTAGTGACGCTCCTTTTTCTTGGCTTTTCATTGAGCGTCAAGGAGACTTGAAAGGGGTCTCTGCCCACCTAACTCAGCCCACAATTAACAGTTTGTATTGAATATGGTGCATGCACAGTTGGCCTCCAAAAACGGAGCACTAATCCACTAACTTATATTGTTCACAAACAATAGGAATACGCTTCATAGGTTTAATTGAACTTTGACATGAAAATGACATTACAAGTAGTACATAGAGGAAATGACTGCCAGTGCCGACCAAATATCTTCCACTGTAATGAAACAAATTCTTATTTAGAGTGGCAATTTATTTTTTATTTCTACTAGGAGATTATCAGAAAAAAGGATTTGGATTGGCATATTATGTATTTGATAGCTGGATATTTGGAAATAACTTAGTTAGTATGACACACTAGGTCTGGTTATCTAATTATCAAGGGTCATTTCACAGCTAACACATCCAAAATCCTAAGTGCTAAGTGCTAATGACTAATTAAGTGCATTCAATTTTTGGATGAGTGTCCAACTCCAGCTCAACTTGATGCTGCGTAATTTCACAAGAACATCTAGCAGTGGTTTTCCCAGATAAGTGTGTCAGTTTATATCTGACATGTAGTATCTGGTTGTTTTGCTGTTATAGTCCATCAGTTTGACAAGGTCTTATGGGGTAAACGAAATGTTAAAAAAATGAAAGCCTTCTACAGTAAATACACAACATACTGCATATACTTGTGCTAAAAACACAGCATTGTTCTCGTGGCCAAGCCCTTCATTGATCTAATCAATAGGCTTCATCTAAAATGGGCAGTGTAATCCAAACCAGCAGAGCTCTCAGAAAGCGATTTGCTGCTCCATCAGTCTTTTGTCTGCGTATGTCTGCTTGGAATACATTTTATTAATATTCTTCACCTGTTGTTATATGAAATATAACTTCAATGCGGTCCCATGCAGTTGCATGATATCTGTGTCACTGCTGTATTTGTAAATGTTGTATTTACATGCTGTCATGGTGATGGGAAGACCCGCATGAGCTGAGCCTCATTCCACACCCTCGCTCAGCTCCTCTTGCATGAGATCATCTGTCCCACCCGTGACTCATGCTCTCGAGGCTCTTCGCTCCTCTCTCACTCTAGCAGCACCGCCCTTCTCTCCCGAATGCTGCAGATGCTGGGAAGCGGTCCCATACTAGCAGAAGGAAACACATTTATCCGCTGTTTCATAGGTGGCCAGGAAATGAGTAGCTCCATTTGTTTTTTTGTGTTGACCCTAAAGCTCACCATTTTAGAAGCCATTGCTGTACTCTCATGACTTGTCTGATATCAGTTGTTATAAGAGAGATCAGAGAGCGTGTAGTGTGAAGATACAGTAAGATAAATGAGAGGAGGAACATGACGACTGTAATACAAAAGTCAGCCCGCTAAAACGTTCACAGCTCTTTGCAATAGCAATGGTGCACATAGAAATGGCCGCCGACCTGAGCATCCTGCCACTGTGATTTGAATGGGAAAATCTACTCTTATTCTATTTCTATGCTGGAACAAATCCAAAATAATTAAACACGATTAAAAGGGTTAGATAAAGTCACACTAAAAAGGATTTCATTAACCTTTACTTTAAATATTTTGTTATATTTAAAGTGATAATTTGTGTTTTTAATTTTTTGTATTTTGTCTGTTATCAGCAATCATTACTGTTTTTATCAAAACCAGTATCTGTTGATGTTGAATCACAATTGTGTTGTATCAGTCAGTGTAAATGCAGCACAGGATTACCTTTTAAATCTTGAGGAGTGTGGAGAGTCTGGGGAGGAAAAGACGATTTACTCACATGCTCAAATACTCATATGTGGCAGTTGCAGCTGTTGCACATATGCAGGCTTGTATTGAGTGTGTGTGTGTGTGTGTGTGTGTGTGTGTGTGTGTGTGTGTGTGTGTGTGTCCCATTAGCTGTCATTAATGTTTCCTCTTTCCTCTCCTTGATGTTGAGTGCCCTTCTACATAGCTCATGCCCGAGGGCACTTTGCCAGCTTCACCTTCATCCTCCATTTGCTTTTCATCAAGGCTGATACAAAATTTCAACTTCACAAGTGGAGAAAAATTAGTATTTACATGCAACCTGACACTTAATCTTACAGATGCCAGTAGTATCATTGATTATGAAGACACCTCTTGATTGATGCTGTTCATATTTAATGTAAATGCCCTGGTAATTATAATCTTTGCACAGATGCACAGATATTGTGGACTTTATCTTGGTTTCTTCTTTGCTTTGACTGGAAGGGCTGCTTTGAAGGCTTTGGCAACCAGTAGCTACTGAGCTGTTCCAGTCACATATTTCAGATGCATCCCTGCCCTTCTGAGAAGACTGACTGTAGTTTTCTCACTTACAAAGAATGTCAAAAATGCACCTGCAAGTATCTCCCCCTTTACCTTTCAGTCACACTTGTAGTTTTTGTTTACCACCTATCCGTATGCCAATGTCACAACATGCGTATTAAAAGGCAATAGAAGAAGAAGCAGGTAGCCATATTGAGCCGAGTCATCATTTCAGTGAGCCTCTAATGTGAGATCTAACAAGGATGAACGGTTTAGTAACAACATTTCAGGTCGCTGCTAACGGCATTTTCACACCTACTGAACATCTTAGCATTGCCACTGTTAGCATGTTCGCATGCTGATGTTAGCATTCAGCCTCACAGAGATGCTAGCATGGTCTTTTTACAAAAATATAATTTGTGTTCTGAATGAAAAGGGCATGTGACACATCACAACATATCTAGATGCACTTCTTTTTTACAAGTACTGGAAGAATGAACAATGTGTTTTGTATGTTGTTCATCTCGATGAAGCGTCACCCTTTGGGGTGCTGCAAACATTTTCATTTTGGATCAGACATTACACTGCTGTGCAGAAAACGTGTTTGGTTTCAGTCATTCATGTCTTGTCACTGTGTGCAATTCATCACAAAGTGATATTGTGCTGACTTGGATCAAGTGCACAGTGATGCGGACCTGTATTTCGATATCTCCGGCACTGCTATGCAACGGACGGCCTTGTACTCGAAACAAAGCGAAGGTACACATGCCTTTGCTTTCTGAACTGGTTGTGACACAAGAGATGTCAAATGAAAGCTGTTTAGCAAGAATGTTTAGCTAGTCCTTGTCATAAACTGGAAGGTCGAGAGCTTTTCAGTTTAGTCTGTCTGTCTGTCTGGATTTCCCTCCCATACGAGGTCAAGAGGATTACACAGGCTGAATTTTGATTGAGAGGACTTTTTGACTTTACTCTGCTCAGAATGTGAGGATATTTCAGGCATCCTGACGTAACAAGATGCCAAAGGGTGTTACCGACCCCCTGTGCCAGGAATTCTCGGGAAAACCAGAATTTATTCGATCTCTTGTTCAAAGAAGCTTGAGAAAATTTAGTAATGAACGTGTGAAGGGCTGTAGACTGTTCTGCTGCTCGTTGCATTTCCAAAAATCTGGTTGTGTGTTGTTGCAAGCAGTTTGCAAACGCACAACCAGTGTCATGTCTTAAATCTCTAGTTAAGTATATGAAACCAATACTGGCCAAACTTATTCCAACATCTAATAACCATTCCTTTTGGGGGGGGGGCATTACACTCACCAACCAAAAAATAAGATTTGGGAACAGACTTCAACCCTCTACTACAAAATGCAACTCTACCACTAGCATTTACTTTACCAGTCATGTATTTGTTGCATGTAAGGAACTGAAGGAAAGTGGCACCGAATATCTGGCCAGCATGGTTTAGGGTTGTGGCTTTTTATAGACATGCACATGTGCTTTGCTTCAGTCTACAAATAGGTGTCTCAGGAGTTCTATGCTCTCCATTTGAATGCTGCGGTGGACTCTTAGCACTGGGCTCAGACTGTACACGGGGGACACAAAACATTTGATTTGATATAAAACTGGCCACCGTGTGTCACGATTTTCAGTGGCGTTTGCTGTCATTGTTCATTGAGTGTGCTCATACAAGCTGCAAATAATTGCAGAAGACAGTATCGTGAATATTAATTGCTGCTTTATTAATACCGGTTTAACTTCCTATCGTGGTGTACATTTTCACATCTTAAGGAGGCTTTGTTGACTAGCCCAAGGTTTTTAAATGTCAAGAAGTTCAGATGTAATATGAGAGAGAAGTGGTTAGTCAGGCTTGCGTGATCCTTCAAACATCAACCCATTAAAGTCAGAGATGTTGGTTAAAACATTTCTAAACTGTTCCCAAACCTTTGCTGGACATCAATCAGAATTTAAAGTGAGAATATAAAAACACCATAAGACAATTTGTGCGCCATTCCTCAATACTTAAAGTGATATCGTGAAGTGCTCCGAGTAAAAGTAGCTTTAATGCTGCATAAAGAACTTCTGCACATTAACATAACATTTTGGGATGATGAGCCGTGGTATTATACTGTAGCCGTTTAACATGTCCTAGAAAATCAAATATGTGTGAAATAGGTAAGAGGTGCAAAACTAAGTAGTATAATCACAATTTATTAGCTGATAAAGATGCGCAATATCAGGAGAATGAGTGTATGATCACATTGTTATTCTTAAGGACAGAGCTGGGTTGTTGTCTGTCTGATATCTGATCTATACACATATCTTATCTTATGATCAAATAATGTACGACTACTGTTTTAAAGTCCAATGTGTTTTGGACTGATAATACTCCATGCTCACTTTTTATTCTCATAAGAACCTCAAGAGGGCACCAGACTATAACAACAATTGATCTCATAGCATATTCAAACCTGCTCCCTAGTTCAGAGTCTATTAAGTGTTTTCTGTAATATGTATGACATGTGACGCCTCTCGCTGACCGTGCCTGATAGCTGGTTGATGATGCACTCTTTCAGCTCCCGTCTGCTGCTTTGAGCCGAAGAGTTTCCTGGAATGTTCAGCCAATCTATATTGATGAGTTTTTCTCTGGAGAGGTTTATATATTATGCAGCAGAGAGCTTAGGTGCATTACAAACCAAATTAGTGGCCTATTGCAGGCAGCACTGCCTTATCCCTCTGTGAGTCAGCTGTGGAGTCACAGATGCAGTAACACAGCAGCACTGTCAGACTACTTTCCTTATTTCTTTGGACTCTTTTTTTTTTTTTTAATAACTGTTGTTTTTGTCAGGCTCTGATGTGATGTGTTACATCACTTAACTGATGTTTCCCTTCATGTCAGGTCTTGATCTAAATTTGTAGACCATCATGCAAAATGATTGTCACACCAACCCACTTTCAATTCTCTCCAGCTTTTACACACGTGTAACATGTGCGATCTTCATCACATGCACTATTTTTAGATGAACTAAATGTAGGAATCTGCAGAGAGTACAGTCAGGGGCTCTTCAGGTACCTGGGAATGCATGTTTCAGGCTTTCTGACAGGGACACTTTCATTTTCTATAGCTGCCTCTTATGTAACTGGTTTGCTCAGTATAATACGAAATGAAATATAAAATTACGCTAAAATCTCTCAGCTGAAAAGCGGTTAGATTAACGATAAGATCTCTAGTCCTATTTTGGTATTTGTCATGTTGTATCATGACGGGTGGTGATTGTTATTAGCCTGGATGTGTCCTCAGTTGTTTCTGCTGAAGTAAACATTGTGGTGAGTCTTGGCAGCTGCACAATAGAGAGAGATGATTATCTGAAAATTGTCGCACTCTTAATAATTAAGGTCCATGACGTGTTGCTCACCTATTAAAGATGTTTGCATAAATCAAGTGATGCATGCTGTCCTCAGAAATGATGGTACATTGCTTTTAAATTGCAGCTTGAATAAACTTGCTGTTGGAACCATCCGCAGACATGTTAACAAGGAACATTTCTTCTTTTTTTTTAAGAAGCACTGATTTCCCCCCCCCTGTGGTTTTAAGCGCCGCTGCTAGATGAACACTAAACTGCGTAGAAACTCAAAATACTGAGTAGCCATGGAAAACCTGACGGGACTCGTCCTGGATGCTTGACGAGAAAGGGAGCTCGGCTGCCCTAGAGGCTGGTAGGCAGGCAGGCAAAGAAGCAGGAGACTGTTTCTGCTTCCTCACTCGCTTGTCCACATGGCATCCGTCGACCTGAACCGCGATCCTCTCGACAGCCCTCAGGAACTAGTGCAGAAGATGAAGTACCTCCTTAAAGCCGAGAGGGAGCATAGAGCTCACCTGGTAACTCTAATGTGCTGCATGGGTCAGTATTTATCTCACTGCTTCTTCTTGCCAGTTCCTTGAAATGTTAGTCATGTCTAAGCTTGCTCATTTCAATAGTAGGTAAGATATCCTTGAGTCAAACGTCTTTTAATCACCGAGGATTATTAAGGGGCAGAGTCTGTGTTTTTAGTCATGTGGTCAATGTTGTCGTTAGTGGTGCAAATGTGAGCCAGCAGATCGTTGTTAATGTTATTGATTGAACATGTGAGTATTTTGGTGTTCGCTGAGGACGATTTAGAGGAGTCGTGTCAGGCAGACTGGGACACGTGGAAAACAGTGCAATGAGTCACAACTGTGGTGACTGTGAATCCTGCTCTGCTCTCACACTGGATAAAAGCCAATCTTATTGAAGAATACAGCAACCAAACATACAAGTTCTTCATAATCTAACACACTAACGCAAGTGTAGTTTTTCTTAATTATAATTCTGCTACTAGAACGGCATTGATTTTGAGAACATTTTCAGGATCATTTTCCTTTTCCCTGCTAATGCATCCATTTAGTTCCACATATGTCACTGGCTGCAGGAAGTCTGGTTGCTATGGTTTTGGGAAACAAAAAAACACATTACGTGGTCAAGAGCGTGCAGTGATGTAATTTCAGCCTCTAGGAAATTACATCCTTCTTTTAAGCCACTGGGTCTTGTGGTCTTCATATGTCCTCTATTTTCTACATCACTTTCATTGAAACTATGAATCCATAAATAACATTTCACATTGACTCTGTGCAGCAGGAGGAGGCAAAATATAAAGCTCCAAAAATGATCTGTGCAATGCCTTAAAACTTAAATGAGAGTTAAATTGTTTTCTTGTTTCTCTCTTCCTCAGATGAAAGAGACAGAGTGCAGAAGAAGACATTTACAAAATGGATAAACCAGCATCTGCTGAAGGTAAGAACTAATGTGTGTTACCATGTCAAATTAAAATTATCTGCATGTCAAAAAACGATCTCATTCATCGAAACTATATTCACTAAAACAAAGGTGGAACCCAAATACTAGTTAAAATTCCAAGAATCAGCAACCCATTTTCCTCTGACATAAACAATCCATTCGAGAAATATTGGCAGTGAAAACAATTACCACTCTCCACGTTAGGTCCCAACATGCTGACATTCCTCCCCAGATATTATTAAAGCTGGCTGAAAGTCACTTAGCATGACACGTGCTGTTGATCTGCTGTAGCAACAGGTTTTCTGTTGTTGGCAGGAATCTGAAATGCTTACTGTGGTGCTTCATGTGTGCGTGGAATTTAATGAAACACTTCAGCAGACAGACAAGCACTGGCAAATCTCATCTAATCTGCCTTCGTAAAAATGAATCATTACCTGTAAGTAGTGCGTAATGTTATGCTTTAGAGGATTCATACATCAGTGGTGCAATAATCACTAAAAATCACACTCATTTCTATTATGTTAGACATAAAGATGTAGTAATGTGACATATAAATGAAGTAAATGAAGGCAAATTCATTCATTCATTCATTTGCTTTGGTACTGATATGATGCATTAGTTGATGCCTTGAGTCCTGTTTACTGGATATCTTTCAGGCAGCCAGTGTCTTTACAGATACAAATGAGCAGTGACAAATATTGCCGAACTAACAGAAGCATTTTAAGTCCTGGTATTTCTCGAAAATATATAAAATCAGTGACCAAATGAGCAACACAAGCAATGACAGAAGTTGCATTTGCAAAAGCGGACTCAAGCAAGGAGAGTTTTGAGAAAGTCCATTCTTGCAAATGCAGAACAGCAAGACTTGTATCTTCACTTCAATGCAGGTTGATTTCCCCCGCTAGCTGTGTGTGTGTGTGTGTGTGTGTGTGTAGGGATGGTAGTGTTTATCAGCTAGCTGCTGACTCTGGTGGTACCTCCAGATGCACAGCAGATCACAGTTTTCACTTATCCAGTGAAATATCTCAACATCAGCTTGATGGATTGGCCTCATAATTCGTATAGACAGTTACGGTTCCCAGATGCTGAATCCTACAGACGTGGATGATCATTATGAGATTGACAGTTGTGGTTTTTAGTGACACTTGTCTCAACAACTATTGAATGAATTGGCACATTTCCATCCCCATCAGGATGAGTTGTAATAACTTTGGTGATCCCCTGATTTTTCATCTACCACTGTCATCCCGTCAACATTTCAATTTGTCCAATACTTTGGTTAATGACCACCTGATAAATGTCAGTGCAGGTTTAAATGAAACTAACTGGTAATATTGCTACTAACATAGCTGTACGGCTGCTACACTCTTTTTTTCATCAGGAATGAAGCGCCAGAGTGTGTTAACAGACTAGTATTACATGACATGGTGGGCCACTCGTTTTCCCCCAACCCAAGTTGTATTCATTGTTTTGCTCCTGAGGGGATTTCTGTGTTCTTTGATCATTATCTGCAAAGTATGATGAGGGCCATAAACCTGTCCTGAGGGGTCACTTTAAGGGTCAGTCCTTACATGATGAGGACGGGGCTTCCTGTGGATCAGCGCTGCTGACTGGTTTTATGATCATTGGTGTGTGGTGTTTCCAAACAGGAATACATTTATCATTTCCAATATGAAAATCATTAGAAGGGTGGATGAGGCCCGAAGAAGCTGCTGGCTCCAGTTCTGCCTTAAGAAGATACCTGCTACAGCTCACACTGTTTCATGAGAGACGCATTATGTTTTGTCACAATCAAAAGAAAGAATGAAATTGTATTTTATGTCTACAGCACAGCATAACGCACGCAATGACGGTGCACAGAGAATCAGAAACAAGTGCATAAAAAAAACATAAATGCTGTTCTGTAGTTGTTTTAGCCTGTTGAACTTGAGTTTATGGTTATATTTAAATATTTGCATTTTACAGCCAGATTTCAGCCTTCTTATTGTAAAGTCTGTTTCATCAGTGAGAAATCATATAAGTGCTGAGTAATAGTTGGGGGAGCTGTGGCGTTGACCCAATAACATAAGGGTGCAAGTCTATTTTGGCTCCACAGCTGTGGCTGCTATTTGGGATTACAGTGCTGAAAGCCCTGTGTGAAAGCAGGTCAGCGGGCAGCAGGGTGATTTCAGAGGCGCGGTATTTAGGACAGGAAGGAGAGATGGGCCTGCTGGAAAGA
Source organism: Anarhichas minor (assembly GCF_050575085.1). Taxonomy (NCBI): domain Eukaryota; kingdom Metazoa; phylum Chordata; class Actinopteri; order Perciformes; family Anarhichadidae; genus Anarhichas; species Anarhichas minor. Next base: position 11,706,223 of record NW_027466504.1, read on the forward strand.
GAAAGCCTCGGCCCCGGAGTTGTTAAGTGGCTCGCTTACGTTTTTAGATAAGGTATCACAATGACATCCTGTGTGTTTTATGCTACATTCATTTCAGTTTTGAGGGAAAGGTGAGGGGAAAAAATGAAAACAAGTTTGTTGTAAATTGAGTATCACAGATTTTTCTAAACCTGGGTTTAAACTGAAACTGAAAGTTAATTGAGTTGCATAAGAAAGAAACATCAAAGGCAGTGTTATAGTTACACCAGGTGTATGGGTTTTAGAGACATGCATGGTATAATCCTCAAAGATCTCTTCTTTAGTAATTGAGATCATTATGGTTCAATAACTGCGAACAACTCAGAGATTTCAGCACCAATTTGACTACATGTACAGTAGTAGTACAGCTATTTGTTATAATGATCATCCTCAATGAACAGTTTTGTTTTTAACAATACTTGCTCATATTTTTCTCCCTCATGTCCTTAGGTACGAAAGCATATAAATGACCTGTATGAAGACCTACGAGATGGACATAACCTGATCTCACTGCTGGAGGTTTTGTCTGGAGACACATTGGTGAGTTAACGTTTTTCTGTTGTTTTAATGTCAGTGTGTCTTACAGAGAGAAATAACTCAAAACAAAGTTACGGATGATGTTTTGGCACATGTGGACATGTACATGATATGATCCTATTATATCAGACTTATGAAAACACAAAACCTTCCGATTATCATTAGATACCAGTAAGGAAAGTGAGAAATCTATTCCTCTTCCTGTAGAGCAACTCATCATACCGTTGCATGACTGATGTCCTTCCCCTGTGTCCTTCTCACTTATATAACTGATGGCAGGAGGGATTCTTGGGATTTGATGGTCTGTAATCAGATCTGCTTTGACTCATCCACCAAAACCCACTCAATGAAGTCGCATTTTTGGGGGACTTGTATGCAAGTTATTTATTATTTGAAAAAAGACTGATGTGTTTGTGATTTGTTGTGTTGTGGTACTAGATGTTAGTAAAAGGGAGGTACAGTATGCCTTGCCTTGCTTTACTTGGCTTTTTTTTACTGAGGGAAGGGGCGCTTTGTGCCACTCAGTATGTTGCTCAAGTAGCAATTAACTTGAGTGGGATATTAAATACGGTGATTAGCCCAAAAGGTCGCTGTCTCTCAGTCAACAAAATGTAAGCAAGGAAAATAATTTAGGAAGGAAAACTAGCTCTCGTTAGCCCACTGGGATTTCTGGCGAGTTCTTGGCAGCCGATAATCAGCCATTAACAAAGCTAACAAGCCTTTTTAACGCACTAACTGCCAAGGGCTACCTTTTATTTTTTATTCTTCATTTGGACCCACATTCCCCCAAGCAAGAGCTAACCATACAATTTAAGCTCGACAATATGAATACGACGGACAATAACATCAAAAGCGGTAGTAAAATCCAAGAGTACAGCCCTAAATAGTTACCTGTCATCCATATTAGAATAAGTATCATAAACTGCTAGCATGTCGAATCCAATACAGGCTACATTGACACAATATGTATGTAGAAACGGCACCAGTATATCAGCTTGTACAAGAAAGATTGATCAAATTCCTTCAGACCTTCCTGTGCTTTTGTTTTCCGTTTGAGAAATGTGTTTAATTACCACAATTACATACAGCAGTTATTCAAACTTATTCAAATGACTGTCATGAACTGTTTGAACTCTTGACCTTCAGGAGACAAACATTGCTGCACTTCTGTGTATGAAATTTGCGTCACGTCTTATTGAGAATGCCCTTTTCCAAACATTACTGCACCTGACAGTTAGCCAACATGAAAGTGGGACATTGTTTCTATAAATCGCGTTATGACGAAGTAATATTACATTAGTGCAGGAAACTGTGCTGTGTGGTGATTAAAACACAGCTGGAGTTATCGCTGTCAAAACTTGGAACAACTAGGAAATGAACTAGAAGTTGATGTCTAGGTGTGGATTTCTTTTCAGTAGCAGTTAGAAACCAAAAGCTTTCACGGTATTGTAGGTTACAGTCTGAATCACATTATTTAACCAAAAATAGGGAGCTGTCTTTGGTTTGTGGCCTTGTTATAGAAGTGTTTTTCATGAGAATTCATAAGGTGTTAAATAGTCTAGTTCAGTATGTTTATGTATCTAATCCCTCACACACAGAGCACATAGCTGTACAGTGTATGTAGCTGTAGCACTCTGGCGTTGCCACTTAGTTACTGCACGTCATCCAGCTGGCTTTCTGCAGTATTATTTAATTTCTCATGTCATTCTTTCATCTTATATTGAAGTATGTTAATACAGTCTTTGTGCAGTCGTTATCATACTGTGTTGTCCCTTTCTGTATTTAAACTGCATGTATTCCTGTGCAAGGAGCCCCAGCAGTTACTCCTCCTCCAGTGTGACTAACTTTCATCCTCTACAAGCTATCTATTTTTCTGTTTACATCCTGTTTCCCTTCTGCGTTCCTCCTCCTCTGTTGTCCACTCTTTGATTGGTTTTTGTCCATTGTCTAACTTCCCTTTGATTTGGCCGCCGTGTGTGTCCATGTCTTCCTTTCTCCTCCATGTGTTGCCTTTTCGGTGATAAGCCAAGGGAGCGTGATTTTCTGAAGACATTGCGGTTGGTGAGTGGGACAGAAGCATGCGCAGTTGAGCAGCATGGAGACACGGTGGATGATGATCAGGGGGTACGTGTGGCTTGCCCCTCCACCCCCCTTTTAACAAACTAATTCAGAGTTGTGCCGTGGCCCGTTAACAGGAGTGTAGAAACGATCCCACCGTATGATTTGTCTTTCTGTAGACTTATGGCTTTAGCAGATATTGTAGTTATTCTATATTGTTATAGTAGTGTTTTCCTTTTCCCAATTTAGCTAAATGTGTGATTTCTATGCAACATTGTTTCATAATGCCACTTCTTTTGATCAGCAAACAATGTCAGAATCCTACATGACCAGATGATACTGAGGATGCAGAGAAAATTGTGCACATGATTTAAAGACCCAGGCATCTTCATGCTCAAATGTGTTTTTGAACATGCATCAACAATACATTTGGCCCGCTGACCTTGCAAAGGCATTAAAAAGATGCAATATATTGAAAGTAAATTGCCAATAAAGCTTGGGTCTTTATATCCATCTCACCAGCCATGCAATCAAAGCGCTCCGAACCTTCGTGAGCATCAGGACATTTTTCATCTGCCGCTTTCGAGTATGCTTTTAAGTATTTTTTTAAGCCTCAAGAGCTCCTCATAAGTGTGTGAGAGCCATTGAATGGAAGCTCTAGGAGATGGGTTACCGTTGCTTTGCTATTTAGATGAGCTGGATTCTTCCCAGCTTTTATCAACTTACAAATAAAGCTGATTCTGATTCTGAAATACGGCTGAATGCAGCACACGTCTTTTGCTGCTGCTGCTGCTGCATCCTGGCTACAATGCATTTTCCATTTCATTACCTCATGCTGTGGCCCCTGACTGTCCGCGTGCATTTGCCACAAGAGATTGGATAATTTCTCGAACGAGGAATCATTCTGCAATCATTTTAAAGTTTTATATCTGGTGTCTGCAGCACAGCGAATACCCTTTACCTGTCACTTGGTTTGTTATTACATGTTAAGGGCAGATTTCTAGAGATGCAAACGGTGGAAAATGTTCTGTATATGCACAGATTTTGCAGAAATGGCTACTCTTGTTGAGAGCTTTTCTTGTGTGTTCTTTGAAGTCTTTATCTCACCAGAATAGCGAATGTCCTGTGTCCACCAATGCTACTAATCATTTTTTTTAAATGTGTCCTCTGATATTGAGAAAAATCTGATTGCCATACATGACCGCTCTTCCCTCTTTATGTCCACAGCCTCGGGAGAGGGGAAGGATGCGCTTCCACAGACTCCAGAATGTACAAATAGCACTGGATTATTTAAAGAGGCGGCAGGTACGGATCAATCCAAGCACACTCTGAAACTCTTGTTCTGTCACACATTGTCATGAATACACCTTTAAACCTTAAGACACGGATGTAATAGCAATGGATTTATAATCTGAAACTGAAAATCCACATAATTAAGTTATAATTTTGATGCAGGAAGCGAATTAAATAAAATGTTACAGCTGGATAGCACTTGTAAATGTAGCAGTTCATGTGTGCAGTTGCATCATATTAGGAGAGATTTGTTCTCTTGTAATCACCAAGGTTGACAAATGCAAGCAAAGGCACATGTGTAATTGAAGAGGGAATGCAAATGGTACACTGTTTCTGAATGTCTTGGCTCAGACATGCAGTGCCACATAGTGTGGGACGGCCCCATTCAGTGGTGATTGCCTATTCACTGCCTATCCTCCAACATCACACACTGTTGGACTCATGGCATTTGCCATCTCTCTTGATGACAATTACAATTCAGCTCCCACCAATAATAATGGCAGCATTTAAGGAGCGCCGACTACAAATCCCATCGGTGGGGTTTCAGAGAGCTTTGATTGCCCTCCCCTCCCCCCCCCCCCCCACCACTCAGGATGTGATGAAGAACACAGCCTTGCTGAGCCAGAGCCAGATGTGACGTAAGGCTTGAGACAAAGGAATCATAGATGGTCACAAATGAGCTGATCTACTGTTTTAGCTGCAGTACACACCAGATACTCCCATGCATCATCTGTAATATTTAAACTGAAAATGATCTCTTTAAACCTCCTTAAATCTCCCCCTGCAGCTTATTGATTGCAGTTATAACAGATGATCAGACTGGCTTTAGAGGAATAGATTACCTGCTCCGTTAAAACAAGGATGTGTTTGTATAATTCACATTCTTTTGTTTATGCATTTTCCCCTCTGATATGTGGGCGATAAAACAGCCCGAGCTGCTTTATAACATTTAATTAGTAGCAAACATTTGTTTCCGTCTGTCATCTCAGACCCACATGATTACAAGGTAGCAGCGCCCTGACATATTCTAATGACTATTGTGCCCCCTTGTGGTGCTTGTTAAATGACAGGCACACGAGTCAAAATAGACAAAACACAGTTACTAATATTTAGTACTTGTTTAATGCACTAATCCATGTAAATGCCATAATGCCATAATGTAGAAACTTCAGAGCAGGATTTGAGCATTTTGGAGGTATTGTAAATATGCTAATCATGTGTTTCCTGTCATCAGGTCAAACTTGTAAATATCAGGAACGATGACATCACAGACGGCAACCCAAAACTGACCCTGGGATTGATCTGGACCATAATTCTGCACTTTCAGGTCAGCGTTGTCATCTCATGGTTTGGTAATTCTTATGATTTTAATAGCCAAGGAATTAACATTATCTATTACCTAGATACTGGATTAGTACTTGTTTTCCATTTCATTGTATTATATGTAAGTAATGAGTTCACACTTTTAAGGGCTGTTCATTTGATCCTTGTGTGTATCTTTACGTCTTCCTTGATGTTGATCTTCATATTTGAATGCAGAGGACCAACACACACTGACAAACGTAGATGTTTCTTCTTTTGACCACAAGGTGTCAAAGCTGTGCAGCATATATCATGCTAAATGTTGTAATTGCAGTCTTACTCACTGAAGATGATGGTGATGATGTATGATGTTAGTGTTTACCAGGCTTACTTTCATGTTTGATTCAGCTTGAGTTGTAACATGACAAGCTAACATCATGTAGCGCCTGGTAGCGAAAAAAATAATGTTTTGTTATCCACAGGATGTATTGAGACACGGAAAATGCTTTTGCCCACAGTTATAATGAGTCTGTGTTTAAATGCAGACAGCAATGGCTTGAATGTTGCTTTGTTTTGTCAGTGCAAAGTATTTTACTCTATGCAATAGAGTATTGTATTTCCAAAAAAGCGTTGCAGTTTGGAGAGTTGCGATGGTTTTGAAATTTCCCTGTGCTCTAATCTGGGTTGATATTTCTCCCTGAATGTTCTCAAAAACTGTTTCTTCGGGAATATTTTTCATTTTATTGCTGGAGTGACACAAATCACGTTGAGTGGGTTAGTGTGTGTGTGTGTGTGTGCGTGTGTGTGTGTGTGTGTGTGTGTGTGTGTGTGTGTGTGTGTGTGTGTGTGTGTGTGTGTGTGAGCATGCCAGGAGTATCCAGGTGTCCATCAAAGTGTCTGTCAAAAATCCAATAGCATGCAGAAACTTCATACTTGAACTACTTCTCACTCAGTCTTCCCTTCCTTCCTTCTCTCTGGCTGCTGCATTGGATTATTTATATCTTTGGCACCACACGTCACATGACTCAGTGGTCGGTAGGGGACAGGAACATTGCAATAGTCTTTCACACTTGTAGCTTTAATGGAGATGGGTACTGAGTTAGCACATTCTATTAGAACAAGAATGCATCTGTCTGACTGACGGCCTCAAGGAAATTATGAGGGATAAAGTGGTTAATAGATATTTTGCCTGGACTCGCTGACAGGTAGCGTCGGTGATGCTGCCAACACCTGCCGCTGTATGTCTCACGCAAGCCCTTGAGCAGCAATGGGCCTGTTTCTTCTTGATTTAGAACGATAGCAAGTCACAGTATCTTGGGCTTTATTATATAAGCACAGCTGACAGCAGATTGATATGCATGAACTTTTTTTTTCTGCCGCTGTTCTTCTTCAATCTGCTGTATTTTCACCTGGAACATGGTGTTGAGCGTGATGTTTATTTTAGTATACAGCCGGTGACGGTGCACCACAATGACATTGCAATGTTGTCTGGTATTTCTTTGCCTGTTGGGCTTCATTGTTTATTTTGCCCTGATTGACACTTGATTGATTGTCACTGTCTCTGTGATGTCTGTTGCTCTCTACACAAACACACAGTCATGATTAAATTATTTCATTCATTCACTGTCAATAAAAACTGGCCCAAGTAACTATATACATCATCTAGAATGGTATAAATCATTTATTTTACTGAAAGAAAACATGTACACACATAATGGAATCCTGCAGTACTAGCAGTATTTAACAGTTTGTCAATAAGTAGCCGTGTGAGTCATCAGTACTCTGTAGTTTGAACTGTGCCGGCTGTCAGGTGACTTTGACCTTCTGGGAAACTTCGTTGGCATTCAAGCACTGTAAGCTGACAGTGGCACAGTGTTATTTTAGCTGAGCCGTGTGGTGCCATAATATTTACCTTCGTACACACTACTTAATTATATTTTTGTCATGTTTTAAAAGTATACTGATAGATTCCTCCACAGTGGACTTGCGCCCCGCGCTGTCAGGCTGTGTTATGTTGTTGTAATGCTTTTATGTGGTGAATCACTTCCTGGTCAGAGCATTTTGCCCCCCTGTGAACTGCAGTGGTGGTGATCTGTTCAGATAATAGTGTTTGTTTAAACCGTTGGACTTAAGCCCCACCTCTGGCTCCGCCATTGTACGTAGCTTGATTAATGGACAAAGTGAAAGCACTTTGCTGTCCAGCTCGGATTTGCCTCTGCTTCTGTTGCTCTCGTTGACCTACGCTGTTCTGTTTTTCAAAGCCTTTCTCGCCGGCTGGGACTCTGTCTGGTTCACGCAGCCAAACTTGCTGAGCCAAAATTTCTCACAGCATAATAGATGGCCATCAGCTGGCATCCACTTGCAGTTTAAACCTTGTCCTCCCTCCACCCCCTCATTACACATTAGACACAAGTATTAGGAAACACAAGCAGCAGCTATGACGTACACGTTTGCTGTGTAGACTAAGCAGACTAGGCGGCACAAAACAGGTCTGTCCACAAGTCCTTTCCACTCTTTCACAGCTGAGAAATATAAGCACATTGGCCGTGTCTGTCTGTGTGTCTGTGTGTGTGTGCATTTATGGTGTTTGTGCTGGATTAGCAAAGCCAGAGAAATGTTTCAAAGGTCAAAAAGGATTCCAGTGTCAGAGAAGAGACTCAAGAGAGAGCACGCAGGCAAGAGAGCGACGCAGTGAGAGAGAGAGAGAGACAGAGAGAGAGAGAGAGACAGAGAGAGAGAGAGAGACAGAGAGAGAGAGAGAGAGAGAGAGAGAGACAGAGAGAGAGAGAGAGACAGAGAGAGAGAGAGAGACAGAGAGACAGAGAGAGAGAGAGAGAGAGAGAGAGAGAGAGGCTGACCAGTTCTCAGCTGTGAGTCAACGAAAGGAAAAAGTCAACTCTGCTGGAGTGGAGCGAGCTTTATGTCTGGCTGCCGGCTTGTCTGTCACTGCTTATTGTGTGCTAGCCGCACAGCGTGAAAATGACTTTCTGTCAATGGGATAGTGGCTCTTCAGATCAAGTGGAGCTCACCGGATACTCTGCCTGAAAACAAGCTCACTGTTGGGAGTTCAGCACTGCCGATGGGTGAGAGACTGTATGACTGTCAGCCATGGGAAACATCTGTGGCTGTGTTCGAGGCCCTAAAGAGGAATGCTATGTTGACCCCAAGAAAGCTCCACTGAGCCTTGAATCTAAAGAGCATAAAGGGCGACGCTATTTTCAGAGGAAGAAGAGGAAATCAGGAGCCTTTCGGCCTGCTGAAGGACCCCTCAGGAGTCCTGGATGTGAAGCTATTGCAACCGATTCCATCTGCAGCAGTGCAGAGCCTCAAGGTGGCCCAGATGGGAACGCAGAGGAGTCCCAAGCAGAGCTGGGTAAACCATCAGAGGTGAAGAAACATCTATCAAGGCAGGACAGCCTCAGCACAGGCGTCTACGTTGGCGAGGTACCAGTTTTAATCCTCAGAGATCCCTGTAATCAATCAAGCAAGAGGTTAGCTCACAGGTTGGGCAGGTTCTCCACAGAGCAGACAGAAGACAGCAGGAGCAGGTCCACTGTAGGAGGAAAGCTTCGCTGTATTAACACGACTTCCAGAGGCGCCTCGGCTAAGGATGGTCTGCTTGTGAAGAGGCTGCTGCAGCGACAGTTAAGGAGGGCTGTTAGCTTCGGAGCAGTGGAGCACATGCTGCGGACTCTGAGGGGCAATGACGGACCAGGGAGTGAGGAAACGTTTGCCAAGATTATATGGGGCTCTCAAGCACACAGGAGGAGGAGACGGAGGGCCTACACCTGCTCTGGTTACGTAGAACATCTTCCAGCTCCTGCCAAATGTATTTCCACCCAACACGAGGTAAACTTAGAATGTGTTATTTATGGCCATTATAGGTGTTATTTATGATGGATTAGTAAGGGGCTTGATTGGAAACATTGAATGGCTGGTGTTTAAATCATTGAAGTTATGCTCTACAGTGAGAATATGTGCTCAAATTGAGCACTTCTTTAGAGCTGGTTTATTTTTGATAAATTACATAATTTTATGTAATCATCATGGTTGATTTTAGAGCATTATGTCATCGCTGTGGTCTCTTGCTGTCAGTTATTCTGCGACACAAATCATACGCTGTGGAGTGTATTTACACCAGGTGCTTTGGCTGCATAGTTTACCTAATTTACCTGGAACCTGCACTCAAATGTTTATGCTGCTCTCTGTATGCAGACAGGAACAGTACGTTGACATATCAATAGACATAGCAACTGTATTGTCTCAGAACAAAATGAATTATTATGATACTTGTGGATTAATGATGGGTCTTGCAGTCCTATTGAATCTGTTTTATTGTTTTGCATCACGCTGTGGTCTGGAAGCCTCAGCCTGCCCAGTAGAAAGAGACTCAACACTCAGTAAAATGTAGCTCTTTGATATTTATACTTAGGATGTTTGAGTTACTGTCACAGTCGTTGCTTTAATGTTCCAGCTGGACAGACTAAAATGAGTAAATCAACCTTTGTTTCGGAGGCCTGTTAAACGCTTGTCATACCCTGTCTTAACTGGACTATAGGAATGTTTCAGGCTTTTGAAGGTATACTGTAAGGTTTTTGCAGAAAAGAAAGGGCTGGACCCAAATTCAGGGAGCCTCGGGAAACGGAGGGTTGGATAATTGTGGGTTTAATTGTAACAAAAAAGTATTCAACACAAAAACGTGTGAATCACAAGTCCATGAAAATAAAACATCCAAAGAAACAGGGAACACGGCAACGTGGAGCAGACACTAAACAGACCAGGAGGAAATGGCAGGCAGACGAAAGACGGACCAGGTTACACCAAAGACGAACGAACACTGAGCCAAGGGACACACAGGGTTTAAATACACAGGGAAGGTGCAGGTGATTAGACACAGCAGGTTACAATTAAGGGTGGGGCAGACGATCACGAGAGGAACAGACAGGGGCAGAAAGTGAAGTGAAGCAGACTGAGGAGGTGCAGGTGATTGTACGCAGCACTGTCTAATTAAGGGAAGGGCAGACCATCACGTGGGTTAGACAGACAAAGGCAGGAAATAAAGTGCAAGACACAGAACATCTCAATAAAACAGAATAAATAACTAATTCAAAACATAACTCGTGACAGTATACGGTCTGGATAGGCTGGTCTGTGGGGGGATTGTTTTCTTCAGGATGATGCTATTTGTTTCAGGTCGTCTTGTCCAAGCTGTAGTGTGTTGTTACTATCTCTCTCTTTCACTGTTGTTTGTATGACTGATGTCACCTGGCTGCAGATGATTGATTGATTGATTGATTGAAGTTTATTTTGTTTAATGTTCTGTGTTATTCTGCTTCTTGGTTTTTGATCAAACCATGTTTTGACGTAAAATTTCCTGTGATATGAAAAATAGAAACATGCCCCCCATTGCAAACTGAACTACAGTATTTCTGGTGTTACAGGAAAACAACATCTACAAAGACTTGAATCAACATTACTGAATGTCTTGTGAACTGCAGATAGAAACTCTTGTTCTGATGTCGTAAATGTGCCACAACACTGTCAACAACACTGTGGAACCTGTGAGGTGGCACTGTTTGTTTGAGGTCATCGTAATCTTCAGTATGACACGTTGTAAAACTATTGGGTCATTTATTACACAACTCTCACATTCCCCATTTTTTTTAAGGTGTGAACAGAATTGTTAATGAACCAGAAAATGAAACGATTACCTCATTCACACTTAATTCACACTTTAGTCAAATATGGAATAGCTCTCATAATTTTTATTTTTTTCTGTACTTTGTGAAGCTTGAAATATTCAGTCTTTTGTTTTGTGACATGAAGGTGTTGATTTAATGCAGTAGTATTGTTAAGGCAGTAGTGTTGTTGTCACCTTTGATTGCAGGATATTTCAAGGTGTTTGTTACCACTCAGTAATGGTAAAGTCTTAATCTCAAAGGTTTGTGGGTTCAATTTGCTGTGTCTCTGCATCAAGCCCCTGCGACTGCGCATTTAACGTCTGCGCATCTTGACAGATCTCGGAGATCCATGTGACAGGGGAGTCCCAGGACATGACAGCCAAGGAGAGGCTACTGTTCTGGTCCAGGCAGATCACGGACGGCTACGTAGGCGTACGTTGTGACAACTTCACAACCTCCTGGAGGGATGGAAGGCTCTTTAACGCTATCATTCATAAATACAGGTACTGTAACACTGAATCAATTGCAGGTTAAACATTAAAGCTATATAATGCATATAGTTGGTTTAGTGGTCTTCTGTCCACTTCTTCTGTCTTCTCTCTGTTAGTTGGTATGCCTAGCTTTTCTCGCCTCACTGGTCTCTATTTTACTCTATTTCAGGCCAGACCTGGTTGACATGAGCCGCGTTTCGACGCAGGCCAACCGATCAAATTTAGAGAATGCGTTTTGTGTAGCCGAGCAGCTGGGGGTGGCCAGACTGCTGGACCCCGAGGGTGAGATCCATACACACTGTCATATTTGGTTGAACCCAGAAAACACCTTTCAACAATTTTGTGCTGTCGATCATGTGGAGCGAAGTTTGGATTTGGGCCTGAGGGATAATTCCTCTGAACTCACTGTCATGTGTCACATTTTTGTTTTTTACTTCCTTCATCAGACGTAGACGTTCAGTCACCCGATGAAAAATCTGTCATCACGTACGTCTCAACACTGTACGATGCTTTCCCCAAAGTACCTGATGGTGTTGATGGAATCAGTCCTAATGTAAGTTGATGGCATCGGCCCACCAGTGACTCCACCCCGATCCGAGGGACTGTGCTGACAAGTGCTTCATCGCTGATGATCCTTTTTCTCTGAACAGGATGTTGATATCAAATGGGTGGAGTACCAGAACATGATCAAATACCTCAGCCAGTGGATCAGACACAATGTGGCCATAATGTCGGATAGATCATTCCCCAACAACCCTGTGGAACTCAAGGTATTGAAGATCTGAATCATTATTAGCTTTATAAGTTGAGCTTCGGCTGTCTCATTGTACAGAGTGCTTAAAATCTGCATGTGGTGTCGGTAAGGTGAAGGATAATCCTCAAATAACCCACATGTAGCGTCTATCTGCTGTCACTGAGACTTAGAAGAGATATTGATGGATATGAGAGAGCAGCAGCGTCCATTTGCTGCAAGACGTCGATAGCTTCTAACAGTAAAAGAGCTTTAATGCAGTTGTTTTAAAGACATGGGGGAGAGTACGGAGAAACCGTTCTCCTGGATAATATCCGTTCTGATGCTTTATAGTACAAGTGTATAAACACGTTTATTATAATCTCTGCTTTCTTTTACAGGCACTTTATACACAGTATCTCCAGTTTAAAGAACATGAAATCCCGCTGAAAGAGAACGACAAGACAAAAATCAAGAATCTCTATAAAATGCTCGAGGTATACAAATTCAAAATAGAAGAGCATGTTGCTTTTGATAACGTATTGCAGAGCCTGTAGTGTTGCGCAGTGTAGCGGTAACAAGTCTGTGTTTGTGGCATACCTGACAGATGTGGATCGAGTTCGGACGTATTCAGTTACCCCAGGGTCATCACCCTAATGATGTGGAGAAGGAATGGGGTAAATTAATTGTTGCCATGCTGGAAAGAGAGAAGAGCCTGAGGCCTGAGGTGGAAAGGTATGCGGAGGGACTGGGCGTATTAATACTTTCTGTTTCCTAGATCAACACAATGTGATTTAAAGGTCTAATCTTTACTTGTCAGCCAAAAATCCCTAATTATCTAACACACAGAGACACGTAGCTGGTGTTTGGAAAAGAGAAGATGTGTGACTGTTTGAGGCAACATACAAAAATGTAAAGCAAGAGATGTGGTCATTTGCTGCTTTTCTAAGTGAAACGCATTTAGATAAAGGACAAATAAGCTACATGGGTCAGCATAACATTATCTGGGGTTGGTAGAGGCAGAGTGCTGCAGCATCATATTGCAAGCCCACTAACGTCTCTGCTGCGCTGAGGGTCTGTGTTCATGTCAAAGATTGATCGTCCTTATTAAAATACAAATCCCCTCACTGAACCGTTGCACACTTCCATATGATTTCTATCAAGATATTTATGAGCTGTTGCCCGCAATATTTCTTGATCAGATTTACTGCAGCCAAGTTTGCATATGACAGATAAGCTTGAGTTTTGTTCTGCTCAAATGATACGAGTGATACGCAAAGCAAGCAGTAAACAAATGACTCATGTGAAATACGATAGTGGAAAAAATAGGTGCTTTCGGTCCAGGACCATAATCATGACTGATCGAGGATCTAGTTACTTCAAATTGCCAGAACTTTGCTAATACTATGATCACAAAGAGTGTCTGCTTTCTTACAGCAAGCTCAGTTAAGTTTTTGAGGTTTTGATCTGGTTTCCATCAATGTTTGTTTGCAGCTTATTTCTATGGAAACTCAATGCCAAGTCCAAAGACTCCGTTGACAATAGTTAAGACAAGTTTTCATATCCAATACTGCCTTCATGGTCTATAAACACAACATATTCACAGCATTAGTGTTGGGTGTGGTGAAAATTGCAGTTTGGCAGTACTTCATGGACTCTCAGTTTGTATAAAGGCACACTGTCTCAACCTGCTATTTAATTCTAATCTCCTGAGGGCAGCACAATATTTCAGGGTGGGAGTCACTTTACCCGCTCCGCACCTGGCTGTGGCACTATAAATATGAGCAGGTTGAAAGCCGCTCCATCAGTTAGGTTCACGAATGCTCACAGTCAAGCTGTCAAGGCTAGGCCGAGGCTGGGATCCTTGAAGAGGGATGATTAGGATGAGAACATGTCACGGTGACTGTTTGAGTGGCCGGGAGTAGCAGCAGTGGTTTACCACGTAAAGTAAGATGGCCTATTTGAGTGGGATCTCGTCTTTGAGCAACAGTAACTTCAACAGTTACAGCTCTAATGACCCCTACCTTACCGAACCTTTACAAATGAACAACTCAGTCTTTCTCAATAACAGCATTGGCTATGGACCCAGGTGAGGTTACAGTGTGCATTGTGAAGATTTTTTTTTTTAAATTAAAATGATAATAACAACTGTTAACTCATAATTTACTCTTTTTGTTTTTCTAGGCTTGAGATGTTGCAGCAGATTGCCAACAGGGTCCAGCGGGACTGTGTCAATGGCGAGGACAAGCTGTCATTTGCAAGAACTGCCCTGCAGTCTGTAAGTTTAGTTTAATCTCTGTTTGACTCAATGTAAGTTGTGATAAAATAACACTGTGTGCGCATTGTTTGTCGTGCGTTTTGAGTCTCTATTTTTCCTCTGCTAAGGATGCAAAACGTCTCGAGTCTGGTATTCAGTTCCTGAATGAAGCTGAGATTGCTGGCTACCTTTTGGAGTGTGAGAATATCCTCCGACAACAAGTGGTGGACATCCAAATTCTTCTGGATGGGAAATTCCCCTTTGCAGATCAACTTGTCCAAAGGTACAAAGTGTATCCTCTTGCAAAAATATCACGATGTATTTAGTTCCTCATACGTTAAGACATCTTGTGTTGTTGTTCCTTTTTGAATACAGGGTGTCTGAACTGCGGGATGAACTTCTAGCCCTGAGAGCAGAGTGTTCTTCTGTGTACAGCAAAGGTCGCACCCTGACGACAGAACAAACCAAAATGATGATCTCAGGCATCACACAAAGCCTGAACTCTGGCTACTCTCAGAACATCAACGCAAGCCTGACACCAGCCCTGACTCCTGCATTCACCCCGGGGGGGTTAGGTACCCCTGGGTCCACATTCACCTCTAGCCTTACACCGTGCCTGACCCCGTCCTTTAACCCGTCCTTGACCCCCGGTCTGCAGCCTGCTTCAGTCCAGAGCTACATGGACCCAGGCAGCCTGAGGCATCTGAAAAACATGCAGATCCGCAAGCCCTTACTGAAATCCTCACTGGCAGACCCCAACATGACAGAAGAGGAGGTCAACATGAAATTTCTTCAGGACCTTCTGAGCTGGGTGGAAGAGATGCAGGTGAGTTGTCGCTGTCAGTGTGTTTATAATGTACTGTAGCTTTAATTGTACGCACTTAAAATAAGAAACTGAATATTTGAGCTTTTGTTTCTGTATTAAAGTTGCAACTGGATCGTTCAGAGTGGGGAACTGATTTGCCAAGCGTGGAAATGCATTTAGATAACCACAAAAGTGTACATAGAGCCATTGAAGAATTTCAAAAGAGCCTTAAAGATGCCAAACTAAGTGAGGTAAGTGTTTTGTAGTTTACCTCTGTCTTGTTTGTTAGTGTAACCATCAATAATCCTACCTATAATGTGAGTCTGAATCTTAGTTACTGCAGAGGAAATACAATAAGTAAAAACATACTTTTCTTTTCTCAGATTCAGATGACCATCCCCATGAAAATAACTTATTCAGACAAACTGAACAAACTAGAAAAGCAGTATGAAAGGCTGTTGGTAAGTGATCTGTTGAGCTCAACAGCAATATTCAGAAATTTGTGGAGCAATAAATGGTATAACTTTGTATGTGCTGCTTATTGTAGCCTGACTAAAGGAATGTCTGCTCCTTTCAGAGCTGTTCAAGAGAGCGACAGAGCCACCTGGAAAGCCTGCATGACTTTGTGTCAGAGGCAACCCAGGAGCTCATCTGGCTGAATGAGAAGGAGGAGGAGGAAGTTGCCTTTGACTGGAGTGATCGCAACGGCAACATCTCCAAGAAAAGAGACTACCATGCTGTATGTTTTTGTGTTGTTTAAACAGACTTTTTAATGAACTGTAACTAAATCTGTGAAAATCTTCCGTGCAGACAGAATAACAAAGGGCTTGTTCAGGCAGTTCTTTTGGGTGTATAAGTTTGGCTACGTTACAGCTGCATCCATTTAGTGTGAGACAGGATATGGGATTGTGTGAGAGGACGGAGTGACTGGGCCTTTGCCACTGCTGGATGCCAGAGATACTCAGCCTAATGTCTTCATACAGGATCTGATGAGGGAGCTGGACGAAAAGGAGGAAGTGATCAAGTCTGTGCAGGACAAGGCAGAGCGCCTAATGCTCAAGAACCACCCAGCCAGGCTCACTATTGAAGTAAGCCCTGTTGTTTTTTTTCTATGTACTCAGCTCTGCGGTCAGTATGACAGCAGTCTCCACCCTGCATACCGCTCCCACCATGATTAAAAGATTTTTAAGTCTTTAAATCTTGTAATTTCCCAGCTATTATACCTGAATATCATGTGTTTCTCCTCCAGGCGTACAGGGCTGCCATGCATACGCAGTGGAGCTGGATTTTACAGCTCTGCTCATGCGTAGAACAGCATCTCAAAGAGAATGCTGTTTACTTTGAGGTGAGTTGCTGCCTGTTTTGAAGTCAGTGTAAGCAAACTGCATTGGTTTGTCACATCTAATTTCTCGCTCTTTTCCCCGTTGCAGTTTTTCAGGGATGCCAAAGAGTCCATGGATTACCTTAAGAGCCTGCAAGACGCCGTTCAAAGAAAATACAGCTGTGATCGATCAAGCAGCCTACACAGACTGGACGATCTCATTCAGGAGTCCATGGTAAGCTGAGAGAAAGACATGTGAAGTGTGTGTGTGTTTGTGTTGAGTTAGTTGCAAATCAAAAATACAATAAACAACCTTTTTTTGTGGTATGGTGTGTCCGTAGGATGAGAAAGAGCAGCTGCTTCAGTACCGCAGCACTGTGGCTGGGTTAGTGGGCAGGGCCAAGAATATTGTGCAGCTCAGGCCCAGGAACCCTGAAAACCCCGTGAGATCCTCCATCCCTGTCAAAGCCATCTGTGATTATCGTCAGATAGAGGTATACAGAGCTTCCCTACGTCAAAATGACCCCATAATTCATCTCAGTCCTTTTCCGGGATTTAAAAGTATATGTCTATGCTTTACCACAACTCTTTCAGATTACCATTTACAAAGAGGATGAGTGCGTACTGGCCAGTAACTCTCACCGGGCCAAGTGGAAAGTCATCAACCCAGCAGGCAATGAGGCCATGGTGCCCTCTGTGTGTTTCACTGTGCCTCCACCCAACAAAGAGGCTGTTGACATGGCTACAAGGTGAGATGCTACGCTGCAAGGCTTCATTTTGTCTCCTGTACTTGAAAATAAAGTTTAGTAGCTCTGGTGACTTGACTCTGGTGGGATACGTTATTTCTGCCTCTTGTTTTTTTCCTGCAGAACTGAACAGTTATATCAGAATGTCCTGGCACTCTGGCACCACTCCCACATCAACATGAAGAGCGTGGTGTCTTGGCATTATCTGATGTCTGACATACGAGCCATCCGCAACTGGAATGTGGCCTCAGTATGTTTGAATTATGATGTTTTCCTTTTTAGCCTCTTATCCATCCCACTTTTTTAACACTAGCTGTTGATCATTTATGATGATCAGACTCATTCTAGGAAAAATGAAAAGTGCATGTTTGTCTTATTCCCACTTTTATTTCTCTTCAGATAAAGACCATGTTACAAGGTGAGCATCAGCAGGTCTTGAGCAACCTGCGGTCCCACTTCGAGGAGTTTCTAGAAGACAGCGAGGAGTCCGAGGTATTCACAGTGGCCGACTGTGCCCAGCTAGAGAGAGACGTTGCGGCCTGCAAAGAGTACTACAAGGAATTACTCAGATCTGCAGAAAGAGGCAAGACTCAGATTCCCCTTTTGTCCCTCCCAACAAGGAGTTGCTGGTGTAGATTGAACTAAACACGCAAGGGAAAGCCATGGTTCTTTAAGCCTTTTATGCTTTAAGTCGATGCCTTCTGGAATTATGTTGTTTTTTACTGAAAAGTTTCTAAAAAGGATGTTGGCTTAGCTGTGAATGAAAGGCAAACACTGGGATGTTGTTAATGCGCAGTTATGTTATTTAAATACATACAGAATACTTCTGTTATTGATTCAGCTGCATTGCACAGGTTCTACTCAGCCTTGTGCTGTGATAATGACGCCACCTAGAGGTGCTTTTGTGTGCTATCAGTTAATGTGTGTGTGACTATATGTAGGTTTAACATTCCCACTATAAAATAGTTGTGATTTTCAAATTGAAGTACATTTTTTTTTGCCTTTTTTTAGTTTTTCAAAAAGTACAATATCAATTTTCTGTCACAGTTTGAAAATCAAACATATTTTGATGCTCTTGTGTGATTATTTGTACTCATTATGTTTTTCTGGTATACAGAGGAACACGAGGAGTCTGTATACAATCATTACATCTCCGAAATACGCAACTTCCGAATGCATCTGGAGGCCCATGAAGAACACCTGATCAGGCAACTTCGCACACCGCTGGAGAGAGACGACCTGGAGCAGAGTCTGCAGCGCATCACAGAGCATGAGGTATACGTCTGGGTAGCAATAATCATTTCACATAATCAAGAACTTACCTCTGTTGCATTTATTTATTTGAATTTTTTTGTTGTTGAATTAATTCCCTTATCAAAGAGTTGCATTGTAATTAATTCTATTATAAATATTATTTCATTAACATTTAGTTTAATCATACCTTCCATGGTCAGCTTATAATGTCTATAACATCGTAGCAACATTGATATGGCCCCCCTCCTCTTTGCATTTCTTTCTTATTTTCATTCTGATTTCCTACGTGCACCTCTGCAGAGGAAGACAGCGGAGCTGAATAAACTGAAGGAGGACCTTGACGTTATGAAAGAGAAGTGTGAGCTGTTCCTCCGACAGGCTGCAGCTTCTCCTTCTGTGCCAACACTTTCCTCTGAACTCACCGTCCTCATTCAGAGCATGAGCCAAGTGTACTCCATGTCTTCCATTTATATGGACAAGTAAGACACTCCCTGCATTGTCTCGAAGTAATCATGGCTGCATTTAGATATGTTTTTACTACATGGGTATTTGCATTAAAAGTACCTGAGTTGAAGATATGTTCCCTTTTGTGTTGCAGATTGAAAACGGTGAGCTTAGTGGTGAGGCACAGCCAGAGTGCAGAGGCGCTAGTTAAGGCCTACGAATCCAAACTCTATGAGGAAGACGCTATGAACTCTGACGTCAAGTCCATTGAGACAGTCATTTCAACACTTAAGGTAATACACTGTGTTACATTTCACCGTCATTGGCAGCATTGTTTTAGTTCATTTTGAGTAACTACTTTTCCTTCTAATCAAAGCAATGGCGGACAGAGATTGACGAGAAGCAGGAGGTGTTCCATGACATGGAGGATGAGCTGCAGAGAGCACGGGTCATCAGCGACCGCATGTTTAAGGCACATAACGAGCGTGACTTTGACCTGGACTGGCACAAGGAGAAAGCTGATCAGCTGAGCGAGAGATGGCAGAACATTCACTCCGAGATTGATAGCAGGTTAGTGAGGATTTATCTGCACTATAAGAGATAATATATGACATTTGTGCGCAAGTGTTATGAGTCTAAGTATAGCTCATTGACGTTAAACATTTAATTTCAGGCTTCGGGACCTGGATGGCATCAGCAAATCTATGAAACACTACGGAGACTCCTACGGTAGTCTTGATGAATGGGTTAGAGAAATGGAAGCGGCACAGATAAAGGCCCAAGAAAACAAACCTGAAGACAGCAAGGCACTGGCTGAGCTGTTAAACAAACAGAAGGTAGGACAAGAGTTACCTTCTTCACAATAAGATGAAGACATTTAAATACACAGATACATATATTTAAAATGTCTGTGTTATCAGGTCCTCGTTGCTGAAATTGAACAAAAGCAGAGCAGAATCGATGAGTGTCAGAAGTACTCAGAGCAGTACTCATCTGCCATTAAGGTAAACTTATTTATCTTAAATTGTTCTCTGATATACGGCATTCCCATTCCAGTTTTGTTAGATCTAAGGTGAAAATTGCTGTAGTGGAGAAAGAAACAACTTTGTTATCTTACACATGAATCTCTTTTTAGGATTATGAACTTCAGCTGATGACCTTCAGAGCGATGGTCGACTCCCAGCACAAATCCCCTCTCAAGAAACGGAGGATGCAGAGCTCTTCTGATGCCATTCAGCAGGAGGTAAAGCTATGATTTTAACTTTGGTAGGACAGAAAATCTGTGCTTTATGTAGAGTACATGTCAATGACATGCATGTTTCTCTTAATGTCGCGCAGTTTATGGATCTCCGAACCCGCTACACTGCTCTTGTGACTCTCATGACACAGTATGTGAAGTTTGCCAGTGAGACACTGAAGAGAACTGAAGACGAGGAGGTAAGAGATCCATATTCTCAATACTTCCCTTTATCCTTTCTGCATCTACAGTAGCTTCTGCAGGATATTTTGGGGCTGAGTGGACGCTTCAACCTACAATCCCTGTTTAGCTTTGCCTTCTTATCTTTGCATGATTCTCAGGTCTTCTGTTTTGCATCAACATATTTCACTGCCTCACTAAGAAGTAGTGAATATTAAAATGATAACTCGTGTTTCCCCCGTGAGTTGTTTCTATTATCATACATGGTCAGCTCATCACGGGTGAAGACATTTGCTTCAAGGTGCAAAAGAAGCAAAGGAAATGTGCGAATGCGGTGCATGTCTGCATGTACAGTAACTTCTTATTGCTGGTGACGCTTACTTGCGGGGAGGAGAGAGCTTTTTCATTCTTTGACGGAAAGTCTTTCTCACATCGGCTTTCTGTGGGAAAATAGAGCCTTCTCCAGGAGTTTGTGTAGCATTTTGTAAGTATTAGTTCTAACAAAGGTACAGTGATAAAAGCAGTGACACGTGCTGTCAAAATAAACTTGAATAAATCTAACATCTTTGTTGGGCTTTTAACCCTCCAAAATATTTCTGGCTAACTTAAAAATTCCTGGAGAGCTTGTTTTACATGGCTGCAGCGCTCTGGTAAGAAGTAAAATATTCATGCAAGTTATTCTACAATTTCTAATTAAACGTGAAACAGTGGATGACTTATTTTTTTGCATTATAGAGCAGCAAGGCTTTTGAGAGAGCAGAGAAAACAAAAAGGACAGAGAGCGTGGAGCTCCAAAAAGCTGCAGGGGAAGTAGAGAATAGTCAACTTAAGCAACGGGTCCAGGAACAGGAGGCTTTGCTGGTTGAAAGACAAGCACAGCTGGACAAGTTGGAAGGACAAGTAGAGACTCAACAGAAGACAATTGATGATCTAACCTTTCAGAAATCCCAGCTGGAGCATGACGTTAATCAGTATTGCACTAAGCTAGAAATAGCGGTAAAAGACAAAGCTGTCAGTGACCAGGAATTAAGTCACACAAAACAGCTAAGCGAGCAGTCAGAGGCCAGGTTGTCTTTGGCTCAGAAGAAACTAGAAGACCTCTTAAAGAAAACTAATGATGGCCAAGATCTTAAGAAACAGAGCCCCAAACTTCAGAGAAAAATAAACGTAGAGGAAGATACTTATGAACAGGTGCAAAGTCAAGTCCAGGCTAAAGAAAATGATGTGCCTCAGTCGATAGCCGTCAGTGAGCCTGAGTCATCTGCAGTCAGAGAAAATTACAGCATGATGACGGATGTCCTGCAGCAGAAAGCGGAGGAACTAGTCCTGATCCAGGAAAGAGCAGAAATGGCTGAGGACAAAGCCCAAAGTTATAAAAAGCTGTTGGATGATAGCAATAACAGACTAAAGAAACTTCAGATGGGCATGGAAACTGACAGGATCAACATGACACAGAAATCAGAGGATCTCCAACAGGAAGCACTAACCATGAAGAAATCCATCAACGAACTTCAGGAGGAAATCAGATCTATTCAAAGAGCCAAGTCCTCATTGGAACAAAACACTTTTTTCCAAAGCACTGAAGTCAAAGGCCTCACAGAGCAGTTGAAGATCACCCAAGGTGAACTGCATAAGAAAGGCTCCATGGAGCAGGAGAGTATTCTCAGGATTAACAATTTAGAAGAAGAAGTAGCTTCCAAGCAGGCAGTACTAGATCAGCTCAAGTTTAAATGCAATGAGTTGACAAGGATAAATGTCTCATTTGACAGTGATATTAGAGGTCTTCAGATCCAGACAGAGTCGCTGGAAAATGAGAGATCGTTTTCTGAACAAAAGATCAAGTCGTTAAAGAGTGAGATGGAGAGCTGGAAACAGCAGCTTCAAACAGCTAAGGAAGAAAACAACTTAATGAAGAGAACCGAGCAGGCGTCGCAGATCGAATGTAGAAACCTTGAAGCCGAACTTCAAAAAAGTGAATTAGTTGCTTCTCTATTGCAGAAAAGGGTAGATGACCTTAAACAGTTTAATTTGGAGATGGAAAATAATCTGAAGAACGTCAGAGCTAAACTCGATCGGGTGACAATGGAAATCGACAGCAAGGATCAGCAAATTAGAATCTTCAAGTCTCAGGCGGAGGGCACCAAATCACAAGTTAGAATTATTGAGGAGGAACTAAATAAGAAATCTCAGACATCCCATGAGCTTCAAATTAAACTGCAGGATTACAGTGAGGAGGTGAGGAAAATGACTGAGGTGCAGCAGAAAATCGACACGCTTAATTACAAAATTGCCAATTATGAGACAGAAATAGCAACTCTGAAATCAGAGCTGAAGGCAGTGTTTGCCGATAACAATTCTGCAACCCAAAAGATCCACATGCAAAATGCTGAAATTAATGATTTGAACATGATGCTAAATAAAAGAAATGCAGAACTGCAAAAAGAATCTGCTGAGAGTCAAAACCATGTCAATAAAGTCAAGGCATTAGAAGATGAACTCTTCAAACATAAGCACAGCATTAAAGGGTTAACAAGCAGCTCAGATAAAATGACAGGAAACCTAAAGCAGGAGATGTCTGTTCTTCAGAACGACAAGAGAGCAGCAGACAGGAACGCAGAGAACTTGAACGTTAAACTCTCAGAGCTCAGCTCGTCTCTACAAAGAACTAAAGATGAATTGTTGAAAGAGACCAGAGAAAGACAAGTGAAAGAATCTAAATTATTGCAGATGGAGACCGAGCTTCAGAAAAATAAAGTAACAATGAAAGAATCAATGTCGAGTTCTGACAAATCCCGATCAAATCTTCAACATGAAAATACGATCCTTAAGAGGGAGAAAGCTGAGGCGCTAGAGAAAAGCAACTCATTGGGATCTGAAGGTAGAAGGCTGAAAGAAAATCTGCATAGCACCCAAAAGGAAGCTGAGCAAAAGCAAAAGGAAAACTCTGTCCTTCAACTGAGGTCCCAGCAGATGGAAGAACAACTTGAAAAGTGCAAGAAAATGCTGGAAGAGTTGAAGAGTAAACTAGAACTCCAGAAAGAAGGCTATGAGAGGCAGCTGTTGCTCGTGCAGACTGAAGTGGAGAAAAAGCTCATTTTACTTCAATCTGAAATCTCAAGTGAAAGTGGGATGTCACAACAGCAGTCACATAGTGCAGAAATAGCAGAGATGCTAAACAAGTGTTTCAAACAAGACGTGTATCAAACAGTAACAACAGTGCATCAAACCACTGTGGAAACAAAGCAACAATCTGACCAACAGCTGCAACTGCAGACCAAAATGGACAAACTGAAGCAAGTAAATACGCAGCTCGAACACGACCTCTTAAAGGCAAAATCACAAATTGCCCAACATGAGCAAGACAGACTTATACTCCACTCAAAAGTAAGCGCTTTACAAAGCCTTGGCAATGAGCAGTCAAATGATACAGCTAAGTTGACAGATAGCGAGTGGAAACTGAAACTGAAGGAGAATGAAGCCAGATCTCTTCGGGAACAAATAGAGTCGTACGTCAAAGAAGTGAGAAGTCTTCAGGAAAAGCTTACGATGCTCGGGGTCCGGATGAAGACTGAAAAACAGGAAGTCATTGAAACGAGCCGTCACTACGTGAAAGAAAACGAGGCTGCTTCGTTGAAGATGGAACATACAGTGAGGCAGAAGATGGTGCCCTCCTATGAAAGAGCAAAATACAACCTGGAGGACGAGAGTCTCAAGATGAAAGCTTCCTCAGAGGTATGGATGAAGTTAGTTCAGCATTACTACATCACACTATTATATTTATAAGAAATACAGTATATTTAAATCAATGTAATACCATTTTACATTTGTTCTTACTATTCATAACAATATCCATTTAGCGATTGTAGTTATCTGTAACTGAACTCTAGTCCTCTGTAACTTAAAAGTTCTTTCAATGTCACATCTACAGATGGCAACAATGGAGAAAGAGAATATTCTTGAAGGACTGAAACAAGTCAAAGAAGATACAATGGAGGTCACTCACAGCCAAAGCCTTCAGGATTCACCATCAAAGAAAACTTTGAATAGCTCTACTGGTCAAAGTCTGACTCTCCTTCAAAAAGACGTGCAAAAGAGCCAAATCAAACCTGAGTCCATGACTGTGACAACACATGGATACATGGCTCTGTGTGGACTAACACCCCAACGGCCAAATGAAACACAGAGCATCACGAAGACAAGAACGTATCAGATCACAGAAACATGTGAAAACACATCTGACAGCGAGGGGAAACTGAGTGGGATTTATTCAACCTCCCAAAAGCTCCCAGAACTCAAAGGCAGCACAAGTATTCAAAACTTAATCAAGTTTAGGTTCTTGGATGAAGAGGTTGTGCGTAAGTTTGAGATGGGTCTCGTCACAATGGAAGACGTGCAAGCATCTCTTGCTCAGTTCGCCGGAAAACCAACTACTATTGCTGGAGTTTATGTGGAGTCGAGTAAGAAAAAGATATCCTTCCTAGAAGCTGCTGAGAAGGGCTTCTTAGCTAAGACGTATGCTCTTGAGTTCCTGGAGGCGCAGGCTGCAACAGGAAGCCTAACTGATCTGATTACAGGGCAAACGCACTCAGTGGTTGAGGCTCTGGAGAGAGGTATCATTGAGACAGGTCTGAAAGATAAACTGATAGATGCTCAGAAAGCTGTTAGTGGCTACATCCATGCTGGCAAAAAGCTCTCTGTGTTTCAGGCGATGGAGGAAAGGATTCTTGATAGATACAAAGGCAAGAAGATCCTTGAGGTCCAGGTAGCCACTGGAGGACTGATCAACCCAGAGATTGGTGTCCGGGTGCCGGCTAGCATTGCTGTTGATCAGGGTCTTTTGAACAAGGAGACTCTACAGAGTCTGTATGATCCAATCAGTAACCCTAAAGGTTTCCACAACCCTGACACCGGACAGAAAGCATACTACTCTGAAATACTGAAGACGTGCCTTTACGACATTGATGGTGGTGTGTTTCTCTTCCCATTTGGTGAGAAACATCTAACAAGTACCTCTCCCACGAGTTCTCACAGAGTGTCTGTTGTCAGCAGCAGCAGTGGCATCCAAATGTCAGCGTATGAAGCATTCAAGGGGAGACACATTGACAAGAGCATGTATCTGTTTCTGTCACAGGAGGAAAGTGAATGGCAGGAAAAGTCCGTAGCTGACGCCAGCGGAAGCCAACTTCACATCGTTACTGATGTCAAAAGCGGACGACAACTTTGTCTAGAGTCCGCTCTGAGTCAGAGGTTTCTTGAAATATCCGAGCTCGAAAGCTATCGCGGTGGCCGTCTTAGCGTCTATGAGATTGCGGACATCATATTTTCAAGAATGGTGGTTGTGGAAGATGTTCACAGCCCCATCGCTGGTCTCTGGGACGTCATTCGGAGGAGGAGGCTGTCAGTTCTTCAGGGTTTTCAACAGGGCTTTACTGATAGAGTCACTGCCTCAAGGCTGTTGGAGGCCCAGGCCTGCACTGGAGGTATTTGTGACCCCTCTTCAGGGCAGAAAGTTACTCTCTCGGAGGCTCTCAAAAGAGGTCTTTTAGATGAGGCATTGAATCAGCAGCTCCAACAGTTTGAGCAGGTATTTAATGGCATTGTTCACCCCAAGACTTCAAAGACTTTGTCCATCTCTCAGGCTGTTCAGGAAAATCTCCTCCCCAAGGATGCTGGCTTTCGCTGTATTGAATTCCAGCTCCTTACTGGAGGATTGATAAACCCTGACACTCATGACAGAGTCTCCCTCGAGGAAGTCATTCAGAGCGGCCTGGTTGACAAAGTTACTGCCGCTGCTCTCAAAGATGAGAAGTTTCACACCAAAAGCCTCACCTGTCCAAAGACCAAGAGAAGAATCTCGTTCAGGGAGGCACTTGAAAGAAGTGTGTACGACTGCCACACGGGGTTAAGATTACTGGAGGCTACGAAAGTTCATGGTTTTGGGCCCAAATCAACATTTCATTATGTTTGGGCATATAAGTAAAACATATTTGTAAATATATGCTTGTCCATAGCATAAAAGCAAAACCTATAGTATGTTCCTTGGTTTTGTGTAGGGCTGGGAAGTTACCTTGACTGAATGTCTTTTTATTTTTACACTGGTTGATGCAACTAACAATGGTTCTTGAGCTTTTGTGTTTTAGTCTGATTATAAATGTATTTCAGCAGTGCCCCCCCCCCCCCCCCCCCCCCCTGTTTGTGTCAACAAAGTTAACAATCTTGTCAAAAAACCCATCTGTTTTAATTGTAGAGATCTGTTGATGAGGAGAAGAGAGAGCACGGTGATAAAGTTAGCAAGCTATTGCACTGGATGTCCAATGTGAAGCAGACCCCAAGCAATGATGCTAATGCTCTGAAAGATAGCAATGCCAACACAGATGCTTCTAATAAGCCCCAGGTAAATGATGTGTACTGTTTTTGGTGTTTTCTGGTGTGTCCTGTTTTAACATGCTGCCACATATTTGTTGTACGTGAGAGAAAGCTTTGGTTTAACGGCAAAGAGTATTTTTCTAATCAAAATGGTATCGCAGCCTTTTTGCTGTCACAGTGTATGATTTCTAATAAAAACACACTGTTTACTTTCTGAATCATGTAATCCATATATTTGACACTATAGGTAGTGGGTGTAATTACTTTCATGATATATTTAATTATTTCAATCGCCCCCAAATGATTCCATAACACAAAAAGTTGCACAATCACTCACATTTCAGAGCAACCATTGACCAATAAATGAAATCAGGCCAACAGGTTATTGAAATACATTTCAGATTTTTGTCCCTGTGTGTCCAATGGAACATGCATTATACATTGCTTACAGTCCAAAGCTGACATTATTTAAGTTTATCACCATGGCATTGTAACTGTGATAGACTGGTGCTTAGAAGCAGTTTCGTGATCCTGAAGGTTTTCTTTGATGGTTTGTCAGAACTCATTCTCATCAATGTAATAGAACAGAAAGGACAATAGACAGATAC
The DNA here is from genome assembly GCF_050575085.1 of Anarhichas minor. NCBI lineage: Eukaryota > Metazoa > Chordata > Actinopteri > Perciformes > Anarhichadidae > Anarhichas > Anarhichas minor. Next base: position 11,733,551 of record NW_027466504.1, read on the forward strand.
ATACAAAAGAGTTTAGACTATTACTACTCACTATGTACTATGATAACTATAAAGTACTATAAAGTAGTGTAGAGTTGACTTGTTGCTAGAAGTTGTTTTGCATCTTTGTGGGTAGTTCAGATCAGTAATTAAAGTTTAATTAAGCAGTTTTAAAGCACACCAAACAGTCAGCTATTCCATTGTTCACTCTGTCCAGTCCAATATCTATTTAATCAATGGATCACCTGGACAGTGAGCACTGTACACACACACGTCATTTTATTTTTGTTGTAACCATTGCAACCATAATTAGGGTAAAATGAAGTAAGAAAAATGTAATGTTTGATTCTTATTGTTAATACGTTTATAAGTGTATTGTTTTACTACACATAAAAATATGTTCGTAGGGTTTGTTTAATGAAAAAAATATTATTTACATTTTCTTTTACATTATACATCCAAAAATATAAATAAAATTCCAATTCCAACAATTAAATAATAATGACAGCTTTGGACTTCCTTATTTTTTGTTTTTACTTTGTCAAATTATGAAACCATCTCTCTGAATGTGTTTAGAATATTCTGTCCCTCCATGGAAGGAAGAGAAAAAATAATGCACAATACAAGCCAATACAAACATATCACAAAGTCACTGGAGTGCACAGTTTTCTTCATAAATCAATTGATATATCTTGTATGAATAATTCAATTGCAAAATGTAAATCAGTCCTTTCAAACAATTCTAGTGTGTGAGTACTTGTGAGTACTGTGTGAGTTTTGTGTCCCTGTTTTCTAAAGTGGTATTCAGGAATACAATATTGTATGACAACTACTCAAAGAGTAGTCCTATAAAAGTAAAGAAGAGTTGGTGTACTGCACATAAAGTGTTAACACGCCCCTGTTTGATGTTCTAGGTGTCCGTTGAGGAAATGGTCACTAAGAAGGAACAAATCGCAGAAGCACTGAGAGCCACGCAAATGATGCTGAACAAACACAGTGACAAGTACGTTTAGCTACTGTGACCGACATGCGCAATACTTCAACAGCTGTTTGAAGTCTGTCAGCATCATTCTTTGTGTTTTGTCTGACAGAATGACTGAGGAGGAAAGAGAAAAGGCCCAGGAGCAGCTGAAGACGCTCAATCAGGCCTACAGTGAACTCTCCCAACATTGTTCAGATCAGACAACCTCTGCAGAAGAGGTTGGACACTTGGCTGTTTCTTCTATTGTTTGCATTTGTTTCTTATAGTGTGTTAGAAAACAGCGCCACCTGATGTTCAGCTGCATGACTAACGTTTCTCCTCTTCTCCTCAGTACAGTGTGAGCAGTTGTCTTTTTGTCTCTCTCTTTTTATTCTCTTACATTGGGGATAGAATCAACATTTATACAATTGATTCCCAGAAAATCTGAGTATGCTGTAAACATGCTTAGTTGCGCCTGGCTTTGGACCTAAATTTCCCCATATTAATGTGCTTGACTTCAACAGGATAACAGATATGACACATAACCCTTTACCTACAGTATGCGATGTGATTAACTACCCTGTTTTTGCAAGATGCTGGATACTGCATTCCCAGAGACGCATGATAGCTTTAAATGTATTATCCGTCGCTCTCCTGTTGCAACCCTGATGCAGTCTTGCACTTGTGCACATGATCTTTTAACATATTTGTCTGGTGAGTATACATTTTGTCTTGCTTTTGAATAATTTCATTGCAAATTTGACACAATAAATAATACAGATTGTGTTGCTGAAAGCAGTTCTACAATTTGTAAAATTGTCATTTTCTTTAGGATTTAAAATCCAGTGGTGCAGGGCCTGGGACCGGAACCTCGAGTGGCCTGATTGATCAGATAACTGGGGTCGCTCTCCCAGACGCCCAACCTGTGACCTCCAACCTCTTTCAGTCGGAGCCGCATGTCTGTCTGGACCGGGAAGATGCTTTCAAACAAGATCTCCTTTACCAATCCACGCTGGACCACTTGCCAAAGCTGAACGAAGCAACCGAGTGCACACACGTCTCTTCTGTGTCGCTCTCTGACATAGCAGCAGCTAGGGAAGGGGCCACGTGTGAAGACCCGATCATCAAGATGATAGAGGTCAAAGAAGTCCGTGATGGATTGAACGTGTGCTACACGGGAGACACACTGACCCTGGAGAGTGCTTTTCAGTGCGGTGTAATATCTGCTTCTGTCTACGTAGAGATCCTTCAGAGGCAAAAGACCAGTCAGGATAAGATTAATCCCAGCGCTGCTGAAGATGTCTCACTCTTAGAGCCAGTGCAGGAGGTTAATAGACTGATATTAAAGTGCCTCAGCAGAAATAAATCACTGACATCAGGGAGGAGTATTAACACTTTGAGGTCTTTTCCTGAAGGTTTAAGTGACCAGGAGACCATGACAGAGGAAGTTGTGAGTAATCGTGAAGGGCTAAAGGTGGATGCAGCCGTTCAGTGTGATTTGATGCGCTCTAACAGCACACTCATTGTGCTTGAAAATCAGCAGCAGTTTATGGGACTCGTGTTGCCTCGTTGTGGGGAAATCCAAACTGTGTCCACCTCATTCCAGTATGACCAGCAGATCACCAGTGATGAGTTCACCAGCACAGTGTTCAGTAATCGGGAAAAGATAGCAGCTTTTTACATTCCAGAAAACTCAGAGGTGGTAGACATCAACTGCGCCGTTCAGAACGGTTTGATTGACACTTACACAGCAGAGATTGTGAAATCTGTCGAAATTCCTGATGTGTTTCCTGAGGATGATCACCTTAACGACAAGTTTTCATCTTGGCTTATGTACAAAAAACTCACAGTTGACGGATGCCATCATGCTGCAGATTGCTTAGAAGTCGATAACATCCCGACTCATGCAGAGGCGACTCAGCTGTTCATCTCCTACCTAATGTTGAACAGTTACATAGATCCCGAGTCAAGACAGAGGGTCCTAATACTCGACAGACAGCTGAGTAAAATGGTTAAAATTTTTCTTGGAGATTCAGTGTTTTCTGAAAACACTGAGAGAAATGTGACTTCTCTGACTTTAAATGTTGGAGAGCTTTCAGAGCGGGTCGATTTAGAGATACCGCTGCACATAAATGAGGAGACAGAGGAGTTGATGAAATACGGGCAACACACATTTGATCAGCATCATTTTGTTGATGGAAGAATTAGCTTTGATGAAAAAACATCTGCAGATGATGAGCCTCTAAAACAGGAATTTTTCGATGATGGCCTTGGAATGGATACCACAGAGACTGGTGTAGCGGAGGAAACCCCGTTTCACAGCAACTCAAACTGGACAGAGTCAGAAGATTTTGAAGAGAGAGGTTGTCGAAATAGTTTCCAAATTGATGATGAAGATGCTGATAGTAAAGACTTATATCAAATGTTTAGTCAACCTTTATGCTCCCTGAACAGAACAAATGTTGGCTCTCCGTCGAGGATGTTTGACTCAGAGTGTTCAATGGAATCCTGCCGTCAAACGCTTCCACAACACAACACTGAGTCACTTTGTAGTGAATCAGACGGTACAGATATTACTCAGGATGAGATTGTACGCTCTGAGGGCGTGTTGGAGGGCCAAAATGAGCAAGACTATGCTATTCATCTTCTGAAAGCACAAGTGGGGGAACGGGACATTTTAGATGTCACCTGTGGGAGGCGTTATGACCTGGAGGCAGCTCTCAGCCAGGGACTAGTTAACGAGACGACAGCGATGAAACTGCTCGACCTGCAGTTACATGAAAAACAAAGTGTTGTAGGAGATGAGGAGGACACAATGTCAGCGTCCGATGCATCCATATCCTCAAATGTTGCTCTTAGTGTAATAGAGCAGCAAAGCCTTTTGAGGTCTGGTTGCAGCATTAGTATCAGTGAGTCAGTGCAGTCTGGATCAGTTACAGATGACCGTGTTGACTTACACCCTGAAGCCAGCAGTTACCCAGAAGAAAACGTCATTCACTCCATCTCTGATGATCACAATCTAGGTTTAATTAATAATAATAATGAGGCTGAAAACATGCAGACTGAGAGGGAGGGTGCTGTTAAGGTGCTTGATCTGACTAATGAGGAGGCGAATAATGAAGAGGGGGATAATGTAGAGGCAGAGGTAGATTGTGAGACAACAGGATATGTAGGAGAGATGAGTAATTATCTCCATCATTCCCCTTCCTCAGTTAGCGATCATGAGTCTCGGATGAGCTCATCCTCCTCATGGAGTCAGTTTACTGCAGAGTGTCTTCATCTCGTTGGCAAATCTCCTTTACTAGCTGAAGACAGTGACTCACAGGTTATTAATACAAGTACAGATATTACTCAGGATGAGATTGTACGCTCTGAGGGCGTGTTGGAGGGCCAAAATGAGCAAGACTATGCTATTCATCTTCTGAAAGCACAAGTGGGGGAACGGGACATTTTAGATGTCACCTGTGGGAGGCGTTATGACCTGGAGGCAGCTCTCAGCCAGGGACTAGTTAACGAGACGACAGCGATGAAACTGCTCGACCTGCAGTCACATGAAAAACAAAGTGTTGTAGGAGATGAGGAGGACACAATGTCAGCGTCCGATGCATCCATATCCTCAAATATTGCTCTCAGTGTAATAGAGCAGCAAAGCCTTTTGAGGTCTGGTTGCAGCATTAGTATCAGTGAGTCAGTGCAGTCTGGATCAGTTACAGATGACCGTGTTGACTTACACCCTGAAGCCAGCAGTTACCCAGAAGAAAACGTCATTCACTCCATCTCTGATGATCACAATCTAGGTTTAATTAATAATAATAATGAGGCTGAAAACATGCAGACTGAGAGGGAGGGTGCTGTTAAGGTGCTTGATCTGACTAATGAGGAGGCAAATAATGAAGAAGAGGGGGATAATGTAGAGGCAGAGGTAGATTGTGAGACAACAGGATATGTAGGAGAGATGAGTAATTATCTTCATCATTCCCCTTCCTCAGTTAGCGATCATGAGTCTCGGATGAGCTCACCCTCCTCATGGAGTCAGTTTACTGCAGAGTGTCTTCATCTCGTTGGCAAATCTCCTTTACTAGCTGAAGACAGTGACTCACAGATTGTAATCAATAGTCAGCTGACCGATACGGATGTTGTGATAGAAAGCGTTGCTCCAACCACACAGTCACGTCCATCTAGCGCTGATCCAGAAAGCCAGACTCAATATTTAACTTCTATTAATCCCTCCAAATCTGACAGCTCACCTATTGATAACGATTTTTTCATCGCCCAAGTGGGGAATCAGACCGTTAGTGAGAGTGACTTAGACGTTTCCTCGTCACACGATGTGTCATGTGAGGAACGCAGAACAGAGAATGACACATGTGCACTTCAGTTACCTTTGGACGGCGAGCCAACTCCGAGTGTAGATTACTTATCACCCAGAGACTTGGTCGAAAGTGCAATCATCTCAGAGGGAAACGGTAACTATGATAACAACAATACAGACGATGGCAGCAGAATCACATTACCTCAGCAAGCAGCACTTCATTCAGAAAGTGAGTTTAGTGTTGGATCGGAGCCCAGCTGCTCTCAAAATGGTCAGAGTATGCTTGTTGGTGAGAGATCTCCACAGTCACCCGCTGTTTCCGATGAAGTCACCGCAACAAATGCTATTCATCTTCAGTGTTTCGGTGGTGAAGATTTAGAGCACCACACTCAAACTACCAGCAGAGTTTCTCTTGAAACAGTGTTGGCTGGTAAAGATTCACAGCAGAGTGCTGCAGAGGATGTTGAGTTAAGCACAGGCGGTCTTTCCCCAGAGAGGCAACATGAGGACATCTTCACAGTCACCACTGACACAGAGCAGATATCCGCGTCAACATATGCACAGACGGCAATAGATAAAGAAAAAATTGGTGAAAATGTTTCTGGGTCAGACAATAACTCGGGACTGTCTGAAACTATTTTGGGATTAGGTTTCGCATCTGATATTCTACAAGAGGAAAACCGACTACCTGTGTGTGCTCCTGAGCATCTCCAGGTAGATACTGATCTCCTGTCAGACAGCTACGTCGCGTCTGATGCTTCCTCATCAGTGTTTTCTAATGCTGTAAGGACAAACGTAGATGACGAGGGGGAAGGGATTACAAAGGGGACTGATGTCAGTGATTTGCATAAGGCACAAACCCGGGACACTGAAAGCTCTATCGAAGTGTTTCAGAACCCTCCACAAACTTTAGACCAAGCTGGCTTTCAGGAGAAAGACACACCTCATGGACTTATAGAGAGCAGTCACCCAGACCTTCTCATGGATGTGTTGAAGCAAGACGCCCTCAGTTCAAACAACAAAGACATGGGAAACTCAGAACTGATAGTGCAGGAAGAGAAAGTCGGTGAAAAGACAGAGCAGTCCGATGCTCCGAACATCCAGCTGCAACTGCTGCAGGTTCTTAAGACTGTTTCCTCAAGCCAAGACCTTTCAATGCTTCAGGAGGTGATGGACACTCTAAACATTGCACTGGGGGGAGACTCTCTGGGAAGAGACTCTCTGGGGGGAGACTCTCAGGAGGAGCGATGGCACACACTGGAGAGCATCAAGGAGGAGAGCTCAGAGGGAGAAGATGGGGAGTCAGCAGAAGATGACTCGGGTCACTGTCGCTCTGCTGCAGACAGTCACCCACCGTCTCCTCAGTCGTCTGGCAGCTCAGATTCCTGCAAAGTTGAGGAGGTCAAAAATAAGGTACTTGTCATGTTGTTTCAGTGTTAAGGCAACCCCCTCCCTTAGTTTTTGATAAGTGACATCTTCTCTTTTGTTTTTTTGTTTTCTTTCACCTTAGCTGTTCTCCATCCAGGATTTTTTGGAGTGTGTTGGGAGACTGCAGGATCACGCCGATGTTTTAGAAGATGTCAGAAAAGACCTTTTAATCCAGGCAGCCATTGGCAACAACATGGAAGAACTGCAGATTCAAAAACAGGATTTTCAGGTTAGACATGAACAATATCAAACAATATTATATGTTCTCAACTTTTCTCTTATGTACGTACATGTATGCATTAGTTCCTGACCAACTGTGCTTTTGTTATCCAGTCTCTGGAGTCCCAACTTTCTCGACTGGCTGGTGTTTTGACAGCAGATATGGAGAAAGCCCAACAGCTCTTAAATTCTGCTGATGAGGACATTCCCATACAGATCCACCAAGATTTGTCCTCGACATATCTGGATTTAGAGCAAAACTTTACTGCTGTTTCCCAAATGTGTGCAGAAAGGAGTCACTCCCTAATTCAAGCGATGGAAACTGGAAAGGTCAGTGCTCACTGCAAGTAATTAAAGTGATGTCATAGTTGCATCAGCTATTGACTTCTTTAAATGTGATTTTTTTTTTTAGATGCATTTGGAATCAACGTACCAGAAACATCTTGGTGAACTTGATGAACTAGCGGGCCTCATCCAGAACAACTCAGGAATGTGTGACGTGGATTTAAAACCATGTGATGTGGACACACTGAAACATTTGATTCAGCAGAACAGGGTATCTTTAAATGAATGTAATTTTAAACATCCATAATCTACAGTAGTTACAGAAACGTACTCTTCACATTTCCGTCTTTTCCTCCAGGACTCAGAGGTGATGCTAAAAGAAGCCAGGCTCAAGTTAGAGGATGCCACATTTGATATCCAGTGCTTTATTTCTGAGCACGCTCAGTTTCTGAGTCCGGCTCAGAGCAGCTACCTCCTCAAGTTCCTCAGCACAACTCAGCGAGCATTCAGGGACCAGACAGAGAGGCTTGTCACCCAGAGGAGCGCATTGGATGTCCTACTGGACACCAGGGAGAGGGAGATCCAGGAGAAGGTCTGCCTGTGGCAATACAAGAGCATATCACATATGTCTCCTTACAAAAACAACTATATATACATGTTTGGTTTGCTGAATGAAAATGAAAGTTAATAATGAATGCTTATAGTGCATGTAGAGTGGGCTGTGTAAGCATGTTACTGGTCAGATTTAAGAATTGGAAGTATCATTTGTGGATAAGAATAAAAAGTAGATCAACTTAAACATATTAAATGAACACATGCAGTACATGTAGACGTGTTAGAGTTAACAACAAAAATATGAATTATTAATTATTATTAAGGCATTTTCACATATGTGGTTTGACATTATTAGCACACAATTTCTTTCCAAATTTGAGTGAGACATCTGACCCTCAGACATCAAAACAAAAATGATTTATCAGCTCTAAAATTTTATTTGTACAAATATTGAACTTCAATGTGGATTTTTGTGGATTTGGATTGATAATTAGACTTTTTCAAAGTAATGAGTAATCAACAGTATCCCAGCGTTTATAGTTTGCACCATATTTCAATGTGTTTGAAAAAAGGTTCTACTGTGAATGCCTTAAATGTTTAGGAAAAATAACAACTTTGCATGCTCACGTGCTTGATCGCTGCTGCAGACTAACTCTTTGTGCTGGTTATATCCTACAGGCCTCCAAGACACCAGTGAACAATTAACAGTGGACAAAATGCACCTTCTCTGTTGGAACCCGTTCACACACAACAAACCCAATAACACACAGGACACAATGTGCTTATTACTATCTCGAGACCAAAGTGGCAAATGGCGAAATAGCATGTTTACAGCATACTAGATTTATACACTGTTATGAAGAAGGAAATGTATACTAAAGCAGAATTTGCATGTTACCTCTAAGTGCTTGAATCGTTTCTCTTCCCTTGTTTTGATGTTTTTGTTCCCAAATATTGATTCAGACCAAAGAAATAACCCTGAACTCTGTTGTAGGATTTTGGGGGTTTGTTTCATGGGAATGCTTTATGGAGTGTACATGTGAATGTGTTTAATCACAGCCTTTTGTGATATTTACCTGGCGGTTTTTCCTTCTTGTTTGACAGTCTTTGTTGGAGAAACACAAGGAGTTTACAGAGAAGTTGGAGGAAGTGTGTGATGATCTCACCCTGACAGAAAACCAGCTGATGGGTCATCAGCAACAGGCTGGAAATGCTGAGTGTGTCACAGACCTGCAGCAGTACCAGCAGGAGCACCAGGTTTGAAATACATTTTATTTTGCTTTTTAAGAAGCACAGTATGCGTCCAAGTTTTCATCAGTTTCATTCCTCCTCCTGATATCAAGGCTCTGCAAAAAGACGTGTTGACAAATGCCAGTGCCTTGAATGACGTCATCACCAGCACTAAAAAGTTTCTGGAGGAAAACCGGAGCAAGCTGATGCCCGATCAAATCGCCATCATTGAGAGCAAGTTGGAGGAGGCGAAAAGCAAAGCCAAACTCATCAACCAGCGGGCCGAGGAGTCCAGGAAGGACTTGGAGAAGGTTGTTACCACAGCCATCAAACAGGAGAGCGAAAAGGTCAGAGTTCAGATTACCTCCATACAGTTTGTGTTGTCTGTAAAAACTATGTAATGCATCATATTTTAGATTGTTATTTCAGCGTTATTATCACATTGCTAAACTTAACGTCAACGTTTTATATTGATTTCTCTCTTTTCAGTATGTTGTTGGTCTGTAATCCATCTGTCTTTTCAGGCAGCAGCTGTTGAGCGGCTTGAAGAAAGTAAGAACAAAATCGAAGGTCTCCTGGACTGGATATCCAACATAGGGAATGAAAACGAGAGCGATCTGAATCAAGCTGACCATATAAGTAAAGAGAATGGAAACCTGCCAGAAGAAACCTCACCCACGGGACCGATAGGAGCGGATGACGATGCCAATGGAAACGCTTTACAGGCCACTGAAAATGATTTTGGCAGAGAGACCGGCGGGAAGAACGACGCCTCCCTGCAGCTCGATAAGCAGTGTGACAGGGTCAAGGTATAGTTGGATTGTTGCAAAGATGTAGAGAGAGAATTGTTACTCAGCAGTTCATACTTTCATCTGGGAGTTTTTTTGGTATTACTTGAGACAGACAGAACATCATGAGTAAATCTAAAAGTAAAAGACACAAGTAGCAAAGAAATGCAGAAAGTAGCAATAAAATCAAAATGTTGTATATCAATTTCTAGATCTGTTAAACAGTAAATGCCAACAAATATAAAAGCTGCAAAATGTTATTTAATTAGAAAAATAAACAGTTAACTTTATCTTGATTTAAAAAAAAGAAAGTCTAATTAAAATATGACTTGGCATTGGAAAAGATGAGGATGAAGAGATGGATTACATTGTGAAATGTAGATACAGGTAAAACATTTAACAATTGAGTTTAATAGTATTTAGCAGACTCAAAATTTGAGGTTAAAGAAACAAGAAAAGTTGATACTGTAGACCAGCCTTTAAATACAGTAAAGACAAAATGAAAAAAGAAAATAGTATAAATTATATAACGATGTTTAAAAAATGTATACGAAAAGATAATAATCACATTTATATGTATTGGTTCTGCATCCTCAAGTCTTCATCGTTCCCACAGGCCCGTCATCAGGAGATTCTGTCCCAGCAGCAGGATCTGATCATGGCCACCCAGTCAGCTCAGGCTCTGCTCGACAAGCAGGCAAACGTGCTGTCTCCGGAGGAGAAGGAGAAACTGCAGAAGAACATCCAGGAGCTGAAGGGACGCTACGAGGCCTCCCTGACGCAGGCGGAACAGCAGATGAAGCAGGTGCAGTGTGTCCAGGAGGAGCTGAAGAAGTTCCAGGGTGACTGTGAGGAGTTTGTCGGCTGGTTAGACCAGGCGGAGGGAGAGATAGAGCAGCTGGGCACTGCTGCAAGCTCCCTTAATATCCTCAGTGATAAACTCCAGCGACAGAGAAGCTTCTCAGAAGATGTGATTTCCCACAAAGGGGACCTTCGCTTCATCACCATGTCAGGACAGAAAGTGCTGGATGTGGCTAACGCCTGTGGATTGGCTGACTCTGCGGCTAAGAACGCTCTGCTGGATGTTGATACTTCAGGAACCTGCTCTGCTGTCAAGGACAAGTTGGATTCAGCAGCCAGCAGATACAAAACACTACATTCACAGGTATTTAGTCGGCAGCTGATCACATGGGTCTAGAGAGGTTGCAATGACTTTCTCTTGCCACTGGGTGGAAGCATTTGTCTTCATTCAAAACTAATACGTCACGCTGTCTTCTGTGAGCACTGCGAGAATTTGAGTGTCAGAGACTGTTATCTGAATATATTATATCACACATAGAGTATCACTTATTTTCCTTTGTTTCAGTGCAATCAGCTCGGCAACAACCTCAAAGATGTGGTTGACAAATACAAAAAATATGACGACTCGAACGCTGGTCTATTGAAGTGGCTCAACAGCTCAGAGGAGGAGGCGAGGAAGCAGCAATCCGAGGCCATAGCAGCTGACCCACAAACACTACAGAAACAGCTGGAGGAGACCAAGGCAAGAAAAACTGCAAGCCAGAACTGTCGCACTTAGGATATTGAGTGCTCAGACGTTTCTCAGATTGTGGTCTTCTTTACCTGGATGTACACTTTCTTCATATTTCTGTGAGGCCTCTCTAATTCTTGAGGCCAACACAGGAGTCATATGAAAAAAGCCTTTATGATCTTTCTTCCCATATGATGCATTACATTTTGATGATAATTGGATCTTTACAGTTAAAATTCAACAAGTCTGGTGTTTGATTTGATCAGATGATATACAACTTTATTCAGCCCGGGGGAAATTGCAATGCAGCGGTTGCATCGCAAAGATTCATCAATGTGATGTGAACTTTAATGGATGTTAGGTTATGAGTATTCTAAGTAGAGAAATAAAGAAAAGCTTTATTAAGAAGTAACACATGCAGAACTTGGGAGCATTGACTGGGTTATAAGGTCACGGCACAATAGACCTGCCTTACCATATACAGTGTTTCCACTGACTTAAATATAACACAGTTATTTTTAGCTCTGTGTTCAAATTCAAACCCACATGTGAATAGTTTAACTCTGGTTATGTGAAGCCTACAGGAGGATAAGAAACGATGCTTTCTTTGTGTCAAAAGCTTTTGGCAGCAGTTAGCTTGAACATTTCTCTGTAGGAAGGTAGTGACTTACAGCAGAGATATGCCAAGATAAGAGGCGCCTGTGGGCCAACTGAGAAACGCTGTTCATCTGGCTTTGGTTACAAATCACTGCAAATACTCCAAAGCCTTTCTGTAAGTGTAGAAGTCGAGGCAGACAGGTACATCTAAACATATCTGTGGAATCACTATATATTTCCTATTTACAGCAGATATTATCCAAACATTGTTGCACATTATCACTTTTTTATCTTCAATCTACCACACAAGTGAAATGCATAATCTGTACAGTACAGTTTAAAAGTAGACAGAGGACATTTATATATGTGGATACTGTTTAATTTTTCTTTTTCCTATTGATCCACAGGCCCTACAAGGTCAGATGACAGGACATCAGACTGCTATTGACACACTACGCAAAGCAGTTGAGTCTTTGATAACATCTGAAGGAGACCTGCTGAGCAACTCAGATGACATCCAGGAGACAGTAGGTGAGGGACAAATCAAAGTAGGGATCAGGTTTTGCACCACCTATAGAGAATTTTAATGATTTTATGTGTCATTATTGACACTCAAATAATTTCGGCCTTAAAATCGGCAAATTGGAAGATGCCAGGCATGGAAATATCTCTGAAATGCTTGGGGAAGTTTCAAAATAAAGTATTTCAAAGGAGAGGCTTAAAGTTTATCAATCTCATTGCCCTGCAAAATGTGAGTTTTGCAACTTGCAACTTGTAGGTAGGTTGTTAAGCAAGCAGACTGTTCATTGTCAGTTGGCAACAATGTCATCATACCTCAAAGTGTCTGCCATCCTTTTTCTAAAGTTGACACAAGGTATCAGAGGGAAATATAGCTTTTGGAGTGTCTCATTTATATTCCTTCTCTCCAGTCATTAGTTTCTTGGCTTACACGTAAAAATGCTTTTACTCTATCTTAGTGGATGTAATCCTTCGCAAAACGTTTATCCTTAAGACACTCATGAATGTCAAATAAGTTACAGCTTTGGTTTGAAATGTTCATCTCACAGTGTGTCCCAAACAATGAGAAGATGTTCCGATTTAAACATAACCTGGTGTGTTTACCTTCGCTGTAGATGACATAGTTGAGCGCTACGACAATCTCTCCAAGTCTGTGAGTGATCGCAATGAGAAACTGCAGATCACCCTGACTCGCTCCATGAGTGTCCAGGATGGTTTGGATGAGATGATGGGATGGATGGAGGGAGTGGAGGCCAGTGTGAAAGATAAAGGACAAATCCCCCTGGACTCTGCATCCATTGGAGATATCCTCAGCAAAGAAGCAGTATGTACTCTTCTCATCATTTTAGCAGTCCAATAACCAGATACTGTATCTATTATTTGATGCTGTCTGTGGCTGATTTGTGTCTTTTTCTAGCTCCATATTCACTTTATTTAGCCATTAAACCTGTTTTCCATCCTGTATTTTCTTAAGGCATTAGAGCAGGACATAGCAAGTCGCCAGAGCAGCATCTCAGCCATGAAAGCCAAGGTGAAGAAGTTTGTGGAGACAGCAGATCCCTCTGCTGCTGCCCTTCTGCAGACTAAGATGGATGCTCTCTCCCAGCGCTTCTCTGATTCATGTAACAAGCATAAGCAAAAAGTGTCCCAGCTGGAGCAGCTGAAGGAAAAGGTGGAACAGTTCGAGAAGGTTACAGATAAAGTTCAGCAGTTTGTTGTGAAGCGCTCACAAGATCTACATGAGACAGAAGGGCCGGGGAAAACCTTCAATGAACTGTCTCAGCTGATGCAGGTAACTACACCGCTGACTATGTTTACATCCATAAATGGTGGTGTCTTGAAGTAATGTAACATTTTCACCAAAAATGTTACATGTCATTTCTCTGCAGAACACTAAAGCTGAGATGGCTGAACATGCCAGTGATTTGGAGAAGCTGCAGACTCTGTCCAAGGAGCTGTCTGAAATATGCCCCGATGGAAACAAAGCCCAGATCCAGAGCAAGATGGACAATCTCTCAAATATTTTCAGCACCTTCAAAGACACCGTCAACGAAAAGTAAGCTGGGTCAATGGGAGGGAAACATAAGGTTCTTGTATTTCCACGTTTAACAAATATAACATCCTTTTCCTTTACAGTAATGGTTGTATAATGTACAGACGGATGCATGATGTGACTGATTCTTGTCTGCTACAGGGAAGAGGAGGTGTCATCCTGTCAGGACCAGCTAGGAGACTTCAGATCTGCAGCTAGCGCTCTCACCAAGTGGCTGGAGCAGACCAATGAGAAAGTACCTGTGGTTCAGCCGAGCAGCAGTGTGAAAAGTCTGGAGAAGGACCTGCAGATAGTCACTGTGAGTCATGAGATTAATAAACTAAATTGTCTAACTGCACTTTAAGTGCTGGAACAGAAGCCGTTGACGTTGCACTTTGCATCCAGAGAAGTCTGTGTGTTTTGCAATAGATAGATGTAAGTGTGTTTTAATAGGTTATAGTCCTACCCTCCCTAAACTCCCCACCATTCCAACCTGCTTTCCCTGCCAACTAATGATGGATGGATGGTATGTGTTTACACAGGACAGATATGGGAGTGAAACATTATATTGTCCAGCAGAACGACTATTTGCTTCACAGGATCCCTGAAGTAGATCCTGGAAAGCAAAGAATACAAATAAAACCTCACAGACAACCTCTCTTTTCAGAAATCATGTGTTATAAATGCCATGCTCCTACAGTATATACCATGTATCTGTCTGATTAATCAGGGATTACTAGATGAGTGGACCTTCAAAGACCCTGCTGTCCAAGACCTGAACAGTAAGGGATCAGCGCTATACAGCCTCATGACATTCCTCACATCCCCCGCCAAGACAAAGACCGCTAACAAGTCAGGTAAAAATCGGCATACTTAACCTCAAATGTTTGAATCATTCAGTGGAATGGGAAGCATGGTGTTTGGGTGCACTTCTGAGTACTGTGTGCTCACTAACCATTGGAGATTGTGGAAAGATGTTCTAGACCGTCTGCCTGTCCTTTACTCAAGCTTTGTCTTATGTCTTTTGCATCAGCTCTTACTAATGGTGGTGGTCCAGCGAGCCATTCCTATCTAACAAATAAAGGTAATCAAGTGTGTATATGGATGCTGCTGTGTAAATGCATTGTTTGTAGTGTCATGTGTGTAGCGGTTATGGCTGGTTTTCAAAACACTGCTCTGGCTGTGGTGGCTCTATGCGAAACAAAGATCACTGACACAGTATGTTCAGTTTATGAGTAATAAAGTTACAGGAAAAAATAGGGAGTTTATTGCTTTTTTACTTTTTTGTTGGCCCATTAGAGCAATTAAGTCTCAGCCAAACTCCATAGGGAGTGAATTATTTCATCACTTTCCATCAAGCTTTTTCTTAAATGAATCATTTAAAGGCTCAAACATCCATTCACACACACAGGGAGGACATTTCACAAGATTAGATCAGAAATATTTCCATTTAATGCAGGAAGATTTTTTTATTCCTATCTATAGCTCTCATACTTTTCTTTCCATGAGACTTGTTCCAAGTCAAATTCACAGTACCGCTTGTAACTGTAAAAACTTGATGAATCCCACCTGTCCATGAGGAGATGCATGTTCCCAAGATTTGATCATTAGCATGTTCAACTCCCGCAAATAGCAATATAAGAGTCCAAGTTTCAATCACAAAAATATCATACAACAGTAAAAAGAAAATATTACTGTCAACAGCATCATTGCAGAGATAGTTTTTCCCCTGAGGAGACTCGTACTTTTTAAATCACTCGTATGTGCCACGTAAGAACACATCTTTCCATATGAGTGATCTTGAGGCCCACTTTTATTTAATTCATCATTTACTTTGATAAGAGCCGAAGATTTGCACAAATACTTGGGAGTGGTTGTTACTTTCCTCATATTCTGAACCTACTGCACCATAAGGCCACTATATTAACAGCTCCTCACTGTTATCATAACCTCATGATGACACGTTAACCCCCGGTAAGGTAAATTTAATAGAATTATTTTTGCTGTCCTCAGAGCTGATGGTAATTCAGCAGAACATGTCATTCGTCAACGAGGGATACGCGAGCCTCGGGGAGACGCTGAAAGGTCGAGCAGCAGAGCTGAGTAGTTTGGTGGAGGAGGTGAAAGAGGCCCAAAAGGAGACGGACAACATGTTGGAATGGCTGAGGGACATGAAAAAGACTGCAGCGTCCTGGAACAACACAGCCACAGAGAAAGATTCAGTGAAAACACAGCTTGAACAGCAGAAGGTACAGAAATCTTGTTGTTCAGTAAATGGCCTGAATAATTACGTGTATTATACACTCAGTCCTCACTGACTTTGATCTGCTGTGAATAAGATAGGCATATGACACTCGAGTTGAAAATCACAAGATTCAGCGATTATAATTTGTTTCCATTCTCTCAGGCATTTGAGGATGACATGAAGCAAAAGCAGGAGAAGCTCCAGAAGCTCAGAGAGACGCTCCTCAACTTGATTAGGACTCATCCGAACTCCCCCGAGGCTGCAAAATGGAAGCAGATGCTGGCAGAAATAGGTATGCAGCAAGGTGTTGTCTCCTGATGGTCCTGGGTAATTTATGTCACTGAAACTGTCAGAGATATGTTGAATCCCGCCGACAAAATATGTATCTCATTACTGCAATGGCACAGAGTAAAGGCTGCTACAAAATGACAGATATGAGAAGTTAGACCATTACTATTGGTCATCTAGTCTTCTTCCCATCACACGCATACAGAATGTGTCTCATTACCTGCCCTCTGCCACACCAGTTAAATTAACACGTTCGCAGTGCCAAGTCCTGCACAATGGGAGGTTTTGCTAGGAGAACAGTAGGACAGTGGATAGAAAGGTGCTGTTATGCTGACTAATGCAGACTGGTGTGATTGTCCTGCCCTCCTGCTCAGATGCTGCTTGGGCGGATATCAGCGGCTCTGTAGAGGACAGGAAGCAGAACCTGGAGCAGTCCAACAAGAACCTAGACATCTTCCAAACAACTGAGCGGCAGCTTGTTCAGTGGCTTTCAGAAAAAGAGCTGATGATGAGTGTCCTCGGACCCCTCTCGATAGACCCGAACATGCTTAAGATGCAGAAACAACAAGTTCAGGTAGGCATGGTGCATGCTGTTTGGAAAAAACATCTCCCAAGAACCAGAATGTCCTGTAATTTTCTAAAGGAATGCTCCTCTTGACTGATTTTGTCCCCCCAGATCCTCCAGAACGAATTTAAGAGCCGCAAACCTCAATATGAGCAGCTTGAGGAAGCTGCCTCTGCCATCTTGAGCTCCTCAGGCAACCAGGACCCCTCCAGTGGGAAGCTGGTGAGGGAGCAGCTCACTGCCGTCACCCAGAAGTGGCAAGGCCTCACAGGACAGCTGAACCAGCGAGACAGCCTTATCGACCAGGCCGTGGTGAAGACGGGGCAGTTTCAAGAGTTACTGAAGAGCGTCAGTCAGACTGCCACTCAGCTGGAGAATCAGCTCACCAACCATCAGGGACACAGCACCCAGCCCGAAGCCGTGAAGAAGCAGTTGGAGGATGTCCATAACATCTCGGCACAGCTGAGAGAGGAGAGGAAGAAGCTGAAGGAGGCTGAGGCCATCAACGCAGAGCTCACCGCGATGGTGACTGAGGATTATCTCAAAGCAGACTTGGCCAGGCAGCTGGACAGTGTCAGCAAGCCTTTCAAACAACTGGAGGAGAAAGCAGGTTGGCCTTCTAACTTAACCTAATGATGTAGTGTTGTAATGTTGGGAAAGAAAGAAGCATTCTATTTGTGTTGAGTCATAGTAAGATATATTTATTCTATGACAGCAACTTCCCAACTTTCCAATAGTCCCAACCTTTTGTTTCCACTTTTTGCACAAGAGATGTTGCTGCATTTAACTCACTAATTGCCATATTTCTCTGTTGTAGAAAAACAGATCGAGCATCTCAACTCAACCTTTGCCAGCTCTCAGCAGTTCCAACAGACCTCCAAAGACTTCCAGTCATGGCTGGGTGAGAAGCTCCAGGACCAGTCTAAGCCCCAGCCTATCTCTGCCAAAGTGGACATCCTGCAACAAACTCTGGAGGAGCACAGTAAAGTCCAGAAGGCTCTCAGTGAACACAAGGAAGCTTATAACACAATCACTGGGGAAGGTGAGATGCTTCTGCAGAACACTGATGGTGCAGAAAAGTTGGCACTACAAGGGCAGCTTACTACACTCTCGTCCAACTGGGAGGAGGTGAAGAAGAGCTCTGTGGAACAAGCTGACAAACTCCAGACTGCTCTGCAGAAATCTCTGAAGTATCAGGAGCATGCAGAGAAGCTCAGCTCCTGGATTCAAGAGATTGAAGCTAGCGAGGGCCGAGTCAAACTCACTGTTGATCCAGTCGCTGTGGAGAGCTCAATTTCTCAGGTGAAAGCTCTCCAGAAGGATGTCGACAAGCACAGAGGGATGGCGGAGCAGCTCAATGCGGCTGCAGATAGCCTTCTTGAGGTGGCCAACGCAGACACTGACGCTATTGAAGAGGAGAAGGCTAGCATTGGCAAAAGAGTGGACAATGTAGTCGAAGGTCTGCAGAGCAAAAGGGAGTCCCTGGAAAAGATCTCACACACAGTTAAGGACTTTAATGATGCCTACAAAGAGGCGAAGGGTCAGCTTGAGGGGGCTAAGAAGCAGGTGGATAGCTATGAGTCACAGGGAGTGCAGGCACATAGCAACAAGAACCTGACCAACATGAAAGCCCAACAGAAGAGTTTAGAAGGAGTGCAGAACCAAGTGGAGCACCTGAAGACCTTGGCCAAGGACCTTGTGGTTGAAGTCCCAGATGCTGATGGAGTGACGGACCTCTTATTGCAGGCTGACAGCATGGAACAAGACTACAGCACCCTTAACAAGAAACTCGAGGAGACGTGCCAAGTCTTGGAGGGTAAACTGCAGGGTATTGGGCAGTTCCAAAACCAAATCCGTGAGATGTTCACCCGTTTCACAGACCTGGATGACGAACTGGACGGCATGGCTCCTGTGGATCTCGACTTGGCCACTCTTAAGGAACAGCAAGACAGCATCCAGAGCTTTGTGGCAAAGCTGCAAGAGGTGATGGCCAACACGGCCAATGCCGGAGACAGTTGTAAGAAGATGCTGGAGACTGAAACCTCAACTGACCTGTTAGGCCTCAAGAGAGATCTGGATGCTCTGAGTAAGCAGAGCGGTAAACTGTTGGACAGGGCTAAGGGCAGAGAAGTGCAGGTGCAGAACACCCTCACCAAACTGGAGGAGTTGTACGGTAAACTCCACCAAGCGGAAGATACACTTTGCAGTGCTGTGGGCAAGGAGGCAGCGCAAGAGGCAGTCGGCATGGAGACAGACGGCATCAACCAACAGCTGGAGGCCTTTAAGGTATGCTATCTCCAATTAAACATTTGTTATTTTGGCTAAACAGAGTTTCATTGAAATCAGTTGGTTGATAAGTCATTGAGTTGGATGATGGAATATATGTGAAATCAGAGCAGCAGTTACTCTTGTTTTTGACTTTTTTGCATAAATTTAATAGCAATATGCAACATGCATACGTTTTATTTATTTTTTAAATAAGAAAGATTGTGACCAGTGTGACAAATGTCCTCTTGGCTCTATTCAAAGAGGCAGTTACTCGCAAATGATCTTGACTAAATGCTGTATTCTCTCCTGGGTTTCACATTCAAAATGTAATATTTTAGATGCTGTCTATCCCAAAAACCTTGCACTAGGGCAGATTACCAGCAGGCTCTTCACTGAGCACTTGCTACATACAATCCTCTGGGGAATGCTGGTTCATTAATGGCATCTGGTGTTAACAAAAGAGCTGTGGCCCATATGCAATGATGGTGCAGGAGGGCTGGACCATGGCAGCCAGGTGGTCGCCAGCAGGGCGTCACTTGATTCAGTGGTCCCAGTAATGAAGCTGGGCCTGCATCCTGATCTCTTAACATTGACACTGTTGTTCTTTTACGTTTGAATCTTCACTGCCTGACATTATCTCAGGCTCTAAGCTTAGAGTAGCCTGGTGTTTATTTGACCATCTTGACATAGACACCAATTAGTAAAGTGATGGCTAGTTACCATTAAAATGTGCTGAAACCCGTATTTACTGCTGGGCTGAGTGTCTTTTAAGGCTTGTAGTAATATGATGACACACACCAGTAGTAGATTTTAGAGCTGGTTCAAAGCAGCCCAAATGCTAATGAGCATTATGTCCCCAAATGCTAGAGATTATATTGTATTATGGATGTTTGGACAACAAAATGTAATAATCACATATGCCGTACTAAAAACATACCACACATATTCCTAGATGTCCTTATGGTCTGTTTTCAATTCCTATAACTCTCCATGTTGTCTATTAAATCGTGGAGGTCTTTGTTGGTTTCAGTGAGGGATAAAACTAGGGGTAGCCATTAGCAAGATTTACAGACAGATATATTTTAAAAGCCTATAAATTCCTGTGGAGTTTTCCAAAAGAGGATTAACCTATATTTAGAGGTGTCATTATGAAACACTTCTTCATTTATAGCATTAGATAGTATTACAATAAAACAATGTAAGCAGCCGAGTGTAGGCAAATGACACAGATCTGTCCTAAGATATAGGTCAAGGGATTTTTTTTTTTTGTAATTACGGGGGTGCTGCACTCACGCAGGAATGCAACATACAAACCTCCAGTTGAGACACATGGATTAAAATATCACTCGGGTGGTGGGTGTGTGGGTGTGTGTGTGGGGGGGGGGGGAGAGTTTGGTTTAAAGGCCTCGCAGGGAAACTATTAAAGAAGTGATTGATTCAAATTGTTGCTGAGTAGCGTTGTCATGGTGCATGTTTTTACCCCCTCTTTGTCCTGTCATCAGTCTGGGTTGAGAGGGCATATACAGCCTCAGCTGCTGGTGGAAAACCCCCTTTGTACTCATTTGTACCAATGCTTAGCATCAGGAGGAGAACTGCCAAAAGCAATATCGGAACCTGAGCTCTTTCTTTATTTAGTTGCAGCATGAAAGCATTAGATGATTGTGTCATATTCTGTTTTATGTTCAGTGGATCAGGCTCTTGTTTCTGTAGGTAAGTGGGTTTTTTTGGCAGCTGTTGAGAGAAAGAAATAAACAGAGAAAGACAGCGCTTGGATTTGCCTCTTTCATGCGCTGTTACCATTTTAGGTCAAGTTTTGAAAGAGACATGCCTGACTTCATGTGTTTACTCTTGTTTTTCACATGAGATGTGCAGGAGTTCAGCTGAGGGAGTCCTGGTGTATCTTTATGTGTACATTAAAGGGCAGCTCTAGTGACTCAACAGCACTGGGGGTTGGTGTGGGTGTCTTTTTCCCCCTGTTCAGACATTACATCAGTGTCTCTTACAAATTTGGGATGGAGTTTCGACCATCTGAATCATACTGTAGCTAACCCGCTTTATTGAAGTTAAAGTGTCATTGTGAGCACGCAATCTCGCTGACTCACTGCCAGAGCGATGACAAACTCCTCTTAAAGTGAAACATGAAACTTCTGTGGGACAGTTGCTCTCCAGGTAGAGTACACATTGTTCAGCTGTAAGGCGATTATGTTGAGTTTTCTATTCATCTAAGGTTTCTAGTCTTTGTTTCCAATGCAGACCTTCATCTTAAGTGTTAAAACAGTCCTAAACCGAACCTAAAGGCCAGGAGACGAGTTTGAAGGCAATTCTCCCACAACACATTTGTGACAATGACGTGCAAACCCATTAATTAGCTGTTGCATATTGTTTCAGATCTTTGCTTCCTGAGTTGATAAATTGACTTTTCCTCTTTTACAGTAAATGCAATAATCAGCCTGCTTGGTTTGCTGGATAACAACTGAATTATCTTAACTCATGTTATCCAGTTGATTGTCAGAAAATACATCTATGATAATTTATTAATCAAAATATTTTTTCAGCAAATATTCACAGCAACAAGTTGTGTCAACTTGACAGTATTCTATACTTTCTGTAAAGAAGATATATGGGACAGTGGTGATAAAGGGACCTGCAGCAGCCAGGAAAAAGATTTGTAAAAGTGTTATTTGTATTCATACATACAAAAGCCTTAATATTTTAAAAAGTATGCACGATTCAGTGGCTGAACATCCTTTTTAAAAATCACACCAGATCTTAACTGCTTTTATTATCTCTGCCAGCATCCTCTTTCCGTCTCCTCCCATGCGTGCAGATCTGGACAAAGAAGTTGGGATTGTTCAGCTTCTGACCGAGCTACTGTGGCGTAGACAATCCAGGAAACAAAAATAAATTCCCTTCATTATCTCCCCTATTCTACACTTTCTTCTCCTACCCTGGTCACGAAACATAAAAAGCGCCTTCATGCACTTGGCAGACCCGTCGGTGTTAAATTACCTGGGACCTGTGCCTCCCTCAGCATTCCACAGTAATTAAGAATATCTGCAGGGTCCACAGCAACCGTCCACAAGAAGAAAACAGAGGGCAAAGAGGGAGAAAAAAGGAAAAACGTGTATCTATTTCAGCATAGTGTGATGACATCAGAGTGGGAGCTGCTGCTGCATGCTGGTCTAGGGTTTTTTTTTGTGTGAAGTTGAAAAGCTGGTGCGTATCGCTTCCCCTCCCCATTCCCTCAGTCACTGAATGAAAAAAAGGAAAAGTGAGTGATTGTGTCAGGATGCAGAAGATGGCTTAGAAGTGAAGTCATATGGGCCATGCTGACATAAGGGAGAATTAGAAAGGGGAGGGGGGAAGGGTCATGTGTCCACCAATCAACATGTGCCGGAGCGGCTCTCTGCACAAATGGAGTTGTGGCAGATGTTGTCTGAATAATGAGCGGGGGCGGGGCATGAAATGCTCTGCCAGGAGGGTGTCTGTCATTGCGAGGGAGCGATGAGAGAGAAAGGGCAGGCTTTTTTGTTTATCCAGGAGTACCAGATCTCCTCGGAACCGCCAACAGTTTTTGGTAGAGCCTTGCCTGTGGATATTTTCACTTTGCACTGAAGAATTTCCTTAAGCTCGCATGGATGCTGCAATGATATCAGGGAAAAAGAAGCACTTTGGACCAGAGGAATAGTGATTACGTTTAGTCAATGCCGGGAGAAGAGCCTAGTGGAATATTCCTTGGATAGGTGACCGTATTGAAAGACTGGATTTTCATTCCTAATACGGATTATGACGCTGCTATACAGTCCGAGCATTTGTTTAGGATTTAGGATTTTATATTGTTTGACATTTTTGTATTTCTAAAGCCTTTTATTTTTTAAAGACCCAGATCAACATAATTGTGTTCATCATTTTTAAAAGAAAATCTCCATGAGCAATTGTATATTTTATTTTTAAAAACAAGTGGAAACATTTAGTATTTATTTCAGAACTTCTCATTTAAAAAAAGGAGAAAAAATGATTTTGCACACGTTTGTTTCTCGTGTAAATTGGTCACATTGTGCTTCTTTTTTAAATTACTCCTCGTGCACTAAAGCAACATATACCTCAAAGGATTTCACTACATCCTTAATCTTTTCCTTGTAGTGAGTCGTGACAATTGTTTTAGCATGGGCAAACCGCTGAGCAGACCAGATTGCCTCAGACAAAACCCTTCCTGTGTGGGGAAGGGGGAGGAGGAGGACCTGAACATTGATGACTGCTATGTTCCCCAGAGGTCCATTTATGACACCGTCCGGCTCAACGAGCAGATAGACTCGGGCTCTAAAGGCAGCCTTTCTTCCCGGCACTTCACAGGCACCCTACCTTACACTCACCGCACGTTAGACCTCAGCAACCTGTGTGGAAATGGAGCTCTCCCTGCTTCCAGTTCATTTGAGCTCCGAACCCGCAAACCTGCCATGCTGGACGAACGTGTTGTCTTTGATGGACTTAGGCTCAATGGGCACATAAGCAGGGCGACTGATACAGTGCTGCCTAAGTCGCGTCTTCAGGGAGGAGAGAAGAAGGATCATCCACATCATCGACGTTCATGGCGTACTTTTGCCCCAACTAATTTGGGCGAGTATGCGAGCCGCAGTGGGACCTTGTGCTCCGGGAGTGTTGAGAGGCCGGGGTTGATCAATGGCAAGAGAGGGCAGAGTATGACCAGCTCATTGACATCTGAAGAGGACTCGGGTCTGTACAGCCCTACCGTGGAGAGGGAGCGGCATGCACATAGATCCCACAAAAAAGGAGGCCCCGGTACAAGGAGCCTCTCGTCTTCAGAGGCCATGCATATGTCCGGGGACCTGAGAACTGGGCGGTCGCTCAGCTCAGGGCAGGAGGAGTTCCCTTTCTCACCTGCGAGGGACAATCGGTCTCTTTACCACAGCAGCAGCTTGGTCCGGGGGCTGCGACAAACAGAATCTGGTGTGGTGGATCTACATGAAAAGGATACCCTCAGCAATGGGGAATACAAATGCTCCACAGGGAAGTTATCCTCAGGGTCAGCCTCCAGGGCTCTGAACGACAGCTCTGGATGGCGTTCCAGGACGTTGACAGACTATGATGAGCTGTCCACCGCTGAGCTGTTGGAGGATGTGTCATCTCAGGACGACTGTGAATTGGTCAGTGTGGTGGTGACACAGCCTGAGACATACGGAAACTCTGTAACTCTACCCATAGAGCGCCGCCAGCAAACAGAACCATGTACTGTGCAACAAGGAGCGTCCAAGTACAACATGGAGGATCTGGAGGAGTTTCTGCAATCAGTGGAGGCCTGTCTGCCTAAAAGTTTACAGACGTTCCAGCACGCAGGAGAGCAGGAGATAGAGGCCTTACTGAATGCCATCGCTGCATGTCCTGAAATGAACCCTATGGGTTATTACTCCCCACAGGTGCCCAAATAAACCCCCCTCTTTCTTCACTTGCTAGTTTTGTTCATTAGCTGGTCCAGCACATGTTTCACAAGATCATACGCCTCTCTAGAAGAGTTTTTTCTTATATCTGATCAGTAGGTTTTGCTCACTAGCTCAGCCTTGAAGTCTGTCTATGTGATTTAATTGTTAACTCTGCTTTTCTAGAAGCTGCTCACTGGTTAGGGAGTTGTTTATACCAGCTTGATTTTTACACCAGACCAGAGGTGATGTCTTTGCAATCATGTCTCAGAATTCGGAATAACTTCCTGGCATACTTTTTTTTTTTTCATAAAATCTAAATCTAAATCATCCAATTTAATTAGTTTTTGCTGTCACGGGTTTGTATAAAGCTCAGCAACACAGAGTGATTTTTAGAGGACGGTCACGATAGAGAGCAATATTGCAAAGGAATTCAATGTTAAAGGGGGATTGTTCAGAAATAATAAAGTTCTGAAAAATTATATTAAACTAATATGTCATGAAATCTCTGGTCTTCACACTGGAACAGTAATCCAGTCGATTTCACGATCCTCCAAAAAAGACTGATGACATTGTAGTTTCAGCATTTAAAAAATATTTATTCTGATTTGCTCCATTTGTCTTTTAGGCTTTTCAGAAAGAGGACATTGATCCTTTGAAGACGCGCCTTCAAGACATCAGCTCCCTCGGCCAGAGCCTGATCCAAAACGCTGCCAAAGGCACCAGCACCAAGAAGCTCGAGGATGACCTGGAGGAAG
This sequence comes from Anarhichas minor, assembly GCF_050575085.1. Lineage (NCBI taxonomy): Eukaryota > Metazoa > Chordata > Actinopteri > Perciformes > Anarhichadidae > Anarhichas > Anarhichas minor. The sequence continues at coordinate 11,759,045 of NW_027466504.1, forward strand.
TCAACACAAAGTGGAATACCCTCAATAAGAAGGTTGTTTGTTTTATACTACCGGTCTAACTGGTTGATATTTGCTTTTGAATAGTGGCCTTTATAATTGAAATGACAAAGAGATATTGTCAGTGTAATGAGTCATTTGGTCATACTATTTGTTATTGCTTTATCCTTTGATGAGTTATGGGCGCAGTTTAAAGTTGGCTTTAAAAGGTGACATCTGTATTTACCGTGTGGTCTGCAGATTGCTGAGCGTTCAGCCCAGCTGCATGAAGCCCTGTTGCATTGTGGGAGGTTCCAGGATGCTCTGGAGTCACTGCTCAGCTGGTTGACGGACACAGAGGAGCTTGTGGCCAATCAAAAACCTCCATCTGCAGAATTCAAAGTTGTCAAGGCACAGATACAAGAGCAGAAAGTAAGTCGGTGCCAAACACATAAACACACACTAATAGGTCTATTTCAATCTTTCCACCTAAACACTGGAAATCGACAACATCATGACTTTGTGCTTCGTCTTATTTAATTGACATTCATTGTTAAACACAAGTGTGGCACACAAAGCTTTTTGTTTAATGGACACTTAATTTGTGCCTGTTAGATTTAATGTTTTTCACCATCAAGCAAAGCTCACGGTCAGAGGCGCAAAATAACTCTCCTCCTTTGTTTGCCTTTGACAGCTCTTACAGAGACTGCTGGATGACAGAAAGCCAACAGTGGAGCTGATAAAAAAAGAGGGAGAGAGGGTGGCGGAACTAGCAGAGTCTGTGGATAAAGAGAAGGTTGCAAAAGAGATTGAATGCCTGGGGCAGAGGTGGGACACTCTGCTCAAGAAAGCTGAAAACAGGTCTGTATAAAACACCTGTAATATTAAACGTCCTTCTAAACGCAATGCCTTTGTGTGACTCAGAATCAAATGTTGCTATTAAAATATCTCCTACGATTTAAAGTGTATTGACCCGGAATTGGATCTGGGAATATTCAAAGCTTGTAAAATATGTCAAACTCCTAAATTCACCTGTACTTTCCTCCTACTGGAGCTTAAAGGAATAGTTACACATTTTAGGAAATGCACTAATTCACTTTCTTGCCAAGAATTAGATGAGACAATATCGCTCTAATGTTTGTACTGTAAATATGAAGTTAGCCAGCAGCTGGTTAGCCTAGCTTAGCACAAAGCCTGGAAACGGGGGGGAAACAGCTAGCCTGGCACTTTGTTACCTTTGGACAGAGCCAGGCTAGCTGTTCCTCTCGGTTTCCTGTCTTTGTGCTAAGCTAAGCTAACCGGCTCTGTGCACTGTACAGATGTAAGAGTAATATCGTCTTATCTTAACAAGAAAGCAAATAAACTATCAAACTATTCTTTAAGTGTTGGTCATGAAAAGTTTGCAAATTAGGTAATTTTGTTCAATCAGGGAATATTTAAAACTTGTTATGAATGAAAAACTCCCAAATTCACTCACACTTTAGTCCAACTGAAGATTAATTCATATAGAGATGGTATATTCAACATTTCCCAATAATACAAGTAAACTTGAAATGAACTGGCCTGTCACTCTGTCCATTACTGTGCTTTGCTCCTAATCCACTGCTGTTACTATCTGCATCAGGCACAAGCAACTAGAGATCATCTTAGTGGTCACTCAGCAGTTCCACGAGACGCTAGAGCCCCTGAGCGAGTGGCTCGCCGCTACAGAGAAACACTTAGCCAACTCCGAACCCATCGGCACTGAGACGTCTAAACTGGAAGATCAGATTTCTCAGCATAAGGTAATATCCATCTTTTTACATCATTGCCATATGTTTGGGATGTTTTTATGACCCAATCAGTTTTGTCCAGCTGAATTCAGTTTCATTCATTTTGCTCGTCACTATAAGTTTGTGCTTTTCATTATTTCCCATTCCGTTTTTTCATTAAATTTCAGTTTCATATTTTTGTTTTATGTGTGTGTTTTCTGTTTGTGTCACATTTCCTTGGTTTGTTTCCCCATCCCCTGTGGTCAGGCGTTAGAGGAGGAGATTATGAATCACAGTAAAGACCTGTTACAGGCCGTCAGTCTGGGTCAGATGCTCAAGACTGTGAGCTCAGTGGACGAAAAGGAGTCTGTTCAGTCCAAACTGGACTCCATCCAGGCCAGTTACATAGAGCTCCAGGAGCGATGCAGGAGGAAAGCAGAGATGCTGCAGCAGGCTCTCGCAAACGCCCAGGTGTTTGGAGAGGACGAAGTGGCCCTCATGAACTGGCTCAACGAGGTGCACTCGAGGCTGAGCCAAGTGTCCGTGGAGGACTACAAAATAGAGGTTCTTGAAAAGCAGCTGGCAGAACAATGGGTATACACTCCTCCTCAGGCCATGATGTTGTCCTTTCATTTAAGTTGCATCAATCATGTTCCACTTGACTTGACTGATTTGTGCGTCGTGCCTTGTTTACTGTGGAAAGTTGCTTTTCACTCTCATTGACTTTACGGTTGTGTTTTCCTTTTAGGCGCTACAAAGTGATATTGTGTTGAGGAAGAAGAATGTGGATCAAGCCATATCTAATGGGATGGAGCTTTTGAAGCAAACAACAGGCATGTCTGACTTTATGACTTTCCTGTCACAGTTGATAATGTTGAATGTCAGCAAACAGTTCCGTGTCTGTAATACACATCAAAAGGCTTCTCGCCATATATAGGCAGCAGTTCAATAGTTGACAAAGACTCACATCAGAGACAGAATTTGTGCAGGATGCTGCTTCCATGACTCTGTAAGCTAGCAGCATAATGTACCTCCCTATACTAAAGCAGAAGTACACAACTCCTGGAATGAATACATAATGATTCAATCTTTATTTATAGGTGATGAGGTGGTTGTTATTCAAGGAAAACTGGATGGAATTAAAACAAAGTACGCTGAGATCAACTCTACGAGTGACAGCGTTTTGAAGACATTGGAGCGGGTTTCGGGTCTCTCTACTAAGCTGCAGCATACCCATGAGGACCTGAGCTCCTGGCTCGAAAAAGTAGAGGCTGAGGTCAGCGCTTTTGCTGATCAGGAGCCAGCAGGCGAGCAGCTCATTCATGCACAAAGCAGGCAGAAGGTAAGAGTTTCAGGTTCGAGAAATAAATAAATACCAAATGTAATCTTGAGCAGGAAATACATCTCAATAATGATGCTAACGTTGGTGTTTTATGTGTTTCATGTATTCTTGTCCAGGCCGTGTTGAAGGAGAGCAAAGACCAAAAACCTACGATGGACAAGCTGAATGAGTTGAGCAGCTCTCTCCTGGATCTGATTCCCTGGCACACTCGTGAGAGCCTGGACAGGCTAGTGACTGAGGATAATGAGCGATACAGAGCCGTGTGCGACACCGTCACCCAGCAGGTCGAACAGATCAACTCTGACATACTCAAGTCACAGCAGGTAATCCAGAGACTCCGATGAACAGCTTTTTATTTTTTATTCTTCCTTCAATTGTTCCTCTTTTACTATAATGTCCATTTTTAATTAAAACTATCTGTCTGTTTCCAGTTTGAGCAGGCTGCAGACACTGAACTCTCCTGGCTGACTGAAGCTGAGAGGAAGTTGCTGTCGATGGGCGAGATCAGGCTGGAGCAGGACCAAACCACAGCCCAGCTCCAAGCACAGAAGGTTAGCCTATCATACTGTGTGTTTCTGTGCGTGTGCAGATAGACACAGGCCTCTATGTAAACTAAGTACAGTAAACAGAGCCAAACTCACTCTACCGGTTTTCTAGATCTTCTCCATGGACATCATGAGGCACAAAGATGCTGTGGATGGTATTGTGAAAACAGGAAAGGCCATCATGAACAGCAAAAACCCAGACGAGAAAGAAATCTTGAAGGTAAAAACAATTTATTTCCAATTTTGAAATGGGGAATTAGTCATTAAGAATATGCACAGACATTTAAGGGTTTTGTTGGTTTTCAATCAGGCCAGGACCCAGACTCTCTTGGGGAAGTACGGCATGGTCAGTCAGCTGAACTCGGAGCGCTGTCTGCAGCTGGAGCGAGCCCAGTCTATGGCCAGTCAGTTCTGGGAGACCTATGAGGAGATGTGGCCGTGGCTTCAGGAAACCTTGAGCGCCTTCAGCCGGCTGCCGCCGCCCTCCATCGAGTACGAAACACTCAGGCAGCAGCAAGAGGAACTCAGGGTAAGAAGCCGACAGAAGATGTTCAGCACAACACTTTTATTTAAGCAATGACAAGGTTAATAAAAGTGACATCCTCTCCAGCAAATGCGAGAGCTGATTGCAGAGCACAAGCCCCACATCGACAAGATGAATAAGACGGGGCCTCAGCTCCTTGAACTCAGCCCAGTGGAGGGAGTGCCCATCAGAGAGAAGTACACAGCTACGGACCAACTTTACACCAAACTCAAGGCTGATGTCAAGCAGAGAGCTGCTACTCTGGATGATTCCATCTCCAAATCCACCCAGGTGAGGAGCAGTTTCTATCTGTATGTTTGTGTGTATATATATATATATATATATATATATACGTATATATACTATAACATGGTATCTGTAATATAGTACCTTTTACATAATAATAATAAGTAATTTATTTATAGAGCCCTTTTTATTTAGGAGATGTAACTCAAAGTTCTTTACAAAAAAGAAAAATGCAATGCATTTAAACAAGGCAAGTAGACAATAAAAAGACAGTAGATGCTAAAATATATAAGTTAAATAACAAATGGAGAATCAAGAATAATACAAACTGATTGAGAATTAGTCGAAAAAAACGACAAATTAATAGGTTTTCAGCTGGTGTTTCAAAATGTTCACCGAGCCTGCATCTCTTATAGCTCTTCAATCATTTTGGATTATAGGTTTTTGTGCGTATAATTGTTTGTATTTAAAAACGATGATGATAAAAATGATGACCATGTTTTACCATCTAAAAATGTGTGACTCATGATCATTTTGTAAAACGACTACAACAAATTATAATTTTTTGTTTTTGATTAATCCCATTCATTCATTACTAACATTGTTCATGTTATGAATACAGTGTATTTCTGTAACAGGAGAGCCAAACATTTTTCCAGCTGCCCATATTACATAATGAAGTCTATTTATAAACTGAGGTGTTTCCTCTCTTCATTCTCCACCAGTTCCACGATAAAATTGACCCGATGCTGGAATCCCTGGAACGGATCGCTGAACGCCTGCGGCAGCCTCCGTCCATCTCAGTGGAGGTGGAGAAGATCAGGGAGCAGATTACTGAAAATAAAGCCGTCTCTGTGGATTTGGAGAAGCTGCAGCCCTCCTATGAGACACTGAGGCAGCGAGGCGAGGAGATGATCGCACGATCTGAAGGAGCAGACAAGGACATATCTGCCAAAGGTATATCATATCATCTTAGTTGTTTTATTCCCTTCATTTTGTTATTTAATTCAGTCTAGTCAGAAGGGTTATACCTTAAAAGGGCTTTGGGATGATTAATAAGAGCCAATAAGACAAATAGCACATTAAAAGGTATACTGAAACAATCACTGTCCAAACATTTAATTCTCCCCCTATCACAACATTAGAATCCTTGGCTTTAGATTTTAATTTGAGTTTTGTATTCCACATTTAGGTTTTTAATTGATTTATTGTATATTCCTTTCTTTCTCCCACAAGTTGTACAAGACAAACTGGACCAGATGGTGTTCCTCTGGAGCGACATCCAGGCCTTAATGGAGGAGCGGGAGGCGAAGCTGCTGGATGTGATGGACATGGCAGACAAATTCTGGTGCGACCACTGCGCTCTCATCGTCACCATCAAAGACAGCCAGGACCTGCTGAGAGAGCTGGAGGAGCCCGGAGTCGATCCGTCAGTCGTCAAACAGCAGCAGGAGTTTGTCGAGGTAGGTCAAGGAAATTACTGAATCAACCAACAGGTAATTAATAGTGTTGGAGCGCTTCTTTGTTTTAACAACTGCTTTTTTGTTTCTACAGGGATTTAAGGAGGAGATTGATGGGCTGCAGGAAGAGCTTGAAGTGGTCCAAAACCAGGGTGCAGAGCTTATGACGGCCTGCGGAGAACCTGATAAACCCGTCATCAAGAAAAGTCTTGACGAGGTAACAGATAACATTCAAATACTTTTTTCGTCTTCACTTGCTGTGGCCGTGCTGTTTTCTTTGCCTGCATATGGCTTGTGGTGACTTACTTTGTGTCATTTTTCCAGGTGAACTCAGCGTGGGAAAATCTCAATAAGGCTTGGAAGGAAAGAGTAGAGAGGCTGGAAGAAGCCATGCAGGCTGCTGTGCAGTTTCAGGATGGCCTGCAGGTACTTTGATCACTGCTTCATTGTATTTGAAGAGAATAATCTGAAATAATCCTGAATGAAGTTTACTCTAAATCCTAATGTTACTCATACAGACCTTTTCATTACTCTTATTTGTCTTTATTGTATGACTAATTATAGAATATAATTGTCCATGGAGACATATACATACATGCATTTGAAAGTTAAACACACACAGGGAGCCTGCCAGTTTTTAGTGAAACCACAGATTGCTGTGCTTTTTTATTGCACTGGATTTAAGTGATACAACATTTTATGGGAGACCTATTAATTTTGAAACAATAAACACCAACCCCAGTGCTTTACTGTATTTGGCTCAAAGTTTGACTTGTGTGAATAAAGTTCTTCTAAGATCTTTTCATGGTGGGAAAGGACGAGTCCTCTTCATGGCTGCTTTAATTTGGACATACTTAAAATAATTATACTCCTTTTAACATGATAGTATTTAGGTTTAGGGCTTGTTTTTGAATTTTAATATGTTTGTTTACCTAATTTGTCAACCATATAGATTGACTACAGACCAACTGTAAGATTTTGTGCATAACATGACACTAGAAACTTGACTCCCTGTTCTCTAAGCTTTGTTTTCTCCCAGTAACAATGGTGTCCTACCTTGTACGCAGGGTATGTTTGACTGGGTGGATATTCTTGAGGGAAAACTGGATTCAATGTCACCCGTAGGCACAGACCTGGAAACTGTCAAGCAGCAGATCTCAGAACTCAAGGTAAAGTCTTGTATTTGTGTTTAAATATGTAACAGCAGGATATTCTTGTACTTCACTGTGTCTTATCAATGTCCTTGTTCTTTCCTGCAGTATTCACTGTTACAGAGGCGCTCTCATACAACAGCTGTGTTTATGTTCAGTGCCTCATTTGGTACAAACGCTCCGGAAAAAAATAGCTTCATACTGTCTTTGATGTACAATAAGACAAATCTTGTCCTGAAAAGACACAGCCAGTAGGGTCAAGTGTATTGTCCTCAAAGCTTTGTACGTCTGTTGACTGAATGGGTTGTACCACTTTATGTGCCGTGTGTTTCAGGAGTTCAAAGGAGAGGCGTACCAGCTGCAGATCGAGATGGAGCGGCTGAACCACCAGGCAGGCCTCCTGCTGAAGAAGGTGACGGACGAGGCCGACCGCAGCGCCATCCAGGAGCCAATGTCTGAGCTCAAGATGCTCTGGGAGAATCTGGATGAGAAGATCATCAGCCGACAGGTCAGAGAGGGAAAACAGAGTCATTTACACTGTTCAATGTGGCAATATGCTGTTTAAATACAGTGTGTAATAGCTCTCAATGGGCAGTAAAACAGACTCACCAATGGATCAAAGGCTGTGGAATATGTTGTATTGTATGCATGTCACGTGCTTTCACGCGCTGCAATATCTAATGGTTTAATCTGTCATTAATCTAGCACAAACTGGAGGGAGGCCTTCTGGCACTGGGCCAGTTCCAGCACGCACTGGACGAGCTGCTGGCCTGGATGAGCCACACAGAGGAGCTGCTCAATGACCAGAGGAAGGCGGGAGGAGACCCCAAAGCTGTCGAGATAGAGCTCGCCAAGCATCATGTACGACAACAAGTTATTTTGGTTTTTCTCCATGCACACGTTTCAGAAGCCAAAGGTGCCGTTGTATGACCATGGGATTAGCTTTAGAAAAGAAAGGAAGCAGTAGATCTATCATGCTGCCCCAACATGAACTTTTACCCCTTCAAATCCATCCACCCAACATCTCTCTATTCGTGGCTGCTTTATCTCTACAGGTTCTCCAGAATGATGTGTTGGCTCACAAGGCAACAGTCGAGTCCGTCAATAAGGCCGGTAATGATCTGGTGGAGTCCACCGCTGGAGAGGAAGCTTCTAGTCTGCAGATCAAACTGGAGAGCCTGAACCAGCGGTGGAAAGCCATCCTGGAGAAGTCGGGACAGAGGAAGCAACAACTACAGAGCGCTCTGCTTCAAGTATGAAAAGGATTTTCACCACGACTTAATAGTCGTATTAAGACTTATTAATCATTGTTTGTGTTTATTCATTTGTGATTGATTCTGTTCTCCCAGGGGAGCAAGTAAGGTCGTCAGTCATAATTCCTTTTTGGAGGAGGGATTCTTTTTTCTGCCCCCCTCCCCTCTTTATCTTTCTATTTATAACTTTGACCTTTAGCGAGGTGCTTTGATATGAGGGGGGATATGAGAAACAGAAATATGTCCTGGATTTAGATTTTGGTTCAAGAAATGTTTAAAAAGAATCTTCAAGAACACATAATCTGTCGCAGGTTGACAGGGTTTTGGTAGACAGGAGTATTTATCAGAAAAAAGTGCCCAAAAAAATCCAATCAAAGAAGGTTTCTTTTGCTAACTTACAACAGTTAACTTAACAGTTAATTTCAAATAAAAGCGACGCTTTCTAATTTTTAAAATTTTTGATCAAAGGCTTCATTTCATTACATTCCAGGTTTATTAATTTATACTGCTGAATAGCCACTTTTTGGTAGCCGAATGAATCCAAGGAATTAATAACTCAGACATCTTCCTCTCTGAGCCATAGGCTGCTAACAATGAGTGTGTGTGTGTGTGACACCTTTTGTCCTGACTCAGGTTGTATTGTGTTGTAGGCACAAGGTTTCCATGGTGAGATAGAAGATATGCAGCAATGGCTGAAAGACACAGAACGTCAGCTGTTGGCATCAAAGGCTGTGGGAGGCTTACCAGACACGGCCCGGGAGCAGCTTAACGCCCATCTGGTATGTGTTTAACAATATGAAAGGCCGCATACAGATGGCAGGCTTGTAAATGAGACGACTATGTCTTTTCTGTGTTTTATCTGAAGTGTGAAAATTAAATGACATTGCAAAATACACTACTTGCATTTCCCATACAGAAGATCACAAAAAGTGTGTCAAATTGATTCAGCCATGTCTGACTATAATGAATTTAGGAATGAGTCCCTTCTGTGTTTTCCTTTTCTTTAATGGAGGATCACTTTCACAACAATCTCTCCCTGACGAAGCATCAGTAGTGACATTATATGGAGCCAAAAACAAAGGGGTTTGCTGGTGGGAACAAGCCTCTGAGAGTCTTATTCTCTCACCATGTTTGGACTAGATTTGGACAAACATAAAAAATAAAGTGCAGTGACAGATTCATCACATACACTTCAGACACTGCAGACGTTCACATAGCTTTCCAAAACAAATGCAGAGCGGTACTTCGGTGTGTTTGACGAAAGCATGCCCTCGTGTCTCTCGTTGTCTTGCAGGAGTTGTGTTCTGCCTTCGAGGTGAAGGAGGAGCTGTATCAGGAGCTGATGAACAAGGGTCAACAGCTGCTCGCCGTAACACCCGAGGGTCCAGACAGCAACACGGAGCAGGACCTCGCCAACCTGCAGGACAAGTGGGAAGCTGTGCAGGGGAAGTCCGCTGAGAGAAAGGTATGGAGTAAAGAGTTGTGGTTGGGACGGTTGAGCTACGCTGCTTTGAGCTCAATGACTCACAACCTCAGCTTTAGGTGCCAAGTAGCGACCGCTGACATACACTTGAGCCATGACTCTGTATTGCTAAGCCTCTAATCCCGGTGCCGGTAATGAATGGTGTCATGACAGACACACAGGATGTGGTTACACTGTAGATCACAGCAGGCGACTTACTGGAGAACAACTGTGGTCTTGTCTCATATGTTGCCACAGTGAACACTTGACAAGTGCATAAGATAAATAATATAACTAAGCTAACATTTCAGCCAAGATAAAGACTCATCATGTTGCTCTTTTTGACATCTTATTTATGTGTTATTCCTTTGCGACAACATTTTCTCACTTTTGTTGCTACAATAAATAAAAAGATAAATCTCTTGTCCCATTACCAGTCTCACTCCAGATATGGAGCTCCTCACTCTGCCTGCTTGAGAGTTTGCTGAAATATTTTGCTTTTGTTTCCTATTTACTTTGGTCCCGTTCCCAGGAATTCAAAGTCGGGTAAATCTTGCAGCTGCTGGCCAAACTCTCTTCAGCAAATGTGACACTTCTCTTGTCTAGTGGGCCAAAACACATTACTCAAGCAGAGTAAAGTGTAATCAAATAATAGAATAAGTACTGTCTATTGAATTTGAATTCCATATTTAGCAAGACTCAACATGACCCACAGTATGAGAGAGACGCATTATTACCCATGACTCTCATCAGGTTTTTAACATCGTTAACACAGCATTTACAGCCATGTGATGAGCCTGTGCCAGTGGATGTTTTCCAGCGATCGAGTCACTGTGGATGTTTCTCTCATTCAATTAAAAGCTCATCATTCCCTTTCTGCTCCACCATCAGCCTCTCCAGAGACGTTAACTTCCTCTCTTTAAATAGAGGTCATGTTCGGCATGAATGTGAAATGTAATTGTTTCCCCCCTCCTCTTCATCTAGTGTTGTGGCAACCGCACCGTTTTGTTTTCAGCAGCAGGATACAGGTTATAACGGAGCTCTGCTTAGAGACAAAAGACCACAGGATTATTTCCATCTCTCCTGATGATGTGTTGTGTCTACAGGTGAAACTGGAAGAAGCGTTGACGCTGGCCACGGATTTCCACAACTCTCTTCAGGACTTCATCAACTGGCTGACCCAAGCCGAGCAGACGCTGAACATGGTTTCCCCGGCCTCCCTCATACTGGACACCATCATGTTTCAGATAGATGAGCATAAGGTAATGTTTGTATGGAGAGGAGGGTGACGCAGCCTCTGAAGTCAATGATGACATAAAACTTTTTTTTTATGTTTGTGGTTGATTGCTGTTACTGTTGTTGCTAAGTAGAAGCGTGTCGGTGCAGCTACATGCTTTAATCCATCTGCTGTGAAAAAGTATAAATGATGCCAGTGTCATAACACAAAATAGCAGTTTTTGTTTACTAATTCACCATTCGGCTTTGCAATCCAGCCAACATTGACTTAATGACTCCATCTGTTTGGTCATTCAGAACGAAGCTCATCAAGCACATCAGTCACATGAATTACATTACCTCTGCTGTCAATTAAAAAGCCTGTACTCCCTTTTGATGTTATAACACCTGACCCAAAATGCCTCTCTCCTCTCTGCACTGTGCAGATGTTTGTGACAGAGGTGAACTCCCACAGGGAGCAGATCATTGAACTGGACAAGACAGGAACACATTTGAAGTACTTCAGCCAGAAACAGGATGTGGTCCTGATCAAGAACCTGCTGCTCAGCGTGCAAGGCCGCTGGGAGAAGCTGGTGCAGCGGTCTGTTGAGCGAGGTCGTTTGCTGGATGACGCCAGGAAGAGGGCCAAACAGGTTTGAAGGCTTTGTTTCACTGCTGTGAGGACATTTTATTATCATTGGAAAGCTCTGGAAATAGTATATTAAGCCTGTTTCGTCTTCTGTCTGCAGTTTATTATAGCCACTTCATTAGTATTAGGACTCAGCCATAAATATATATATTTTTAAAATGCTTTGTTTGTTTCTTTATCCTTCGTTAGTTCCATGAAACGTGGAATAAACTGATGGAGTGGTTGGACGACTCTGAGAAGGCTCTGGACTCAGAAGTGGAAATTGCCAACGATCCAGACAAAATCAAGACGCAGCTGGCGCAGCACAAGGTGACTGAGCATCGTCTTATCGCATTTCACTGCGGAAAGAATGATCGTTAAAATGACCAGGGGCCTTTGAGAGCAGTGTTTCATTCATTTAACAGAAACAACATCTGCATCCAAAACCTTTTTTATTTAAGTCAGAATATTGAGACAGCTGTTTAATTGCCATGTTCAATGTGTGATGTATGAGCGTTGGAAGCAGACGAATCCAACAGCAAAAGGTATTGATGGGAATTACAGTCTCAACAGAATACATTAGTCGTGCATTTGCTTGCGTTACAGACTACACAGTCCCATCTTGTTGTTTCTGCAGCGTTATGTGCGGGTACTGTGCTAATCCTATCATAATCCCTGAATGGACCAAATGTATTAGGAGCCACTGTGTTTGGATACTTTTAATCTCTGTGGAGCAGTGGCTCTTGAGATTTGACCCCTTTTTTGTTCTCTCACAGAAAACGGTCTTCTTAATCACAAAACACAGACACATGGATTAGGATACTATCTGACATGCCAACAGTAGCAGGAAAAAACATCTCACTGTAGCCCTGTGCGTCTAAAGATACAGACTTAAAACAGTCTACTAAATGCGACTATTGTGTGCTCGTTCATTATCTTAATGAAGCGTAACTTCTTTATTGTGTGGAGGTTGGAGCTTTTTGATGACAGTGTTTCTCACACACAGGAGTTCCAAAAAGCTGTGGGCAGCAAACACTCAGTGTATGACACCACCACTCGAACAGGACGGGCCCTGAAAGACAAGACCTCCCTTCGGGATGATAACCAGAAGCTGGACGACATGCTGAGTGAACTGAGGGACAAATGGGACACTGTTTGCGGCAAGTCAGTTGAAAGGTAAGGATACATCTTTGCCCGTTTGTCAGTGTATTCTACCCCGTCAACTACTAATCACACTGTATGCGGTGAGATTCTCCATTCACTGTCAATGATTTGTGTTCTCCTGCAGACAAAACAAGCTTGAGGAGGCCCTGTTGTTCTCCGGCCAGTTTACAGACGCTCTCCAGGCTCTCATTGACTGGCTGTACAGAGTGGAACCTCAGCTGGCTGACGACCAGCCCGTACACGGAGACATAGATCTGGTTCTCAACCTGATAGACAACCACAAGGTAGGAAACCAGACCACATCACAGCATGACACAAAGCTTTGTTGAACTGCTCGTTGAACACTGGTTAAAAAATGTCCTTAGTGGCGGCATCAAAAGCCAATTTCAAAAGCATGAACGTTTCACTGCTGTATTAACACCACCCTTTTCTTTTCATCACTAATTGTTGCTCATCACAATAGTAACAAAGGACTCTTGAACCACACTAGGGTTGGGCTATAAATCCAAGCAACAGAAAGGGCTAGCATTGTGGTACTTTTCCATTGAGAGTCCCTGTTCTGAAGTTTACAGTCCAGCAAAGATGTAAAAATGCTGTTACACAAATCTTAAACTAGTGAGTATGTTGTTTGTGTCGCTGCAGGTTTTCCAGAAGGAGTTGGGAAAGAGGACAGTAAGCGTTCAGGCCCTCAAACGCTCAGCCAAGGAGCTGATCGAGAGCAGTCACGATGACTCGTCGTGGGTCAAAGCCCAGATGCAGGAGCTGAGCACTCGCTGGGAGACAGTGTGCAACCTCTCGGTGTCCAAACAGGCCCGGCTGGAGCAGGCCCTGTGTCAGGTACTGTGTCAGCCCCATACAGTCATCAGATAGAAGGTAAACTGACTCTAGGAGCCTGACTGATCTGTTTCCTCTGGCTGCAGGCTGAGGAGTTTCACTCCACGGTTCATATCCTGCTGGAGTGGCTGGCTGAGGCAGAGCAGAGTCTGCGGTTCCATGGCAGCCTGCCTGACGATGAGGAGGCTCTGCAGACGCTTATCGAACAACACAAGGCAAGCATTGCAAATATTTATAATGTTTTATCTTAAGTAAAATGTGAAGTATATATTTCACATTTAGACAGTTTTGTCTGTTTAAATAATGAAATGTAACATGCTGGCATCTTTTTTTGTCTTTTACTTGAGTTAACAGTTATTAGCATGTCTGCAAGGAGATGCCAACTCATCTTTCGTTTTATTTTATCTTTGCTGAAGAAAATCCAGTTGAAAATCTAATCTCGTTCCCATTTGCTACCCTGAAGGAGTTCATGAAGAAACTGGAGGAAAAGCGAGCGGCTCTAAATAAAGCAACCAGTATGGGAGAGGCTATTCTGGTCATCTGCCATCCAGACTCTATCACAACCATCAAACACTGGAACACCATCATTAAAGCCCGGCTTGAAGAGGTCAGTTCACAGCTGCATGCATGCCTTTCATACCTACGTATAGCTATGACAGAGCACAATTACACAATTTGGATACGATTTTAAGCACACATCCCTAAATTCACGTTTTGTGGTGGCATGTGTGTGCATCATCACACAACATCAATAGCTTAGTCTCTGTGTAGTATGAGTAACGTGTGTAATGTTACTGTTACAGGTGCAGGCTTGGGCCAGGCAGCACCAGCAGCGACTGGCCACAGCCCTCACTGAGCTGTTGGCCACTCAGGACCTGCTGGAGAATCTGCTGACCTGGCTGCAGTGGGCTGAGACCAACCTCAACGATAAGGACAAAGAGCAGCTGCCGCAGGAGCTCGAAGAGGTCAAAGGCCTCATAGCAGAACACCAGGTAAAAACAATTATTTAAATCGTTTGATTTTATGAATTTATGTTTATAGAAGTTGGCAGTAAGTGTACATGAATCACATTGGAAGCATTGTTGCTTTTTCCCTGCAGGCATTCATGGAGGAAATGACCAGGAAGCAACCAGATGTTGACAAAATCACCAAGACACACAAAAGGAAGGCTGCTGTGGAGCCCCCAATCCACTCTCACATCCCTGTGCTCGACAAAGGAAGAACTGGAAGTATGTATCCCATTAATACCCCTCACAGAGCGTGACCTGAGCCATCTGGCCCGGTGTTAAGTCACTGCAGGGTGACGCGACATCCTCATTTTGTTCATTGTAGCACCTGGAATGATGTCATTGCTAATCTAGTCCTCCTGATTACATGGTGAGAGTACACTCACTGGTTTTTGTCTTTCACCTGCAGGAAAACGTTCTCCCACACAGACGATGTATGCGTCAGCAACACAACCTCCCATTGAAACCAAGAACCCGCGGGTTAACCTGCTAGTCACCAAGTGGCAGCACGTGTGGCTGCTGGCTTTGGACAGACGGAGGAAGCTCAATGATGCCTTGGACAGACTCGAGGAGGTAATCAAGCACTCAGGTTTTACACACGCCTGCTCTCAGTATGACTACAAGCACTCTTTTTCTGCAGATCTGTGCTCATATGACCCTCTATGTTTCTGTGCAGTTGAAGGAATTTGCCAACTTTGACTTTGATGTGTGGCGGAAGCGCTACATGCGCTGGATGAACCATAAAAAGTCTCGTGTCATGGACTTTTTCCGCCGCATTGACAAAGATCAAGATGGCAAGGTGACCCGGCAGGAGTTCATAGAGGGCATCCTCTCCTCCAGTAAGTGTCATTCAACATACAAACAGCATGTACCACAGCCAGCAAAATGCTCATTTTGTACCACTTCAATGGCTCTTCAATAGAATTCCCCACCAGTCGCCTGGAGATGAGCGCTGTGGCCGACATATTTGACAGAGACGGTGACGGCTACATTGACTACTATGAGTTTGTGGCAGCTCTCCATCCCAACAAGGATGCTTACAAACCGCTAACAGATGCGGACAAGATTGAAGATGAGGTGATATGAACTCTCATGCCCAGAATTTCTAAATTTAAATCTAGAGACACATTTAGGGAATTGTGTTTCAATGAAATCTTCTCTGTTTGTAGGTTACGAGACAAGTGGCAAAATGCAAATGTACAAAACGATTCCAAGTGGAGCAAATTGGTGCCAACAAATACCGGGTAAGCGGACTTGAATCACACATTTCATGAAGAGCAATTGTTTCAACAAATACAAGCCATGCCATGATTGTGAAATGTTTTAAATACTAGCAGCTCAATATTACGGAAAGGTAAGTGCTGCAAAAAGTGTCAATAAAAGACAATATATGGTAAAAAATCTAACCGTTCCATATTTTCTATTGTTCCTCACATCACCAGTTCTACCTTGGAAACCAGGTACATATGAAAGGCCTCTTCTGTTTTTACCCCTCTCTTCTGTGCCTTATCGAGCCTTTTTCATTTACCATGTTTGCTTTTCAATTAACACTCTCTGCCTAGATTCCTGGCTGATGTTTACAGACTGAAACTCAGAAGTAGAAATAACGATCTATGGCCGTCGGATTTAATCCATAAGAAACCTCTGGCCTAAGATGTGTTTTCAGTCTAATATAAATTGTTATTTAAAGTCAGTCATGGAAGAAGAATTAAATGTGTTTAAGTTTTATGTAATTCTTGCATTTAGATTATTCTGATGTTTTTGTTTTGTTATAAAATAAGACAATCCAGGTGAAACATAGTCTAGTATACATCTGCTTTTGAGTTTCAGAAAATACAATATTACAAGTCAAAACCATTTCAGCCCATATGTTTTATTAGTCCATGGGCATACATTCATCTGCTGGGCAGCGTGAAAAATAATGCTTTCTGTGTGCTTGCCTTTGGCTTTTCATGGGAATGATTTATCTCAACATTGGCTGACATACTTTTGTGTTTCTGACACTGTTTTATTCATTTACTTTCATAGTTGGTGATTTTAATGAATACTTTGCTTTTTGCTTTTTTGACCTAATGAGTTAACATGTCTCTACAAATTGCATGTTGCAGTTTAAAATCCATTACTGAAATGTGTTCAAATGCCACATGCTTCCTGTAGCTTGTTTGGATTAAGATGAATAATGGGAGTTGCTAGTAAGAGGGGATAGGGGCATTAGTGTTGTATGAACTAGTTTGTATTGATGTGTCACACAACAATGAATTGAAATAATTCTTTTGACAGTTTGGTCTGGTTCACTGCTTACATGACTCCTTAATCGGCGATGAGACAATAGCAAACAGAGAAAGTCAAAATCTTACCCCCCACCTACACGTTGCCGTTTTGGAAAGCTGTATTCTGGTAAATGGTTATTCTTAAGATGTTTCTTGTGCCTCTTTTTCCTCCAGATCATCATCACATTTAATGTATTTGATCACTTAAATCACCAGTGGCATTCAATCATTATAATAATCATACAAGATTTTGTTTTACCAGTTGAAGAGACATCATAAGATAATAGGCACTTAGCGGAAGGCTCATCATTGTTTGCTCATGTCTGCGTGTCACACTGTGGTGAATTAGACGGGAATGATTTGAACCATCCCTCATGTTGTTACTCGGTGTGTCATTGGAGCTAGCTGCATTGGATCTGCATCAGTGTCAATGCATCCTGAGCATTTGAGTCGTTGTCGTTAGACAGTGCAACAAAGTGCTGGATTGCAGGAGATTGCTGCTTGTCCGCTTGATTCATGATGTGGAATTGTTTGTTTTTTTGACAGAAAGCATGCGGCTGTGATTGTCCTGTGTGAATTATGTCTTCATGCTAATCCTCATGGTCATATCCAACTGGCTGACTTCTGTCCATCACCTCATGAACCTTGAACCATTCACATCCATAACATGCTTATTGTTCTTATGTTTGGTATCTGTGGTTGGTATGATGAAGGCTAATTGTTATACTCTAGTGCCTTCTGGTGGTAAAATAATGTGCCTTCAGTTAATGCTTTTTTCACAGGCTCAACCTGCAGTGGTGGAAGCAAAATGAAGCTAGATGCTGTCGGAATAAAGTCAGACATCACAACCAGAAACCACACATTAGCTGAAATTATTCAAATGAAAAAAAAGGTCCACTGCTATATCAACACGTTTTTGTAACTGCTGTAAATACTGTGCAGCATACAGGACTTCACGTTCAGTTTGCTATAAACTGTAACAGATATAAATGTAGAGCCTGACTGATACTGCGGTTCTAGGGCTGATTCTGCTCTTTCAGAGTAACAATGATTCAATTATTTGACCGTGAAATATCTGTGTCTAAAATGTTGAAGTCCAATTAGCTTTACAAAAACTATGTGATGACGATAAATGAGTCAAATGACTGTACGTATGAGTAAATGTTAGGTATGACAAAATAAAACAATCAATTTTGCATGAACTCATGTAGAATTAATGGACTCGTGTAGTAATTTACTAACGATACATTTTAATCACACAACCACCAGCGCACCGTACTAGAAGAAAACCAGTTGGATTGACCGTTGTGTAATTTGTGTCTTTGAGAATGAAGCTGAATATATATATATATATTTTGTGTCATAATCCTGTGAATCTGTGCAACATGAAAAGGAAATCAGAGCTGAAGTGGACAAAAGACATCTTTGATGGCTGTTTGATTTTCGCATGGACAATTTTGATTTAAGTTTAAATTCCCAAAACAAAGATTATTGGAATAAATGTGATTCTCCAAACCAGTCTGGTTTCCAGTGTTGCACAGCTTTCCGCCTGCAGTGAGTGTTCATACAAAGGTCATACAAAGGTTTTCACACGTCCCCTCTCTGTTTTCCTTCCCCCCCCGCTGTAGTTTGGAGACTCTCAGCAGCTTCGCTTAGTACGCATTTTACGCAGCACTGTGATGGTGCGGGTTGGAGGAGGCTGGATGGCTCTGGATGAGTTCCTGGTGAAGAACGACCCCTGTAGAGGTAAGATCAAAAGTTCACCACAACAAGTCACAATGCAGGAATAATAGAGGAAATACTGAAAAGTGCACACATCCAGTTGTGTAGAATAACTAGAACATTGCAACAGCTGGAGTGAAATAACACGGCACTGTTGGCAGATTTTTTCGTTTTATTATGGAATTAGTTTTATTGTTATTTTTAGCAAAGTCAAGGTACAATTACTGATCCCCGCCTGTAGACCAGCATGAGACAATCCTCTGTGTTAACGTCTGGTGAAAACGCTCTCTGTACTCTGCTTGTTTCTGCTGTCTTCTGTATTAATGATCAACTTCTGTATTTCCTGCTAAACCTTCCTCCTGCTGAACGTGATATCATTTCTTCTAGTTCATCACCACGGAAGCAAAATGTTGCGCTCGGAATCAAACTCTTCAATTACTCAGTCTCCTATAGGTTGGCAAATCTCAAACTACCTCACCTTGCTCCATGAACCCACCTGTGGTATGTGTGTCTGCACATCCGAGTGTGTGCTGCTTGTGTTGGTGTGCCATAGCTGTGTGTGAGCGCTCATCGTGAATGGCATCCTCATGCACCGGCTTCACTCTCAATCAACTGTCATTCAGCTCCGGCTGGTTTTCATGCATGCAGTTGTTTTGTGTGAGTCACATCACCCGATGTCACTTTCTCTAAGGCAATATTTTGGGACTTGAAGCGCCAAATGAGCCTTTTTTGTATCCGTTAGCATGCGACTGTTCTCAGCCGAGCTTCTTTTGCAGTTTTCAGGTTTGCTTGACAATCAAACAAACGAAACCCAATGAGAGGTTCTGGAG
Source organism: Anarhichas minor (assembly GCF_050575085.1). Classification (NCBI taxonomy): domain Eukaryota; kingdom Metazoa; phylum Chordata; class Actinopteri; order Perciformes; family Anarhichadidae; genus Anarhichas; species Anarhichas minor. The sequence continues at coordinate 11,778,424 of NW_027466504.1, forward strand.
ATGCTTAGCCGAATATATCACCCGTAAATATAAAACTGAATTAATGTCGTCATTGGGGAAAATTATAAAGTTGTCTCTATATAACACACACACACACACACACACACACACAACAAAACTGAAACAGTATTCATAGCACTGTTTACTTTGTTTGACAGTGTGTCTTAGTGATTAAATCTGCATGTCAGCCAGTTGGTTTTTTGACACATCTGGTGTGAGGTCTGTTTGGTTTCACTGTGTGTAGATTATGTTATTCTTGGTTTTGTAATTCTCTTCATTTGGGCCGTTTGGGTGTGGGAGTGTTTGTGCTCACTTTGATTTGTTTGAATCTGTTCACCGTTTGTTTAGCAGTCCAAGCAAACCAAAAAAGCATTGCTGGTTGAGAAACAAAGTTGATTCCACTACTGTTGCAGCAGTATGGATGAGATGTGACACAGCATGAGTCTTGTGTTTTCATTGTTTATTCAGTATTTGAATCTTTTATTTGTATTCACTTGAAATATTCTGATTAATTTAAAACACATTATGGTAACACTTTATCTATTTCCCTAATAAGTTTTTTTTAGAAGTTGCCTGGAAATAATTATGTAATGTGGTGCTAAAAGAAAACAGCTGTTGGAAATTGCATACTTAAGTACTGCACACTACATACTCGGTATGTATTTATTTACCGTATTTTCCGCACTATAAAGCGCACCGGATTATAAGGCGCACCTTCAATGAATGGCCTATTTTAGAACTGTTTTTATATATAGGGCGCACCGGATTATAAGGCGCATAGAATAGAATAGCGTCGTAAGCGTGTCTCTTGAAAGGTGCCATTTTGGGGTCTTTATACACACAAGTGGTGTTGGACTAGGAGTAAGCACAGTACCGGTGTTTACCGCGGTGCGGCTTTGTAGTTTACCAGTCGTACTGAAACATTTTGACAGAGCGCCGTGTACAACCAGTATGGATCAACCAATTAACCAATTGATCCATATATAAGGCGCTCCGGATTACAAGGCGCACTGTTGTTTTTTGAGAAAATTAAAGGCTTTTAAGTGCGCCTTATAGTGCGGAAAATACGGTACTAATGAGTAGTAGGTTAGTATGTGGTTTCAAACCAATTCATTCTTATTAATTCCTAGTGTAGCCTACAAAGACTATTAGTTGCCAAAATGCCATTTTTTGAAATTTCTCCATAGCCAAGAATACAATACAAAACAAAAAATATGAATATATGAAATATGATGATAAATGAATAATCAGTTATTTAAAGGAAAATTCTCTTTTACCCATAATTGATACCAAACTACATATTTATTCATGGAAAATTAGGGACTTAAAGTGGAAAGTAAATTGTTAACCCACATCATCATCAACACAAAATGACTAATAAAAGTAATCCCAGCAGTTGTATTTATTTAATATGGCTCATTTGGACTGTCATTTCTTAGCTAAAGGCAGGACCAACTTGGAGCTGCGAGAGAAGTTCATGCTCCCGGAGGGAACCACTCAGGTGATGGCGAGCTTCCGTTACAGAGGCCGAAGATCTCGGCCGTCATCCAGAGCAGCTTCTCCCAACAGATCCACCTCCAGTCAGAGCTGTGCAGTCCCATCGAACCCCGCGGTGACCAGCACACCCAAGGTAAGAGGCTCTACTCTGCCGTGAGAGCCAGTTACCTCGTTGTCTGTCCCTCTGTGGATTGATCACTCCCCGTCACGCTTTTCCTCTTATTTATATATGCCATATTTCATTTACATTCCAATTTTTTGATCACGTTCTTGTTCATTTTTTGTGTTTCTTCCATCTAGTCTTTCTGGCAGTTTTTGATTTGTGAATCCATATCTGTGTTTTTTTGATTTGCCATTGTTTCCCAGACTCCCCAACACATTGTCCGCAATTATGATAAGCCCTGGCTTACAAACAGCAAACCCTCCACTCCTCTTAAATCATCAGACTCCTTTGGGAGCCAAGGTTCATCCTCAGAGGTATAGTCATATAGTCATTTACACCACATGATGTGGGCCGCTTCAGATTTATGACCCAACTGAAATCTGCTGCACAACTATCAAAATACATTCATCACCGGTAAGGCTAGATAGAGTACCTAGTTTGTAAAAGGTGTATTTGTTAGAGGTACATATTTCTGATTTCCAATTTTAATCTGCAGTGGAAAACCAAAATGTGTTAAGAGACTTTAGTTGGGTCTATAAACTCTAACTCCTTTGATTACTAATCTTTCCTTCTTGCTTGACAAACATGTCTGTCTCATTTTATTTCCACTATAATATGAACAACTTTATATGTGATTTATGCATGTGTGATTGTGTAATGACTTTCTAACTACAGGTTTATACCTTAATTCAAAGACTAACTGCTAACTGAAATTCCTACATTGTTGCAAAAATAAGGTTTTTGGAACTAACTCAACAACTTACTTTCTGGTACAACTATTTATGCACGTAACAAATACTGTTTTCTCAAACGGTGTCATTATTCTGTGCAGTTTACTTCCATTGATTACAAATCAAAGTAATTAATGTTCTGTTTTTTGCAGAGTACTCCAGTTCAAGGCAGCAAATTACGTCTTCCTGGGTACTTGTCAGGTAAAGGATTTCAGTCTGGTGAGGAGGGAACCTTGATCAGCACTGCCGTACTGAAAGCTCGGACACAGATGATAGGTGGTGAGTAGAGAGCAACTAGTGACTCTTTTCATCACATCTTGAAGAAAGTTAATTTTTCTCTGTTGGAGCAGACTCTTAGCTCCTTCAACAGGTAATGGAAACAATGTTGACGTTGCAATAACCTTTTCAGGTGTCTAAAGGAGGGATTTCTAGTTTATAGAAAATGATTGGTGAAGCATCTGAGGTGTCTGGTTCAATTCCCGGCTTCTCCAATCCAATGTCGATGTGTCCTTGGGCAAGACACTTAACCCCAAATTGTGTGTGGATGGGTGTGAATGTTAGTGAGTCTGATGGGCAGGTGGCACCTTGCATGTTAGCCCCTGCCATCAGTGTATGAATAGGTGAATGACATGTAGTGTACAAGGGGTTTGAGTGGTCCTAGGACTAGAAAGGCGCTATGCGAGAACAAGTCCATTTTTCATTTATAAAAAAGGCTACAGATGTAATGATAGTGGCTGCAAATGAATGTCTTACTTTACCTAGAAGGCAACACATTCGCCTCTGACAGCTAGTATTGATTTTTTAATAGCTAGCTTGTTGGCAAACCTAAAACAAAACTGAAATTAAAAGCAGCCACAATAAATTGAGTATGTATTGATACTAAAAGATGCTTATCGATATGTATTTGTCAATATTTGTTTGGATGTAACAATGTGCTGCCAAACTGCCAGTTGGCAAAACACTGATGCCTCTATTGATCAGGCTCATTCTTAGTGGTTTGTTAATTATTGTCCTTTTATCTTTCTAGAGCCAAGGAAAAATTCGAGCCGACCTGGCAGTAAAGCAGGAAGCAGAGGGAGTAGTCGCAGAGGAAGTGACGCCTCCGACTTTGACATCTCAGACATCCAGTCCGTGTGCTCAGACGTTTCTGAAACAGTCGGGGAGTCGACCCGCACGACGCCGCGTTCTACGTCCCGTCAACGCGGAGGAAAACCCTCCAAGATCCCCACTCCTCAGAGAAGAGCCACTCCCACAAGCAAACTGGCCAAGGCATCCAAGCGATAGTCAGTGGCCTTGAAAACAAACAACCCAGGAGCTAGTTGCACCCTAAACACGTAACGGACACTGGAGACATCTAACTTAAAAGACTACAAATGTGTTGAGTGTTATTTAAATCATTGCGAAGATGTAAAATATTCTGTTGAGAGGCAATATGGTTTAATATTATGTGAGAATGAAATGTTAATGGCCTTGTGCATTTGTTTTTAACGTATTTAATTTTTTGTGAAATATTTCAAAGTGTTTTTATTGTATTTTATTTTATTCTATTGATGCAAAACCTGTAGAGGTTTGACGAACACTAGAAAACCGGGGAATGTTGTACGGTTAGCTAACATTTCTAAAAACACTAATGAAGGGCAAGACGCGGGATATAGCGCTCTGAGAGTTACTGAATGTACTGTGATTTATGTTTGCTGATGTTTGGAGTAGATGGTGCATCATGGTACCATTCGAGGCACTGCAATTATCTATTTAAGTGATATGATATACTGCCAACATGCATTTAAAGGGCAATGCAATATACTACAATAAACCCCAGTAAGCACTGCAGAAACCTTTGAAAAATACTATTTAAGGCAAGTAGCAGAAACACCGTAATCACATAGCTTTTAAGTCCTGTTTGTTTGTTGTCAGCTGCAGTCCCTGTTTCATTTGATCACGTCACAGCAGTGTGTGCTTGAAGGGGTGACACTCCATGTAGACATTCTCTTGTGCATCCATGTCAATGTATGGTTAATTTCGGTAGAGCTGAAATTGTCACTGTAACATTACTTTGTAATAAACCTGCTTGCAGAAAGCCACCAGAGGCTAATGTGGACCACAGAATCCTCTCTGCTTTGAGTTTTAGCTCATTTTATTAGCCGTGCTAGCAGTAGTCTGTTGGTTGGGGGGTAATAATAGCAAAGGCATGTCATTATTCTCATGCGGGCAATACTATTGTTTTTGATAGTATGATGTGTTTGATATGTCTATTATCCTTGTTTATATTTGGAAACTAATCTATCTATCTATACATGTATGAATATCTGTATGAGTATGAATATACATGCATATATATTCATATATATATATATATATATCTTAACAATAGGGAGACTCAACAGAAGCAGCTGCCTTAGAGACAGGAGCAGAGGATGCTGGAAGAACTCAGAGTAAGGAAAGAAACAGTAAAGTAAGATATTGTCTCGACACGTGGAGAGAGAGTTAAAGGAGTTGTGTCAGACGTAATGGGGAACTGAACATATATTAAAACTGCACAGACATAAAAATGATGAGCATTCATGAGTTTATAGAAGAAATTGTAAAATTTCCACAAAACACCTGGTAATCAGTGATAGGAGAGAACTATGCATGAAATAAATAACATTTTAAATATCTTTAACTAGAGCAGGGCAATTCTCTTTTGCAGTGCTGTCATACAAGATGTGAGCTGCATGTTATAATATATGTTTTAACAATATATTATTTACCGAACGTTGTTTCCAGGAGGCATGGTACACGCAAGAACGCCGTTTTGTCATTGTCTGAACCAAGTTTAATTTGATCCTCTGCCCATCTGACGTACCACTGACTATAACCCTTTTACCATTTTCACTTTAAGTTGTTGTAAATTCATTGCTGCTGTCATTATCTTCATAGGATCAGCCTCCTTAAATCCTAACATTTGCCGACTGATCTCAGAGTCTGACATCTCTGATGAACAGGCAGAACAGATGATCGCTTGGCTAAAGGTACATTTTTAGTCTCTCAAGTTGTCGATGTCCCTTTAATGTCGGGACCAAAAGCCCAGTGGAAATCACCACAGAATCCCTCTGTCTCCTGGATACGCCATGGCCCGGTGAGTTAAACAGTTCTACAGGGCGATGCAATGAGATACACAACTGTCAACATGTGGGGGATCCTCTGTTTCCTGTCTCTCTGCAATTTCAACTGTCAAAGGCAGATATGCTCATCAAAATAAACAAAAGTATTGAATAATTAATGTCTGCTTGCTACCTGCATGTGGCTAGCAACATTACTGACAACGTTACTGAATGTACGATGATTCTTATTAACAATAGGTATTTACAGGTTTTGCAGTATTTCCATTACTTTTGTTCAGATTTCCCAGGAATGTGGCATTCTCCTCCCAGACACCTCACCTGAGTTCCTGGTTACAGTCAGAAGATAATCCTGCCAGCAAGGAACCAATGGCTTCTAACTTCCTCTTTGATTTTGATGCTCTGTCTTCAGGTTGAGTGCTAGACCAGCCTCATCTCATTTAGTAAACATTTCAATATATTATATATAAGGCCAATGAAGCTCATGTCCTCTCACTGTCATTATCTATATCATTTTGGTCTTTTTGTCATGATGACATTGACAAGGAGAAATGCTGCTTTTCTGCAGCAGACAGGGGTGCCATTTCCTAACAAATGCACTAAAAAAATATAGAATTTGTTTGATTTATATTACTTATATTTGTATCTTAATTGAATCAAACATGATTGGGGACATGGCAGTTTAGCCTACTTGTGCTAAAACTGGAATACTTGTTTTTGATTTAATTAATCCTGCGTACATATCATAGTGTTCTATGGTAAGACAAGCTTTTAGAAAGAATTATAAGCCCATCTTTACACAAAATATACCGTATGTAGTGGGGACTCAAATGGCACTAAATGCTTGGAATGACCCACATACTATTACAGTAATAGTAATAACATAATAATATATATAACATAATATAATAGTATTTTATACTTTTAAGGACATGGTAAAATCGAGCACATGTTCCAAACAACGAACAGTTATGTACATTTAAAAACAAAAAGTATTTCTAATGTGTCTATGTGTTAAAGAATAATCTAAAATTCAAGCCATTGGTTAAAAGTACTTGACGTTTTTTTTAAAGAAAATGGAAGGAAGTATTTCATGGGATATGAAAGTTGCTGAGCAGGAGTGAACAAATATAATGTATATAATGCAATTTTGCTCTTCAATCTAATTTTTTTGGGGGGCATTCTGAGGATTCTTGGGGCATTTGCCCTTTGCCTCCTTCATTTCTGACACTGGAAACTGCTACCAACTGTATACCAACTGTATACCTCTGTTATTCCTTAGTTTTCTACAATCTTCTCATAGCCCGGTTGTTAGATGCAGTGTGGAGGTTTAGATTGAAAATGTGGTCTATACTCTGGGTGGAATGTTTGCAGAGCATCTTGTGTTTAGCTGTGACATACTACATCTTTCTCTTAGTGAGACTCGGCGAATGGCAAAACACTGTCTTGAATGAACAGACACTAAATGTGACAGTTTTTTAAAGCAATTTCTACAACAGTCCCAACAAAAGTCTATTTTTTTATAACTGTACCAGTGGATGTGTAAAGACACTGCACAGTTACGTTTTTTGAGAGATGCATTGTACACAACTTTGCTGAAGCATAGGCTCACTCTTAAACATTAGTGTTATTTTTCTCCTTTCAATAGCAACATAAAGGCCCTGATATGTTCACCTACATTTTGCTAAATGTGATGACTCCGTTTACTGGACTTGTAGTGACTGTAGGTGTAACTGGCCTATGAGAATCGACAGATCCCCTGGGGACCAAAGGTGGAGTGGAGCTCAGGAGTCAGGCTCGTGTGAGACCCAGAGCTTTGAATGGTCCTCCTGTTCAGCTCAAACACTGGGCCGGGGATGGCACTGTAGAGTGGGATATATCCTCACACCAGGAACTGGAAAAGACCCGCCTGCAGGAGCCCTGGGACTTTACTTTTCAGGAATATGTGAGTATTGAAATATTTCTCTTTTCATTTTTTCTTAATTATTTTTTTTCATACATTTTGACATAAATAGGGTTTGTATATGATGTCAGGTTGCTAATCAAAAGAAGGATTATTTTATGATTAGCGTATTTGTCTTTCTCTATTTTGGTAAAACCTGAGAACGATTGCATGGGCAATTCAATTCAGTGGACACACTCTTATCATCAAATAGATATCAGTAACCTTGGTAAACAAAGCAATTTAAATATTTTATCTTTACAAATCTTAAAATGACAATTTTACCAGTTTGGATTTGATATGTAAGGTTAGGCCAATAAATGTAATGTGACTCTTTTTTTCCCTAAATCTTTAGGATTCATTCATAGAAATACTTTTCAAACTAATTTGAGTGCCTGACTTAAATTTAACAGCCTACTGTACACTCATATATCAGTTAATCTGATTTCTTGAATTACTGATCTATTTAATTGTTGTACTGCAGGCACTTCTAGCTCCTGACTTCAAAAATTTAAAAATGCCAGCCTACAAAGAAATGCTGGGGTTTGCAGCACTTTTTGCCTTCCTCGGACTGACCCAATGTCAAAAGCTGCCAAGTAAGTTCAAATTTTTTCCCATACTTATTTGATGACTACAACATATTTACCACTGTATAAAAAGTAACACTAACACTGGATCATCCCCCAAAACAATACGCTGGTTCTATATTGTTGGACTTGTTAAACGTGCTGCTGCTATCTTTGCCAGCACAATCTTAGTAGGCCTTTTCTTGCCTAATAAACGCATTATATAAAACAGAACTGACAATAATCACAGGCATCATGTTAATTATCTGCAGTGACTATAGTTTTCCAGGCTGAACAGTGTACTACGGCACCATGACCAGCAGATGCCAGTGTTTGTCAGTTCATAGTCCATTGTTTGCCTTCACAGCAGTCAACCCAGAATCATGTCTCCTGCTCCTAGTGCCTGTGGGGACACTAGTAGGTCAACAGATCATCCTGGGTTTAAGCTGTGTTCATAAACCTTTGAAGCCCAGAGTCTCCGCTTAGTCTCCCTGTTACCATAAATACATTTGTTAAGCCAATGTTTTTTTCTACCTATGGTGTCCTACTCACAGATAAAACGGTCGGAAATAGTGTAAGCAGTGCTGAGCAATATTAATATCAGCAATAATGTTTTTCAATGTAAACTGCCGCCAATTTCAAGATGATTTTATTTTTTGTTATGCTGGCCTATTGACTGTAAAACATGGCAGTGAGAGACAAGCCTGCAGAGTTAGGACGCAGACAGAAGGTGATTTGAAAATCAAACGGGTGACTTGTTAACATGCAGTAAGAGGTATCAAGTTCTTCTTTGTTATAGATTCGTCTTTTGAGTTATTTTCTACTTGAGTCTTAATATTTGTAATCAGAATCTTTCAACAGCTCTCACCCACGCATTTTAATCGTAACACCACAGCCAAGCTGATCTCATTCAAACTGCAGCACAAACGTCCTGTGTTTGAAGTTCAGAAGCCAAATCCACTAAATCCGATAAACAGCCTCTTCCTGTTAATGGGTTTCATAAATGACCTCATTCTACCTGTGAAGAGATGGGATTATTGATGACAATGAGTAATGCATTCATTAAAAATGAATCAGTAATATCAGCGACTTAGAAGTAGTCCTGCAGCTTTGATGCTGAATCGTTGTGATGTCAAACTGAGCTCAGTGTTTGTTCAGGTTTTGATCTGCTGAAGGAGTTTCATGTGACTGAGTCGAAAGGAGTGAGGAGAGTGGACGGTTCTCAACCTGAGGCGGTGGCCTACCGCGTCAACCCCTCTATCCATCTCCGGAGGACCATGAGGTACAGTATTAGACTGCCTGAGCCCTGTTATTTCCAATGAAGCTGGAAAAATGATCAAAGACTAATTTAACACCGCCTGAAACCTTTGTTTTTACAGATCTGAAGTAGTTTAACTTCTCACCTGGCTGCAGTGACATAGAAGCGCACTCCAGGGTGTGTTAGTGTAATACATCGTGACAACTCTGCTTAGTTTAGTTTAATATAGGATCCCCATTAGCTTACATAACATTAATACAAATGAATAAAAAACGTACTGCTGACTCTCAACACAGCTCCCAGCAAATTCCCATTTGCTGGGCGTGGTTATAGGTGCAACAAAGCACACCCAGCAGCGTTGCTGCATGTGGTTAGAGACTTGAAATGTTCAAGCTGAGTTGTAGCAAAATAATGCCTTTCAGGCTGGTGTTAAATTACTCTTAAAACCATAAACATGCCAGCATTGTATTGTGACCATGTTTACATGCTGAGAGTTAGTATTTAGCTCAAAGCACCGCTAAGCCTCACAGAGCTGCTGTCGCCTCTTTGTCTTGTTTTTTAATGAAATCTTAAAAAGCCCTTGCAGGGAACGCAGCGCTGCCTACGGATCCTGAATTTTTTGCCCTTGACTTAAGTGGACATGTGCTTTGTTCAAATTGAAGAAACAAAGAATGTCTGTCTGCTAAATAGTGCATCGTCAAAAAAATGTTTACAAAAAGTTACAAAGAAATGTGTCGCATGCTAAAGTGGAATATAAAATCCATGAGCTCTGTTACTACTTATCCATGTTCTTAAATAATATTAAAACCCCTAGCTCTCTAACCCCTGACTCTTTTGTGACAGCGATGTGTATCCAGATGGACTTCCCTCCGACTACTCCGTCATCGCAACATTTAAGGTGACCAAGGACGCTGCCAAGAAATCCTGGGACCTATGGCAGGTCAGTGACCCCAAGGGTCGGGAGCAGGTCGGCCTGCGTTTCCAGGGTGAAACGCGCTCTTTAGACTTCTTCTACACCAGCCCCCGTGGGAGCCAAATGCTGCGGACCTTCCATGGCGTGGAACAGTTATTTGACGGAGAGTGGCACAAGTTGGCGCTGAGCGTGAAGGGCAGCCGGGTGAAGCTGCTGATAGATTGTGTAGAGGTCAGTGTGGAGTCCATTGATGGGCCGAGGCCGGTCATCCATCGGGGGTACACCTCCATCGTCAAGCGGGCTGCAGGAGATCGCTCTGTGTCTGTACGTTCACAGCTTAGATTTATATATATATTCTTAAGTCATCTTTCAACTTCCTTTGATTTGGGATACAACTTTGTTTCTCACATTATCTCCTGTCTCTTTCCAGGTCGACCTCCAGCAGATGGAGGTGTCATGTGACCCAGAGCAGGCTTATTCAGAGGGCTGCTGTGAGCTTTCCAGTGTGGTGAGTCAGCTCCCATTCAACATGGTTTCACTCTCTCTGTTGGAGATATGTTTTTGGTTTTAATACCCTTGCCTTGCCTTTCTATCCATGGCAGTGTGGAGGGTACGCAGAGATCGGCCTAACAGCTGGACGAGCGTCTTGCAAATGCATGCACGGACAACCCGGCATTCAAGGACCTCCAGGAACAAAGGTTAACTTACCTGTACAGTGAATATTGGCTGACCATCCTTAAGTTGAATCTATGTTGACGTATTTGTTTTATTCTTCTGCAGGGTCACATAGGTCTTCCAGGAAAAGCCGGAGACCAAGGAAGACAAGGAAACTGGGTAATCACATTTATTAAATGCCTCTCATGAAATATCAACCCTAGATGACCGGGTGAATGGTGTTTACTTGTTGCATTAGCATTAGCAGCATCCCCTTCCTCTTGCTGTACAATAAAGAGTTAAACTGAATTGTGTGAGTGGCATAGTAAAACTTGTATTCGCGAGACAGCAGCAAAGCTGTGGAAAGTGGCAATAGAAGTACAACTGAGACACGACAGGATGGAAACAGATCTGGAAGCAAAAAGCGCTTGGCGATAGTAAACATCGAGGCTCCTTTCATAATTTAAAAACTCATGTCCGCTTTGCAAAAAAGATTTAGGAGGAAGCCAAGGTAAACACACACTAATACGGATGTGACAATAAATTAGTTTTTGTCGTTCTGAAATTTCCATTTGCATCTTAAAACTGAGGCCCTGCCTGTTTAGAATATAAGATTTAACTCAAACTGGAAAGAGATCACAGGATTTCTAATGGTTTTGCTTTTCCATTTGGAGGACACTGAGCCAAATGTAATGAATCCCACACACCAGGCAGTTGAGCAATAACCCTACCCTCCAGTGTCTGGTAATGAGTAGCATTAGTGTGCCTAACTAGCGTGTGGAATTTGACTCTTGAATGTCTTTATTTTTGTGGATAAGGCTAATTAATTCCCCACAGGAAGATCAAATTATGAAAGAGCGGAGATGTTTGAGGAAATGATAATGAACAAAGTAGTCTGCTGCAGGAGCCAGTTACTCATGCATCAATGAATGAACAAATACACTCACATTGTGTCCTTCAGGGAGCCGCAGACGTGATTATTTCCACTTTAAATTTACAACTTGTTAATCTCTTCATGCTTAGCAGTCGGTGGTATGTTGGAGCAGATCTGAGAGTCTTTTGAAAACAGTCGAGAGAACATGTGTTTAAAGAAGGAGGATTATTTTTTCTTACGTATGTTATCGTTTGGCATTTAACATGGCCTTTGCACTCAAGGAAATCCCCCATGCTGCCTGAGCAAACACATGTAGGCCTCCAGACCCACGTACATTCAGAGCACATTTCCAGAGCTGTACACGCTACATATTCATGTCCTGAGTAGCAGCTGTAGCTCATCTGGGAGTAAACATCTGTCTTGTGTAACTCGTTGGAGTTTTGACCTCCTGCCAGCTTGTGAATCACAGAACCCCAACATGTTTATCTCCTCCCCTGCTGGCATCCAAGGAGGGCATTTCCTGGCACAGATATATGAACTGTCCATCTCAGGTGGTGGGTGGCCCTTTGTTCGTCAGAGCTATACTGCCTTAGTAGCGTGGTAAAGTTCACGGTTGTGCCTCACGCCGTACTGTCGGCCATCTCTGAGGTTTAACCTTCGCCCAGCCGACTCTGCTTAATAAAGTTAGGTGAGGTGGTCAAATAAACTGACAACACAAAGGCATCCTGGAAATTGTCTAATCTGTTTGTTGACTCAGTGAAATACTGCCAACTGGGAAACACTTTTCCTTGTACAACTGAGGAAGTCAGCATCTGTACAAACAATAGTCTGGCCCATTTTGCTATATTTATGACTTATGTTCCCTAAATCCTGCTGAACATGCTTTTGTATAGTTTCCACTAATGTTAGTGTGCCTGAAACTTGAAAACATGTTCACATTTATCCTCATTTTGCCTTATAATGTTTTACAGCTTATAGGAAACATTTTTCGAAAAACACTCATTTTCTTGCTGAGAGTAAGATGAGACGATCAATACCCATCTCATATCTGTGCTGGCTACAGCCATGAGATGGTTAGCTTAGCTTAGCACAAAGACTGGAAGCAGAGGGAAATAGTGAGCCAGTCGTTTTTACTCTCTGGTTTTATGCAAATCCATACAAACAAGATATACGTTTTAAAAAGTGAGCTTTTGTCGAGTTTCAGATCAGAAGATTAATGCCACTCCCATAACTGTCCGTTAAATAGGAGCTACAGCCAGCAGCTAGTTAGCTTAGCCTAGCTGGAAACAGCTAGACTGCAGCTCTCCAAAGACTTTAGTACAAAAACTGAACAATAGAAACATTTTATTGTTTTACATGGGTTATCTGCTGTGCTGTTTCTTGCCAAGGCACAGTGACTCCTGCCCTCACTGTCACATTTGCTGTTGTTGTTAAATGGTACACACAGGTTTTGCACTGCTTAAACAATGTGTAACATGTTAACTTGTGAGCTTTAGAGGATCTGTTAACGTTAAGTGGATTTTGTTACCTTGGACACCTTTGGAAATGGACATGGACAGAACCAGGCTCGTTTAAATTTTCCCCTCCTTCCAGTCTTTATGCGAAACTAAGCCAATCTCTCCTGGCCTGCACTTCATATTTCCTATGCAAGCATGAGACTTGCTAATTTCTCCCCTTTCTAATTTCGAACTCTAATTTCTGGATGTTTAACTAGATGAAAAAATGCTGTCATGTCTGAACAGTTTTTCTGTCTGATGTTTTTCCAAAATCTCCCAGAAGTCAGTGAGTTTCTCTCTGGAAACAGTCCTTAACGTTTTACATTTTACGGTCCTATTTCCCAAGATGGTCAATTCACAAAGAAATAGCTGCCGTCTTGAGATTGAGTAAAACTTGTCTTGCAGGGTATCCGGGGAAACACAGGAGACTATGGCAACATTGGCGAGTCCGGCCAAAAGGTAAGATCTGCCATTATGCTCCCACCAGGGTTTCAGTTCAGTTTGGCTTGTTCTCAGAACGCATTAATGAGACCTCACACATGTCCCCAGGGTGGAGAAGGAATCCAAGGCGAGAAAGGACTGAGAGGACTCTGGGGCCAAGTGGTAATTCATCATACTCAGATTTATCATTTTCTTTATCCTGAAATGTCGCAAATCTGTATTAATGACATGTTGTGTTAACAGGGAGACCGAGGTCCTGAAGGGCTGAAAGGATTAAGAGGGGCAGCGGGCTTCAAGGTAAACTCCTGCACTGGTTCAGACTTTAATTAGACCTCTTTCATTATGCAGCCAGCTAATGAAGTTACAGACTTTTCATTGGATTTCTGTTCAGTTCCCAGTTAAACTTTATGGATAACCCTTAATGTTGGCATTCTGACTAATTAAAGGGAGTTCGCGGACCATCTGGAGACATCGGAGAGACAGGACACCTGGGAGGAGTTGTGAGTTAACCTTTCAGACACAGCGGTAAGCCCCTTTGAAATGTAATTATAGTATTAATAATATTTTGGCCTCCTCAAAGGGTGCTAAAGGCGACAAAGGACACGAAGGGATTCCCGGATTTCAAGGAGTTAAGGTATACATGTTTCCTTCTTTTCTGTCTCCTTTTTAATCTAGATACTGTGATTGAATTCCATCATGCTTGGATTTTTTTAGGGAGAAAAAGGGACCACTGGTGTAGCGGGGCGTGCCGGTTCCAGAGGAAAGCAGGTGGGTTGTTGTCTGTTCAATAATCCATGATGGGACTCTCCTTATTCTTTGTCCGCTACCTTCAAAATTCCCTCACGTGAGCACGGATAGCCAGAGAATAATTTTGAATGTGGTAAAACATTGGAATAGAGCAATGTTTTTGGCTTACAATATTAGTTCACGTGGCTGGATTTTGGCTGAGATCTGAGGATCTGTAAGCTGGTGAGACACTGAAAGAATGATAACCTACTAAATCGTATATGAAGGCAGGCTCCCTGCTTCACCATGTTGCTCACTGAAGTAAATGTGTTGCATATAATGTATAACTTGTGATACTCCATATGATGATTCGACAGGGTATTGTGGGAGATCCTGGAGAGAGGGGATCTAATGGAGAGAAGGGGACGCCAGTATGTATCACAAATGAATCACATTGACATGGAAATGATGTGTTCCTATTTGTTCAATTTGATTTTCATGAATATTCAAAAGTTGCTTTATATTGATGGAATTGTTTTTTTGTCTGAACTTGTGAAAACTAGGGGATCCATGGACCTGCGGGCAGAGCTGGCACCATTGGACCGAAGGTGATTCACTGCTGACACACCTGAGTGCTCTCTTACACCCCCACAATCATGTGCCTGTTTTATTATTATTATGATATTGTCTACCCAGGGCATTGTTGGAGATCCGGGCCTATCTGGCAGAGATGGTGATCTAGGAATAGAGGTATTATGTTCTGCTGATGATGATATGTTCAGGATGAAGTTCAGAAGCAGTGCAGGCGTGTTATGTTAAGTGGTATCTATCCCTCACAGGCTTATCAAGGACCACAAGGTGTCAGTGGAAAACTCGGACGAATTGGAGTAAAGGTAACTTGCCGTTCTTGTTTGTTTTTGTATATAAAAGTTCACAATTGAGGTGTTTTTTTGCAGGTACATTTGTTGTGCTTTGTGTCTTTCACAGGGAGAGAAAGGCCTCTTTGGGCCAGCAGGAGAAATGGGTCCCCAAGGCCGAACTGTAAGTCACTTTTTCAGAAGACAAGCACATAATACATTTTGTACGTAAAATAGTTTGCCATCTTAAAGGAAGACAACAAAGAATAAAGCAGTCCCTTAGGTCGGTTTAATAAATGTTTTATTCTCGAGGGCCCAAGAGGTTACAAGGGTTCTGCTGGGAAGCCAGGAAGACCTGGATTTATCGGCCCACCGGGACCTACTGTAAGTACTCCAGATGAATTTCCGGAACTCCTCCAAAGACTAGTTCATTTTCCTCAGGCCATTGAACCATGTCATCTCTTCACAGGGACACATGGGTGTGCCTGGAAAACCAGGGTCCAAGGTAATCCATCCTCATCCATTACCCATTAGAAATTAAAAAATGACATCAAAATCACAATTTAGTGCCACAAATAGCTGTTCAAGAAATATTTATTGGTTCATGAGCTGAATGCAATCGCATCAGGATCACTTAAAAGCTGTATAGTGTCCTGACCTGAAAATTACTTTCAGCATCAATGTGTTTGATAGATACTCTATCCATGGAGCAGAACACCTGTGAAATTCAGATATATCAAATATTTGCAAGCTTCTAAATACAATTTTTTATTTGCCTTTTGCAGGGTGACACAGGAATACAGGGAATCCAAGGAGTTAAAGGTGGCCAGGTACTACCTAAATATATTCCATCCTCTCTGCTCATCATGACATCCACTTTGTGGTTGCTGTTTTTTTGTGGCCAAACCTAACAGGAACTTTTTCTTTTAAGGGGGAAAAAGGAGTTAAGGGCCCAAAAGGAAAGGTGAGCTGTGATTCTTTTGTCAACTGCGATGAGTTGGGTCACTAAATGGAGCAGTCATGCAGGTGTGTGTTTTGTACTACTTTGATATTCCTGCCAGACTATCAACATTTCATGCTACATTCATCACATTCTCTGTTTGCAATCTGAATAGTCTGAAAAATCTAACATCAATCCATCAAATTACATTGCAGACATATGTAGAGCGTCTGTAGATGTGATGAGGGCAGTGACACCCACAATTCCGCCAAAATGAATATCACACATTTAAATGCTCTCCAGGAGGTTTGATTTGTTTTTCATGAAAATGTACAGTTTGTTTATGCATTTGTGTATTTTTCTACATTTGCAGGTTCTTAAATTTTTAATTTTATGTTCACACTTTTACTTCCATTTTACATCTCTAGAATTGACTTTTACCACTGAGATTCTGTTACTTGCTAGTTTGCTTCACTGTTTATGTTACTCTGTTAGTTACTATATTTTATTATTATATAATATTCATATGGCATAATAAGCATTTTAAGCTGTTGTGTCCATGCTGAACAGATATCTCATTGTATTCTGATGGATGGATGCACTGGCTCTAGGTTGGAGACCGGGCTGAGCAGGGTCCTCAGGGAGGACGGGGGAAGCGCGGCCCGGCGGGCCCACCTGGACGATCAGGTCCTGTCGGAGTCAAGGGGGTTCGAGGTGAAGGAGGACTAGATGGCTTTCAAGGGCCCGCGGGTCCACCAGTAAGTTAAATACAAGCCTGTATTTTTTATGTGGCTGATACCACAAACATTAAAGAGCTACAGTATCAGTCTCTACTATAATCGACACTTCATCTATCTGTCTAACTGACTGGCACCCACAGTGTTTGGTAACAGCTTTGGTGTCAAAACCACATTTAAAGAGTTCCATATTAGCCTGTAGTTATACATGACTCACAGCAAGGGTTTCATTTAGTGTGGCTATAAATCCATAATGAGCCTCAGGAAATATTGTTGGCTTCAGTTCTTCATCGCATTTCCTCTGAGTGGCAGCCATTGCTTCAGCGTGCCCCGTCCTGTAACACTGCATATTACATGTCCCACAGTTGGGTCCCTTCCAGTGATGGATGTGGAAATGATTTGTTACACAGGGCCCGACCCTCCCTGCTCAACACGTGATCGAGGTTTGTAAGAAAGTGATCCTGGAGCAGATGTCCACCTTTGCCAACTCAGTGAAGAGGACTTGTGCTGCAGTTTGTCCTCTGTATGGAGACGTGCCCATGGGTGCCCCCGGTCCCATCGGACAGAAAGGACCCCCCGGACCTCTTGTAAGTTTTACAGTTTGGGTGTTCATTGTTCAATCAGCCTGCAGCGATCATTGCCTTAGGTTTCACCTCCTCTTTTTTTAGGACCTTTAGCTGAGACACGCTGCCGGAGCGCTGTACATTCTCCATACGTTGTTCACCTTTGTCTCCCTGGCTGAGTAAAATGCAAACACATTGAAAAGGTCTGGACTGGACTGAAGTATTTGGCAGAAAAGCTTGGAATGAAAACATTACGGTTTTCCACGTCTCCATGAGGACAAATAAGGACTCACAGACATAGACACTTGGTCTGTGTTGAATGTTTTTTGGAGAGTATCAAGGCTCTCGTTGGATTGGAAAGCCTTTTCCACATTATTATACAGAGTAGAACCGATTCATGTCCCACAACTTCTTTAATCACAATGACTCTCAGGCTGATAAATGCTCTTGACTATATGAAATAATATTCTACAATATTAGATTATGGCCAGTAAGCCTCATGTTGTGGTGTTCAATGCCAAACCAAGAACAGTGATGTATTGGTAGTGTGCAAGGTTTTCCCAACAATGTATTATATAATCAGCCAATGAATCCTTTCAGTTTTTCAGCTGGTCAGAAGTGTGTGAAACCTAAATTGATGACTTGAAAAGATCACCTAAGAAGAAAACAGTGCAAGATTTACACAGTAAACACAAAAGATTAACAATGTATTTTCCTACTGATGGTGTTGACAGGGTGACCCTGGTAATAATGGTGTTGATGGAGAAGTGGGCCTGCCGGGATTCTACGGAGAAGCCGGGGACCTGGGCCGAAAGGGAGAAACAGGTGTGAAAAACAAACCTGACAGATTTGGATCCTTTACTCAAACCTGCATTAATTGTTTTGTTGGTCAATTAGTGGCAGGAGAACAAGCTGTAAACATATCACTAACATATTATCACCTTATAAAGTTGAGCAAACATTTGCTTATTTACACTTCCAGCAGATATGGAGCAACATTACATTGTTTCTCTACCTGATGAACTTACAAAATCTACCTTTACTGTTTTATACTGTTTACTTGCTAGTCGCTCATTTTTTTCTGTCTGCTGTCTGTTGCTGAGCAGGTAGAGTACAGTAAGTATGTGCCTTATCACAAAAAAACAGCAAAAGTGCAATATTTCCCTCTGAAATGCAGTCAAGTCAGACTCCAGTCAAGGTTTTTCTAAAATTGCACGTCATTGAAATACTTGAATGCACCTTCTTCTTTTCTTTACACCACTGGAATATACCTTCTATCATGTACTGCACTGTACGAAACTGCCGAATCAAACACTGTAAAGCCGGTAGGCAAACGTGTACATTCTCGGCTCTAATTTATGGTTGGAGGCCTGGGCATGATGTCACACTCATGCCACATTCCTGTGCCAAGTCAATGAAATTGAAGAATATTTACAAGGTGTTTCAAACGTTTATTTAACAACGATCTCAGTAACACATATGGTCTTTTAATCAACATGTATTTAACATTATTGAGTGGAGCTCAGTTCTGGGGGAATAGCATTTCTGCCTCTCTGCTGTCGAGACCAATGTGTGTGTGTGTGTGTCTGGCTTGCAGGTGACAGAGGAGAGAAAGGTGATAAAGGACCCAAGGGTTATGGCCTACCTGGCTACTTTGGAGACCAGGGATCAAAGGGTAAATCAATCTTACAATACTACGATACTATTGTTCGATGACTCGGTTAAAATGAGGCCTTAATAGATGTCCACATCTGGGCCCGTGCGTCATTTTACAAACTATATTCAGCCGAGTCTGTGCTTCCAAGGAAGCGGGGGAGTAGAGTTGTTACTGTAAGAGGAGTGTGATATTTGCCAAAAAAGAAAACAATTTTCTCTGTAAATGCTCTGTTGTTGGAATCTGTGAAATAGTCTTAGTCTGCTAACCGAGCAGACAGAGAGGCCTGAAGACTAAACATGTTTGTCTTAATCGCAGGTCAGCGCGGACGTCCTGGCAGAGCCTTTAACGGCCAGCCAGGGAAGCAGGGTGAGAGGGGACACGTGGGCCGGCCTGGACTCAGGGGCCACGCAGGTCTCAGAGGATCTCCAGGTGTTTGTGTCACCTCTGGGTGTACTCAGCTGAACACCATCAGCGGGACCCCTCAGCCAGCACCGCGGAGGTTGAGGAATCGCCCATAGAGGAAAAAAAGAGGCTGTGTGGACGGTGAATTGAATATTGAGCTTAAAGGAGGAAAACATGGTCGATTGTTGTTTGTTAATATGTATGTTTGTTCGAATAAATTGACATTTTCATGTAAATATGCATCCCAACTGAACTTCTGGGAACAGTTTGATCTATGTGATTTGAAGAGTGGTAACAACATATATTTGTATAAAAAGGCCGTCTGCGTTTTTATCCATCATTTTATTTAAACTGATTTCACATATCTGAGTTGTCTTTAAACATCTGTTCTTTATAATAAAAAAATCTTAACTTATACTCCTGTTTTATAGACCATTGTGTGAAAGCATACAGACTAAACCTTCTCTTAAAGCCCCCAAATGTAGGATTTAAAAAAACTATACATTGTGCGCTATGGCAGACAGCAGTGCCTCCAGCTTCTGGATCTGTAAGGTGATTTTAGTGTAGTGGTCACATTCTGTATTGCAGCATCACTGATGCATACTTGCACAAAAATACTTTTTTGCAGTAACAATCATTACTGTTGGACTGGCTGTAAAACACGGAATACATTTTTCTGAGTGCCACAAGGACCCCAACGTGACTCTTCGTATCATCAGAAATATATCCTTTTGGTGTAATAAAAGTCTTGTTAGTACATTTCTTTTTTTTCATTCATGTGAAAAGTTAGCCAATAATTCAGCTAGCTTGTTCACAAAGAAGGCCTCTAATGAGCATGCTCTAAAAAAAAAACAAGTGGAAGGCTAAAGAACTTTGCTGGTGTGTATGCAGCCAGTGAACAACTTTCCTCGAATGAGGCGCCATATTGCAACATAGTATCGAGATTTCTTATGACTCACTGTTGGCCCCAGAACCCCACATTGTGAGATTGGGGATGCAGTGGTGTGCTATGTAATAGAATCAGGGACGGTACCTTTAACTTTAACGAAGCTCAGTGCATCTCCACAAGTGGAAGGTTTGTAAATCATAATGATTTCTGCCAATTGTGTTTTATTGGATTGCAAGGATTATACATGAGTTTAGCTGTCCACAGTAAACTTCATGACCTACAACCTGTGCTTTTTTCTTTTTTGAGACGTTGTTGTAGCAATGAGAGCAAACAATGACACAAACAGCAATGTTTCCCACATGGTTCCTCGGCAGATACTGTTGTAGCGCCGTTGCTTCACAGCAACACAGAGCTGCTTTGATTCCTGGCCTGTGACAACTTTCCAGCTAATAAAACCTGCCGGTCAAGTGGAATGGAGACTCTGAATTGCTCGAGGTGCAGCGTCTGTCGATCTGTATTAGCCGTGCAATGGAGCGACGCCCTGTCCAGGGCTTTTTCCCTGCTTTGTGATCAGTGTATGCTGAGAGAGAAAGGACTTAAACTAATGATTGTTTTCCACAGCTCCAGTCTAATGGAGAAACACTTCTAAAGGCAGAAACCCACAGGGAGGTCTGCATGTGGCTCTTCTCCGTGTCTTTCCTGGCTCTCATTTGTTTCCTCTGAGAAGCCCATCGACTGTAGATCGTCATCCACCACCCCCTCTGCGACTGCAGCATCATGTGTGCCATGCTGCCCTGGATGCTACGGTCACCTCTGTCATGGAAACTATTACTAATCCACGATTATCCTCTAATTTTTCTTTCTGGGCTCAACCACTTGCTTCAGACATTGCTCACTATTTATCTCTGCGGCAAACCATACAAGTGATCAAGATAAATACGGCTTAATGCATGTGAGCTGATTAAAACGATTCAGGACGGTTGAGCTTCAAAGGGATGGCACAGGATCGGAGGATATTAACGAGAGAGGTTTGATGTTGTCCTCAGGCAGTTCTTTAAGAAGTTTCAGAGCAACTGCCAGACACTGCAAATGTTAGTTGATGTCAGCAATAAGCCAAAAGCGTTTTCTAGAAGTGACAGTGAGCAGAGTGCAGATGCTGTTATGCCCAACTGTAGATTTAATTAAATATCCTGACACAACTTTTTAACCACATTCAATATTTAACATATTGGCAGAATGAGATGCTGCTCTGTGAGTGGAGACATGAGCATTTATGGTTAATTTGAATTATCATTATTATAATGTAAAATGTTTGTGCAACCCAATTGCATATTAATCATTTTATTAATTTAGCTTATTAGCAGACTTAAAACTGATTTCTCGGTTATAAAATATTCAGTTTTTGAGTTGCGTACAAAAATGTTCTCTCATGATCATGTGGGAAATAGTTAAAGGGCAGTGCAAGACTCTGTGAAAAGGCCTTTATTCATTGTGTCTGAAGCTGTTGGGCCATATCATGGGAGCAGTTATTAACTTGCAGCCATGAATAGCCAAACAGAAAAGAGACTTTTAACTGGTTTTCAAGCCTCTTTGATCCGTCTTTTTCTCCACATGAATGCCTGAGGGCAAATGTCTTATCAATCAAATGAGTTTAGTCATCAGTTGAGTGGAAATAGGAAACATTTAAAGCTCTTTGACATCTTTGCACGGATTTTACTGCACCAATATAGATATTTTACATCCATTTAAAACTTTGTATGCCAGAGGAGCGCATGTTTTATACGCCATTCACACAAAACCATGTGGAATGCACAAACTGCTATGCTATGTTGGCAAAAAGCAGTTTTCCTTCCTGACCAGTGGTTCCCAACATAGGGGTTGAGACCCCTATAGGGGTTCGCAAAATCAACCTTGGGCGTGACATAATGATTATCCTGTTATGAAATAAGAATAATAAGCTGCCACTGGATCACAAAGTCCTGGAGTGATTGAACAAATAGAAAGAAAATATTTTTTAGGCCATGATTGTGCTTGAGATAATGTTATGTGCCCATTCAATACAAAATGAACTGAGCTCATTGACTTGTTAGGATTTGATTGCACATGTTGATTATAGCTGCTTTGTTTTGTTTAGGTAGCGCCCCTATTTTATTCACTTTGAACGTGCAATTACACAATTTACGTGAACTAATTATGTCACCTGTTCCCACAAGATAATGAGCTGTTCAATTTTGTCAAATGATCAAATTTCTAAACTGTCTTTACATGTGTTTAATTTACTCAATCATGCTTTGGCAATTTATTTCAATTACAGCAGATTTGCTGCTTTTTTTCTTCAATTTAAAAGGGTGCAATACAAACAGTGTCCTGTTCTCCTAGCATGGGCCTTATTAGCTAACATATTTACCATGCAATCTTGATTAGCTCACTGCTAAATGCAATCATTGCCACATTTCCAGTTATGAACACAGTCCACATTCATATTGATCAATGTGTCGGTCTCAGAAGACAACTCAGTGACGTATTGTAGGAAAATAAGCACAGGGATTTTCTGTGTTTCCTTCATGTTGGTTACAAACCAGAGACTGGTACATGGAGACAGAAGATTAGTCAGCATTGGAAAGTCCACTCTTACCAGCAGGGTGGCCACTCCCAGGCTCCAAACACCAACTCAGTATTTGCCTCTGTGATCCAGCAGAGTGTGCTGAGGCTCAGGGTCAACGAGGCCGTCACGCCGACACCATTGCTGCTCAATCAGCATGAGATGACGTCTGAAGACATCTTTAGCACTTCCTGTCAGGGGAGCTTTTAACACATCATTGTTTGATGATTTTCATTGACCGTGTCAGCAGTAGGAGAAGAAAAACGTTCCCTCAAGGTGAAGGAAGCAATAACCAATTTTAAAACACTTTAAGTCCTGTCAAAAGCAAAAGTTATTTTTATGGAGAAAGGCCCTCTTCAGATGTGTTATATTGTTATATATAGTATTTTAAAGTATGGATTATCATTATTAACACATGAGAAGCATGTTAAAACAATTGGTGACTTTATAAGATGACCATATGTATTGTATGTAAAATCATAGTAAAGTAATTATTAGTTGTACTATAGCTGTCAGATAAAACCATCAGTAAAAAGTAAAATATTTGTGAAAGCTAGTATAGTACAGTCTAAGTACAGAGTGGCATAATATTAAAATCATATTTAAGTATAGAACGTGAGTAAATACTTTGCACCCATAACCATAATGAAAATTTCACATAAAGAACTAAATTTGTATTGATTGAACTGTATTTTAAATATTATAATGAATGTATTGAAAAGGTTATTTATTCTAATTCATCTGACTCAACCCTCTGAACCTCAAGATCCACCAGCGGGATAGAAAATCACGTTTTCTTTGAACAATCTCAAAACTACACTGTTTATCATAGCCAGAAGCTGTAATGACCGTCACTACCATCAGATTTTCATCTTTCTGACGGTCCTTGAAGCCATGATTGACTCGGCTGAGACCAACAGTCACGTAACAATAATTCCGTGAATCTTCGACAGAACTGCATGCTGCAGAGCACAGTGATGAGAGGACAGGAGAGGCTGCAAGTAGATGTTGTAAAAATGTTAATAGCTCAATATGTATAGCATGCAGAGCCTCTTTTTACCCCCCAACATTGGTAAGACTTGTGGACACGTACCCAAATGTTGGATAAAGATTTAATTGTTCATTTGTTGAATTATCAAAGAAATTCAACTTGCATTTTTTCCTTTTTTTTATGATTTATTGCATGGTAACTTTGTTATACGGCACAAAAGACAGTTTTGAGTTCTCTCTTCTTGTAGCCATGCTCGTGCTGTTTCCATAGAGGTGCAGGACTGTGACAGGAGCAAGCAACGTCCCAAAACTGCCAATGCCGTGACTTGTCAAAATGAGTTGCTTTTTCACTTTTGAAAATGACTTTAAAATATTGAGAAAATCAATCTTATATACTCTCCTGTACTGCACTGTAGTGAACAACAAAGAGAGCCTGCAAACACCGAGGCTGCTCTTTGTTGATGCAGAGCAGGCTGTCACGGAGCACAAACATGATACAACTTGTTAGAGTGGATTCAACTGAGATCTGCCTGCTCTACTGATAGCAGTTTCAGTTCTGCATTTCTAACAACTTCCAGCTGTTCGTGCAGAAACAGCACTGCAGTAGCTTTTCACACCTTGTTCATTGCTGACTTGTAAGAACATAATCTGCTGTCCATTTGGGTGATGAAGTGGAATTTAAAAAGGAGTAGTGTGATACATTGCTGAGCACTTGAGGACCTGCTGAAGGTACCATGAGCAGTACAGTATTTGTGTCTCAGTATACTAACGTTTGTTGGCTGATCCGGTGCTTGTTCTGCATCCAGAAAACTCCATGTTCTCTGGTTATGCCCCTAGCAACCCAGACACGATCCAAACCCTTAACACTTGGAAGGAGGCAGTGCTCATTACTATTATTTTCCTTTTGGACTGTCAGAGATGGGCTGTCTGCTTCACTATTGCATGCTCTCCTTATCTGCTTCTCTTTCCACCCATGGTAATTGAGGGTGGCTGTAGGCCAGTAAAAGTCTGGAGCGAGGGTGGGGGGGGGGACAGAGAGCTGCTGGAAAGGGCAGGCTTTCATTCAGTAGAGAAACATGTGCGCACTTCTCCCTAAATTCAGTTTCTGTAAACCCAGGGCTGTGAACAGTGTTGATCACTGGCTCTCAATGAGAGGATTAACAGGAACTCACACAAGGGCTTGGACGCTTACCGGTAACCTTTTGCTTACTTTCTGTCTTTTTGTTTGGTAACTTATTGTATTTCAGAATTTTAAAAAAATGTCTCATTTGCAGTTAGAGGTTTTGGGTGTGTTTTTATGCATGACGATGTAAATGTCATATTTACTTTATCAATAGACATTTACATTCAGAGTATTAGAATCTATGAAGGCAGTTTTTGATCATTAAAGTGATTTTTTTTGGGCTGATTTTAGTGTATTTAATATATTTTTCAAGTAACAATTTTTGCACAGTGTCAACTTTTACTTTAGCGTCCTTGACTCTGTGCTGCCGCAGTTGCACATTGAAGACATTAAGTCCAGTTATCAGTCCCTTGTTTGTGCTACTGTCATGCAAAGAATGAATGGAATCCGCTCAAGATTTCTTTCCTGGCCATTGTACTTCTCGTAAAAAAAATTTCTTTCATATTTCTTGAATCTGTGCAAGCCTCCTGCACAGTGCACCACTGTATTGCATGTATTGTACTCATAGTTTTTTTTTTACAGATGTGAGAACAGCATATACACAAATAACAAAAGCTTTTGAGAGTGGGCAGCGATAAGAACTATATGAGCAGAGGTTCTACAAGACATTATTTAAGCTTTGGATTAGTCAAAAACAGATTTCTACGGATAGGGCTTGGCTTTTCCTTGCTGCTTGAAGAAGTTGGCAGGAATAAATCCCCCTGATCTTGGCAACTGTTCAGCAAGACCAGCAGTTGTTGTTTCTGGAATGAAATTTGCAGCAGATAAGTATAACTTCAGCAAGTCAAGGGGAGTTAAAGCATGCAGATGTGTTACTTAAGGTACAAAACAAATAGAACGGATCTATTTTTTCCTCTCGGAGCTTCATAATTCAAACACATTGTTATGATTTCCTGCTACATGTCAAAATGTAAATTTTGAAGGGAAGTATAACTTGTTAAGCACAAAATCTGTGGTACAGTTTTTAACATATGTGTGATGACTCACACATATGAAACCCACCTTGAAAGGGAAATGTGAAAACAAGTGACATGTTAGTGTATTGGGAGAAGTCATTTGTTCAGCAGCTTCCTGAATGACATTTCCAGCTGGAACTAAACTGTGGATACGTCTCACATGAATCTTATTGAGATTGAAAAGTATTGCAACAAAACAACTGGCTGAACCTAGAATCAATGCCATGTGGTGGTTACATTCACAGAGTTACAGTTCTGCCATTCAAACACCAAAACCTTGAGCTACAAAGTATTTGTGCTGCCCCAATAACGTCAGAGATCAGTGGAGTCTGGTACTAACCTGCAACACTAGTGCACCTGTTTATTCTACTACATTATGCATGCATTAAGCATTATAGCATAGCATGCGTAATGTTGCGTCTTTATTCCTGGACGGAAGGTTGTTTCCCTTCATCGTAACTAAATTACATGTGTTTAGTCAAAGTCCACAGTCGGAATTTCACTGTCCGATGGTGTAAATCAATTCCATGTGGCTCGAGCAGAGGTGTAGAAACACTTCGTTTGGGGAAAGTCAGTCGAGGGGAAAGTCATCCTGACTGGAGCCAATGAGGGGTTTTCCAACAACCTCCTCCAGCTCTCTAGCGGGGAAAAATTCTGAAGAAAACGGCTTGCAGAGAACTATGGCAGCTAAACGCCTCCTTCAACTGTGTTACTTCAACCCTGAGTTTACACGGTGGAAAAATTCAGTCATGTTAAAGAGTGTGACCCCTCTTTGGCTGCGCAGGAATAAAAGCTTTTGGGAGGCCAAGGGGTCATGTCCTAGCCACTGTTTTGTTGACCCTCACAATCAGATATAGCTATATAAGGACAATGGTCAGTTCCTTCCTATCAAGTTCCTTCCACCAGTCCTGCTTCTTCTACTGTACGCAGCATATCTGGTCTTCATTTGCAACTCCCTCCTTTTAGGATATCAGCAGTTTCTTTCTTTCACATGCTGAAAAATGTAGAAGATAATTGAACACAGAAACAACACAGGATAAACCCTGTCTACCCTCTGCTCACATGCACAATGTAAACACCAACTTTTATTGTTTTACCTGGTTCCTCATATCTCAGTTCATCTCTAATTCCATGAGCATGAACATAACCATTATTATACTCCACAAAGTTTGCAATTTGTCACATGTTGCACTTTGCTTGACATTGCTTCATTAAAATTTGAGTGGGATTTGTGTTCAATATTTGAGTGCCAAGGCATATCCAAGACTATTATCGTCAGAAACATAACAGATTGGGCAATTTGTTGAAATGGCTTAAAATGGCCCTCTTGTGGTTGTAGAGAGTTTACTGCCATGCTAGCTTTGAGTTAAATGTAAATGTCAGCATGCTAACATACTCACAATGTCAACACGCTGTTCAGCAGGTATAATTTAAAGCATGTTCACCATCTTAGTTTACTGCAATCATTAAATAAAAAGAAAAGCTGAGGATGTTGTTAGTTTTGCAGGTATTTGTTCATGAACCAAATAGAAATGTTAACCTGATGACAGCGCTAGATGAAAAGTAAGGGGATCACCAAAGTCATATATGAATTGGGACAACATGGATATCAATGCAAAATTTAGCAATTTCCACTAAAAATCCACAACCAAAAATGTCCCTAACCTTAAAGGTGCATGATCCGAGATTGGGAGCATTTCCAGTCAGCTCTAAACGGCTCTGAATATATCAATGGAGAGCCGGTGTCTTACAGCTAGATGGCTAACGGTGCTATAGTGCTGACAGACCTAACAATGTTTACCTGAGGGGGAACCGATGGGTGGGTGATAAGCTTCTGCTACGACGCTGTTGGTCGGATCGGCAAAGCTGTCACTGCTGTATGAGAGCAGTGCAGAGCAGGAAAACCTCACATGTATAGATACACGCTTGATAAATAGATCAGATGCCATATGTAGATATTTTACTTGAGGGGCCTGAGAACACCATCATTTATCTGACAGTCACATAACATCAAGGTTATATCGGGACATCAGCTGCTATGTTTTGACACGATTTTTTTTTGAGTTCCTGGACAAGCATTTCAACAGTCAGCACTCAGCCACACAGCAAGCATGTTGCTGTGCAGGTGTAGAGTGAGGAGCCTTAAGGGCTGGGCACATCAGCAAAATCATTACTGGTTGAGTGAATCAGTCAGGTACAGAATGGTTGTAGGGCAAAACATCGGCACAAGGGAGTGGATAAATTAGGAATATAGAAGAAGAGCTGGAGGGAGTTGAAAGGTATTGAAGCAAACCGAAAGAGATTTATCATAATAATGTACAAATTGTTTCACTAACATGTTCCCAAATTGTATTAAAATAATAAGTATTTTAGCAGCAGGTGATGGTAACTGGTTGAAATGTCTTCATCTGCTGAAGGAAGGTATTATGGTGTTATCCATTAGGGAGGTAAAGTGTAGGAGTGAAGCTTTTCTGGGCAGTCGTGTTGTACAGTATTCTGGCCAAGGGTGGGCAGAGACTGGCAAATGGCAGCAGATTTGAGGAAACAGCCGATAATCCCACAGGAAACAGTGAGCACTGGTTTAAGGGCAGTTGTGGTCAGAAGTTCAGTAAATTGTTTATTTAGTAAAGCTGGCAGTGCCATGTAAGGATGTGGTGGATGAGGCTTGAAAGGAAAATGCTTAGGTGTACTGTGGCTGTGCAGCAGGACTGGAAAGATGAAGCGTGCCGCATGGAGGTTGGATGCAGAGCTCAAGAGTATAACTTTGTGGTTCAAGTAAGTGAATTAGAGATTTGTGGGAAGCACAGCAGAGTCTGTGGCAGCAGTGGGAGGTAGTAAGTGAATATCACTTACGAAAAAGCAAACATGGGCTGAGTGCTGAATTTGCACTTGATGGCGCCAGTGACAACTGCCTGCAGCTGATTTCAGCATTAACTCTGACAAACCCACTGCGCTCTACCTGCTCAGCACCAAACAGCAGAAGTTAGCCTCTAGTTGGTGAACATAGTGGAGCACTTAGCAGCTAAAGAGCAAGATATCTTTCCCTGGCGCTAGAGACCAAAAACAGAGCTAACAATATTGGACTAACACCCCCTAAGGGAATAGTACTGACTTCATATGAATGTACATTCGCCATATCAACTTCATAAGGTGATGATATGTCAATGTTGTTGCACTGCCTCAAGTGGCCGAAAAATCAAACAATGCAGTTTTAAGATCTTGTCTGATTAAACCATAAGTATTTAAATGATTTTTTTCTGTCTTAGATTAATTGTTTAGTGTTGTTGTCCATTATTTTGACATTTAGCTGCCGTTTCTTCTACTTTCAGTTTTTTTTACCCTACCTTTCGTAATAAGATTTGAATTACCGTGCTTATCTGTGCTTCACTTGTGCCTTGACCTAAGTGCAATATGCAGACAGTATTGTTTGCACCAAGGCAGCTTATATGTGCACACTCCTCTGTACTAATGCCTATCCTGGAGACAGCCAGGCTTCTACAAAATGCACAGCTCAGTTGATGAAAAATCGAAATCATAACCTGTCCTGCTGTAAAATAAAACTGTTGAGTCACAAAACCTAACCAAAAATAACTAGCAACGATCAAATTAATTAATATGCAAAATGTTTGAAAATGAAACAAATGATTACAGTGTGAATGTATGCATGGACTTCCTGCTGTCATGCTTGAGTCATACACATTCATACAAAGCTTAATCAGATCACTTTCATATAACATTTAGGGTCAACTTTACCTCAATGCACAAATGCGGCTTTTTTGTATGTATATACAATGCTTGAATAATTTATTGTTTGAGAATAAATTCATAATTAATACAATGAGTGGGATAGTTTTGTGATTGAAGTCTATGGAGAGGGGATGGGCCAGAATAAATGGCAGCCAAACATCTCAATAATGGAAAAAACGTCTGAGGAATTAACCGTCTCAAATGCTTGCATTGTCCTTTTTCTTTTTCTCTGCAATACAAAGCATGTTTTTCCTTTTCCCTTTTCCCTGTAGGTGCACAATTGGAACTTGGTACAGCTGCATAATGGGTTACAAAGCAACATCCATGCATTGTGTCTTAAGATGCCTGTGCTTCATGCTTCTCCATTTGTTTAGTGCAGCTCAAGATGAAGACATAAGAAGTAAGAATGCTTCTGTCTTCATTGTCTCACACTTTGTTATGCTTGTTGTCCACACATTAAAAACTGGCAAAGGTGATTTCATGTACTGTAAATGCATTTTACTTCAAGTATTCCACCAAACTAGATTTTAATGTTTTTAATCAAACATCATTTTAAACTGCTGACTGTTTATTTCCTGTCTGCTTCAGGTTGTAGGACCGCACCATGTGATTTGGTCTTTATTCTAGACGGCTCGTGGAGTGTTGAAGATGTCAATTTTGAAATAGTAAAGCGTTGGCTTGTCAACATAACAACAAGCTTCAACATTGGACAGAAGTTTACCCAGGCTGGAGTCGTCCAATACAGCAGTGAACCCGTTTTAGAAATACCTCTGGGGAAGCATTTCTCTACCAAAGACCTCATCAAAGCGATGGAGTCCATTGAGTACATGGGGGGAAACACTAACACAGGGACAGCCATTGAGTTTGCAACAGACAAACTGTTTGGCCTGTCCGAGCGCGGCCCGTCAGGCATTTCCAGAATTGCTGTTGTCCTCACAGACGGGAAGTCTCAAGATGATGTTTTGAAAGCGGCCGAGGCAGCACGGAAAAAAGGAATAATTCTGTTTGCAATCGGTGTTGGGCCAGAGACAGAAGTGTCCCAGTTGCAAGACATTGCAAACAAGCCATTTTCAACGTATGTCTTCTCTGTTGAGGACTACAAAGGCATTTCCAGGATCATACAGGTCATACGACAGAAACTCTGTGAAGGTAAGCAACTGCTGATCAGTGTCTGGAGCTGAAAGTGTTGTTCCGCTAAAATACTATGAGGTCAAATATTGCTTGAGTGTCATCTCTTCACCTAATCCATTTGTCCGTCCCTCCATTGTTCTCCACTTGTACCTATGTTTGTTTATCTTTCCAATTAACTGTGTTTGTCTGTTGCAGAGACTGTTTGTCCAGCAAGAATTCCCATAGATTCCCGCGATGAGAAGGGTTTTGATATTCTGTTACATTTAAATTTGGCTAAAAAAGCAAAGAAGATACAAGGGACATATTACGGCACTAAGGCCTATGAGGTGACATCTCGTGTCGACTTGAGTGAAGCTACCCGGTAATCGCCTTGCTTTTATTCTTTCTTCATCTTCACCAGTGTGTTCACAACTTGACTGACTTGTATATTTGGTCATCCAGGACCCTTTTTCCTGATGGCCTGCCTCC
Organism: Anarhichas minor; assembly: GCF_050575085.1. NCBI lineage: Eukaryota > Metazoa > Chordata > Actinopteri > Perciformes > Anarhichadidae > Anarhichas > Anarhichas minor. Next base: position 11,809,908 of record NW_027466504.1, read on the forward strand.
GTCATATGTTTTTGTGGCCACGCTGAGGTATAAAGGATCAGTGGTGATAGAGGAGTGGGACGTGTGGAGAATACAGACGCGTGATGGGAAACCTCAGATGGCGGTCACTCTAAATGGAGTGGAGAGCACCGTCAAGTTCACCACAACCAGTGAGGCATCTAGTGGAACTCAAACGGTTACATTTGCACAGCAAACAGCAAGGGTACGTTAACAGTGTGTTTTATTTCGTTGAAACAATCTTAGAAGGGCCCTCCACTGAGTTTACACATTACGATCAGTACACTTTTCAAAGAGAGTATTAAGCTACACAGTTGTATTTAGTCTTCTTCGGCTGTGTAGGAGCTTTTTCAAGCCTGAGAAAACTACGATGTGGGTGTTTACGAAACATAGATGGTCACACAAAGAGACACACTAAGTTGCATTATGGCAAATGTACTATCCATCCTTTTTCACTAGAAATTAAAAAGTAGGATATTTTGGCCTTTGTCGCGTCGATTTCGACCATTCTTAATTTAACCTGTCTCTTGTGAGTCTCCCATCTTTATGTAGTTGCAAAGTTAAATTGCTGGATTACCTCTCTAAGGGTCTGATTGATTCATTTATGCTATAAATTCAGAATATAAATGCTTGTAACTTGTCCAAGAGAAAGCACACTCATACAGGTAATCAATGGTGTTCAAAGGGTATTCTCTTCATTGTATCAACAAACTGTTTTAATCGATGCACCCCCAAAGGTTTAGGCACTTCCTTTTAGTCACACATAATACCTGTTATGTAACCAATCAATCCTAATCCTCCTATTCACATATCCAGACAGCTGGGTATGAGCCTTTAGAGCATTGGTAGCCTATTCAACCTTTACAAAGGCTAATGGACATCTCTATGATAAACAGATTAAAAACTTGCCTTTGAAGAAGTAGCACATATAATTGAACTCTTTACTATAGATAGACAGACGATTATCTCAATTGCAATTTGTTCAGAAACTGCAAAAACAAACAGTCTTGATTTGGAAACTGTGTGTTGTGTTTCCGAGATATTAATCTTCACAATCACAATGTGCATTCATAATATTACCAAATGAGTCTGAGCTCGAGAAAGGTTTAAAATGCCACAATCATTTGAATGAATTCTTCTTAACCATGACTAATTTGTATTGTCCGGGTCTTAACACATCAAAATGCCCCAATGAGTAACTAAGTTCCTTTGCTTTCTGCTATGAACAACAATTACAGCAATGTAAACACTTCCTGCAGGGGGCAGATTGTTTTTTTTTGAATGTCTTCATCAGCACACATCCAAGCACATACCATAATATTAACCATGTTTTTCCTGTTGGTTTTCTATGACAACAGAAGCTGTTTGATGAGAAATGGCACCAGCTGCGGCTGCTGGTCACCGAGGAGGATGTTACTCTTTATGTCGATGACCTGGAGATTGAAACCCGACCCTTGGAGCCCCCTGTTGGCATTTTCATCAACGGAAAAACCCAAGTTGGAAAATATGTCCGAAAGGAAACAACAGTGCCAGTAAGTTTATTGACATCAAGAACCCAATTTTCACAAAATACACGTTTGGTTCCCAGAAAAATAATTCATAAGTACGGCAACTTGTCTCTAGAAAGAGGGAACCATTTGTTTAATGAGTTGTTGAGCAAACTCAGCGCTGATATATGTTTTAAACAGCATCACACAGTTTATTGCTGTCTCCTGAGAGACATGCTCAACTCTGTGGATAATAAATCATTGGCAAAAATTAGCCTTTTTGTCCACTAGCTCTTATTAATCTTTGTTTTATTTGTCTCAATTGCTACATTTCGTGCCAAAGCATTTGCAATAAATCATAATTATCCTGTGTTGTAATTTGCTCTACAGAAGGCTATATAGTGCATCATGTTAATGTAACGATAACGATATGGAAAAGAATAATAACTGTGTTTTGCACAATACATCCTTTTATTCTAATTGTTAATATGATGTTACACTTTTTTATTATGAAACAATAGCAGAAATTGGACAATATAAAATACCTCAGACATATGTGAGCAATAAGGCGTGTTTGTCATTGATGCATTTGTGGCCACAATGATGGTGAATGAAATTAGATACTTAAAATAATGTAAATAATGCAGACATTGTATTATACTAAAATCCTTAGTACAACTTGCTGTAGATCATAATATAAGCAAAATATGACATAAATATAATTTAATCACACAAAAATACTTTTTACCATGATGATGAATAGAAGAGAGTCTGTGCAGAAAATCTGTGCAGAAAAGAAAGAAGGGAAGAACATAAATCATTCATGACTTTTACTTCATTATAGTTATGATATTAAGCCGCAGCTTGGCAGTGAATGTAATTGTGTGTACTGATCCATTGTTACAGGGATCATGTAGTTTTAAGCCATTTAACAGAGTCAATGCACTTTTGTGAGTGTCATGTCTGGATAAACACACTTGTAATTGGAAACAGATTTTGTAATAGGACCTCTAAAAGTACCACAATGCAATTTTAAACAACTTTAAATTAGCGTGAACCAACAGACCACACCAGATATTCTTATTGTGTTTAAACCTAAATAGGCTACGAAAAGTCATTATCGTCAACAAAATGCAAACTGATTTGTTTGACATTGATTTGTACTGCCAGCTCATAGTAATGTTTTCATGAAGCTGAACATAATATAAATCATATGTCGGGATCATCTCTCTGCTCACATGGTAACTGGAGGGAAACAGTCTATGGGACATTCTGGCGCCATTTTACCACCAACATCAACAAAATACCAAATAATGGAAGAATAGTGTAACGGTGCTGCAGAACTCTTCCAACCCTGAGGGAGGTCTGGCAACATGTAGCTGCGTAATGCCGAGTGAGGGCAATTTAACAGTTGTACAATAGCAATTTCAATTCATTAGTGGCACAGCACTGATAAAACCGAACTAAACGTTGCAAAAGTATCCCCGTGTATGTTTTGTTTGCTTGTTTGGAGGCTCCAACAGTGGAGGCTGTGTTTTTAACAAGAGTTTCTTCTCTTTTTAAATCTTGTTCAGTTTGAAATCCAGAAACTTCGCATTTACTGTGACCCCGAGCAGAGTAACCGCGAGACTGCGTGTGAAATACCTGGAGTTGTAAGTACAAGAGTCTGCTTGGGGCTGAACTTTTATTTCAGTCCAAAAGCAACAAAGATAACTTCTTCTCACCCACTTCTCACCTTGTTCAGCTACATCTGTTTCTGCTTTGAAACACACTATTTCACCATCAGTTAACTCCACACCTCATTCTGAATGGCATATAAAAAGGTCTTGATTTATATCCCGTCAGCTCAGTGTACTGTAGTATTGTGTAGTGAAAGTGTAAACTCAGCATATTCATTTCAAGTCACATCTGTTCATGCATCCAACACTTTCTTGGAGGAGGACCCATGGCTCAGCTTCAAACATGTTGCACTTGATACAGTTTTATTGTCTGCTGGCTGTAACAGTGTTTGTGATGCAGTGGCCCATTGTTGTGTTGGCTTTAAAACTGCTATAACCACAAAGCCGGTGCCAAATTAGTGTTTTTAATGTGAGGATGATAATATCAAAAGAGTAGCATAAAATTACAAATGCTTGCCAAGTATACCACCGCGAAGGATCAGATGCCTTTCTGGCAAAATATCACATAATTTGATTTTAAACCAGAAAGATATTCAGTTTAAAGTGTAGCAGGAAGACCTGCTTATTCAAAGTCAAATACAGATTAGATTTAGAACACAGCAGCTTTGTGATGACATTTTTTATTTTTCTTAAAATGTAATGTATTCAGTTTTCAGGTTTTCGTATTGGATTCGTGACATTTACAAACATTAGACCATGAATTGATCGATTGCTCATTTTCTAGATGTCCAACCAATAGTCGAAAACTCAAAAAATGTATTAGTTAACGATCGTAGAAGACTAAGGAAATGCTCTAATATGTATACTTCTGTATCTACGCTCAATGTCTAGTCTTTGTTTGTTACAGTGCTCCAACAGTCCTGATTACACCGAACCAACTCCAGAACCTTGTGTTTGTCCTCCTGGAGCCCCTGGACTTTCAGGAATAAAGGTCAGTTTTTAAAGAAAACGTTGCCTCTCTCTATTATCCTTCATTCTTTCTCTTGTGTTATTCTATTGTTTTGTATTCAGCACATACCGCCACACTGAAAACCAGCCAAATTAGCCTGCAGAAATAAATGCAAATATACGCTGTGAGATATCAGAGAATAGAGTCTGTTCCTTGTTCAACACAGAGCTCAACCACATCCTCAGTGGTCAGACAGTTGGTTAAATATTTACTTTAAACAGCGGTATTCCGTTGAGATTAAATGAGAGAAGAATAATTACCGATTTTGTTTGATGTATAAACTCCCTTCTGTTCTCTACAGAGCACTCGCAGATTAGCCTTGAGGGATTGTGTGCTGAATGTCGGATGTCGGATAAGCAAGAAGCACACAAGGTTGCACTTTAACAATAGGTCAAATCCAGCTACAGTCATTACAGCCTGTAAACACAGATTTCCTTTGTGCCAGAAACAGTCCTGTGTGGGAGGTTTTTGTTCCTTAATCTCTTAAATACACAGTTAGCTGCTGAAAACTACAAATTATGGACGCACCAAATAGCCCCTTTTCTCCTGTTAGGCAAATTGCGGCTTGCCGTTGTGAGGAAGCTACAGTATGGTTAGCCTTGTAAGATCCTGTTGTAATGTACTGTTGGCTTGTTAACCAGACCACTGTTTAAGATAAACACTGGTTAGAGTAGAAAATGACCAAAATAAGGATTAAAAACCTACATTTTCCCTTTTTATTGATCATGGGGTATCAACCAAATAACAGCAGCCCAGGTCATAAACCTGGTCATAAGACCTGCGAGAGCTATTACTGTAGCAACAAGACTCTTTGTTAATAAAACCTACATGGGTTCAGGCACGTTTGGGTTCATAACATCACAGCTATTCTTTTACTACATTTACTAATAGATCCAAAATGCTGGGACCATTGAAGGCTGCAGATGTTCCTTATAACCCCACAGTGTCCAAGAACATCTTACATTCGATAAACTAACTCAGCAGGATGCACTAAATCAACACTCCCTACTCTCTATGGATTAATTTATGCTGCTTTGAGGTTGCATGATGGATGAAGACGTACAAAGAACTTGTTTAGTAACACATCATTAAATCAGCTCTTTTCACTTTCTTTAGGGAGAGCAAGGAAACACCGGCAAACCTGGTCAGCCTGGACCTACTGGTGCTGATGGTAAGCCTGTGAGTACTACATAGTTCAATATACAAATATACAGATCTTAATTGCCAACAACACTGTCACAGCAGCATCCACAACCGCATCTGAGAAAAGACCAGAAGCAATTGAGTTAATGTACCCATTAAGTCATGACAGTTGCTGCTTGTTAATTCGATGTGGTCAGAACCGCTTCAGTGGTAAATATACTTATTTACTTATTTTTCTAATGGATAAATAGAAAAACGTCTCTGATTATACCACTGGTGGCAGCACAGTCGTGATTTGGCTGATGAAAAACATCCAAAAGTAAACCACATGTTCTACCACATGATCAAAAACTCACCGTGCAGCCTGGACTCATTTAGAGATCATGCACACAGTTGAGGGGGTTCAAATGTTTAACCAAATGTGTGTACCTCTCATCTTTTTTTAATTATAAGGGTATCCCTGGCATTAGAGCAAGTCCAGGGCTGCCAGGTCCACCAGGAGTAGAGGTAAAGACAAATTCAGTTGATTTACCTTAACATTAAAATCAGCATCTAGAATAGAGAATTTAAAGCTGTTTCCTTTTTTTCCCCCGTCAGGGTCCACGTGGGTCAGTTGGATACAAAGGCGAGCAAGGGAGGCCTGGTGTTTTGGTAGGAAGGTCAAAAAGCACAAATGGGGACCAAAATGGTTTCATTACCATGCTGTTGCACTGATTTGTGACCACCAAAGAACAGTTTTTTGTAACACAAGTCTGTTCTTTCAGGGTGAGAGAGGTGCGCCTGGATTACCAGGATCGCCTGGAAAACCAGCAGAGAAGGTGATGATGTTAATTATTAAATACTTGATAATACTCTATCCAGATATTGGTGAACATAATTTTTTTTAATCAAATTTAAGCATAAGAAGTGAGTAAAAATTATGAAAAAAAAAACATTAACAAAACACACTTTGAATTGTCAAGGTAAATCGTCTTTTAATGAGATCAAATGTAGGATTGACAGGAAATCCCTGCTAGAGACATTAACCTGAACCGTTTGAACACCATCACATCAATCACTCTAGGAACCATGTGTTATGAATATAAAGCCAGATCCCTTGGGAGAGTAAAAAAAAATACAACGTCTAAACTGTCTGACAAGAGCATGTTGCAGAGTCAGCATGACGGGCATCAGAGACTTTTTAAATGTGTTCATATTTCCTGACTTTTGTTCTGGCCTTTCCTTCGACAGCTCAAACAACGCACAACACACTGTTTTTAGTGAGCCAGTGTCTTGTATCTCTTGTTGCCTTGTGTTTTTGTCCCCCTCAGTTGCATCTCCTTCTTGCTCCTTAGCCTCCCAATTACTGTAAGACCCGAGGCAGAGATGCAAGGAAGATATGAAGAGAGAAAACCCAAGACTAAAAGAACAGATCATATGACCACAGAGAGGAATAGTTAGAAGTAAAACCTTATGTGTGACCAACCTGGCTTCAGTGCCCACCACCCTTTACACAAGTACAAATATGAAAAAAATCTAAATGTGAATGAATCTTCCTTTATCAGATAAAACCTGACAGCTAAACACCTTTCACATTCAAGTCTAAGGAGACAATCTCTGAGCCTCAAAGCCCATTCAAAGTATCAAGATGTTAAGAAATCAATACACTAGAGGCAGACTAGAGGCAGTTATCCAGAGGCTGGATAACTGCCTCTCCCGCTGTTCAGTCGCTCAGCCTGGAAAACATATGTGCAGTTGATGCTGCATGTTCCCAGCAGCTGTCATGATCTATACCAATGTGTAGAAGACAAAAGCATATGAGCCACGGGGGGAAAGCACCTGCGAGGTGAAATGTGTTCGCTGCCACAAGCAGTCCAAACATAAAGTGAGAAATTGATGCAATAATCCATACAAAGGGTCTGTCAGATAAAAGCAGGCAAATGATCCAGCAGTTTGTGCTCAACGGGTACTTTAAAGGCCTCGACCACAGTCACAGCAGACTGTAGAAGAAGCTCGACAGTCCTACAGCTTTATCCAGAACTATTTTATTCGTCTGATCGCAGTGAACATTTAGCGTTTAGCATTATTTTGAGGATCAATGAGGTAATGCATCAGCTCTGTCATATCGTCCTACCTTGTAATCAGTGTGACCACAGGGGGTCACTGCCAGGTGGCTGAAATGGAAAACAATTCAAGCCGTTAACGTCATTTAAAAAATGGTCTCAGCTGTTTGCACCTGGAGCGAAACCTCCCGTACCATCTGTCACAATATTAGCGATTCACTCACAGGTCCAGGATGTATCAAATTAAGTTCTGTCTAGTGTTTTGGACAGTCTTCTTCAACACACTTTGATTAATAAGTGCAATACTTTGATTTTTGGCCACACTAAAAAGAGAGAGAGATAGAGAGAGCACAACTGGGGACTGCACTGCTGAAGAACATCTGGATTTACTGCGTCTTTTTAAAATCTTATTTCGAGTAATGCTTACAAGATGAAAGGATCATGGCTTTTACTGGTCTGTGAAAGTGCTCTTTTAAAACCCCATAATTAGACATCTAATTAGTGTAATGGTCCTCGGCATCCTGAATGATGAGATGAGCATCTAGAGGGGGTTCACTGCTAGGGAATTTCCATCACTTCTTACATGTCAAAGAAGGACAGCTGCTAAACATGTTAAAGAGTTTGGAAAAGCTCTGTTTTGAATAGGTTATACAAACTGGAAAATATACAGCAGGCAAGGCAAGTTTATTTGTATCGCACATTTCAACAACAAGGTAATTCAAAGTGCTTCACATAAAACCATTAAAAGCACCAAAACATAAGGCATTTCAAAACAATTAAGAACATTCATTGAAACATTAAAAACAGTCATTAAAACACTAAAAAGCAGTGTAAGACGCAGCAATGCAGGAAATTGATTAATATCCTTGAATATGGTTCAATTAAAGGCAGCAGCAAACAGAAAAGTCTTCAATCTTGATTTAAAGACTACAGTACTGTAGATGAGAGTGTACATATTTTCTCTCTGAAGTTACAGTGGTGCTTTGAGCTAAATACTAACGTCAACATGACATGCTCACAATGGCAATGCTAACATGTTTACCCAGCTCGGTCTCACCAAACGGGGTATGAATGACACAATAATTAGTAATTAATTTACTGGGACTGACCAACCAACATTGTCATCATAGAGCCATAGTGCTACCGTGGCTACAAATACATAAAGCATCCCTCTTTCTAAGAAACACTAAAGAGCTCAGATATCTTTGGCTCCTCCACAATTCAAACTCCAGCCATTTGGCATTCATCTTAAAATCAATTTTCCTAGAGGCCAAGTGAAAACATCCACAAGTTTTGGTCTAGTTAACTAAAGACACTTTATGTCTGGGTCAAGAGATGGTTGCACTCTGGGGAAACTAAATGTGCTCCATGCACCGCAGAACAATCTCTGCAGACCGAGAGGTATTCAACCAGCCTCTCAAGCTTCTCTTCAAGTTAGAGGGAATCCTAATTTTGTAGAGTATACGATGTTCTATGGATGTAAACGCATTTACATCTACCTTTCCAAATTGTTCCCATATTGTAAGACCACCCAAGGGTGTAGTTTCATTTTCCTGGCATAGGATCTAGTGAACGGAAACATGAGATGTCTGCTAAATTAAGTCAGAAGTACATACTTCAAGGACAAAAGAGGAAGAAGTATTAGATACTTTGGCAAAAAAATTGGATATGATTGTGTATTCACAGTCTGCGATACTTGTTCATGACCACAGTCATTAATCACCTTTGAAGGGACATTTTATTGCGAATTATGTGGCCATCCAGCCTGTGATAACAATCCCTGTAGTTCATTAACACTGTAACTACATTCATCTTGACAGAAATCAGAGCAGTAGGAAACCCGTAGCTCAGCTGGGGGAGTGAGCGAAAGCTCCTTATCACAACTTCCCTGCACACCTGAGATGCAAACCAGTCATTGCTTACACTGCGAGCAGCTGTCCATGTCTATGCTCCATGTCGTCACACAAAGGGGTACTGCCTAGCATTTGCAACACAATCCCCCAAAAAACAGCAGCATAAAGACAAATAACGCGCAAACAATACCAGTTGGCTTCCATGATTGTGCATTTACTGCCCCGGCTGCAGCTCTTCCAGTCTGTGGCACAAATCCCTTTGTCATAGCTCTTTGTGCAATTTTTTAAATGCTTGAATGGCGCAGTGAAAAACGTCACTACTTTAAGTTTCAGTCTAACTAGTTGCTGAATTCAATTACTCACTGCACATTTGTGACCATGTAAACGTCTCAATGGGTCTATGAAGTGCCCTAACATATATTGTCTTTTCTCAGGGCTCAATAGGATCCACAGGAATTGCAGGGTTACCGGGGAAAGCCGGTCAAGTGGTAAGGATGCGGACAATTCTAATGGCTGCTGAAAATTACACAAGAAATATATCAATCTTAACTGGATGGCATGGTGTTTCCAGGGAGAAAATGGAAATTTGGGACCTCCTGGGCCACCAGGTTATCCAGGAGACCCAGTATGTATAAAACATTTCATCATCAAATCAGAGCTTATGTGCCATTATAACCCTTTGTAAAAACCCTGTACTCTGGTTTCAGGGCCTAAATGGGAGAAATGGAAATGTTGGATTTCCCGGAAGACCTGGTCAAAAGGTCTGTTTGTTTCGACAGTGCAAAATAGTATCTTACAAAGCTCATTCAGGGATTAGGAGAATAATAGAGGCATGGGGTTGGCTAAACCTGACGATTTTTAAAAGGAATTGCTGCTCCAAAGGGTTTGTTTATGTTTGGCAACCATGGGAATGCAGTCATACGGTGCTGGTGTCTCCCTTGTCTTTTCCCAGACCACATTTGACAACTTTTGTACACATCATTTAGATAGGAATCTATCAAGACACGGCAATGATTAAATGATTAATGATGCTTTTGTTTCTCTGATGTATAAAGGGAGAAGCCGGGGACAGTGGCATTCCTGGTGTTGATGGAAGGGAAGGCCATTCTGTGAGTTGTAAACACAGACATCACTCATTGTGCATGTTTGGGATTTTGTAGGTTGTTTGAGCTGTCGCATCTTTACTTGCACTCTTAGCAGTTGAGGATGTTATGCAAAATACGCATGAATGAAATATGAAATATATCTCTTATTGAGTTCAGCTTGGACGGAAAGAAAAGGGGAGCTTCATTTATGTGGCAGTCTACAAGTTGTAGCTGACATGACATTATAATGACAGAAGATAACAAAAGGCAAATACTGTACTGGTTTTATGGATTACTCAGACTTGCATGCACATGTTTTACTGTTGTGAGTGTGTTAACGTACTGTCAGCAGTACAGAGAATACCCCTGACAGCCAGTGAATTAGGGGTATTTCCCCTGAAGTTCATCCCAGGATAACCCTGTTATGTAACCTGCAGGCTCATGCTATAATCTAAGGCAGTAAAAGTAACTCAGCGAGGGAATTCTGTGGCGCTCTCGCAAATCTGTTTTAGGAAGAAAGTGTTTCAATTGGGCAGCCACCCCACTGATCATGATTATAAGTGTTGTCCAAAACTTTGTGATGAGTCTACAAAAGATGAGTCATTTGCTCCACAAGGCTGTAAGCCATTTTCCCCCACCAGAACAATAGAGTTAGCGATGTATCCAAGGAGCCAGGATTAATACCATACTTCCTCAAGTTAAAACACGATGCAGTTAGCGCTTCAATGTCGGCCCCGAAGACGGGGATTTCTTCTCCTATAGGTAGAGTGTGGGTGTCTGGGTGGCTCTAACTATGTATTCTGTCTCTCTGCCTGCCAGTCAAATCCATCATTAATTAAGAACATATGCTACTTAAACATCAGTTTGAGGCAAACACTGAGCATCTGCAAGCATTTATCTCACAGGAAGGTAACGGCAAAACAAAAAACTAAAGAGGGCTTTCCAGGGTAGTTTTGCTGCATGTGTTGAACCACATCAACTTGCAATGTATTAAAACCATTTATTTGTAAATTTGAAACTACTTTCCCTCTTTTTCCTACGTGCAATTCAAATAGCAACTACTTTCTTTAGTACAGTATTGCATTTATCAGCAAGGAAAACAAGTCAAGTGTAGCACATAGGATTCATCCAAAGATTGTACACTTGTCTGCTGCACAGACCGCGTCTGTTTGAAGAAGGAAATTAAATTAAATATTCCTTCAAAAAGCCCAAAACCATGTTTCTCTAGTACAACTAGCCAGCCGTAACTGTGGATTGTAACATTCTTGGTGCAACATGTCAGTTCAATCAGTTCCTTTTATTGAGCAGTTGGATACTTCTGTTGCTGACACAATGAAATAATTATTTCACTTTGAAAGGACGTAAACTGGGACATGTAGTCATTCATGCTGGTTTTATTATCAGTTCAGAAACACTGCATTTGAACACATGCGGTTTTAGTAAAATATGTCAGACAACAGACCCATTAGAAACGTTTCTTTTCTTCTTTTTTGGTATTCTTGAATATATTGATCTGTAATACAGTATACTGTGTTTCCTTGCTCCCAGGGTATGCCTGGATTGCCAGGAATTGCAGGCCTGAATGGACAAAAGGTGAGCTCCTGTTCCTAATGTATGCGCAAAATAAACTGATCAATGTTTTTTGTGTCATTCTTTGTGATCACATTTGACTGACATGATTTAAGGGGGAAGCTGGTTTGCCTGGATCCAGAGGCTTCACAGGATCAACTGGACCATCTGTAAGTTAACAGCTGTTATAGACTGTTTGTTTATGTTAATATTGAATCTAAAGAGTTTCCAAAAACTATTTCTTCCCCCTCCCGCAGGGTGAAATGGGTTTACCTGGTGCACCTGGTTTAAAAGGATCTATTGGACCCAAGGTAATGCCTTTTGAGCTTCTTCAGACAGCTATGATGTCAGTGAGGCAAAGCTACGATGAAGAGTGCAGAAATAACAACAGATTTTCGTCTTAGTGACAGTCATCAAAAAGATTTAATAAAGTATTTAAAATGGATAGACTGTGCACTAAATATAATGTGAGTTTATCCCCTGCTGCATCCCTGGGGATGTGAGTGCACTGGCTCGACCTGTGACCCAGAAAAGTCAATACTGCAGATCAATCCACACAAGCTGGCATTAGCAACCGACAAGCTGCAGGCCGAGCCTTGTTGTGATTCAAGTCGAGTCCAAGCACAAAAGGTGCAACAGCTGCCAACAAGTACATGGGTTCAGAGTGGCTTGATATGACGTAACATTCCCAAGCTCTATGTCATGCAGTGTGCACAGTGTCATCAGTTTGTAAAAGGTTAAATCTTTGAAGCTTTCTAACCAACGAGTTGATTGAAAGACATACAGAGCTGCATAGGTCAGCAGCATTGCATGTTTTGTTTGGTCCCTGTTTTTCTAAAATACACTTTAGCACAAGTAACGATCTCTTGGCCACACCGGCGGTGCTAAATTAAGGGATGGTCTCGCCCTCCTGCTTTCGTCAGTGGAATTTTAGTGGATATGTAAGCAGCCTGGCTTGTTTGGTCTGGACGCTCTGTCTCCTAATCACATTTCATTAGCTGATCTGCCTTTAACAAGCCAGTGTGTATTGGTAAATGGCACACAAGTGAAAAGCTAGTTTAAGAAGAGGCAGGCAATACTTTTGATTTTATGGCTGACCTTCAGACTGCAATTACCAAGGCTCTGTTCAACTGGAAAAGAACGATTGGACATAATTAAACGTCTAGCTGCACCAAAACCTTGTGAAAGTATGCTAAAACTTCTGCACGAGTCAATGAAAATGAATTATAATAAGGGAGTAAAAATACCAGCTGCAGTCAAGCAGTTAGTGATATGATGCTGTTTGGATGCTATTGCATTGTTTTCTGTAACATAAGACATGTTTTATTTCTTAATCAAGGGGAACAAAGCTGAAAGTGGAAGTCCGGGTATACAAGGAACACCAGGGCCTGCGGTATGTTTCAATTTAAAGATTCTAATATGAACCAGGTGGCTTCATGTCTGAACATGTTTTTATCCACAATGTCAAAAAGCATTTTTGGAAGTTTTATGTCCTAGAGTATGTAAATAAAGACTGCTCTGTATAATGATTGGTGTTAAACTGAATACTTTTGAAGGGGAGTGGAGGAGAACCAGGGAGAGCAGGTCAGCCGGGGCACACAGGCATGCCAGGCCTGAAGGGAAGCAAGGTATCTTACATTTTGTTCTGCCAATGTTGTGACGCTGCCGTCTCTCCCCCTTTCTTTTCAGGTTGAAAATTCATAATTTGTAGTTGTTTAGTGGTAAATGTTAACCCAGCCTGGTCGAACATAACATGAATGTGCATTAGTTCGCCTGAAATTCCAGTTGTAAGAATGAATTAACTTCCATACCTGAAAAAAAAGTTTTAAAAAACGTACAGCACAATCAGTTTGCTTAGGCAAGAACTGACGTAGTCTTTCTCAGCATGTCATCACCACGTTATTTTTGGACATTTATAAGCCAGATATGAGAAGTCTTCACTGGGATTTTTCTGTAAACCATTTGGTACTTGTGTTTGTTTCCCTCCCACTAAATGTAGCGTATTAAGTTATAATCCATGTCTTATTTTTTTTTTTTGTCAGGGACAAAGAGGAAATCCCGCCGAAAGAGGAGAGATGGTAAGATTGGAGACAAAACCTACACTGTCATCAACGCTTATCTAGTGACACAAGTGGATCATGTTGACCTCTGTAACTTTAATCTAAAATAATAACTGAAATTGAGAGGTTAAGAGGACATTATAAGCTTTAAATAAAAGTAAGTGCAATTTATCATCATTGGGTGCTGTATTAAGACTGGTCCAAAAGAAATTGGATCAAATGACTACCAGTGATCTGTGTTATTAAAATCAGTGTGGAACTTATTCAGTAATTGTTGTAAGGCGTATCTCTTTTAGTTGATGGATATATTCTCTTTAAATAAACTTCAAGATTGATTATGGGTTTGGAAAACAATCATGTGTGTTTTGGAAGTATAACTGGATATTTGGCGTTCTACTGACTTCCATCATGGTTTTCTCCATTATGCTTAACTGGATCAATTTCATGTCATGACAGCAAAATAAACTCTGGAATGCAACAATGAAGTGTGTTCATATTTATGTAATTAAATCGAATGAGTAATGTGACGCGTTTAAAACACACTATCACGTTATGTTTTAACCTGAAGTACTCTCTATGGTAGTACTATATGCTGCACGTACAGCAACGACCGGTGCTTGAAACAAAGGATTTCAGATGCTTTTGTGACGTTGATCTATAGTCATTTTCTCAACAGGGAATGAAAGGTGAAAAAGGAGAGCATGGTCGGCAAGGGGAACACGTGAGTTTCTTTGATCAGCTTTGCTGTTTGATGAAGACTTTCAATAAATGGACACAAGTAGTGCAAACAATGCACAATTAAAATAAAAAAATCGAATCATCAAATCAAAATATTTTGTAAGATATTTTACTGTTGTGCAACTTAATATATGAACTACTCCCCTCATGAATGGTCCATGTCTGTTTCTCTGCTAGATAGCAGGAACGCTAAAAACTGTTGTATAGTTTTAAATGAGGATAGCGCCTCCATGTGGCCATTTGTTAAGCCCTTTAAATCTTCATTCATAACTCCTGAACTATGAAGTTTAGCAACATATCATAGTTGCAATACAAGTCTGATCCATATAGGCCATACCCACTTATGTGTACAGGGATTTTATATTTACATTTTTTGCACAACTTCTCATCCAAACCATGTTTGGTACTTATTTTTATACATCATATATTTATTTGTATGACTCTGTAAGTCTGATCCTTTAACTATGACTATGTCAAATTCTTGAAGGCATGGTCTCAATCTACATGATAGGCACATATCAGAGTGATACTGCAACATCTGATGCTATTTAGCCTATAGATGGTGCTACAACCGCTTTACACCCACTCATTGGTCATGAGTCTGGCTTCACATTTTCATTCATATTAAACCCTCATATTTCCAAGACTAAGGCGTACTCTAAAATTCCACAAGATTGTCTGTCTCTGAGCATTTTAATACCAGTCTAGACGCAGATCTTCTGTTATTACAATAAAACAAACGTTGAGGGTTGTGCAACCTTGTTGATGGTATGTGCTTCCTATTTTTAAAGACTTATCCTGACTTTCATTGACAGGGCTCCACTGGTCCAATTGGACTAAACGGAGAGGTATGCCAAACTGAATGCTTTAATAACTGTACCTCTATCCAACCTGAATTGTTGTGTCTATGGTTAACCCTGGGTTGGTATTTTTTGCCAGAAAGGAACAGCAGGGGATGCGGGGCAGAGAGGTCAAGAGGGACAAATGGGTAGGCCCGGACAGTCGGGTCAGTCAGGCCCACCTGGCCCCAGAGGGCTGCAGGGGGACAGTGGTCTACCTGGCCCACCTGGACCTGAAGGAAGACCTGTATGTGCTACACATTGTGCTAACGTTACTGTTTTTTACTATGATAGATCTGATATTGACTAACATAGTGGAATGGACAGATCTATAAGATCCATCATTTTTATTCCAGACCAGTCAAGTGGCGGACAGTCACATTCGGCAGATCTGCAGAGATATGCTTCAGTGTAAGTATCTTTACAGACTGATGATGAGTTTCTTTGTTATTTCACCACACATCTGAAATAATTGTACTGTCAATCATCCTAGCTGAGCTGCATTTATTGTTGCTGAGCAACCAGCAGAGTAGCTGTACCACGTGTCAAAGCCGGTCTGGATCTCCTGGTCCTCCAGGTCCAACTGGGCTCCAGGGACTCAGGGGTCCTCCTGGACTTGGTGGATCCAGGGGACAGCCGGGCCGCCCTGGTCGGCCAGGGCACCCTGGTATTAATGGGCTGAAAGGTAAAACCAACGTCAAAGTCTACAGTATGTTATTAAAGCTGTTTTGCAGGATGCTCAATCAGGTACACTTGTGTTTGCAGGAGAACCAGGTTTCATGGGTGAGAAGGGGATCCCTGGCCGGACCACCATTGGAGACCAGGGGCCACCTGGTAAATCATGTGGCTAGTTATTCAGTTTCACAAATCATTCACAAAGCCATGATGCTAATTTGCCGGGATTCGTTAAACAAAGACTTAATCCTTTCAGCGCTGTGGACCGTTCCTTTGAACTGATCATGGCTTTTATCTCTACAGGTCCTATGGGTCCCCAAGGGTACAGTAAGCCAGGTCCTACAGGTAGGCCAGGACCCCCTGGTCTAAACGGAGCAGAGGGTAAAAGTGGTAATCCTGGCATCCCTGGTCAGCCTGGGGTGTGTGATCCATCCATGTGCTACAGTAGGATTATGAGGCGGGATCCTTACAGCAAAGGGCCAAACTATTGACGTAGTGGAGCGTCACTGCAGGCACCAGTCTAGAGCTGATCTGGAACAAACGGACATTCTCAGGAAGATCTCATCTTTACAGTCTCGCTCTGTCGTGGAAACAAAACGGACCTCCTCTAGCACCAATTATGTGATCTTAGACAGTCAACAGAACTAGATCCTATCACATTTTACTATGTTTGTATTTTGTATCATTATTCACACGTCTTTGGACATGCTTTGAGGTTTTAATGGTGCTAAGATAATTAATACTATGCTCCATTTAATACCTCTCATCTGAGCACCTCGTACTCATGTACTTCATGTGTGTCTGGATCTCTCTCTGGGCAGTGTGGCTGGTGCATTTTCCCATATTGCCCCGTGGTGTTGCTTCATTGCATGTCACTCTCTAAATTTCCCCCTCACATTGGATTAGTGCTATATCTTCTGTTAAAAACACACACACATGTTCTATTATCTATAAATTAAATGTTGAATGAATTGTTTCACGATAAATGATGTGTGAAAGACTGTGATTTCCTGTAGCTGATTGTGACCTGCTGTAAGCCTGTTCCTGAAGCATTTAGTTTGACTGTTAAGCTCTTAACTCTTATGAAAACATTTTAAAACAGATAATATTGTGTATCACCCAAGATAAATGAATACTTTCCCTCCTATCACAATCATTCATCACTTACCATTTTACTCCAAGTAGGAAGCAACATGTTTAAAGTTGCACTGTCTAAGAACATGCTGAGATTTCACTTTGAAATATGTCATTTATGTTCTCAAGGCTTTCCTTTCATTACTGTAGCAGGTATTTTATGTTATTTATAAAAGAGTCATAACTGTGTATTTCAGCCGTGACATGTCTTAAACAGCTTTTGTAATTTTATTATTTTGTTAAAAGGTGACTTTTGTATGAATCTTTCTCTCTCTTTTTTACTAGAATTAAAATATCTTAATGATTTGTGAACTTAGTTTGGTCTGTGATTTGGGCTTTAAGTTTCAGGGTTATTACAGGAGTTCATCACATCATCGATCGAATCTTTCTCCTCGATTTAAAAAACCCCACTTGTTCTTTGTTTTTTGTGAGCTGTGAACGTTTACATTTTACTGCAGCACCAAAAAGGATGTAGCGTGGAAAGAAAAAAAAGAGCATCACCTGGGTCCTTAAGGACACACTGTAACGTCAATACAAGCGCAAACGTAGAATGTGTGTGTGTGTGTGTGTGTGTGTGTGTGTGTGTGTGGAACTTCAGAAATAACAATTTACGTTATTTGTACACTAGATGGCGCTATGTGGTAACATCTCAGCATATCGAGGAGTTGTACTACCTGAAAGAGACTCTTCCTTTTTTCATTTTGGACAGCAGCCACCCATCACATGGAAACCTCTGAGTATTTATGTTTTTAATTATCCCAGCAATTTAACTTCTACACGTGGTTTACTTAGTGCTCCTCCGAGAACGGTACTTACTGGGCTCCTTGTGTCAACTTAACTTATACTTTTCTATACTGTATTAATATTGAATTTGTTTTTGTGTTATTTTGATCTCTTCCATGATCTGCTCCTACATGGGATCATTTTTAGTGCAGCACATTAGAAGTTGGCCCACTTGTTTGTTGGTGCATTTAATAAAATAATATTGCATAGCATCCCAGTGGGTCATAAGACCAGTATGAAAACAGGATCCTTGTTGTTGGTGGTGACTGCAGCTGGAGCCCTCTCCCATAAACACGTGGACTTCAATAAGTTGAGGTGATTAAAAGGCTCTGTCATTATTCTTTCACTCGTTAAGACGGGCTCTCGGATTTCAAGTGTCTCCTTTTACACTCCTGAGCAGCCACATTCATCATGGGACTGGCCTGAAGTTTATTGCCGCCGCTAGAGGTGGATGCAAAAACAAAAGTTGAGTGTGGGATGGACTCAGAGGGCAACTAGCCCCAACGCACTCTCTCAAGGGGTGAGGGGTGGGGGGAAAGAAAAATACGAGTGGGAGCACGAGTCTAGCTCCTCTGTTCATTTTTTTTTTGACACATTTTAACACATTTCATCCACTGGAAATTCCGGGTTATCCCTCGACGTTATGGGCGTACCTACGTGTTTCTGCATCACAGAGGAGTAAGGTGAGGGACGGGGTCATAACTCCATAAATACTTGGTGTGGCAGAGGCTTTGGATGGACCCTGGAGGAGTAAATACAGCTGGAGGAAGCTTGCGCACTGGACAGGAGCGGCGACTTTTCTGCAAGCTGATACCTCACTTGTAGAAGGGCTGACTGGTAAAAAAAAAAAAAAAAAAAGAAGCCTTCTCAGTTACCACCGTGAAAGTTGTGGTGCCTCTGTCTAATATGGGAAGTATATGAGTCCTTGTTGGCAGAGATATAACTTATTTTATTTTTCTCACGGAGTGCGATGTAGTTCAACTTCACATCCCAAAGTGAACTGTATTTGTCAAGATGACAGCGCTTACACCTCTGAGCCGTGCTGTACTTGGACTCGCGTGGAGCTGCTTGAGTTTTCTGTCCTGCGCTCATTGCGGGTTAAGTGACAACCATGTGCACTCCAGTTTTATTTACAGGAGGTTGCGCAATCACGAACGCAGGGAGATCCAGAGAGAGATCCTCTCCATCCTGGGCTTGCCTCACCGTCCGAGGCCCTTCTCTCCCGGGAAGCAGGCGTCCTCCGCGCCGCTGTTCATGCTCGACCTGTACAACGCCATGGCCGTGGAGGAGGAGGAGGGGATGCAGCAGCTGGGCGCCGGGAAGAGCTTCAGTGCCAAGGCTCAAGGGCACTCCAGGAAAGCTTACTACAGCCCCCAGCATGCCGGGTACTCTCGTGTGGCACAGCCTTACCGCGCGGCCCCGCTGTTGGGCCACAACCCCGCACTCACCACAGCGCAGGACACCAACTTTCTCAATGATGCCGACATGGTCATGAGTTTTGTCAATTTAGGTAAGTGGCATTTAAGTGGGATCATTTCGCACCAGGATTCATAAAATCAATATTAATCGGAATTAGAATGAAGGATATTATATTTTATAATATTATATTTCAATATTATTTAGAGAAAACTCAAAGTATTCAAAAACTCCATCTCCAACTTTCTTCATCTTAATTCCCTCCAAGGGAATTAATAGGTAGGCTGTAATAAGGAAATGATCTGAATGCACATAATCTTGGAAGAAAAACATTTAATTTTTTTTTACATTAATTAAGTGCAACATGTGTCCAGTGCACTGTAGACTGCAGCACTAAAGCCTTCATCACGTATTTCAAGAGACAAAGACTTCGGTCTATCTTAATTCCTTAAATTAATTCTTGGCCTGATTGCTGTGGAAATCAACACATAATACATTTTATCAAAATATATATATATTTTTGACACATGTAGATTTTTTGCTTAAATAACCTGAGCAATGTTGTCCTATAAATAACTATCTTAGTTAAGTTCCTCTCACTCATATCATTCAGAGGCTGTTTTTTTTTATCTCTAGTGTCTACATCTAAATGTCAACATGTACATTCAGACATCAGTTCAGTTGCTTTAGTCTTTTGTGAAATATTTAGTATTTAACAGAATTAGGCCCAACATTTTGACCTTTTGCCAATTTGTGCTGCTTTCTATTAAAAGGCAGCTGATCTGTATAATGATTGTGTTTGTTCAGTAGCAGCGACCCTTAACCCGGCAGTTCACAGCACCTTATCAGATGACTGTCTGACCTTGAGAAAATTGGTCTAAATTATTTCCTGTTGTTAAAATGGGAGTGATGTTGACTGATGCCTTTATTTCACGAGTTTCTGTCACCAAGATAAAGCATTAGTCTAGTCATATTTGTAGCAGTTATCGTTCTTTAATGAACATGGAAAGTTAAATAAATAAATATTACAATATACAGAAACCCTAATGAAAGATAAACAAATTTACCAATCTTTAGATATTGTTGGAATTTTCTTTTCTTTATAATAGAGCAAAACATGCAAAAGTGAATTTGTGTAGAGTTGCCTGGAAGTATAATCCCTCACCTTGGCCTAAGCCCATCTGTTTCCACTTACCACTATACCAGGGCATGTACACTGTCAGCCTTGAAAGCTCTGCTCTCGTTCTGGGGACTGTCAGTGAAGTGTTCAATGGGGCTCTGTCTTTATTACAGTACACTCAAATATAGCTACTGACCTCAACTGTTTTAGAAACGTCGATGTGGCATTGCATGCAGTTTAATATGCTTACTGGAACAATTTTAACTTTCAGTGTATAAATAGTCAGCTATTGAAAATCTATACAATGCACATACATGGGATTGTATGCAAGAGGAGTGAAGATAAAACACACCAGTAATTTATTACAGCAAAATATGGGTACTGCCCTATTAGCACAAGTAGAATCCAATTAATATGCAACACATCAAGAATGCTCAAGGAACTTACCAGAGAGTGAAGTCATTATTGTTCAATCTTCATTTTAAACTTAAATGCCCTCAGTGGCAACTCTGCTTCAGATTACTGCCTGTGGCTAATATAATGGAACACGCTCAGTGGGTAAAAGTCAGACCTGACCTCTGACCTGTTTGTGCTAAGTAACCCCAGGCGTCCTCTCTCGATAAAATATCAGGGAAATGCACTGCATGATATCCCTACGGGTGTCAGAAAATCCACTGACCTCAGCCACATGCCACTTTTCTGCTACTAGGCAGGGCTGTGAACCAGTTCATATTGTCAGCATATTCATATCGTTGGTACACTGAGACTCTTTGATTATTAGTCATTACATTGAGGGGCTTTATTTTATCTACAAAAATAGATGCAGCCTCTTGAAAAATTCCAGCTGCACATTTATTTCTATGCTGCAAAATAGAAAAATATATGTTCCAAGTTTTTAAACATAAAAAAAAAAAAAAGCATCTTATGTTACTCATTATATTAGAAATATTTTTACGGGTTAAGGGTCATTAAACACTCCCAGCACATTGTATGAAACCTACAGGAGGTCAGTAGGAGGTCAGAAATGAGGTCAGAGTAGACGCTGACATGACATTGAAGAATCCTGTCTTTTCTCTCACATGAGGAGCAGACGAAAGTGTCTTTAATTGAAATCAGCCTGTTTTTCTTAACTGACAGCCCATTCATCATGGCCAGAGAATGCAGTTAGGCACACAGTAGAGGGCCTGTCTGGGAACTGCTACCTGTATTCAGTTGACTGATTTAATGAACTGGAAAGTGCTTTTGTTGGTAGCCAAAATGTTTGGATTGGACCTGGAATGTAAAAGAAGATGTGATAAATTACTCTTTTTCTGTGAATTAATGCTGGCATATTTTCTCTTCAGAGCAACGCACGCAGAGGTTCAGGAGTTGAAGTCATATTGTTTTTATCAGCGTGAGCTTTGCTGCCAGTAAAAATGAAATTTATCATAAAATATTTTCTTTCCCAGTGGAGAAAGATAAAGATTTTTCTCACCAACGAAGACACTACAAGGAATTCCGTTTTGATCTGACTCAGATCCCGGAGGGAGAGGCGGTGACTGCTGCAGAGTTTCGGATCTACAAGGACCGCAGTCATGCTCGCTACGACAATGTTACTCTGAAGGTTACCATACATCAAGTCATCAAGGAATATCAAAACAAGTAAGCACCCGATCACTGAAAAGCAAACATTAAAAGCAGTGGTGGATAGTAACTAAGTAGAGTTACTCAAGTACTGTACTTAAGTACAATTTTGAGGTACTTGCTTTTTACATATTTCCATTTTCTGCTACTTTACTACAATCATTTCCAATACAAGTATTATATTTTTTACAGAAGTAGAAGTTTTTGAGATTTTACATACAAAACATATGACCATCTTACAAGAAGCAATGCAGAATTACAGATTAAACTGCCAACAATATATGAAGTAGTTAAATTAGCTCTACCTCTATCAGCTAAAACATTAAAATGCTGCTTTCTAATCAGACATTTTAGTCCAGGAGCACTCTGACAGGGGCCCGATGAGTAGTTTGACCCCATGCAGTTATCTTATTTCACAGTTAAAAAGGCAAACGGTTCAACAGCTAGTGTCTTGCACTAGTTCAAACTTTCCACTCGCACAGAACGCCCTTCTATCTCCAACTCTGTTCTCCTTCATTCGCACCATGTCTGCCTTACAAATATAGTTCTCGGATAAAGAGAAGTCCATTAGCAAGTCGGCCACTTATGAAGCTTGGAAGGTCCATCAGTTATCACTCGTCTTGTGTTGCCTGCCAAGCTGGCCGGGTCCCAGATGAAACCATGAGGGCCCACAATAGGGGGGAAGGGGCTCCCGCGGGTGCTCCTGTGGTCACTGTTATGCCCACCACCTGCCTGTCTTAACAATATTCCGGAAGTTTAAGCCATGACATAGCTGAATACACAAGGGTGTACTTAAAAGTGGGCCCACATTTGCTTGCCAAAAATGTGTGTGGGTGATTGAAGGGGAGATATGGGCCTCCTGGGCTTTGAAAAGGTCCAAGTCAATGGACTCTGCCATCTTAAAGGGAAAGACTGCTCAGTCTAGGTTTTCACAAACGTTTTAATGGGGAATCGTGTGTTTGAGTTATGTGTTCACAAAGAAGAACAACTATTTCCCAGTGCAAGAAATCTTAGAAACAATATTGGAGTCTGTGATTTTAAAACAACCACTTTGCTCAAGTTTTTCCTCAACTCAGAAAGCCAATTAAAATCATATATGAGCACTCTTTGTTTGTAAGCTTACTCTTTTATTCTTCTTCTTTTTTTTTCAACACAAATGAATCACTGCCAATTGTTTTAAGTCGTTATTTCTACAAAATCCACTTGAACAACAACACAAGTATGGTTCAGTTAGCCGTTAGTTAGTAGGTTTAAGTAGCTAAATAAAAGCCCTTTGTTGGGGCATCGTAATGGTTTAAGATACTGACTTTAAGATCTAATGAACGTGTTGAATGCGTTTCCTTGCCTTTAAAACATTTACAGAGATGTTTTTTGTTAGAGTGTGAAACTTACAGTGTTTACATGCAAGCAGTTTTCCTCACAAAATATGTTGTTACTTTATTGCCACTGTCGATCGGGGAAACCAGCGCCCTCGAGCATAAGAACGGAACAAAGCGAAGACCTCTTAAAAACATATTGCTTCATATATCTACAGTACTAGTGGTCAAAAACTCAACAGGGTACCTTTAAAGTCAGACAACTATACGCACCACCCTGACCTACACTATATCAACGTCACACTACGTTCTGCACTGCAACTGAACTTTGCTAACTGAACATAAATTGCTAATAGAGAAAAGTGGCACATGAACATAATTTGCAGGAGACAGACTAAAAAAAAAGAGTTACTTCTATTTCTGGTGTCTACTCACTTTAACTCACTCTCTGCGGAACAGTAGATCCAGTAATCACAGATGAAGGGGCGGGATACGCATTTTCCTCTTGGATACGGCTCTGGGAATTGTGAATTCTTACCTCCACAAACTAAATTATCACAGGATATGAGCTTAATACTCTACGTTTCAAAGAGGAAGTTCACCATTATGTCAATCATAACGACTGACCTCATGTGGAATTCCACATGAGGTTTGAGTTTTATTACACCTGTAATAAACACATGAATAATTCCATGGAACCGCAAAAACTAAACAGGCGCTGCCTTATCCGACCTGCCACTTGAAAGGAACCCAATGCAAATTGCGAAGCGGGGCTTTTTCAACTCCGGGTTTATTGATGCCGTGTGTTAACAATACACAAGGGCAGATATACATCATTCATAACTTTTGAAATATTTTGCCCATCAAATCACGTTAAACCACACAACTCTGCAGTTTATTACAAGTCTCAGCTCCTTCAATAATAGCCTATAATAATAACTGCTTTCTTTTTATCTCCAGTACAAAGGCACACAAAAATGACCAAATTACTCTTACACACAAAATCGCAAGTTTTCAATAATGAAAGCCTTTTTTAGAAGAAGTATGTTGGATTCAAAAGGATGAAGAGATAAAGAAACTACAATAAAACTAATAAAAACCACTCGGATGTTTGGCCTATGCGTCAGAGTTTGGGCTAAAGCAGCCATTTGTGATCAGTCAGTGGTACCTCGTTTATTTGTTCCAGTCCAACTGGTAACAACCTCTTGGACCAAGTTTCTATGCCCTCAAAGAAGCACATGGTTTCCTTTTTGTGTTCCATTAAAGCTATGCAACATTAAGGTGCACATGTTTTTATTTTCTCCAGACTGTAGCAGGCACTGAGGTTTAATAATTTGTTTAAAATGCAGCGGTAAAGTGACCACATTCATTTCACTAGAACCTCTCAGAAACGCAGGAGTAGCAATCTTGAAATCCAACAGAGACTAAATAAGTTTTCAGTGGATTTGCATGTATTTTAAACAATTAGAAGACATACTGTGTGTTGGTTTTTGTTGTATAATAGATGCTGCTTGCATGTGTGCACTGGCTGTTTGAGTGTGCATCACTTTGACTGCGGCTTATTTAATGCAGATGTTCGTCTCATTGTTTTTTCTTACCTTCAGCGATGCAGAGACGTTCTTGCTCGACTCCAAAAGGGTCCAGGCATCTGATGGAGGCTGGTTAGTGTTCGACATCACGACCACCAGTAACCACTGGGTGATGAACCCACAGCAGAACTTAGGCCTGCAGCTCTGTGTGGAGACTGGAGATGGCAAGTGAAGTTCAGTTTTTCTTTCTATCAATTTGTTTTACTTTTGGGATATAGAAAACGTCAGGAAGCTAAGACAGTTTAAGGCAATATAGACAAATGTGACTTGTACATTTGACAATCTGTGGATTATTTTATATTTACTACTAATACATGGCCACAAAACAGATCAATGGCTGGACCAAGTACTCGTAAAGATACTAGACTAACCTTAAAGGCAGTCATAAAAACGATGCAAAATCCCATTTCCTTTAGTTTTGTATTGTATTTACCTTCTGTCTCTTAAAGGTCGAAGTATCAACATAAAATCTGCCGGAATAATTGGGAGGAATGGGCCTCAGTCCAAACAGCCTTTCCTGGTTGCTTTCTTCAAGGCCAGTGGGGTGTTGCTTCGCTCTGTCAGAGCTGCTGGTGGTAAAAAAAAGAACCACAATCGCAATAAATCTACTAATCAACAAGAATCATCTAGGGCACCAAAAACCGGAGGTATGTGCACTTTTATGACGTAGTTATCCAATACACATCTGATCTCTTGATTAGATTTTAATGACATCCTTTTGCCTGGCTAACGGCCTGGCCGTCTTTCCATCAGACTGTCCATCCATTTGTCAGACTCGCCAACTTAATTTCCAGGAGCAAGATATCTCTACAATCACTGGCCAGACTGCACACTGATGTGGGAAAGAAGACACCTATTTTATTTCAAATGTATCACTAAAATGTAGTGATTGACGGAGCCCAACTGTAGGATGATATTGTGTACTTCCAAAAGTCTGTATTTATGGACTGCATATATGTATGTATTTCTAGTGCATTTGTTCAGAAGCTTTCTAGATTTCAATGCCCCTGTTGTGCTAACCTTCCTACAGTTAAGACATAAAACAATATTAACAGTCACTACTTTTTGTTATCAATAATAGCCTTTTATTTGTATTCCTTTTATCAGATTACAACACAAGTGAACAGAAGCAAGCCTGCAAGAAGCATGAACTTTACGTCAGTTTTCGAGATTTGGGCTGGCAGGTAAGACAAAACTATTTATATCATTAACAAATGACAGTAACACAATGAACAGTGCCTTTTTGATTGAGATTATCAGGCGTTCTAAATAAAGAAAGCTCATCATTTTTTTGTCAAGGATTGGATCATCGCACCTGAGGGCTATGCTGCTTTTTACTGTGATGGGGAATGCTCTTTTCCACTCAACGCACACATGAACGCAACAAATCATGCAATTGTGCAAACGCTGGTAAGTATTCTTTAGAGCGCATTGCATCGCGTAAAAGCAATACAAATCACGTTATAAGCTACCATAATGTTCTCAGCAGTTCTTATTCATTTGAAGCTCATTGCTGTTGCACCTCTTTTAAACCTACTTCGTGCTCTCATTTATAGGTCCATTTAATGTTTCCTGACAACGTGCCAAAGCCGTGCTGTGCCCCGACCAAGCTCAACGCGATATCAGTGCTTTACTTTGATGACAGCTCAAACGTTATCCTCAAGAAATACAGAAATATGGTAGTTAGGTCTTGTGGTTGCCATTAACTTTCATTTTTAATTTATGTGATCTGGTATGGGAATCGCTGGAAAACACATCTGCTGCAGGTGTGATGTGATGTACAGTATTATGTATATAAAGTTTTATTGCCTAATTTATTTTATTTTCTTTTTCTAAAATAGCACTGAATATTGTGATATTTAAATTTTTACGTCAGTTATCAGTTAACTTTTGTGTCCATTGGCATATACTCCCTCTTATTTACGTCTGTATGATAACTTTTATGAGTTAACTATTCACTGGAGTCATCATGATGCATAAGCTCGCCTCCCCCTTCTGCTCCTTTTTCCCTTTTTTACAATATGTTTGTGCTATAAATACTCACTGAGCTAGAACTATACATGGATCTCAGTATTTGGTGTTTTTCTTCAATGTTAATTTTGTCTCTTAGTGTCATTATGGACCCACATTTATAATGACGCACACAGAATAATGTAGCATCACAAGTTAATTTGACAAACAACTGAGACCACACGATGATGCCATGATTAACATCACAAACTCAACAGGCTGTTGGAAAAACTGTAAATCAAATTGGAGGACAAGGACGAAAAAAATAGTGAGTGTTCTCTAATGTGAACCAAACTGCCCAAAGCTATTTTCAAGCCACCACTGTCTTTCAGCACTGAGACTGTTTCGCCTTTTCCAAGCCAGCTTTTTTTTGTTTTTCATAAGAGAGTGTGTTCACAGACGGGGGATTATGTCAGCCTGGAATGAAACGCTCATAATGTTGAGTGTTCACTTATGAATGCTTTACACATTATGTCATTTTTTAAACAATGGTTATGTAAATCTCTTTCATAAACACTGTTTTCTCATTCCTCTGTGGACTAGCTGTAAATTAATTCTATCTTATGTTTGGGGAAAGTATATCTTAATGTAGAGTGTTGTGTATTTTAATAAATGTACCACTTGAAAACTCTCATCTTTTGCTTTGCCTTGACTTGACCTCACAGCTTCTCGTGCTCCATCTATCACCCTAAACTATTTATGCAGTTATGCATTTCATCTCGGGGCTTTTCCCCCTCTGCTCCAGCTGCAAGTCCTCCAGCCTTTTCAAATTCAAGTTGTCCTTTTGTATTTCTGTTTGGAGTTCTGCGGATGTTTTACACACTGTTGCCAGACTACCGTCTCAGATTTCTAAATGTTTGACAAGTAGGATATAAACTAGGGGTCCACCCATGAGGCCTGTTGACATGCTCTTGAGGAGTGGTATTGCTGGTGGTACATTGCTTTCAGTGCTGTGACCTAGACAGCCCAAAAAGGGTGATTATCATGAGGCTGCAAGCAGAGTGTGGTATATAATTTTGTTAGTAATCCCTTCCTGATTATGGGAAAAGATACCATCCATCACATGATTTGTGTGATTTGCATGCCACACGTCTGCTTGCCTGCATTCTGTATACTGATATTTTGGATGTTGCCATCTGCTCAGAGCTGAGATTCACCCCTGGAAACAAAGTGGTGAGCATAAACTAAACTGAGCGAGTGTTGCCGCATTCCCTCCTCATTCAGGATAAGCAGAAATTTCCAGAAATTTGCGAGCAAACGAGCTATTTCCAGAGAAGCCCTCTGGTTACACGGGGATGTTCAATGGTCTTGGAAATCTAGGGATTAGGTTAAGGATTAATAATTATTTACACAACTGTGTTGACCTTAACTGAACACAGGATATGTACTGTTGCACTTTTTCTCCCCCTACCCTTCCACTTTTATAACATTTTTTTTCTCTGACATGGCAGAACATTGAGTGACTGTATTTCACTTAATTAAAAGCAGTGGCTGGCCGGCCCAGATGTTATGGGCTCCATCTAAAAGGAGTGTTGACATTCACTGAATAGAAGAGGCCACCTGCTAACTTAACTCTTGGCTTGAGGGGTGATTTGCATTCCTGCGGCCTGTTGCCTGGCATGATTACTCCTAGCACTTCACAATCCCATCTACTGTTTAATATTATGGATTCTTTCCAATACAGCTACATTTCTTCCTTTTCTGCTACGCAGGAGCTGCTATGAATGAGCTCCTATTTAAGTTCTCCAAAACTACACAGCCCTCTTGACAGCGACCTCCTGACCACATGAAAGGAAAGGGCAACAATTGCCATACTCAGTGCAGATAAATATAGTGGCCCCTTCTCCTTTGAGAACCCCGTGGTCCAAAAACAGGCTCCGGTGAGTCAGACGTGCCTTGACATTCATCAGATCAGCACTTCCACTTCTGAAACATGCTGGAAAAAGGTCACGACTCATCACAGTTTATGTGGAGGAATTCTTGTGAATTATTCATTAATCACGCTCTCAGGTTTATCGTATATTTCATAACATACTGTTGGCTTTAGATAAACACAGTCACATAATATCATGATGTGTTTCCAGTGCTGATATTAAGATGTTTATTTTTTCCACCACAAGCATGTTTATTTCCATTAGCTGATTGAGAAAACAGACACGTCCACATGAGCGGCTGTTAAGAACATGTTCTTTTGTTCAGCAAATGTGATATATTCAGAGAGGAGAGATCATCTTGAAGCTCTTAGCAGGCCGAAGCTGACTGGCTCTGAAAAGTCACAAATGCCTTTTTTTAATCTAATCTAAACCATCACCAGCAGGAAATATGTTGACAAATACTACAAAACAAAAAGCTAAAGTAACAAGACGTCCATCTTGTCGGACCACCGACAGTGGTGTTCGTGCTGGAGGCTTCTCCAGAGATGTCCTCACAGATCACGTCACAGAGGATGCAATATTTTGTAGTCTGTTTTCTTTATCCAATGATGATTAAAGCCCACATTTAGGGGAATGATGCCTCAGTCTTGCATGTTAAATAGTCTTTAAACTAGTCTTTAAAGAAGTAAATCAAGATAATTCGCAGTTTCAGTTTCTAAGTCTGTGAAAGCAAAGCATCCAACAAAAATAGTTAAGAAATATTGAAAGGAAAAAGTACGTTTTACTTATTATGTATGGGCAACCAAAAATAAAAACTCCACTTCTTATTTTCAACAGTGTATTTTCTAATGGCAATGGCTCTTAAACCTCTTTCCCAGCCTTGAAGAACACTTCCCATAAAGATGCATTTATAGTGTATTTGAAGTATTTTGAGTAGCTAATCATTTTCTAAACAAGTGTTCTGACTGCGGACACTTGAAATTGAATGAAAATCAAATGTGGTCGGTCCTTGGAAGAAAAGTTGGATTTTACACAAACATACTCATAAACTGTGAAACTAAACATTTACTCTCAGTCTTAGTGGAGTTTAATAGGCCAGTTACTGTAAAGGCACACTAAGTGTTATATTTACGACGTTGACTGTCGTTAATGTGCTCAATTAGAGGTACAGTCGGCTCTAATGCAGGCCGGTAAGATGATTGACATGATGCTTATTTTTTATCACATTTTGGTCAATCTAATACAAGTACAAAACATAACAGTTATTGTTCGTTTGGTTTAGTAATTCCATGTTTCACGGATTTAGCCTCAGAGGACTTTTTCTTCCCGAGGCCCAACGTTTATTTTTAAAGTGTCACCTTGCAGTCCATCCACAAGGCAAGTGAAATTGTATCTTATAAAAATGTTGTGCAGTTTACCTAATTCATCCCCCACATATGGTTCTCCTTATTTGTATTCAGTGGGTGGGCTATGACTTCCATACAGCTCAATCAGTCCCTCTTGAAGAGGGAGACCATATGGGTCGCATTTTTGCATGTTGTTTGGTATGACAAGGCTGCAGCAGGACCAGCGAGGAATGTGTCCTGACAAAAAGCAACGCAGAAACACCGTGATGTTCGCTTGTTATTCACATGTGCAAGAGAGGGTTTGGGGTTCTCGGAAGTTACAACAGACTTGTTTGTGTAGTCAACTGTCACTTCCCATTAGCGCTAGAGGTGGCAGCTGGGCATATAAACCGTTTTTATTTTATTTTGGCTGGATATAACACATGCAATATGGCTTAATTGTATCATTCAATATAGTTTAGCAGTGCTTTGCTGAGATGATTTATTAAATAAACAAAAATCTAATAAATTCAAACCCTTTGTTCACAACTCTATAAAATCTATTTAGACGCAGTTGGTTTTAATGTGAGGTTGTGAGTTGGGCTTTAAGTTTTTCTATTGCATGCAGCATTTATGACACATATTTTCCGTGATAATCCAGAAAAACATGTGAGTATTTAAAGATTCTTTTGTGGGGTTGTCTCAGTGGAAATAAAATCTTCTGACATGATATGCTAACAATGTCTGCTCTCTTCTGTTTATGCAGCTTAGTTACGTCGTCCTGTCACCCATCTATCGTCGATTTATGTCAAAGATCACATCAAATGAAAAAAAAAGTTTGAAAGGAAAAATACAAACCGAAGCAGATGCACAGGATATTAACCTGTTTCTGAGGCCAAGGATGTCTCTATCCTGTACTAATCGTTCCAAACCAATGTTTAAAATGCTGCCGAACAGGGTACATCAGAAGAACCTTGGACACCATTATGAACTAGGAAAATAATAAAGAACAAAAGCAAGACAGAAAAAGCATAATTCACTCTATAAAAGTAAACCCTTTCTATTGAAACCTGCTGCTCTGTTGTTTTCAACAGTGATCAGTGAAAGCACTCGAAAAAAGTCAAATTTTGTCCAAATCTTATTTTCTAAGGCACTGATGAGTTAATCATCATCCCTATATAAGACACTTAAAGGTATCTAGTATGCGTACTGTCGATTGGTGGTTACAGTTTGCTAAGTAACTGCAACCTCCGTCTTAGTAAACTCTCTCCAGCTGATTACAGAAAGACAATGGCACATCTTTCACATTAGTTCAGTGTTCAATAGCTGATTCAATAGCTCTTGGATAGTACTTGAAAGCCTCTTACATTATGCATGTCCATTATTCAACGCAATACTTGGCACTACTGTTACTTTTCAGGTATTTTCTTTCTTAACTGCACATTACACGTTATGTGACGTCAGGAGATGATACGCTGTGTTTGGTGTTGTCAGCTTCTTTGGTTAAATTTTAAAAAACTGGATTTTGTAGAAAAAATACGTTTTGTTTAAAAAAAGTAAGGTCTGAAAACAATTTGTTGGCATCTGTACTGAAACTATTGACTAGTATTAAAACAATGATCCTCGGCCCCAGACCAAGATGATGGGGACTTAGCTTATCTTTCCTGTCACCACCATAAGAATAATGAACTAAACATGCTACTGTACCAATGTAGAGAGCAAATAGAGATGTCAACGGCCAACACATAATCCAGTTCACGTGTATTCTGGCTGTTGTAAATTTTACTGTGAAATTCAATTTCTCCCACCAAGGATTGTGATAAACTGAAGGAAATCTCTATGCTTTATGATCCAGTCGGAGCAGTAATCCAGGCATGAAGTCCTCTGCGGTACAGTATAAAAATCTGCACGCTAAATATCTGGCTGCTTAGAAACATCCGCTTGAACGTATCTGTGACTAAGTGGGGTTAACTGGTGCCTTTGTCAAGAACAAAAGTGAAGGCTGTAGCAGAATAAATGAATGATATGGTTATATTACAGCCAGTTGATTATTAACTGGTGAGGAGTTTTTTTCTGCTTGTTAAATCTAATGTTAATCATTCTCAACATGCGGGTGCCACAGCATTACATTAGGCTACATGTACAGAGCCAGGGATATCGCATTTCATCCATCAATGCCCAACAGTCTTGATCATATGTGGACACAACACACAGGTCAGTGGCTTTTGTGACTGAGAGCCACAGGACGCTCTGTGGTGTGATTACAGTGAGGATAATCTTTAACACACATGCTGTCTCTAAGGGGAGCTGCGGAAAGTTGGCTCAGAGCGGCCAGCCTTCCTGAAGAAACTGTAAGGTAGGCGGCTATTTTTAACAGGGCTTTACATTTTTTTATTTCAAGTGTTTGTGGTCATTTTTCTTCTCTCTGTACATAGTTGAATATATATGGAAATGAGAAAAGGGTGATGAAACCTTTCCTTCTACAAGAGCAAAATTATTTATATTCATTCTTTGCTCTTTTGTATGGAATGTTTTATTCATGGTTCAGTTTCAAATATACACCATCAAGTGGTCTGTTTTTGTAGGACTGGGTGTAATTATTCTAACTATACATCCAACAAACCCTTCCATCATCTCTGGGTAAGAAGGACTATGTCATCATGATTATTGCTTTCAGGGTGATGATCATGGGCTATTCGCTCAGCATCAGGACTCTCTTGTTGTTACAGTTCAGTTAAAGCCATGATGTCGAAATTGAAGACGGATGGAGGATGAAAATTGATTTAATCTGGATCCTGCTTTCTTTCACCCACTTTGTTTTCAGTATATATCTGAGAGCTTAAAGCCTTTCAAGCCCTGCCGAAACCTGCACTCTATAAAGTACTCTTCTTCACATCTGTTTCTTTCTTAGTGCCAAAAAGAGAATAGTCTCTTTATTTCAAATGCAACTTTTTCCAGTTCAGGAACACATTGTGACATTTGCACCGTTTGATTTTTATCTAATATTTTGAGGCATTCATCATGTGCTTGGTCTCCCAAATCCTCATGTGTAAAATATAATATTCACAGGAGGCAGCTTAAAAACTAGCACAGAGACATCCTTTTTCCTGCCGAGGCGTATCTGTTTGCCTAATCTACGCAAACGTAAAGAGTAGTGTACCTTTACAGAGTTAACCAAGTAGGAAACATCTTCAAGTTTGTGCAGCTGTTTTATTTGTTAGTAGCCTGATAATTACACTTAACGGCCATTTTGTTTCGCTTCATTTCATTTCACTATTCTACTCTATTTCCCTGAACAAACCGAACACGTGGGCAGTGATTACAGGGGTCTGGAACTAAGCTAGTTTGTTGATACTGTTGTGTATTGTTGTATCCTCCATTTGATTTGATTGACAGATGCCAAATCCTCCATCCTGTGTACAACTCCCAGATGAATTTGTAAGTAAGACCAAATTACACGTTATTCTTATACCAAATAAATGTATATACTACAGAAAAAGCTTATTATCCATGTTTCGCATATTAGTGTTAATTTGAAACTACACCCAACTTTTAATATTTTTTTTTATATCTTACAAAAAAATGCTATTTTTCTTTTTCTTACAGATGGCAGATGACCTGTTCTATATGACTATTTTTTTGTAAAATGTAAAATCTTCCTCCCCTCACATACCATCCTAGACTTTAAAGTTTGCACTCACCTGCATTACATTGACTCCTACAAGCAGGAAAGCCCCCGAAGGCCTGAAAGTGACCCTCTGCAGCTGGTATTTGTCAAGATAAACCGTAGCTGCCGAGTTTCTTTGAAAGTAGAAATGTTAAAAGGCCAGTTAGGGTTAATTGGTTGATGCAGTTATCATTGATTGAAAAGAGCCATTAAGAAAGCAACTTTTTCTGAAAACAGACATCAAATATAAATGATGAATTACATTCATTAACAACAGATTGTTGTTGTTGTTGTACATTATATCTAGTTCCCCAACATATTCATTTAAAAGGTTCAACATACAGATGACCAACACTGTGCGCTATGGTAGCCCACTTATTATAGAAATTATTTGCACTAAAATAGTGCTTCTGCAAAATTGCAGCTTACATGATTTCCGGGCTCTGACGCATTGAAAGCACAGATTTACAGACATCTGAAAATAATTTAAAGCCCTACAAACAACTGAAACCATGACATTTTTTGTAAGAGTGAATTTTTTTTTACGCAGAAATACTGATAAATGCAGATTTAATTGTATGTAAAAAGCTAAATGAAATGTGTAACTGTTTGAGTTATTCAAAATGCAACCATAGTTTTTCTGTACCTAAGAGGACCACGAATGAGTGATTAGAAGCAATGCAACATTTTTTAGGGGGTGGCAACTGATAGACATCAACCTTGAAGTCCGCTACAAAAAAGGCTTTTTCAGGGCTGATCATATGAGTGGCCCTCCTCCCCTGAGAGAGGGGTAGGTAGAGGTCTCTCATCACAGAGCAGTTTAGCGTGGTGAGATGGTTGAATGCTAGGACTTCATTAAGCCCCTCTATTGTTAACATCTGGGTTCAGAAGAATGGCTCTTTCTCTGGTAAATGTTGCCCTGACTTAACAAGGGATTTTATTACACCATGCAGTTGACATTGGCAGCAGTGGCACGTCTGGCAATGGAAACCCTTCAACTGTTCAGGTCACCAGAGATCAATCAAAGCAGCCTGTTTCTCTGACGCCTTCCATTCTCACTAGTGCAGGGAGTTGACTGTGTATCTAATCTTGTTGAACCAAGATATAAAACATCAACTGTAAGACTTTTTAGTAAAAACTGGTTAAAATGCTTCGGCAGGGAATAAAGCACTCTGTTCTGATCCTGTTTATACATCACTTGGAGGCGAACTGCGGCTGAACAAACTCTTCTTTCCTTACAGTATCTTTTTTTCTCTGCCCTGCACCTGCATATCCCTTCATGGATGCACATATTATATCGTTCCTCAAAGATTCCTCAAAAATTCCCAGTCTAAAGTGCAGCATTAATCTCCCGTATCGCTCCATTTGTCACTTTGCTTCACACCATTTCCTCTCTCTCAGTCTCCATCCCCCCCCCCCCGCAGTACGGTAGGATGGGGGATGTGGGATGTGGCTGCCATGGCGACTGCTGAATCACGGTCTGCAGCCGTCCTCTAATTCCCTCTCCTCATGCAGCCGGGCCCTCCGTCATCGGTAGGCCTCTGCATTAGCATATTGACGCTTCAATTTGCTGTATTAGTTGCAGCAGTCTGTGCGGGTCTTGGAGGACACGGAGGTGCAGCAGGCTGAACAGCAGCCATTCGGATGGGCAACGTACCCACTACAGTGAAGCACTGCCTGAGCTATGAGCAACTCATCCAGGACTACCCATGGCTGACACGCTGGCTGCTGGCGGAGAAGGTGGGCGTTGTTTTTCTTGTTCCTAATCTGCTGCACATACTCTGCCACATGACTCTATCATGACAGAGAGGATGCAGCAGCAGCCAGCCACAGATAGTGCTGCAGTGCATGCTGCTTATGTAATGTCCTCTTCAATGGACATTTTGCTCTGCTTTTACATATTACTGCATTTTTAAGGATGCATTGCTCTAAATAAGATAGGTAGATTGTATTTATCTTTCTAAATGTACGATACGTGACAAAGGATGCAGGCTAGATGCTTCAGTTTTGATGTGTAACTCTATTAGGCTGCCAACAGGATTGTTTGATAATATAATTTAACAAGAAGAATAGCCTTTTGTTTATTGCAAGTGGAAGAACAGGCTGCCCATAGTGGTTCTTTACATTCAAATACAACTGATCACTTACTAAGCTTGTATTAATTAATAGATAAATATTTACTCTTTATCTCTTTTTGTTTTCAATTGCTACCCTCAAAAACTACAAGTATACAAATACTACATTACAAGTAAAAGCCATGTGTTGAAAGCATGTAATGCTAAGTATCATAGACAAATGTGCAGTATTATGATGCAGCAGTAAGCAGTCTTTCTTTAAGTTAATTTAAACTATGCCAATGTATATACAAGGTAGTCATAATCTATGACAACAAATTCATATATCATAAATAAATATTGTGGATTAAAAAGTACAAAAGAAGTATAAAGTATCATTAAGTGAAATAAAACTACTCAAGTAACATACAAGTCCCTCAACACAGCCATCTAATGAAGTAACGTGCACTAACAGATATGCAGCTACCTTGTTAGCTAGCTGCATATCTGTTAGCTTGTTTTGATTCTCTTGTCCCTAGTGGACACAAATCGATCGGATAAGCTTGGTGTTCTTTTATTTACACTCAGTTAAAGAAGCGTACTCAAGCCACATACATGTATATAATCTTAAATCTCTGTTAGGGACCAATGTTTGAACTCAATAAGGATTTTTCTCTAGAATTACAAAAATACCCTGATCCTCAGAATATATCCCTTGTGGTTTGTATGGAGTTACCCTCACCTTCTGTCCCAGTCTTCCCTCGATGAGACCCTGAGTTTGCACCCTAATGTCATGACAGGCTTGTGTTTTGGTTCTCGGGTTTCATCTGGCTTTGAGGTAGACAGTTATAAACATGTCGTGGAGCATCCCTTGCCAGTGTTCAGTGTACACTTCTCCTTATTCTCTGCTCTGTTTCTCTTTAATATTGTTCCAGACTGTTACTGGACATGTGTATCCAGAGTTTGTTAAAATAGTTGAAGTTGGACCGAGAGATGGACTTCAAAATGAAAAGGTAAATTATACTGTACACTGTCATTCATAAATATGGTATTACTATGCATGATTACCCCGGGAAACCCCCATTTTCCATACATAAAACAATAACATATGGGCTGTGTGCCATAATTGCCAGGAGCATATGTTTCACATTTTCTTTTTAAATTGAATAGGAAAGATGACACGACTTCTGACTTAGTATACTTTGCTTAGCGTGTCACTGCTTTATCATTTACTTATTGCACACGTGCAGTTTTACAGATTGCAGTGGATGCAGGGATACTGTTATTGCCCACAATGTGTTATAACAAATACTGTATATTTTGAGAAATCTCAAAGTATTCAGCAAGCGCAATACTCTGCATATGAACATAGATAGCAATGTGATTGGCAAGCAGCGTAGCAAAACACTGAGAGAAAGAAAATCTGCTTGTTGTACCTCCCATCTTGAGTGGAATCAAATCCAGAAAGAGCAATTTCAGCTTCATTGTTCCCCAGGAAATTGTTCCGACAGGGGTGAAAATCCAGCTGATAGACATGCTTTCAGGAACAGGCCTGTCTGTGATCGAGGCCACCAGCTTTGTCTCTTCAAAGTGGGTACCGCAGGTAATAACTCTTCTTTGTGCACAGCAAAAGAGTGCTGAGTGATTTATTAGGCTCTCTTTCTTGTCTGCATAACTACCGAGGAAACTCTGCTCCTCTAGCATCCTTGTTGGACCCACAGATGCTTTGGGAAAGAGTATTTTAAGATACCCTTCATATAGTCACCCTCTCATTCCCTGTTGTAAATTGTACCACTATTTACTTCCTGAAAAAGAGCAAACGTTAACCATTTTGAACCCATTTTTCCTACTGAGATATGTGAAATGAAAAGGTAATTCTGTCCATTATGGAGTGTCTGCTGCACAACCTTGCGAAAACACGTGTGCAGGATGATGTATTCTCGGATGACGTTAAAGGTTTATTTTTCTACATCATACGTTCCCCCCCTTGATTTAGATGGCAGACCACACTGATGTACTCAGAGGGATCCAGAGAGAACCTCATGTCCGGTACCCTGTTTTGACACCTAACATGCAAGGCTTTCAGGATGCTGTAAGCATTCATTTTCTATTCCGTGTGATGATCTCTGCTATAAACCAGCTATGTACCCACACGCTTGTCAATTTGAGTTAACTGTCGGCATTACATTCGTTTTCTTCCAGATAATTCCTGCATTTAAAACAGAGATCGAAACAGCTTTACAAGTTCATTTTTCTCTCCTGTTTCAAGGTTGCAGCTGGTGCTACTGAAGTGGCGGTGTTTGGGTCGGCGTCTGAAACCTTCAGTAAAAAAAATATTAACTGCTCTATTGATGAAAGCATGCTGAGGTTTGAGGAAGTCATTAAAGCTGCCAAGGAGCGACAAATTCCAGTCCGTGGGTTAGTATTCTGAATATCAATTGGCACTTAATGAGTGAAAAAACACATATCTAATGTTTGTTTTCAACACAGTTGAAAGAACTTCAGTTTCGATATGAAGGAGAAAACACACAAGTCACTAATGAGAGCTTTACAGCAGACTCCCAGATGTTCCCCGGGTTATATCTATGCGTTAATGAACTACAAGTCAAGATGGACATTAAAACAAACCAAACAGGGAAGGTTACTGAATATAGTTCAATTGTAAATCACGTTATCTTTGATTATATGAACCTCTTTGTCCAAAAACATGAAAACATCAGTGGTTTAGTGCAAACAATGTTCCTTTCCAAGTGCCGAATACTGTTTAAATGCCATTAAATCACCACCAAAATCAAATCTCTGATCTGATAACCACGTTTCATGTAAATCTTTGTGACAAAAAAAGATGAACAGACAAAATAGCAAAACACATCAGAATCAACAGCAATCGTCTTATCCTATCAGGGATACAGAAACCACAATGCCAGAATAATCAGCAGCTTGATGTTGCTGTGAATTGTTGTTAGATCCACAACAGTTCTTACGTTTTTTATAGTTCTTCAAATGTTATCAAATATGATGTAAACACATTTAAAATGCTCACAAACATCCTCTTTCAGATATGTTTCTTGTGCCCTTGGATGCCCCCTCGAGGGACACATTGAACCTTCCAAAGTCTCTCAGGTGAGATAAATGTTTTACGTTCTTATTATATATTAATCTTGAAGCATTCAGTAGAGAAAATGTTAATGAAACGTTATCACATTTACAAAAAATTCAGGTTTTCTAGACGTATGTACTGGAAGATTACATTGGTTAAGGTTAGTTTTTTTCCTGTATGACTTCCTGTGAATGAAGGCATTTTACCACATGTTCACTATTCTTCAGGTGGCAAAGAGGTTGTATGAAATGGGCTGCTACGAGATTTCCTTGGGGGATACCATCGGTGTTGGTACACCAGGTTCCATGTTTAAGATGCTGCAGAGTGTGATGAACGAGGTGCCGACCAACGCTCTAGCAGTTCACTGCCATGACACTTATGGGCAAGCACTGCCCAACATCCTGACTGCACTTCAGGTAAGAACTCAAAATGTATAGTGTGAAGAGTAATCTCAAAACGACTACTACTTCTTTTGACCACAATGATTCATAATGTCACGATCATTATTAGTATTATAATTATTTTGACAAAAAATACATTAACTTATTAAGCTTTGACTATACCTTCATAGTCATTTAAGAGGTGTTATTATGTAAAGGATGATTGTAAAGACTAAGATGAATGCATCCGAAAATGTCCCTCAAGGACACACACTGAGAGTGATCTCATTTACAAGACGACCCTTAGACACAAAGACATGAACGTCAACAATAAAGGCAAAAGGGAATTTTAAAAATACACACACACAAATAGGAGCTCAACCCTAAACCCAGATTAATAGCCGTCCATCCATCTTTCTAAATTAATTTGCAGTAAAGGTTTACAAGGTGCTGCTCTCTCTGGCAAGACTGTGCTTCCTTACTAATCTCTCAAGGCACCTGGCATTTCTGGAAGTTCTTAAATAAAGGGGAACGGCTCCAAGACTGCTCTGAAAGTTGGGTGGAGGGACCTGTGAATTCTGGGAAACGCAGAGGAAGGAGTTTGAAAATTCTCAAAACCTGGCAGACATCAAACAGACGTCTTCGAAAATCAGAGTGAAGGAGAGACCTTACATCTCTGCAAATTTTGTGACGTAATGTTGTATCTCTAAAAAAGGAGGAAAACAATTCCAGGTCTCTCTAAAGAAATGCGTGAATCACACCTCTTTTATGAGATGAAAAGTATGAAAAGACATCCTGATGTGAAAAATACTCGTCTCTTGTAGAGGGCTTACAAACCCTGGCACGGTTAGAAGAGTTCTTCTCTGTACAAGCAAAAGGCAGTAATGCATCATCCTCTTGATCCACGCATCCTCTCATGTTGAGTTCTTTGACAGCTTTACTTTCTGCAGTGGCTTGGCAGGGACTCTCTGGGTATCTTCTCCTTCACATGCACATCTTTCTCCTCGTGATGATTATGACCACTATTGTGGCGAACCACAAGCCGATTATGGATAAACGCCCAGCCTTTACATAAATCAATGTTCTTACTCATGATGACATGAAGAGGAACAACCAGATGTGCAAGCAAAGTAGAGGTGGTGATTCGTGTTCCAGGATGTCTTTCAACTTCCTTAAAGTAACTCCCAATCCATCTCTTTAGACAATCTTTGGGCCAGACGTTACAGTACATTCAAAGACAGCATCTTGTCTTAATTTTCGTCATTCTTTAGAGCAAAGAGCAAAGGATAAGTAAAGCTTATTTTCCACTGGAATCAGGCAAAATTAAGTTATCATCAAAATGTTCAATTAGACTGATGGCCATTTATTCTGTCTATTTAAGTTGGTTTGAAATCATATGAAATTCAAGTCATTTAGAGATTACACATACAAGTGTTCATCTAATATAAATCTCAAAAATGCTGCTAACATTCTCTTCTTAACTAAACACTGACACTTTGAGTGTGAGGTGTAAAACAACGTATCACTGTCGGAATGTTTATGAAGCTGACTGTAAACCAGAATCTGCCCCGAGCTTTAATGACAAAATGTCAGTTTACAACATTATGAATGTTTCCTCTGTTTTTGGGGAGTATCAAGAAGGCACAAAACAAATAGGTTACAATGGGACACACAGAAACGCAGGAACCATCAGTCAACAAGGAAGAGGGGCATTAAGAAACATGATCTGAGCCTCCGCACAAAGCAAGATGATTCACAAACTGCCCGCTGAAAAAAAATATCCCAGAATCTTAATGACCATAAGATATTTCCAATGGGCCCTTCTGTCACAGTGCACATGTGTCGTAGTGAAGAAGAAAAAAACAAAACGTTGTGGACTATTACAGTAATAAACTCTGTTTCTATACGCAGCTCACAAAAATGTAATTAGCTTGTAAATCCCTGTGGAAGAGCTCTCGTCGGGGTGTTTTTCAGCGATTTGCCCGTAGCGAGTGTAAAACGGACATAAAACAGAGGTAACGCAGATATGGCTGTATCAGTTCTCTGGAGCACATTGTCACTGCAGAGGAGGAAGCTCATTGGGGGCTGGGTGGGTCAACAGATGTGAGGGGGTCAGCACAAAGGCTCACCTATTCAGTGTCTGTTGGACAAAGCAACTGAGAAGCTAGGTGGATAGAAGGGCCCTTGGGGGGCTCCTAACTCATCTGTCGCTTGGCTGTTGAACCCTCTGACAATGCTGTGCTTAAAGGCCAGTGGAAAATGATCCTTCCATTCGCTCGCTGCTGAGCACGTGATGAATGGTGCTGCAGCTGCAGACCCAACTCCAGAAACAGTGATAGCACTTTTAGATAGCTGATGTTGCAGACGATAATTATGCTCTGTGCCTTTTAGTGTTCGTAAATTGCGTAATAATTACTGTGGTGATGTCATTATAACAAAGACCTATTTTTAAGACCTGGGAACATTAAATTAACGCATTACAATCCCATTACAGAAAGGTTCCTGTCTACGAAATATATACTATACATATAATAATACTGAATACAAATATTTCCTGAGCCAAAACATTTCTCAGTACAAAACATGATTCATAATCATCTCTGTCAGGACACTAAACACCGTAACACAGTATTTTGGAAGTACTAATGGTTTGATTCACTCTAATATTTATGCTTTTCTCTTTTTATCAACCTTGCTATCAACAATGGCCGTGTGTGAGGTAGGAAATATTCATAAAATTAGCCTTGATTTTGGATGGCGGAGTGAAAAAGCACTGAGTTAAATCCCTCTGTGGATCATATTAGGAATGAATCATCACAGCTGCCCCGTGGCCACAGAAAATATTAGCAGCCGGGGATATTTTGCTTACCGTTTGCTCACCCATAAATAAGATTTTATCATATAGCTTTTCATTAGTGTGCCAGACGTCCACACCACCAACTGGGAGAGAAATGAATTCCCCCAGTGCTGTCAGCCCTGAGTCACCTCTTTTGTTCTTGATAAAGACATTCCTCAGTCTTTGTACCTTTTCTCTTTTTTTCTCAGGAGGTCCGTGGGGGGGGGGGGGGGGGGGGGGGGGCTTTGTTACAAACCTACTCCTGGCAGGTCACACAATGACAACGTATGTACTTAGATTTCACAGGCTTGGCAAGAAAATTATTTATTCCCACCCGCAATTTTGGTGTATTGTGTACCGCTGCAGCTGGGGAATACAGTATAACCTGTTTGTGCTCACACTTGAGCTGTCTGCAAGCAATAACATTCATCCTCAGCGTTCTCTTTTATCTCTGTCCGTGAGGCACCGTTCAACCATGATGGACTGTGCAAGGTCTATGACTGTGTTTTACTAACAGTCAAAGATCTACTGGAAGTAGAACAGTTTAACTTTATGTTGTATTTCCTTGATTTATCATTGGCA
Source organism: Anarhichas minor (assembly GCF_050575085.1). Classification (NCBI taxonomy): domain Eukaryota; kingdom Metazoa; phylum Chordata; class Actinopteri; order Perciformes; family Anarhichadidae; genus Anarhichas; species Anarhichas minor. Next base: position 11,852,833 of record NW_027466504.1, read on the forward strand.
GATGTGGATATGATGATGTTATCATTGACATTTACTGTATAACATCATATTATGACCATCATTATGATCCCCATTGTCCCCTGTCAGTAGTGATGTTTTTGGAGGGAAAACCCACATAATAAAATCCAATTTTAAGTTATTATACACACTCAAATGTGAGTAGTTTAAACAAGCAATCAAATTCTATGAATTAAAAAGAACATATTGAGAAAAATAATACCTTTTATTTACAGAATAAACTAGGAAAGCAAAAAAGAATACAATACAAGTGCAGACTATTATTGTTTTACAGTAAAGGGAATAATTAAGCTACACTTCATTTATATATTATATTTGTATATTTGTATACATTTTTATTATTATAGTGATTTTTTTACGACAACACTTGCTCAATGAGAACGGGTGCAACAGGTGGATTCGACATAGTCTGTGTCGATGCCAATTTGTAGTTTTGTATTATTTTTATTGTCTCTTTTCGATTGGCAGCTCCAACCAAATGAATTTCCTTTTTTGTGTTAAATAGGTTTTGATTTGATAATGTTCTTTACCTTTTGCTTTTCTATATTACGACTGATAGTCGATGTTATTGGTTGTTCTGCTTTCATGGAGCCAGGTAATCCATGAAACGTTTTATATGGGAGGTGAATGATGTGATTACATAGTTAAAAATGTCATTTATTTATTCTATGTATGTTTGTATTATATTTCTCATAGCTGCCCTGTAATATCCAGGGGCAAGCTTATTTATGCGTTCCTGGAAATACGTGATATATGTGTCAGCACTGGACCTGTGACAGTTTCTTTCAGCTCCTCAGTTTATGGTGCAGTGGGTAAAGCATCACCGCTTCATATCTTTCAGTGAATGCACGCTCTCTCTTTCTCTCTCTCTCTCTGACGCAGTTATAAAACCAAAAATGGGAGCTTGTCCATCTTCAGCCTCGTCCACTCGGAGTGTACAATGTCAACAAGCTTATCCCAAATCATGCGAGTTAGAAAATGCACTGTGTCTTTACCCAGGAATGTATTGTTTTTATATGGCCGCAGCTCACTGAATATGGCTTTTTAACACTGAGTGCACATCTGGTTTCTGGGCAGTGTGAACCGAACTGAGCATTGGCAAGCTCGAGCGGCTGACCACCAATTCCTGCGCGATTAGTGTCCAGAGGACCAGGGCACGCTGCTGAAAGGTCCGTTTTGTTCCTCTCTGAAACAGTATGCTGAGGACCCCTGGCCTTACACGGTTAGCAGCTGAAAGCGAGAGGATTGGCATGGTAGATAACAACTCTGTGTTTATACTACAAAAAAAAAAAAAATCTGCCTTGTACAATATCCTGCTCTGGTCTTACCCAAGGTCTGGAAATCTCGTGCACTGCACACACCGGAGTAGATCTCCTCCTCCTTCCACCCCACCACCTCCTCCTCCTCTTCCCCTGCCAACACAAACAGCAATTACGGCTGGCTCAGACGGCCCCTGAAAGAAGTAGGTTCTTGTCTGGAGAAAAAGCAACCAATTAGCAGCATTGTTAAAAAAAAAGGCAATATAGATTCTTTTAATTTAGCTCGCTTGGTTCTGCTCCATGGGGTGAAAGTCCATCATGACCCAATGCCACTGAGGGGATCAGCGTGTTAATTTTGTCTCACTGCGGGATCCTCTGACATCTGGCTTTGCCACGGAAGCTGGAAAACATCTTTAATATTCTCATGACGATCCCGGGGACATGTGGAAAACATCCCGAGACCTCAGTCCGTAATGATTAAAAAAAACTGAAGGTCTGGCTTCATCATTTTTTTAGTGTGAAAACCAAGAAAGGTGGTTAGGTTAGACACTCGAATGGCAAGAACTGCAGTTTGGTCTCTTTATGTAATATGTGCATTCAGAGAAATTGTAAAATATATCTACATGAATCAACTCTATTTGTAGCATTAACATCAAAACAAAAGCAGTAAACAAAGGCGTCCAACAAAAGTATTTAATCAGAAAAACATTTGAAAACATATCATTCATTTTCTGATGGAAGACACTATTGTTGGCAGTGAAACAAAGAAAAGGTTATGTTGATTGTAAGCAGCCAATGAGATAAATGTAAACAACCTTAAAATGAATCTCTTGCAGGCCCCACGACCAGAGCACAGATACATTTGTAACCGAGGTCATCAGTGAAATTATTTATGACTTTTATGATTATTTGCATGCTGTTGTATATTATTTGTAATGCTACAATTGCTGTACTGTTGGCACGGTGTAAGAGGACACCGTCCAGCCGGGTAAAAAATGTCTTCTCAATGTGTCAAGAAAGTGAATCCGCATGGTTGAGGGCAGAGTAGTGCTGTAAAAACAAGAGCAACCCGGAGAATCAGAAACACATGAAATATTCTGTTCGAACAGGGCGGTAATTATGTGGTGCTAGTGGTTTATGCTGACAAAGAGGATGACTAAGCCATACTGCGAGACATTCTGTGCCCACTCATCTTCAGGACATAAGCCCACAGTTCTCCTGAACAGCTGTAAAACACGACCGCAGCCCTGGCAAGGCACGCTGCAGCGGGCAGAACAATCCAACAGAACAAGGATCTTTGTTCCTAAATTTTACCTGAGGTGAAAGCCTGTGTGGAGGGGCTGAATGTCTCTGTTGTGTGTCCTGTGCAGATGGGGGTCTCTGTGGTGGATTCGGCAGTAGCTGGCCTGGGAGGTTGCCCATACGCTCAGGGTTCATCTGGCAATGTTTCAACAGAGGATGTGCTCTACATGCTCCACGGCATGGGCATTGAGACTGTAAGTATGTCTTCACAGTGTACTTTGTATTTCATGTCTCTATAATCCCAACAGATCAACCTAACTCAACAATCTTTCAGGGCCTATTTACATAAACAGATCGCTCTGCAAACATACTGCCCTGTAAATGTTTATTTTATAATATCAGTGGTTTCACACAACTTGCACAAGCCCACAGTGTTGCATGCCCCGTCTGAGGGATAATTTGTATAACAATCCTTACCCCTGCTGGTGGGGTATTTTCACTACACTTTTAGCTTTCTATCACCTGTTGCACACATTCATTTAAATTCATTTGAATTTAACTAATGCTGCAATGTTTTTCTTCGTAGGGTGTGAACCTTACCAAAGTTTTAGAGGCTGGAGACTTCATCTGCAATGCTTTACGTCGCGGGACAAACTCCAGGGTTGCCCAGGCCAGAGGCAGAACACTGTGATGTGTTTCTTTAAAGGATTATATTTAGATATTTGACTCCCTTTAAAGTGCTTCCCTTGTTGTTGCTGCCTTCAGATGTTGCCTATGCTTTAGTAGTTGAAGTACATTGTTCCTCGTATTGAACTGTCAGATGCGTCTCATCCAAATAATCTCAAGAATGATCCGAACAACATTGTGTTTTGTGTTCAAATCAAATTAGTTCCCTACCTTTCAGTTCATTTCCACATTTTGAGTTTATTACTTGAAGGCTAAATGACTCCATTATGATCCATTATGATCGAATGAGACATGTGATATTTTGGTTGGCTTATTTTGCTCTGTATGATTGGATATTACAAAAGCTGACTATCAAGGAGGCTGTTGATTTGTGATGAATGTCTAGATAATACATTCTAGCCTTTTTAAAAGCTTGATTGTTTACTTCTCTTTTAAAACGTTCTCATATTTATTTGACTCACACAAATAAACCCAGTAAAAGTTAGTCACTTTCATGACTTTGCGTAACTCAGTGGCCTTATAAAGTAAAGTCACAGAATAAGAATTTAGTCTCTTTTGACAACTTGCTGAACTCAATTTATTGCCAATGCAGATGTTAATAAACAGAACACAAACAGCAAAAAGAAAAATTTCCTTCCTGCTTTTGAAATATCAACATCTCTTTATGCACTTTACTCTGAAAGACCTTTTCAGCTTTTCCTACCGAGGTCAGGTCACGTATGAATAGCAACCACAAACAAGACACCTCTCAAACTACCACAAAGATAACAATTATAAAGCCGTCTCCGAACAGTGTTTGCCCTCAGGTTTGCCAAAGATCATTTAAAAGGTGCCTCGTGATCGTTTTCTGCCACTAAAAAGCTTTTACCATGACATAAGATACTCTCTAAGAGGATCCTCTGTGTGAGTGCCAAATGTGGTTTCCTCCTGTCTGTTTATGTCCTACTGTGCTGTAAAACATGATCAAATATGAACATTGAAATGGAATGTGACACTAAAAGATTAATGAGATTTTATCTTATGCATGATTGTAAATATATGGTGTATATATTGTCATTATCAGGTAATTGTCTTTTCATGTACCCATATGCCGGAGGATGAAGATGATCCAAATAAAGAAAAAATAGCCATTGTGGATGTCTCTGTCCAGGCCATCAGGATCCAGTTCATCCCTTGTTTTCTACAGTATCTAGCTTTGTTGTTAATTTCAGGCACCTTATCACGGCAATTATTTAGTCCATTTAAAATGTCAGAGTGAAAGCTGGTGGGACTCTTGGTGCACCACGAGTTTTCAAAATATTTGACTAATGAATTGATGTGGGACAGAACTGAACTTTGCATAATGATAATTATTATTATTATAAAACATGTGTTTCCTTTCTGCTGACAAGTTGTTTAAAAGTCCTTGCACTTATCTAACAAATTACTGCAGGTACAATTGGTACCTTTGCACTTCAGTTGTACAAATGTGTAACTTTCCAATGTTCATAAAGCTGAATTTGTGCTAAACTTGAAGCAGCATTTAAAGCAGCACTACCTGTATATTTCTGCCTTCCAGCCAAAGGCCAAGAGACAAAAGTGAATTCACTTACTGCCCTCGTGCTGCCAGCAGCAGTCAGCATACAATGCCAAGTAATGCAGGGTCATGGTGGGAGTGCATGCCACTCACAGACGTGCAGGCACTTAGGAAAAAAAATGTTTTATTGGTAACACTGCAAACAATAACCCAACCTTGTAGAACATCATCCTGTGGGATGAAACTGCGAGGCAATCCAGCAAAGGTCTCAGCAGGAAACTTTAGTGTGAGAGGACACACAAAGCCCAGGGTTGACTTTGAGAGAGACAAGAAGCCCTGAGAGAGATGGTGGAAAAGATGAGCACGAAATAAGAGGCTACAAAGAAAATAGTTCATTGACCAGAAGGACACCAAAAAGCTTGAGGAGGCTGTCTGGAAGACAATAATGTAAAAGAAAAAGGGTTTGACGAAGAGCAGAAAAAGGAAAAACCTAAAAGAGAAAAATGTCCATCCGTCCTTCCTCTCCTGTATATACAGTACATCTACATCTTCATGGTTGACGCAGCGTTCAGCACTGCTGCTGCACAGCAGGAATGTGCTGGCCTCCAACCAGCGGGGGTCTTTCTGTGTGCAGCAGCAGCATGTGGTTGTGTGTTATAGTGACAATCTCTCCCATATTTGCGTGAGTTTCCTCTGGTGCAGCTTCCTCTCACAGTCTAGACATGTTGGTCAGACGCAACTTTGAATCCAAACAGTCCATAGCAGTGAATCCTGTCCAGCTTCCCTTCTCTTCTCCTAAATGTGTATCTTATTAGCATACAAATGAAAACTATATCTTAATTGTCATAAATGATGATATAATGTCTGACGCTGTTTATTACTATGATTTAATTAGTGCCTCCCTCTGATCTTGTCCCTTCTTTCATTTATTTGGCTAGTTGTGCAAAACATATTTAATGTGCAACTGACTGTCAAGTGTTACGTAAAATGTTTTTGACAAGAAAGGCAGCACAGGTACAGAGGACTGCTAAACGTTAAGCTGATGACACCCAGATTCACTACGTACCTCTGGAGTCTATACAGTTAACTAACAGACCATATCATTATTTCCAAGAGCCTGGATGATGAAAACGTTTCTCCAGAAGAATGAAAAAAAAAACCCCAAAGGTATGTTGTTCAGTCCAAAGCATTAAACCTCCCTGCTTTCTGTTCTTTCAAACAAATCTTTCTTTGACAGAAACAAGTAGTTTATTTCAAACTGTTCTGCATTGTTTCCTAACTCTGACCTGGAGAAAGCTAACCAGGTTTTATTATCCATACAGCTTTTTTTTCCACTCTCTATTGATTGATATTCTTTCAAACTTCAACTTAAGTTATTAAGTTATATGGTTTTTTTAATTACTTGAATACAATTCCATTACTGACAAAAGATTTAATTTGGATCTCGGTGAGCTTTCTAAAAAACAGCCTGTTAAAGGTGCATTACACCAGCCGACAAATTGGAAGTAGAATCATTTGTCGTCTGGTTTTAATTTTTAAATGAAATGTTGGAAAGATTAAAGAGTTATTTAGAAGGCAGAAGGAGGGGGTCTCCCCTGTGATAACTAAGGGCCAGCAGATGATTAAAACACCATCAATAAGATGATCAGAAAGGCCGGCTCAGTGATTGACCTTACTCACATGAGGTCACTGTAGAAAATAGTGAACACTTTTAAAACAACTTTTAGATTTAGTTTTTAGATCTGTATTTGTTGTGTGCCGTGATTGCAATGTCTATATTGTTTGTTGTCGATATGAGTCGACTCGGTGGCAAATGAGTTTCCCCATTGGGGATTATTAATAAAGTTTTAAAATCTGATCAAAAGTGTGGGCTTTCCTTTTTTGGACCGTGCATCAAAACACAGCATGTCACCTCAGAAATGATACAGCGCTTTGAACAAACTACAACTGTTGAGAGTGGAGTTTATTATGAAGCCTATAGAGCACCAATACAAGAAGAACAAACAGTACTGATGACATTGAATGTGCAACATTTATAACTGTTACAATATAGGTTTTTATCAACCCTCTTCAATAGATTTACTTTCATCTGAATTCACACTGATTAGAGCTCATTTCAACATTGTCATCTGTTACCAAATGTCATTTCTCACAATGCTACCATGATGAAGTATCTGCGTATAATCATTTCTGTATTATCTAACAGATGAACGAGCATCAGAGAACACAGTCACTTTTCTGCGGATGGTGAAATTTAGTTTTGCCTTTTCTTGTCAACATCCTACAAGACAAATAAAAACAAATGAAAGTAAAAATGAATTTGTTGTATAATCATTAGACATCAGAGGGACATTTTTTTTAATGTTGATGTACTCACTTACCATATTTTACTGGCAACAGCCAGAGGCATTATTATTATAAGGACTCCAACAAGTAGCACTGTGGCAAAAGCATACACCAGATAATCTGAAATACAAAACATATATTCAACATTCAATATGTTACCAACAATCACAGAGACACCATGAGACAGTCAACCAATTTAGAGTCTCAAATTATTCCAACCTGCATGTATTTGGACTGCGCTGCACTCTGTATTGATTTATTGGATTTCACTTTAACAGTATCACAGTTAGTATAAAGTGCTGAAATTTAAATGTAAATTTACCACGTGACCATGTGGGACCTTGCTCAGATTCATTGATTTCAGGAGGTTTAGTGGGACCACTGCTGCTTTTCCAAGGTGTCACTGTAATACACATGAAATGCTTTCAAACGTCCAATAAACTAAATGTAACTAAATGCCTGGAATGTAATCCAAATAATACTCACTGAAGTGTGATCTATTATGAAGCACATCATGAATCATGTTGCATGACAGTAGATCATCATTGCGCATTCCTTCGCATACACAAGGATAGTGCAGTGGTGTGCCCAAAGTGGCCAAGAAGGCAATTTTACATTCAGGATCTGCACCACGGATGAGAGCTGGATCCATCTGGGAGATACATTCATCCTTTTGGAGGTCACTGTGGCTGCATTGGGATTCTTCAGGGCTCCAGCATTTCGCTCGGAAGGTTTTCAATAGGTCTCTGGTGAAACAGAAAAAAAATTGTTTTAGCTGCGGTTGCTTTGCTTTATGGGTGTTTCGGGAAAATACATAAAGCACTTACATCCTCCTTCAACATCCTGGGATAGGCCATTATTTTAATGATGATCCCACATTAAATGGGCTATGGCGAGATGCAAAACAGAGCCTTTTCAAAGGCACCGGTGATATTATGAAGATTGTCAAGGTGACATTTTCTTAAGGAAATTGCCTGTGGACATTTCAGCGTTATTAGATGCAAATTGGAGACTTGCTGTAAAATAACTAGTGTGACAAGCCACTGTCAAAGCGTGTGGTAACGTCAAGGGTGGAAGTAAAGAATCACATTTACACTCTTTACTAAAACAAACGCGTTTTTTGTGTAGTAGATTTTACGTATACTTGAGTACTATTCATGACATAGCACTTGAAAAAGTCCCGATAAACAGTGTGAGAATGGAACAGAAGAAAGGAGATGATCGTTACCTGTACAGTCGGGTCACGCTGTCTGTGCTAGCATGCTAAATGCTAACATGCTCATGTATCCTCCAGCAGTCACTGAGGAACGTTTACCTTCAGTGAGGTGCGAAAGGTCTTTCTGTTGTTTTAAGACAGTTAATCTCTGATGTTATGCTAGCCTTAGTCAGTTCAAAACCTTTTGAATTTCAGAAGCTAAGTGGGACCAGAGAGGCCGATTGGACTGGTTATACTGGGACCAGCGAGGCTGAGCTATTGTGCTTTGAGAATGAACGAAAACTATAAAGCAGACTGTGATGGCAGTTGTATTTTTAGATGATAGATAAATATGTACAGACTGCAGAGTGCCTGTCTGTTGGTTTAAGATATAAGAGGTGTAGTTGATTATGTAATTTGTGTATAAGTTGACATTTAATGCAATCTTCTGTTTTTATATTTAACAGTAGCGTCATATAGCAACTACCCACTCCCCTTTAAAATGTCACACAGTGACATTTACTGCGGAACATTTCAACTTCCCTACTTTTTTACTTTTACTTATGTACATTTTTACACAAGTATTCTTACTTGGGTGCAATATTCTAGTATTCTTTCCACCTGTGGGTAATGTGCTCTGAGCCATTCATGACTTAATTTGAAATTTGTACTAGCCACACTAGCGGTCAGTCCATCACTTCGGTCCAGACCTACGTATACAATCTATGGTCCAGACTGAATTATCTTAACAAAAGATGATCCCAGATGATGATGATAAAGTATAAAGTAATGATCCTCTGACTTTTCCTCTTGTACCACCACAAGGTTGCCATTTGTTTTGAAATTTGGTGCAGACATTTGTGTCATGCCTAAGTACAGCCTCATTTATTCCATAATAATACTTATGTTATGATAATCCTGAAGTGGAAAATACTTCAACACTCCTTTTTTTTAAATCTTCTGTAGTATTTTAGACATACCTGTTAGACATACCTTAAAGAGAGACCGAATAGCAACATACCTGCAGTTACTGTCCTCAACACACTGGTTTACTGTATCCTGGCAGAACCAGGTCTGGCCTCCACAAGTACCGCTGTGCAGAGCAGTTGTCATTTCCAGGCAGGTGTGATCTGAAGCGTCACACTTGCACATGACCAGCATCTCTGCAACATTGTGCGGCATGTTGCCATAGAACTGCTGAGTCACTGGCTGACAGCGGTCACGGTCGCACTGTACCGTGCATGCCTGAAGGACAGGTGCTAGGTACCTATTGCAAACTGCATCACTGACACAAACTTTCATTTGGTCGAAGCAGGATGCCGAATTATTGTGTACTGCAAAAAGAAAAGTAGCGAGTGAGTTTTTGGATTACAGATACAGGTGGAGCGAAATTGATCTCAAAATGGTCACAAATGTGTATTTAATGATCTTCAAATGAAAAATAAGATTTATTTTTAACGATTTGTGCGTAATTTGGGGCATTCACAAATGCGTGCTCAATTTACACAAATACTAAGCAATTTGAACATGTTTAAAACCGTTTTACAACTTGTATAATATTAATATTTTACGTGCATATTTTTAACTTGAACTTCATAGATCTGACAATTTTTGCATTGTAAAAGCTGCCTGCGTATACAAATTTCTCTAAATATTTGTGACATTCTTTCGTATTTACTTACAGATTGTTAAATGTGTGCGCATGGATGGTTTACACGTGGAGTTTTGAGACTATTGTCACTGTCTCCAGGTCCACACAATCCATAAATGCCTTGCTGTATATAATTGCGAGTGGCAATATGGGACATCTGGGCTTTCGGTAATATCTTTGTGCAATTTCAAAGTGGGAAAGACGCTTTTCTATATAGACAGAAAAGCCCTTGATTAGTTTAAATTTATCACATTGTTTCGTATTCCTGTGTAGATCGAAACGTATTTGTGAATACCCAAATGTACACATAAATTGTTGTAGGCATTTGTAAATTATATTTTTCAGTTGTAGATTATGTAATACAGATTTGTGACCGTTTCGAAATCAACTATTTTCACTCCATAGAAATCGTTTTATATTGATGGAATTCAGTACATCATTTTATCTGTCAGGACAGCGAAGTTAGTTTTGTTTTCACCTTGTCTGTGTGTGTCATCATGGCAAAATGTGGTCCTGGAGACACCTACTGTAGAGGGAACTTACTACCACAGAAGCGGTTTTCAGTACTTTGCCAGGTGTTTGTCTTGTCTGTGGACAGACTTTGTCACTGCCACCGTGTCGCAACTGTGCAAGATGCAGTCACAAAACTTTACAAGGCAGTAGTTGAGATAAAAATGAAGGTCTAGTTTGAAGATGGGTCTGGTCCAACTCCGAGCAAGGGAGCAATGCCCTCCGCACTCAACTTCGTGCCCCTTCTTACACTCCTGGCCCAATTTGGCATCATGAGACTTCACAGCTACACCTGTATTTTAAGTAAGTTTAATTAATGCATCTTGTGATGCTATCGCGGTGAGAACATCTGTCCACACACAGACATATAAACACCTGGCAATGTACTCAAAACCGCCTCAGTGGTTGGTGTGTCGAGGTACACATTTTGCTATGATGACACACACAGACTCACAAGGTGAAAACAATACAGCGCTGCTGTCGCAGCTGGTAAATAATTACCATTGCCTATTAAACTGCTTGACTGCCAGTCCATCACTGAGCTCCTCCTCTGCTGAGCAGCTGTAAGAAGAATTGGAAACCTGATTATCTCTTCTCCAACAAATGCCTATTAACAGCCACTCTGCTGTTCATTCAGCAGCACAATAGTGTTCGTTCAAACAGTACATCAGATCCCCTTTGGTAAACAAAAATGCAATTTCACCAATAAATGCTTATCACAGAGACTACTGAGAATACTGCACCTGGCTTCTGGTGGCATTGTGTGGCCAGCGCTTGTATAGAGTCACAAAGCTCCTCCTCCCAGGCACACACACACCCGTGCAAAGAGGGAAATTGGTCCAGTACAGTCTGGATGGTCAAGTTACAGACCTCTGAGCCTTTTATTTTGCACCCTTCATCTTGAATAACACAAAAACAAGAGGGAGGCAGAAAAACAGGATTTGCAAAAAGCGAGCGAGGTCTTGTTTGAGCAACAAAAAAGTGTTTGTCATCAGTTTGTCATCATCTATTTATACAAACTTTGCTCCAGGCTATTGCCTCAGTTATTACATTTAAGCTATACTCCAAGAAGTGAAATTCAATTAAGTAGCCTCATGTCCTGAGGCTCCTGAGGAAACTATATTACTTTTATAATGCGACAAGAAAACATTATGATAACACAATGTTCCAATACCCCGCAGCAGAAACGGAAAATGTGAAATGTGTCACTTTTACCCTCACAGACACCGTCGTAAAATGCCTCTTCACTCCACTTGCATAGATTTGACATGCAGGTGTACACGGCAGCCAAACAGTCAGAAGGTGGAGATGAATTGCTGATGCTGGAAATCTGAGGAATCACAATCCCTGACATACAAGCACGTGCCAATTATCAATTTATCTTGAAAACAGATTTTTAAGTGAGTAGGCTACACACTATTTAGATATATATTCGTATGTTTTAAATAAATACTGATGCAAGTTTAAACATCACTGATTGTAGACACACTTTGGTTGACTGTTCATGCATTATAGACTTCCAGACATGAAGTTTTAGTTAGATTCCCTGACAACACACAGCAAAATTAAGATGAGTGGGTTTTACCGTAAAAAGCCCCTTTTTTTCGTAGTGACTGTTGACTCACCAAGTATGACCACAGCTTCCAGATGTATCAGTTGCATGGTAGCTGTTGTAAAGCTGTCAGGGGACAACTGAAGCTCTCCTCCAGCTGATCTGTGCCTCTTGATGGCGTTGGTACTTATGCTGGGAAACACCACCCACAGTCAACAGGATGTAGCACATTTACTGGAGGCGGCACTGTGCAGCATGTACTGAATGCAGCTCAAGAACAAAAACAAATCTTTTGTCCTGATAAAGTCATACTGTGTGTTTTACGTGAATGTATCTAAAGCTCTTGTTCGGTTGTTTTTGGATTTGGGATCAAAATGTTTTTTCAGTTGTAACAATAGGATACATAAATAAGGTGTGATGGTAGTATGCAGCTCTTTAACGTGATAAAACTTTACCTGCCCAGCGTAGACAAAGATAGCCACTAGCGACTGATCATACAGTAGTGGACCATTAGACAACTAAATATGCAATAATTTCCAGTAACGAAGTACTTCGTTACTGTACTTAAGTCGTTTTTTTTGGATATCTGTACTTTACTTTACTATTTACATTTCTGTTGACTTTTACTTTTACTTCACTACATTTTGCAAAGAAAACTGATACTTTTACTCCGATACATTTCCCCTGAAACCTTCGTTACTCGCTACAAAATCAAATCTATCTTTAGAAAAAAATGAATCATGAGACCAACGTCGGGGACTGTGGTGGAACAGAGACTGCAAGCAAGCAGGTTTGGCGAATCAGTGGTCCTAGCTTGTAAGTTAAATCATTGGTTAATCACGTTAATGCGCAATTGCAAACAAGTGCTCTCAAAGCCGCGGTGTTTTGATTCCCAGTGAAACCCAGGATGCTACATGCTATAGCTAGCGAGCGACAACACGAGTAGAATTCCACACAGGACGGGTGGGATGAGGAGAGGTGGATGGGTCAAACAAACACTGGTGTCTCCTCCAGGAGGCCGCAGTTTGTCCCGTGCGTGAAACGAGAAGCCAATGTTGATTTATTTGTGACGTGACTTCCGTACTTAAGCAACACCACTTCCGTAGATATTTTAACGCAAACCACGATCTTTTCCTAAACCTAACTAAGTAGTTTCATCGCCTAAACCTTAGTTGTTTCCTGTGAAGATGGAAGTTTATTTTGAAAAGACAGTATGCATGTAACAAGCGAAAACTGACTCATGCTGCTGGACTTTTGCAGGAAAAACGCACGAAAAATGAGGAGTAACTTTTCGTAAGATATCAATAAAACGGGGATGAATTTATATCATTGTATAAAGAGAGTGACATGAGAAGATCAATCTCATGTCTGTAAGTTAAATCAGCTATAATCACTCTTTTAAAGTGATTAGTGACTCGTCTAAAACATTTAAAAAAGGAATAACTTCAATAGAATCATTCTATACACTGTAACTTCTTTACATTATATTAGAATGTAAAGAAGCTACATTGTAATACAATGTAGCTTCTTTACATTCTAATAGAATGTAGCTTCTTTACATAGAATGTAAAGAAGCTACATTGTATTAGAATTGTCTTTTGAAGATGAACAGGACATTTTTCAGTTTCAAGTAATGACTGGGTTGTTACTTTCGGTGCTGCTTTAGTATTGATCATGTTTTGATATTTGAGTCATTTTGTGGATGATCAGATGGAGTTATGATGGTAGCAGTCGCCCAATTGCAGATTCAGCTTCAGCAAAACCTTTACCTATTGTGCTCAAATCAGGCCCATAGGAGTTTACAAGGCAGGTGTCCTTTCTCGAAACACTGACCTGATGCATCAAGTGGATATTTTTGCTGAACACAATATTATGCATTTGCCCTCTACATCCTCTAGTCGGAATGAGCATACTTATAAACGCACTGTTACAACTCCTTCATAGTGTCATATTGCTTTTCGGAGAATTATGATGATAAGTTCATAGTAGATGCAAAAGTATACTTATGTACAATATATTATGTTGAACATTGTTGCTCCTGGATGGATCACAGCCAACCCAATTATTTTCAACACAGCTCCATGTCCTTGGTCATCGTGCCACAGCACTTAAAAGAATAAACTTCATAATTCTCAAAATTCTGACCCTTTGCTTTTTTATTAACAGCATTTACTTGTACTTTTACTTTCAATACTTAAGTACATTTAATATCAGAAAATTACTTTTGATACTTAAGTACAATAAATATCAGATACTTTAAGACTTTTACTCAAGTAGTATTCTAATAGGTGACTTTTACTTTTACTGGAGTAATTTTCCAGTAAGGTATCTTTACTTTTACTCAAGTATGGCTTTTGGGTACTTTATACACCACTGATAATTTCCCTCAGAAGCTAATGGAGACCAAAACCTGCTACAAGGGAGGATAAATTATATTTGCCTGATTGTAAGAAACACAACTCCAAATGAACGCTAATGTTAGTGTGTCTGCTGGATAACTAAATAGGCAACTTTTAATTTGGCATATCAGCCATATCTTTGATTATTCAATGAAAGTGAACTGGGTGCTACTTTTTGAAACTGAGCAACTGGAGTGCACCACTTGCTTACACTGTAAGATCTTCAGGGGTGTGGTAGTTGTTATGAAAGTCTTTGTTTTATTCATTTTCCTGAATCACAGTTTCTCAGTTAGTGAAGACACAGTAAGACTTCTCATTTACCTCTGATCCCAACCTGCCGTCACCTAAAACACTACTAGTGCATTGGTGGTGTTTTTCCATTTGTTATCCGTGTTTTTGTGAGAGATTAGACCCAAAGATAAGAGACGGCAGAAGATAAACAATTTGATACAATATATACTTTATTGATAAAAGATAGGCAGAAATACAGACAGTGTGAGGAATAAACAACTAATTAATACATTTTGAAAGCTCACTAGGATAGAGATATCAAGGGCAAGTTGTGGACAAAATGAGTGGGTGGAGCTGTGCTACGTGACACTGGAGTCAATAAATAAGTAAATTAGTACATAGATGCACACACAAATGCATTGAACATCACAAAATAAAGACTGTCTTAATTTCAGTTGGAAAGATTATAGCTAACCAAAACCTCAGGCCATAAGAACAGTTGGTTCCCGACTCTTCCCCATCAACAAGGCCCTCAATGTGGGTGATTGTTTCTATCTTTGATATTGTCCAATTGCGGTTACTCAAGTTTGCCGATAGGCAGTCCAATCGCCAGAAACATCTCTAAATGCACAGTAGGGTGCATATTTTAGAGATTGTTTTATAACATCTTAGTTGCGATAGTAAGTTAGTAAACGATCCGAATGTGCAAATTCTCTAAACTTTATAATGTGAACATTCGCACATTTCTTGGTCAATATTTTCCTCATTTCATCCTTTTAAAAACAGATATATTTAACTTTTTTTTTTACATTTTTGTTGCACATTTTACTATTTTATATCTATGCTTCTTGACTTTTGCAGTACTTGTTTTGTTTCTTCTCTCTTACTATGTTAATTGTTATGCACCAAAATACCAAGGCAAATAACTTGTATGTGAAAACCTCTATATGGCAATGATCCTCACACGCCGCTTCACTGGCAGATAAATATTCAGCAATCATTGATGGGGAAACATTTAAATTGGCATGCTGGTCATTATCAACCACATTATCCAAATGTGTAGACTGTCACAATTTTGAGTAAAGACATTGAGAATGTTATGGATTTGCAATTAGCTACTTATTCGACAACATTTGTATGCCAAAAGCTTGTAAAATCAAAAGCCATATCATATTATATTCATCAATTAGCAGCAATAAATGAGCTTTTATCAACAAATACAAACACATTCACCAATGTTATTATTTCCAAAGATACAAAAATGTCAAACTGTAGCTTTTAGATAATGAGATACAATGAGGTTTCAATTACAGACATTAAAAATAATCACAAAGCATTGACATAGAGGTGAAATTATACTGAAATCCATTACAAAACATTTATATTTACATTACAAAATGTATGAAAAACTGATTTTGGATGCGATATATCTTAAGACTGGAGTGGAGGATTTTGTAAACTGTTCCAGTCTGGACAACAATGGACTAAGGAAAAGGAGTAAATGCCAGTGCATTGCATTGCTGCTTGCCACAGTGTTTTCTAAATGCCACCACTAGGGGACACACGTCTCAGATATTTCCTGAATATGCAGGTGGCTTTAAATAACCATTTAATAACCATTTTAAAATTATTTAAAAAAAATATTATTATTTAAAAAAATATTTAAAAATAATTGTTATTCAAAAAGGGAGCAAATGGCGCACCCTCTGCACCATTTGTGCCAGCTGTCCCCGAATAAATTGCACCAGCTGGCGACTTCCCTCCAACAGCAGCTGGGCAAAAATCATGAGCATCAGCTCCCTCCCCCACCTCTGCTCCATGGGAGGTATAGGAGTAGGTGGCGGAGTAGGCGGCGGAGAGGGAGGAGGAGTAGGAGTAGGAGTAGGAGGTGGAGGTGGAGGTGGAGGAGGCGGGGGGGCTGGCTCAACGCTCCGGTGGCTTGTAAAAAGCTCCGGTGGCCTCTCCTCCCGACAAACATCACCTGAAAAACAGACACACAGTGTAAACAGCAGAATGCGTATAAAATCTGTAGCCCTGTAGACAAACATATTTTCACATGTTTAACAATAAATAAACAGACAAGCTCCTTTATGAGGCTGCTGGCAAGAGACAGAAGATGTCCTCTTTTACAGATTCAACAAAATCCTTTCATGGCTGTAGAAAATGTAGAGTGTTTAAGTCAAATGTCAAGACATTCATTACTAAAAATGACCAAATGAAGAGCAAACGATGTAGTGTAACATTTATCCATGTACAGCGCAGCGTAGTGTAGCAAATTGCTCCCGCGATTCACCTTGTTTCAGTGTTGTGAAAAGGGAAATGTTTGACTTTGAGGAGATCAAATGTAAAGCACTCATCTGTGAAAAGCCACTTAAGACGTCCAAGATATCCCAGACGCCTGTGTTTACACTACAAAACCCACGGTGCAAAATAAATGAAGAAAATACGGTCATCTTTAATGGCGGCGTGTATACAAACCCATTATTCAGTAACAGATATATAAGGTTAATAAAGCGGACATATTTACATTCTTTGTCAATTAAAAGCATTTCAGTCGGTCCATTCCGTCTAACACTGATATTTAAAATACTAAATAAAGTTGCTTTTGTCGCGTGGAGACAGAACCTGACGTCAAATGAGTTGAGGCAGGTTCCACGCTTCACACTGAATCGTGTCAGTTTGTGAAAACCATTCAACAGTGTCTGAGCAGGACTTCACTTCCCATGGTGCCCCTGTTTCCTGTCCGTCCCACTCCGGTACTCGTCCCCGGCTCACCGCGTCAAGGGGCCTTTCTCAATACCCAAGTTCACAAGTACGGACTCCATACTCCAAAAGTTGACCTAAACCCCAGAGATTCTCTCTGGGGTTTAGGTCATTCAAGAATTTTGGTGAGAATCACAAGGAGTGAACTGCGGCTGGAGTCAGTGCTTCAAGAGCCACCACACACAGACGTATCCAGGACATGAGCTATAACTGTCGCATTCCTTGTGTCAAGCCACTCTTGAACCAGAGACGTAAGAAGTGTCTTACCTGGGCTAAGTTTCCTGAGCTAAGTTACCTGGGCTAAGGAGAAAAAGGACTGGAGCTCAGTGGTCCAAAGTCCTCTTTTCAGATGAAAATCAATTTTGCATTTAATTTGGAAATCAAGGTCCAGAGTCTGGAGGCAGAGTGGAGAGGCACACAATCCAAGTGTCTTGAGGTCCAGTGTGAAGTTTACACAGTCAGTGATGATTTGGGGAGCCATGTCATCTGCTGGTGTTGGTCCACTGTGTTTTATCAAGTCCAAAGTCAGCGCAGGCTTCTACCAGGACATTTTAGAGCACTTCATGCTTCCCTCTGCTGACAAGCTTTATGGAGATGCTGATTTCATTTTCCAGCAGGACTTGGCACCTGCCCACACTGCCAAAAGTACCAATACCTGGTTTAATGACCACGGTATCGCTGTGCTTGATTGGCCAGCAAACTCGCCTGTCCTAAACCCCAGAGAGAATCTATGGGGTATTGTCAAGAGGAAGATGAGAGACATCAGACCAAACAATGCAGACGAGCTGAAGGCCCCTATCAAAGCAACCTGGGCTTCCATAACACCTCAGCAGGGCCACAGTCTCATCGCCTCCGTGCCACGCCGCATTGATGCAGTAATTCATGAAAAAGGAGCCCCGACCAAGTATTGAGTGCATACTGTACATGGACATACTTTTCAGTAGGCCAACATTTCTGTATTAAAAATCCTTTTTTTTTTAAATTAATTAATTTATTTTTTTAAATCGGTCTTATGTAATATATAATTTTCTGAGATACAGAATTTGGGGTTTTTATTAGCTGTATGCCATAGCCTAATCATCAAAATTAAAAGAAATAAACACTTGAAATATATCACCCTGTGTGTACTGAATCTATATCATATATGAGTTTTACTTTTTGAATTGAATTACTGAAATAAATTAACTTTTCGATGATATTCATTGAGATGCACCTGTATACATCAATCATTGTTTGGAATAGTTTAGGAAATTGTGTTTTTATAACACTTCAAATATTCAGAAATGACCTGTTCCTCGGTACAAATGTATGACATTTATTTTTAAATATCTCTTAATTGGGAAAGTAAAATTGTTTAATTTTCAGTATGGGTGGAGTCAAAGATGTCTTGAACACATATGCATCAGTCATTATCTGGACTTATTAAGAAAACTCTTTTTATAGCACCTTAAATATTAAGAAATTAACTTTTTGAACGTTCAAAAGAAGGACTTATATTTTGGAAAATCTCTTTATTGGGAAAGTAAAAATATTTGATTCTCAGTATAAGTATAGTTAGAGATGTCATGAACACATATGCACTAGTCATTGTCTGGAATTGTAAAGAAACCTCTTTTATAGCACCTCAAATATTAAGTTATTGGATATTTCTTGGAACAAATGTGGGACATTTACTTTAAAAAATCTCTTATTTACCACAGTAAAAATGTTTCATTTTCTGTATATGCGTGGTCAGAGATTTCCTCAACTTATATGCATTAGTCATTAAGTTGAGGAGTTGTGGAGGCTCACTTTGCTTCTGTAATTAGTGGGTTTTTCTATCTTAATTTGGTGTACATCTGTTGAAAATTGCCGACGACACGGTGAAACTAGTGAGACCACAAAGGTGCCCTAGGCCAAGCTAACACTCCCATCATTTCCAAAGGCTTCTCAAACAAAGATGTACATGTCCAGTACAGAAATGGCGGGAGCCATTTGTGGACTGTCCATCACGAATACAAGATTCAATCCAACAGTATGAATCTAAAATGCAGAAAAGAGTGAAGCGATATCTCAATCAAACCTCAACCATACTACCTGTTGAAGCCATAACTACCGGTAAAATCGGCGTGTGTAGCTATATATTGCGACATCTTTGGCAGTATTATTATGCAGGCGAGGATGCTAGCAATTGTGTCATTAGCATGTTAGCTTGTAGCATTAGCATTTTATATATTAACCCTAATACTTGGCTTTCAACTGATAAATGTAGTAGTAAGTAGTAGTTCGTAACTAGAGTAGTTAGTAAATAGCTAACTTACCTTTCGGTCTCTCGCCGTCGTCGAAAGGGGTTTGAAGAATTTCCCATGACTAACTTTCAGCTAACGTTAGTATTTACTGCGGTCATGTGGTCTGTCATCCACGGAACCTCGGTCACGTCAGCCGGCACTTGAAATGTAATGCTTGTCTATTCGAGGTGCTACGGTACGGGTGCTTATATTTCATCAATAATTTGTCCAATTTGATTTAACAATTCAAAAACAACGTCGTTTTGTACATTAAGTGAAATATAACAATAATAAAATCTGAAATTACACTGCTGTATAATCTTTAATTGAAAAAGGGTTCGAAAATTATATTTAATATTATTTTAATATTATTACAAAAGTTTGACACAAAGTTGGTTTACAATTTACAATGAATATTACAGAATAAATACAATGCTGTATTCTTAAAAATAGGCAGTTATGACAAGTATTTTGATTATTTTGTATTTCTGTAGCACCCAGTTACCACAGAGACCCGGTTCAAAACACCGTAAAGGCACGTACACACAGGAAGCAGTGTTATGAAAATATAAATACTTAATTGGTATAAATAACTAGGTGGAGTAACCAGTGACAGCTGGTTTAGCGGGCAGGAGGAGTTCACAGACCATGCGCTAAGATCGGCATCACAAACAATTTTAAAGCAAAATTAAAGCTGCGAGCAGCATTGATCGGGCCCTCGCAACTTCACACACGTCGAGGGTACTAGCAGGACTCTGGCCATGCATTTCTGTGACCGTCATACACTGCGTGCACGGGTTAAACGGTATTTCCTGGTACTGGCAGGACTCTGGGTGACGCGGCCATGAATTTCTGTGTCCATCACACTCTGCGTGCACGAGTGAGATATTTCCTGCGTAGACCAGCAGCGTAGCAAGATCATGTTGCCAGGTCTTAAGCCTCAAATGTTTTGAGTGTACATCCGATACAATCATAAATGTAAGCCTTTAAAGATCATTAAGAAAATGAATGTGTGTGAATGTGCTTCAGTGTTTGTAACATAACAGACTGTCAATTTACTGGGATGGGGTTCAACTCTCTGCAGTGTCCTGCTGATTGTATTTGGACTTACATGAAAGTTAACAAAACAGTAGTGCCATTTGCTTTTACTTGAACACTTTAATTTAACACTGTTTTCATTTTAAGTTTTTCTGCAACTTTAGATTGTAGTGTGAAGCATTCATTATAACGTTTAACCTGATTCTCATGTAGAAGCTCTGGACAGATCATTTATACCAATGCCCACTGACATGGTTTGAAAATCTACTGTTTTCTAACATTTTCTCTCCAAGCATCTTAGTTTGCACATATTTAGATCAGAGAAGTCTTTTTCTCATGGTGTGCCCACAAACCCTTTCAATAAGTTCAGTGTTTGGGCCGCTGTAATTATAGAATCCTGCTTACGGCCGTGCTTATCAGTAGGTGGCGCTATGACAATGAGTTAATATTGGCATGCAGAAGTCCTAAAGCCATGACAGTCAACAAGCATGTCAAGTTTGGGACAGTTTTGACAAAGTACAGTTGAGTTACAACAGCTTGATGGATGATGGTGAACCATATAAAATGGCCATCACACCATATCCACGTCGTTCGATGAAACCTAAAGCTTTTAGTAACTTTTAATCGCTAAGGTCTTTAGATTGTTCTGACCAAATTCTAAGCTGATCGGATTAATTCCCTAGGAGGAGTTCGTAATACAGCACCTGGAAATGGAAGAGAACCACGAGAAATTCATACAAAATTCAAAATGGCTGACTTCCGGTTGGGTTTAGAGCATGGTCCCAAGAGACTTTATTTTAAATCCACATGTGATACATGTGCCACATGTGATACATGTGCCTGAGATGATTCTCCTGATAACATTATTTGCCCTTACTCACCTACATCTAAAGGATCTGATAACTTCTACTGTGATAGTAGAAGTTATCAGATGTTGTAATAATTGAATAACTTATACGTATGGCTGATTTGAAACTGTTGCCGTTCATTTACAATCCATCTACTAACATGCGGGCACGGCAACGACCAGCAGAACCCTTTGAACTTAGGTAAAGTTAGAAAGATATTGACAGATTCGGACTTCCCGGTTCAATAAATCGTTAACGAAACATTGCTAAAATACAAACGATACCTCCCTGTAACCGTAGTGAGGTAGACAACAAGCTACAACCTTAATTTAATTAAAACGGGCCGTCTTACGGACTCCTCCGAGCTGGACAATCGGCATTGGTCTCAATGAGCGGCCGGCTGCGAGATGAGTGCGCAGGGACCGTCTACAAAGTGCAATGCGGAAAATACCTACTACAACAATATTCAATAGCTTCACTGTCATGCAATGTAATGTAACCAAAATCACTTCACACATTAATGGGCTCCTCTTTGTTGTACTACAAGTGTTATTTTGAAAAAATATGATTTTGATTAATTTTAGTGAATATTTATTGAAAATAATAATCAATAGCTTTACTGCTGATAAGTGTAGCATGACCAAAATCACTTCACACATCAATGGGCTCCTCTTTGTTGTACTACAAGTGTTATTTAGAAAAAATATGATTTTGATTCATTTTAGTAAATTTTTATTGAAAATAATATTCAATAACTTTACTGTTATAGTGTAGTGTGACCAAAATCACTTTTATTATATTTATCGAAAATAATAATCAATAGCTTTACTATTGATAAGTGTAGCATGACCAAAATCACTTCATACATCAATGGGCTCCTTCTTCATTAGTGAAGTCTCTTTGCTTCCATTATTCTAGCTCCTGCGTTCCTGCCTTGAAACAATAATCACTATCAGTTACCAGCCTTAGTCTCGAGATGTTTTTCTTTTTTGCAGACAAGAGACCTTCTAAAATAGCTGTCACCTCGGCGGTTTGCGCAGTTCCTTCGCAGCTTCCTATTTTTTTTTTTTTCTGAACAGGATTTTGAACTTTCGCGATGATTTCTAGTTTATTGAGTATTGAGATTGCCTGGGTGGCATATCACCTCTAATCGAGTGGGTGTATTCAGGTACATAGCCTATATCATTTTTAAATTTAGCATAACTTCCCCTTTTGAGAATATTTTCCAGCTTTTGTTTATCGAACAGATCAGATTTATTTACTTGTTCTTTTATCTGAATTTCAACGTCAACCTCCTTAAGGTATGCTTACCTTTTTACAGAGGGGTAAGTCTTTTACAGCAATTAATTTTTATGGGCTCATTTAACAGTTTAGGAGTGCCATCAGCTAGTTCTACTAATATTTTGTTGCCTGTCTCTTTTCCATGTGGTTGAATTGAAATATCTGCACCTGTGTCTAATCTGTAGGGTTCACCTTTGAAATCTGCATAAAACTTTCCCTAATTTTCCCATCTTCCCATGTTTTGAGAAGTTCTAATGACGGACGGGCCGCGGGGTCAGGTATTTTTGATCCCACTCCTTTCGTTGTTTTTTCAGCATATCCCTCTCTACCTGAGTCATATTTTTGAAGGTTTCGCTGTCTACTCTGGGTTTTGGGGGTCTGCTGGGGTCGTGTGGCATTCAGGGATACTGTCCCCTCGGCGGTGGAGCTCCATTTGGACTCCGGCTTCATGAACGAGGTCATTATTGGCTGGATTAATCATAAAACACGGATGTTCTAAACCTAGGTCTTGTATTCGGCCATTGAGTACTGTCAGCTGGCCTACGCCGGCTACCAGTCCTCTGATTTCCAGTTGTGTGAACCCATGGCAGGGGGTGGGTGGCATGGTGCTCGTCTCATTACTCCTCGGGGAGAATAGAGTGGCCGTGCCCTCATCATTATATGGCAGCGGAGCGCTGGGCTCTAGGGCTCTCCTCAAGTCCCTACAATAACTACCTGGGTAGTTGCTGGCCAATTAAGAACAGGGATACCATGGTCCTTAAACCAGGTACTGGTTGCTTTGGCACTGTGTGCAGGTGCCAAGTCCTGTTGGAAAATTAAATCTGCATCTCCATAAAGTTGGTCAGCAGCAGGAAGCATGAAGTGCTCTAAAACTTCCTGGTATACGGCTGCGTTGACCTTGGACCTCAGAAAACACAGTGGACCAACACCAGCAGATGACATGGCACCCCAAACCATCACTGACTGTGGAAACTTTACACTGGATCTCAAGCAACGTGGATTGTGTGTCTCTCCTCTCTTCCTCCAGACTCTGGGACCCTGATTTCCAAAGGAAATGCTAAATTTACTTTCATCAGAGAACATAACTTTGGACCACTCAGCAGCAGTCCAGTCCTTTTTGTCTTTAGCCCAGGCGAGACGCTTCTGACGCTGTCTGTTGTTCAAGAGTGGCTTGACACAAGGAATGCGACAGCTGAAACCCATGTCTTGCATACGTCTGTGCGTAGTGGTTCTTGAAGCACTGACTCCAGCTGCAGTCCACTCTTTCTGAATCTCCCCCACATTTTTGAATCGGTTTTGTTTCACAATCCTCTCCAGGGTGTGGTTATCCCTATTGCTTGTACACTTTTTTCTACCACATCTTTTCCTTCCCTTCGCCTCTCTATTAATGTGCTTGGACACAGAGCTCTGTGAACAGCCAGCCTCTTTTGCAATGACCTTTTGTATCTTGCCCTCCTTGTGCAAGGTGTCAATGGTCGTCTTTTGGACAACTGTCAAGTCGGCCGTCTTCCCCATGATTGTGTAGCCTACAGAACTAGACTGAGGGACCATTTAAAGGCCTTTGCAGGTGTTTTGAGTTAATTAGCTGATTAGAGTGTGGCACCAGGGGTCTTCAATATTGAACCTTTTCACAATATTCTAATTTTCTGAGATACTGAATTTGGGATTTTCCTTAGTTGTCAGTTATAATCATCAAAATTAAAAGAAATAAACATTTGAAATATATCAGTCTGTGTGTAATGAATGAATATAATAGACAAGTTTCACTTTTTGAATGGAATTAGTGAAATAAATCAACTTTTAACTTCTTCTTCTTCTTCTTCTTCCTCTTCCTCTTCCTCTTCCTCTTCTTCTTCTTCTTCCTCTTCTTCTTCGTACTCACGGGGATCTGGACCTAATGTCCTCCGTGGTTCCGCAGCGTGTGGTGTATATAATCCCCCTGGAGGATTCTCTCCTACATCTGAACCCCATTCGGTTCTCTCATCCTCCATTTTTCAAAATACTATTATTATATAATGGTAATAAAATCATAAACAATGCAGCAATACCACTGTAATACTACCACACACTATTTTGATCTTAACCTGAGAGAAAAAATCTGCTCCCCTATTTTACACAACGAATTTATTTATACATCGTTTTTAATGTTTAGGGCCTACTTTTTCTCAGGTCTCTGCTAAATGCTATAATCATATAACAATAATACAATCAAGCCATGCAATAATATAACAGACCCTCTAATTATATACCAGTAATATAATCAAACAATATATTGATAGGGAAGGGTTTTGCCTTTTTCGCCTCTTCAGTCCTACTGGCATTTGAGTGGCCGACTCAACTAGATTTTCATTGTGTTACAGGGTTCGCTGTCGGATACAACTGTTTTTAGACGGGGGAGGAAGCTATACTTTTTGTTTTAAATAGTACGCTCTCGCCTGGCTTATGTTTCAACAAGCTAGGTACCCTTTAAACCTATGCGCAGCAATTAATATTTACTGTCCACTAAATTCACTTAAACGCCCTCCCGTGAAGTACTCTTAGTTTAAGCGGTTTCCTATCTTACCTGGTCTGGTTTTTTAACTCTGAGGGTCTGTCTTATTGTCCTGTTTTAACTGGACGACTCCTTCTCCTGTGAAAGAGCCGGCCAAGTTTTTTATAGGATTATTGACAGCCTCGACCCACGGTACCAATTCCTAATGTAGATACATAGATATAGTAAGACTCTTTTTTCCCCCGACTACCGGTTCTGGCGTACGACCGTTACGAGCACCTGTCGGGGAATTGTCTAAGTTTTACCTCTTCTGGCAGAGTTCAATAAATCACCTCAGCTTGATTTCGCTGGTTGTGCATCACTTTTTCTTTTCTCCTCAGGAGGATTCTTGTAGTTTAACCTGAGAGAAAAAATCTGTTCCCCTATTTTACACAACGAAGTTATATCTAAAGCCCTTTATTTACTAATCAAACTCCTCCTGCAGTCCTTAAATCCAAAAATTGCGGCGGTGAGAGTGAACTAAAAAAACTCCAGAGCGCCATTCACATATAACAATTATTATTGGGGCCCAACATTATCCAAATGGGAACAAATGGATCACCCTCTACACCATTCGCTCCAGCTGTCCCCTTATGAACTGCACCAGCTGGTGGCTTCCCTCCACCAACAGCTGGGCCCACACCATCACCAGCAGCTCCCTCCCCCACCTCTGCCACGGCTCCATTGGAGGAGTAGGAGTAGGAATAGGAGAGGGAGGAGGAGCTGTTGGACCGCCGGAGGCAGTCGGTGAAGCGGCGGAGCTGGAAGAGCTTACCTAACGTTACCTAACCTTGAAAAACTGTGGACACCATATATGCTGGTGTGAACGTAAACTTGATAACCTAAACTACTGTCCAAAAATAAATGATAAAAAAAAATTGGATGCGCCAACACATGAGATCAATGCAAGAAAAAGCCAAAAATGACATACACGCTCACACCATGTGTGTAAACCTCTTCAGATGGGGAGTGTGTGTGGCCGTCTGCTGCGTGGTCCTCCTGGTGGTGGTGTGTAACTTCCTGGGTCTGGTGCTGGGCCCTCTGGGTCTGACACCCAAAGCAAACCCCACGGAGCGCTCCGGCACGGCGGATTGTGGAGGCACCTTCCTCATGATGTGAGTGCTGGGTTGTAATGTCGGATTGATTTTAGCAACATGTGAGAAGAGGGGAAACACCAAACTGTTTCACCTCCTTACCGCTTGTTTGACCTCTGACCTTGATGTGGTTGCAGGGGTGCAGTTTTCAGCTTCCTCTTCTCATGGCTGTTCATGATTGCTGTGCTGCTGCTGTTCCTGCTGGGCGGAAACGTTTACACTCTGCTCTGTCGGCCCTGGACCGACGGACAACTGTTAAAGGTAGCAATAAAAAAAAAAACACACACACCAATACCTGCCGGTATCTGGAATACAAAGCAGCTACAGACGCCTCGTGTTAATATTAATGCCTCCTCTCTCCACAGCTCATTGATACTCCAGGTTTAATTCCAGGGTTGGATATAGGTCCAACTTTGGGATTGAAAACCGACATCAGTATCTCTGATATCTATAGGTATGTGATGCCAATTCACCTCTCACACAGGAACAAGCATATACTCGTGTGCATGCATACACACAGGCTTGTCTCCATGTAGCACTGAACTTCACTGCAATCTTTTTTTGCAGCTCGTTGTTATCGCTACCATTCAAATGACTGCATCGGTTATTGTTTGTTTTAAATGTCAGGTACCAATACAATCCCAGGGGGATACATGCCATCGTTTTACAAGAAAGACGTCGGTTCAGCCGGTCACAGAAGGCACCAGGGTCCTCCGGTGGAATCCACAGCATCAAGTGAGGATGGATTTCAGAGCTCAGAGCTTTCTGTAATATTTAGCTGTCTTACCTGTTTTGATGCTATTTTTAGATTATGCAACATGGCAGTCAGGCCGGAGTCCGATGAACACCTCTACCAACATGCCATCGAGCAACAAGAGCACCCCCGGTCTGCTGCCTCGCCCACCGGTCCCGTCCATCCACGGGCGAACAGACTGGTCTGCCAAATATGGACACCGCTAGTGCCCCGCCTGGAGCCTCTGATGTGTGCTCCTGACTCTTTCACCTCCAAAGAGTAGGCCTAGTTGTTTTATAACCTTAATCTGTGCATACATCTTACACGGCAATAATTTTGTTTTTCATTTTGTGTACTATGGATGTTGTGAGATGTAAAATATGAGTGTATGTGTATACTTAAATGCAACCGGACAGAATTTGAGTGTTTTTATTTTGTATTTCTGTAACATAGCTACTGTTCCACAGAGGGTACAACCTCAGTTTTGTATCAGTGAATGTTCACCAACAGGCACGTAACACCCCCTCCCATAAAACCAAACGTCCGTTTGGCCACAACCAATCCCCCATAACACAGACCCACAATTATATTATACATAGACAAAAAAACATTTCTCACCCACGGGACAGAGCATCAGCCACCACATTGTCTGCCCCCTTCTTGTGCCTTATGGTGAGGTTATAACCCTGGACCATCAGGGCCCAACGCATCAACCTCTGATTGTGGTTACACATCTGGGCCAGGAAGACCAGAGGGTTGTGATCGGTATATACCGTCACCGGCGTGGAACTAGAACCCACGTATACCTCAAAATGTTGAAGGGCTAGAAGCATGGCCAGCGTCTCCTTCTCGATGGTGGAGTAGTTCAGCTGATGGTGCTTGAACTTTGCCGAGAAGTAACACACGGGGTGGCACACATCCCCCCCTCCGTCCTGCAACAGCACAGCACCAGCTCCAGAAGCGCTAGCATCGACTTCCAGCATGAAGGGACGTGAAAAGTCTGGAGCCGCCAACACCGGAGCACTGCAGAGGAGAGACTTGGCCGCCTTAAATGCATGATCGCATTCACTGGTCCACACAAATGGAACAGCCGGGCTACACAGGTTAGTTAGGGGAGTCACGATCACAGAGAAATTTTTACAGAAACAGCGGTAGTAACCAGCCATTCCCAAGAAACGGCGAAGTTCGCGCCGGGTGGTTGGGGCTGGATATGCCAATATCGCCTCAACCTTCGCCTCCATTGGGCGAACTTGCCCATGGCCCACCTGCTTCCCCAGGTAGGTAACTATCGCTTTACCAAACTCGCACTTTGCCAGATTTAAGGTCAAAGATGCCTCAGCAAGCCGCTGGAACACCACTTCCAGGCTCTCTATGTGGGTCTGCCAGGTCTCAGAGTACACCACCACATCATCAAGGTACACGTTACAGTGGGGCACATCCCCTAAAACCAGTTGCATCAGACACTGGAAAGTTGCTGGTGCATTTCTCATGCCAAATGCCATACATGTATACTGCATAAAATGGTCCGGTGTCACAAATGCTGAGATGTCAGAAGCTCTAGCAGTTAAAGGAACTTGCCAGTATCCTTTAAGCAGGTCCAGCTTAGTGATAAACACAGCCGGTCCAATGCTGTCAATACAGTCCTCCATGCGAGGCAACGGAAATGAGTCTGGCACCGTCACTGCATTCACTTTGCGGAAATCTGTGCAGAAACGCGGGGTACCGTCAGATTTAGGAGCTAACAAACATGGAGAGCTCCATGGGCTGCGACTAGGCTTTGCTAACCCATTTTCGACCAGATAGTTGACCTCCTTCCTCATCTTCTCCCTCTTCTCCATAGGACAACGATACGCATGTTGCTTGATTGGGGTTGCATTACCCACATCAATGTCATGCTGCAACACACCCGTACATGTTGGCACGTCCCCAAATAGAGTAGGGAAGGAGCGGAACAGCTCAAGCACCTCCCCTCGCTGACTTTCAGTCAGGTACGACAAATGCAAGTTTATACTGGACAGAAACTCAGAATTAGCCAGCCTGCCACACTGCTGACCATCCGAGGGCACTGCCAGACCATCGTCAGCCACGGCTTCCACACAAACCATGGAAGAAGCAATCAGCTCGGGGGCAGCAGTCCCCACAATTTCTTTCTGCTCCCCCGGGGCAACTTCTCTGTAAAGGTAAGGTTTGAGCATGTTCACATGGCACAACCTTGTCTTTCTTCTGCGCTCAGGCGTGCGAATCATATAGTTGGTGTCTGACACTTTCCTGTCCACCACATACGGACCCGAGAAACGGGCAGAAAGGGCAGAACCAACCACTGGTAACAGCACTAGTACTTTATCACCAGGCTTAAACTGTCGCTCAACAGCCGTCTTATCATACCTCTTCTTCATGTTGTCCTGGGAGGAAGACAGGGCTTCCCTTGCCAGCCGGGTCGCACGCTGCAAACGCTCCCTACACACGGAAACAAACTGTACCATATCCATTTTGGGCTTAGACCCACACATCAACTTCTCCTTCAACAGTTTTAACGGCCCACGCACTTCGTGACCAAACACAAGTTCAGCAGGGCTGAACCCAAGGGATTCCTGTTTTGCATCCCGCACGGCAAAGAGTACATAAGGCACACCCTCATCCCAGTCCTTCTCGGTGTCATAACAATATTTTCGCAGCATGGATTTCAGAGTCTGGTGCCATCGTTCAAGCGCACCCTGTGACTCTGGATGGTAAGCGCTAGCCACAGAGTGGGAAACACCCAACGACTGCAATGTCTCTCTAAAGGTTTTGGACAGAAAATTTGTTCCCTGATCAGTTTGCACAACCTTTGGTAGTCCAAAGGTGGTAAAAAACTTTGTCAGTGCCTTAGCAATTACTGGCGCCGTGATTTTACGCAAGGGCATGGCCTCAGGAAAACGGGTGGCAACACACATCACTGTTAGCAAGAACTGGTTACCCGACTTGGTTCTAGGCAATGGGCCCACACAGTCCACGATCACATGGTCAAATGGCTCACCAATCCCAGGGACAGGACGCAAAGGGGCCAGCGGCACTACCTGATTTGGTTTTCCCACAATCTGGCAAGTGCTGCAAGTCTTACAGAAGGCGATCACATCTGCTTTCATTCCTGGCCAGAAGAAATGCCTCAGGATCCTGTCATAGGTCTTAGTGACCCCTAGATGACCAGACCATACATGCTCATGCGCCACTGCTAGCACTAGCTGTCGACATCCAACGGGGATGACTATCTGGTAAACAGTATCCCAGTCCTCACCTGCTGCTTTACCTGCCTCTGCAACCCATTTTCGCATTAACACACCATTCTCTAGCAGAAACGACTGCTTCGTTCTGCACCCACTGGTGTCCTCTCCCACCGCAGCGAAACACCTTGCCAAGGCCGGATCACTTCCTTGGGCGCTGATGAGTGCCTCCCGGGTCAGCGGCAACGCCACCGCCGGCTCGGACACGGAATTTGCCACCCCTTTAGCGTCCTTCACTGACCAACTAACAGGGGGAGACCTATCCTCACACAAAACCGTAGCAAACAGTGAGTCAGATAAGTCCACCTCCTGAGCCTGTTTCCCGGCCTGGGCTCTAGTCAGGACGCTAACCCTAAACACGTCTGGATAACTCTGCGCCAGATCATCACACACCAAGTTAGGAATGGGGACATCCACAACTTCAGGTGCAGGGAAAACCTTACCTCCCGCTATGTTGTTCCCCATGATGAACTCGACACCATCCACCGGAAAACCTGAGCGGACGGCCACCGGGAAGAAACCACTTATCAACTTGGTCCTCACATAGACCCGGTGGAGAGGTGCTGGAATGAAGCCCATCCCTATTCTTCTCACCACTGTACTCACATCACAAGCAGACTTGCCACTAAAAGGCAGAGCACTGGCAAGTATAAAAGACTGCGATCCACCAGTGTCGCGTAGCACCGTCACTGGGCGCTGGTCCTCTGCCTCTCCTGTGAGCGACACCAATCCTTCTAAAATAAAGGGCTTAAAACACTCATCAGGCCCCCTTGGAGCGGCAACCTGGCCAACGGGAGTCACCGTCTTCACTAACCCAACTCCCTTGGGCTGTTGTCTGGAAGCGGCCCCCTGCTGCTTCCGTCTCCAGGCTGCACAGTCTACTACCAAGTGACCAGGGTCATGACAGAAAAAACACTGTTTCTCACCCTTAGGGCCCAGCCGAGAAACTTTTCTGCGGGATGCATATGCGCCACCATTTTCCGGCGGATACTCCCCCTGCTGAGCATCTCGCCTCGAAAACACATTCCTATGCGTAAGAGCGAACTCGTCCGCCAGCGTAGCAGCCTGCTGCAGGGTGGCCACCTTCTGCTCGTTTAAATAAACTACCGTACGCTCAGACACACAGTTTTTAAACTCCTCCAACATCAGGAGCTCACACACCGAGGCTAGGTCATCAGCCTTACTGGCCTTACACCACCGGTCGAACAGAATCTTCTTCTCCCGCGCAAAGTCAGTAAAAGACTGGTTGTAAGCCTTCCGAAGGTTTCGGAACCGCTGTCTATAAGCCTCCGGCACCAACTCATAGGCCCGCAGAATAGCCCCTTTAACCCTCTCATAGACCAGGCTATCTTCTACCGACAAGGACGAGCAGGCTTCCTGAGCTTTTCCAACCAGCTTACATTGTAACAATATAGCCCACACGTCTCCTGGCCAATGTAAGGCAGCAGCAATGCGCTCAAATGCACCAAAGTATGACTCCACCTCAGACTCACGAAATACAGGGACCAGCGAAATATTCTTGCTGACATCGAATGCAGGAGTAGAACCCGACGTTACCTGTATATCCGCAGAGGTGCGGACAGAACCAGACTGCAGTTCTAACTCACGCATCCTAACCGCTGTATCTGCCTCCAACCTACGGAATTCCAACTCCCTCCGGAGCTCAAACTCTCGCTCCCTCTCCCGTTCTCGCTCTTCCCTCTCCTGTTCACGCTCTTCCTTCTCCAACTGAAGACGAGCGAGGCGCACTTTTAAGCGAGCGTCATCCCTAGACCCCGAAGCTGACCCCGAAAACAACGGATCAAATTGAGGCAATGTGTGCGGCTTCGCTTCCGCCCTACCGGTCTGCGCCGCCGGAGTGATCTGCTGCTCGGTTGCCTCCCACTCCGGAGATACCGCTGCCACTGCCGCGTCCGCTTCATCAGGAGCCTCCTCGGGTGCCGGTAACCGGAGAACACCCTGCATACATAAACTGTTAAACAGTACGGCTTTGAGCTCCCCCTTCAAAAGGGCACTCGACACAGAGACACTATAATGCGCTGCTACCTCCCGCAACTCACTCTTCGTACACTTCTCTAACTGAGTGAGAGAAGGATTCGCCACAAATGCCTCCATAATAAACTCTGCCATCCTCACACAGTGACGCGAGGAATAAGTCACACAGCAGCCCTAGCTCACTGCTAGCAACGCCGCTAACGCTACAGCTGAGTTTAGCTCACAAGCTATCAACAGCCGACACGTACACACAAGTGACCAACCGGATAAAATGTTGATACTGGATGCCACTCCCAACCAGTACACAGTGTTCACTGCCCTCTCAGCAAAAAAAACCCCCACCACAAACTTCCTCAGATCCTGCCTAACCAAACCTTTACCTGTCTATCTTCTGGAGCGTGCCGGGCTCGAGGCGACTTGAAAGGCAAACATCAGCGGCCGTAACCCTGAAACGCCTACCTCCACCAGGGACTGATCCCCACCCAGGATTACTCCGAAAATAAAAAAGGCAAAATAATAAACGAGTGCCCGCAGGAAAGACCGTTAAGCCCAGCTGGACACTCACCTGTCTATTCTGAGGAAGCTGCCAGACAACCAGACATCAACACTTACCACGCCAGCACCTAACAAACAGACCATCAACAATTACCCAATCAGCTCTTCCAGATCCCGGACGAGCCCCCAACTGTTACGTTCCCCTTTTAGGCATCTAAGGGATGC
Organism: Anarhichas minor; assembly: GCF_050575085.1. Taxonomy (NCBI): domain Eukaryota; kingdom Metazoa; phylum Chordata; class Actinopteri; order Perciformes; family Anarhichadidae; genus Anarhichas; species Anarhichas minor. The sequence continues at coordinate 11,885,968 of NW_027466504.1, forward strand.
GGGGAGTAACGGTGTTATTTTACCCGGGGGAAGAGAGAGAGAGCACTGCGAAGGGTTTTAACAAAAGATCGTTTATTGGAGATCAGCCCGCGGCAAAACAAAACTACCCTCTGATAGTCAGAGGGCGACTCAAAGTGATAATCGCACCAACACGATGGCGACACCAGCCCACACGGCTGTACCAGAGAGATCCACGGCACCACTCTCTCGGCTTGGTTGCGGCTTCGGCCCCGGAAGAAGGCTGTCCTTCCGGAGCTCCTCTCCTTTTAACCACGCTTCCGATCTTTGATTGGGCGCAGCTGGCCTCTAGTAACGAGCGGCACCCAGGAGGACACTGCGTGTAATCAGAGAGAGCACAACAACAACACACGGCACGTAACAGTACACAATAAACTTCACTGTGATTTGTTTTGGCTACAACTAATTACTTTGCCTCTCTTTTTTTTTTTTTCTTACATTGCTGCTGTTTTTGTTGTATGATGTAGCCTTGTAATCAGGTAACTATTTGTTGTGCATCATAATGAATACAATGCAAGTGATTCAAATCTGTTCTAGTTTCTGAAGCTAACACATGCTACTACCCCCTTGGCCAAAAGTGAGTGTGATTATTGAATTGCCAGTTGTTGAGTATAATTAAACTTTTGACTGGGTACTGATGTGTTCAACTTGTGTCTTTTTTCATGAAACACTTTAAATGGATTGGCTGAGTGCAGGTCAGTCCATATGGTCCACACAGTATGTTACCTATCAGCTATTATTAACTAACTCATGTGCTACACAGCACCATCTACAGGGGCTCCAGTGAAGTAGTGGCTACAGATAAACCATACAATGTAAGAAGTGATAAACCCATCAATGGTTTAATTATGTCATGTGCTATTTAAAAAGTGGAACTGGAAATGTGGTCATACAGTACATAGAATGTAGTTTAGGATTAGCAATAAAGAATTAGTTTTTAATGCAACGGTTGTCAGTGCTTGATCAATACCGTATACTATAGCATTACATTACATACATTATGACAAATCTCTCGAGCAGTGATTCTTAACCATGGGGCCGCGAGCGCCACCTAGAGGGCCACAAAAAACTTTCAGTTTTGCAGCTGTGGGCCGCGGGACCGCATAGGTTATCAATTGAAGACACCAGAGATATTACTGTTCTCCATGAGACGCTCAGTTACAATATAGCTTCCCACCACCTGGTGGCGGTAATGCGTCAGTCAGTTGTTTAACAAGCTCCAATAAGCAGAAGAAGACACTCAGCTAGCCGCTAGCCTGTAGCGAAAGTTATGGATAAGTTTTTAAAAATAACAAATGAAGACAACAGTGGTGCCATACCCCCCAAAAGTCTAAATGTGTGCGCAAGTACAATCCTGACTTTCTTAAGTATGGCTGTGAACGGAGGCAACGAGGCAGAGCCGAGGGCTCAGTGTGTGGAATGTGGGCTAATGCTATCAAACGAAGCACTGAAGCCTTCGAAACTAAAGCGACACCTGGCGACGAAACATCCAACGCTCGTGGGAAAGCCTGTTGGGCTTCTTGTTGTGTATGCAGGTTTACATACACATGATAAATAAATGTCTTTGTGATCATCACATTGTATCATCTCATTTATTTGACAAGGGTTTTGCCTGTTCAACTCCGCGAGGACGCCGGCGTCCTCGATCCCCTCCCCTTCCGTTCCTACGGCTCGCTTGCGCAATTACGTCACAAAACATGGCTGTGTTTGGTATCCCAGCATGCCCAAAACCCTCATCTTTGCAAAGAAATCATCGATTTTCTTTAATTTCTTATGGATTTTTCACAAAAGGAGCCCAAACACACAGTCCAAAGTCGCCATAACCGCTGCAAGTCAGAGCTTGCAGCATGTCGACGGAAAAAGACACGTTACAGACCCGACAATGTGCTAGCGGATTTTACTATGGAGCTATTGGCTTCAGAAAACGCTAGTCCTTATAGTACAAACCTTATTTCCCACTTCTATAAGCCGTCAACCAACGTATAACCTTGCGTAACTGAGCTACCCGCATACTCGATCGTGCGCTCGGTCGTAGCCATTACGCACAGCAAGTCCGCTACTCACACACCACGTCTTCGACGATATATACATAGTTTTTGCAAAGGCTAAAAATTAAAGGAAAATATAATATCAGAATATAAAGGGAGAAACACCTTTAGTGTGTCAGAATATCATTTGGTTACCATGTGTCCATTTGGGTCTCCAAATATCCTTTTAGAGCTCCGCCTGGATCTCTTAATGGAAGAAACACTGTAGAATGGTCATACTTTGTCCAATCTTCTTCAAATTTGAGGCAGTTGTTCACCGATAGTGTAGTTACAGCCCTATACTGTCCTTTACCTGTACAGATACAGCCACAGGCAGTTATTTATACTGAAAGATACTTTTTTATGCGGACAAAACCTTCAATTTTTACTGACTCCAAATGCCCACTGCTCTGTTTCTGTAGGACCTACAGGTTTTCTGACATTTTTGATGCATATAGTCAGAGTGGTTCAGAAGCTACAGCCATTTTAATTTGGGTATGTCATTTTAGGCAGTTTTGCTCCAAAATAGGGGTGGAGTTGAACAGGTAACAATATAGTTATTGAATACAAATCAAACCAAGAGTGAGAATGTCGGTTTATGTAGGTAGGTTTAACCCGAACCATTGTGTATTCCTAGAGCTAGCCAAATAGTTTTTAGCCTAAACCTAAGTGGCGCCAAGGGGTACCCAATGCGTTACAAAGTGACACCAAAGGGTCCTGACCAAGCATCCATATGCGACCTGTAATAAATAGACATTTATTTAAAGTAAAAACTAACAGACCTAAACAAACTAAACAAACAAACAAACAGCCAGGTCCTCCGCACAGGAGACAGCGAGGAGATGCGCAGAGAGGCACCAGCCACAGAAGAGGGGCAGCCTTTATAGCTGGGACCAACCCAACTCAGGTGTCACCCATCAGTGGCCGATTAACATCCTGGAAGACAACATGAGAGGAAACAGACACAGACCCCTGGTGGAAGGGAGGGGTCGTCACACCCCCTCCATAAAAACAGTGTTCCCACCAGGAACACCAACAAACTGCATACACATTTTAAATTTCACAGATTTCATATTCCAGATTAAAAGTGCATCCCCCCAGCCCTCCAACCAATCTCCACTCTGCAACTCCAACATTTGGAGAAGCATCCAAGAGTGAGAGTGGATAAGGAAGGAAGGCCAGAGAGATTACACAGTGATATGGTGAAGCACATGATGGGAAGCAGGGTTTGCTGCGAGGGCCAGTTCATGCAATGAGCTGCATGAACGAGTGGTGAACAAGCAGAACTGGAATTATCATAATTGCCAGCTAACAGAAAGCACCAAACTGAACTATCATAAGCGCTAAACTAAACTAAACTAAACTAAACTCCCCCCTAGTCTTCAGGTGCTACTTGTGGTGGGTACTTATGCACCAAAACCTGCAGGCCCGGTAAAGCAACCAGGAACTGGCCACCCACCTGCAGCCTCGGACGTGCCCCCGAGACAACTGCTCTAACCACTTTCATGCCACACTACAGAAACCCCCCCCAACGACCTCCAAAGGGAGTCTGCTCTTCAGCCTAACAGGGACAGAACAGCAGCAACTTACTCAGTGTATACAGGACCACCTAAACTCTGATCCGCAAAAACCACCAGCATAGCACATGCTCAGTGACAAACACTCCTCAGGAACACTGATCGCTACAATAACCAAACACAGGAAAACAGCCTACTCACTAAACTCGTCCATGTCTCCCAACAAGCAGATTGCGCAACCGCTCAACACATAGCACACAGCCTACAATGCTACAGCTGCTACTAATTTGAGTTACTGCAGACACCAGGTCAATCAGAAGTGGACGAGCCCCCATTTGTCACGACCCGGCTCAAAAGGCCGCAACATGAGGGAGACAAGACGAGTTAAAAGTAATAAATAGACATTTATTTAAAGTAAAAACTAACAGACCTAAACTAAACTAAACTAAACAGCCAGGTCCTCCGCACAGGAGACAGCGAGGAGATGCGCAGAGAGGCACCAGCCACAGAAGAGGGGCAGCCTTTATAGCTGGGACCAACCCAACTCAGGTGTCGCCCATGATGACTCGGTTTCAATTAGAGACCCAATGCCGGACTCTACTTCTTCCCCAGCCCTCACTTCACCCTCACATTTCCCCACCTCATCTCTGCCTTGTCTGGAAGCCCTCCCGTGGTTCCCCCAGCAAAAGAACTTCCAATGTCATCTGTCCCGGTGCTCCCGCTGCCCGTGGCTCCTGGGTCCTTTGCGGTCCCCCTGGCTACAGCGATGCGTCGGAGCTGGCGGCGGACGGTGAGGAAGATGTGGCCGTAGATGACGAACATGGCCACCAGCCACCACGAGGCAGCAGAAGAAGTTGAAGTACACCATTTAGTTCATGTCCACCACACAAGTGAAGATACAGTAGCTGGAATAACAGAGACCAAAATGAAAGAGTTTATGGTGACAATACTGCAGGCAAATGAAAATGGCATGCGACGTATATCTTCATCCATCCATACTATCACAGTAGAAGTTATTGGATCCATCATACCAATTTGTCATATTCCTCAGCAAGTAAATACATCACAATATCGAACACAACAACACAATAACTCCACCTATTGGGTGGTGTCAGGTGATATTTGACACAGGAGGCAATGTAGTTCCTAAGTTCTCGTTCCTCTAATTCCATGGACAACCGCACCTTTTTTGAACCGCCAAACTTCTTACACAGTTTCTTGAAAATAGCCTTGTCCAGTTTTTTTAATCTTTTGATATCAAATTTGACATCCTGGACTTCGATCCACATTCTTTCAAACAGATACATAATGATGGCCTCAAACGGATGCAAAGTGATGGGTTCTGCAAAGTGCTGGGTGGCCCAACTCTGATTTGTTTTTTTTAAAATCCGCGAAACCAGCGCCTCCACGAATACCTGAACTGACCTTTTCCTTAGTTCTTCCTGTGCTATTTCACCTGGCCCAGGTTCAGAAAGTGAGTCCCAATATGATGAGCTACTTGAATCAGAACCTTCGTTCTTTAGTTCTTCCTGTGCTATTGCACCTGGCCCAGGTTCAGAAAGTGAGTCCTCATGTACTGAGCTAGTTGAATCAGAACCTTCGTTCTTTAGTTCAGGGGGAGTGATGCCCGGATTAATTACAGGCTCTTCACGTGGAGCCATAAAGGAGAGGGCAGAGTTGACACATGAGGCTGCAACCTCTTTATGGATTAAGACTTCATGAACCTCTGAAAAGCTCTGTGTGTCATCCGGACTGGACTCCACCTGGTTCTCATTTCTTCCGCTGAGAGGGCTGACAGCACATCTCTCCATCCCCTCTGTCTGTGATGTGTCTGGTCTATCCATGGAGGTTGTTTCCCGAACCTCCTTTCCATATCTGAAGAAATTGCAGATAGTGTCGAACGTTTTGGGTCGTGTTAGGTGATATTCGACACAGGAGGCAATGTAGTTCCCAAGTTCTCGTTCCTCTAATTCCATGGACAACTGCACCTTTTTTGAACCGCCAAACTTCTTACACAGTTTCTTGAAAATGGCCTTGTCAAGGTTTTTTAATCTTTTGATATCAAAATCGACATCCTGGACTTCGATCCACGTTCTTTCAAACAGATGCATAATGATGGCCTCAAACGGACGTAAAGTGATGGGTTCTGCAAAGTGCTGGGTGGCCCAACTCTGATTTGGTTTTTTTAAAATCCGCGAAACCAGCGCCTCCACGAATACCTGAACTGACCTTTTCTTTAGTTCTTCCTGTGCTATTGCACCTGGCCCAGGTTCAGAAAGTGAGTCCTCGTGTACTGAGCTAGTGTCTGAAAAGCTCTGTGTGTCGTCAGAAACACAGAGCACATAAATCAGCACACAAATCAGCACATAAATCAGCACATAAATCGGCACATGAATCAGCACATAAATCAGCACATAAATCAGAATACATAAATCTGAAATATCCATTGTTTAATTCTAATCTTCAATGCAGTAAAGATTTCACGTATCTGCTCTGTAAGTGTAACACAACTATTCTGGCTGTAGATTCTGTGAGTGTAACACAACTATTCTGGCTGTAGGGTAGTCAATGTCTATCAAAGAGATCACAGGATCACAGGCAATCGCGAACAATTGACCGTTCTGTTCTGAGCCTTTGTGACGTCACATGGGCTGCAAATTCCTGCTTCACGAGGCTTGACAGGATTCTTCTTCGTGGGTATTTTGCGTCTTCTTCTTCTTCTTCTGCTTTTGATTTCCCGGTAGATTGGATGCCGTGAGACACGATGCTGCCCCTATAGTTCAGTGTTGATGTACTGCATTCCTACTGATGTAAACATGTCAAAATGTTCCTGTCAAGCCTCGTGAAGCGGGAATGTGCAGCCCACTATCATGGACTGGTAAATTATATTTGAAACATGAACCGTTAGCTTATTTCCGCTAGTGCTGCTACTTTACTGTGTTAGCTGGTGGCTAACGAAACCGTTCATAATCAATGCTGATGCTAATCAGGCTAAATGCTGATTTGTGTACTGTTGACATGTTTTAACCAGCGACAAACACGTGGTTCTCGGTCAGTTATTGGGGTTAATATATATGTATGATAATGATATGTTATTGATTACACAAAAGTTTAAATTAAATTATCACCGCTGAATAAACTAATAACAAACAGCTGTTTATTGTTGTTAGTACAGTTGGTATTACTGTCTCTATCAGTGAGTACTTTCAGCTGTTAATGAATAGTTAGTTAACTAGTTAGTTATGTTATGTATTAGTACTTAAGTGCATTTACTATTGTACAATTTTGAGGTACTTGTACTTCCATTTTCTGCTACTGTATGCTAACGTTTCTCCACTACTCTTCAGAGGGCAATATCGCAGTTTTTTACAGATTATTCATTCAAAAATATAAATTAACAAATACATTATGATGTATTATTATAGTTTAAGATATTCAGCAGTATTCTTTAAAAGTAGCTCCACGTTTAGCTGCAACATTAAAGTGATGAACACATTATTGCATTAAAATAACTACTTCTTTGGTGAGTCGAGTATCCCCAAATGATTTCAACTAGTCCCTAGCAGGACATTTTCACTAAAACATATTGTTGTCAGAAGTATTTTGCACAGGATGTTCAGATTTGGGTTATTTTGTCAAATAACACTTGTTCGATTGGATTAATAAACTCTTGTTTGTCTCCTAAAAGTGTTCAGGACGTCACCGCTGGGTGATCTACACCACAGAGATGAACGGAAAGAACACCATGTGGGAGGTGGACGGCAGCATGGCTCTAGCTGATGGTAGGAGCAGTCTGGTATAGAATCAGTACGACAATGACTGTGCTGTCCTCACTAAAAGTTGTTTTAGTAAAACGTAGTTTTCAGCTATACAGCCAGCTTGACAATATATTTCCCAGCACCGTATCCTCCAAGGAACAGACAGGTTGTTGTATTTGCAAGGTTTAATGGTGGAAAATATGTAATATATTTGTAAAACTGAAAAAGAGCACAAACAATACAAAACGTAAGTGCCTTTGTAAGTACTTAATAATATCTAGTACATCAGTATAAATGCTACTAACACAAACCAAAGAAATATGAATATAAACATGTTAATATAACTGTAAATAGAAACACACTTACGGATGAAAGCGATTTTGTGGACTTCAAGGCACAGGATTATATGGATTGAACACTGAGATGCTCAGTCAATAGCTGTGTCTCAATTCAGGGTCTGCATCCTGCGGAGGCTGCATTCGTAGACCGGTTGCGTCACAGCGCTGCGACTAGTGCTGTCCCATTTCGCATTTTTGTTGAAGAGTCCTTCAATGCAGCCGACGAATGCAGCCTTCTCGTCGGAGATTTGGAGGACACATCTGATGTATGCTTCGCGGCCCAGCATATCCCAAGATGCATTGCGTGCCGGTGCACTATTACCGGCAGCTCGGCTGCCTGCATCCGACCGTAGTAAGCCTTGTAATGTAACTTTTAATAACTTCACTTTCAAACCTCAGAGGTTGAATAATATCTTACTGAGTTTGTGATGATTTTACAGATGATTTATACTTCATATCATGTACATAAACGGACCAACGTGAGCTCAGGTAGACAGGTTGTGAACCTGAAATATCACTTTAAGTCCGGTAACGTTTCAAACGTTGAGATTAACTACACGAATACACTGAATTCGAGTATTTTGCTGATTCTGTTCTTGTTTGAGGGGAGAACGATGGACAAACATTCAGCAACCGTAGCTTTGAATTAAGACATTAGTCCATTTGTAATATCTCCATTTGACCATCATGTACTTAAGGTTACAGTTACATGAGCTCTCATCCTGTACAACGCCTTCACTAATAAGACAACCAGTAGATCCTTCTGATGTGTTATTGTTGCTGTCACAGAGATGACAGTTGTGATGTCACCTTTTTATTTTATTTATTTAAATTGACATAAGACATCCATGTAAATGATTTCTATGTGAATATGTGTATATTCTGCTGTGTAAAATGTGTCAATCTTCTAAGTTTGCATCCCTGTGTGAACATTATTGATAAATGTTTCTCTTTTCATCAACTTATTTAAAAAATATAAAGTATATGCACATGTGTTACTGAGAGTTAATAAACACATTTGCTGACATTTGTTTTGCTGCTGTTAATATTAACTGTCTTGATTGATTTCCTCTGCCTTAGGATTGCTATATATATATGTACATGTAAATATATATGTATGTGTGAATGAAATGAAATAAAGTTATTGATAAATTAATTTAATTATCAGAACTATAACTGATTGAAAATTAGTTATTAGTAACTGATTTAATTAACTGATTATTAATATAGAAAAACAATATTATGAAAAAGATCTATGAATTAATTATTGAATATATGATAAAAAAAACTGATTAAAACACTAAACTAAAACCTTTCCAGTAGTTTAGTTTAGTTTAATGTATTTATATGTATATATATTTATAATATATATATATATATACACACACACTATAAATGTATATATAAACACACTATACATATATATACACATATATATATATATATATATATATATATATATATATATATATATATATATAATCATGTTGAGCAGGGATTTTAGGGACGGGAGCAACAAGAGGGGGGCGGGGCGGGGCGGGAACAGCTGTTGACGCAAACAGGAAGTCCTCTGTGGCGTAGGCCGTCTCATTTCGTAGACCGCATGGTCTGGCCTATGCGGTCCTCAAAGGACGTGGCCCACGTAGACCGCGAAGGCTGGGTCCTCCGAAGGATGCAGACCCTGAATTGAGACACAGCCAATGAGTCCATGGGCACACGGCACTTCTTGAAAATCACTTCCTGTTACTCTGATTATTTACACTTCGCTCACTTCCTGTTCAGTGCAGCTATTCACAATCGCCACTAGGTGTTGCTAAAGGACATATATAATAACCAATACATTAAATACAATACACTCCCCGCCTGGCATATTAAGACATATGCCACTATGTACATATTACAGTCCTTTCTCATCCGAGTCTGTACAGGAGAACTGCTACTGTACCAAATGTAGGACTGCAGTCTTACAGTGAGTTGACCGGGCTGTCACTCAGCGACTCATCCCACCTATGGCTTTGCCCTCAGCAAGCTGTGGACTGTGTGACACGTCATTCCCATGATTGTCTTTCTGGGAGAAAAGCAGGACCACTTCAGAGATGGGTCTGGAGAATATCTTGAGCGTCTGGTATCTTGTCACTTTGACTTCCACCTTTCTTACCAGTCCATCTTTACTGGGAATAGCATTCACAACAACTCCCATTGGCCACTGATTTCTTTTTGTCTGACTGTCCTTCATCATAACTATGTCCCCTTCTGTGAGTGGTGGTGCAAGCTCAGCATGCTCATTGTCAAGCATTTTTTGCATGAACTCAGTGAAGTGCACTTTCATTCTAGGTTTCTTCTGTAACATCTGTCACACCAACCTTAGACGGCTGTGAGCATAGTCTCTGTTAGGGAGATGTCTCCGTGGGTGACGGAAAGGGAGAGGAGCAACCCAGCTGTTTGTGTCATCTTGTGTCAACTCTCGTTCCATGATCTGAAGGAAGGCTAGATCCTCAACAGAGTGAGCGAGCAGGTTGTCATTCTCTGTTGTACAGAAAACCGTTTTTCCTAGGTTATCCATCTTTGATACCATCAATGCACTTTGCGTGGGTTTGTGCAGGAGAGGATTCTTGCCATTACTTTCGATACTATAGATTTCTTTCACTCGTATCTGATTCTCACATGGAGTAAGGCAAGTTGGTCTTCCATTTTCAAGGATGCAGGTCTTCAAGGCACCCACTATGTTTGCATTGTGAGCGCCTGCTAGGCATACATCCCCTATAGTGTATGTGCTGTGCAAGTCCTCCAGTGCTGTGACTGTCACGGTAAGAACGCCTGAAACCTGGAACGCTCCACCATTCAACCAAACCTCCTGTCTAGCTTCTCTTGTGATTTTGTTTTTGCAATTCTTATTTGAAAGTCTTTGTGTAATCTGGTCCTGTCTATGTGGTAGTTTTGTGGTAGTTTGATATTTTTCACCTGTATGTTTGAAGTATTGTTCCTATCTCATGTAAAAGGCTAAGGGCCAGGGTATACTGCTCTAGTTCATAGCACGTGTTGTACGACACATGCTAATTAAAGTGCTTTGGAGCACATCTTCAGACAGTTGCTCCTGGAAGACATTCACGGTCTTGCATTTTCGGTTGTACACATGAAAAGTAAATGAAAAATTGAGCTGAGAGAGAAGTTGAAACCCTTGCTCCCTTCTCACCTCTGCACAGCCGAGGCCTCCCTTTGAACTGTGGAAAAAATGAAAAACAAAATGGTACCACTTTCTAATATGGCACGGTGCAGCCCTCAGAGAAACATAAGTAAAATGATACCACACTGAAAAAAAAAATAAGTGACATTTACTTGAAAAAAGCTAGGTAACAATTTGCACTCAGAAATTCCGAGTAATTTTCACTCAGGAATTCTCAAGTTAAATTTACTTACTAGTAAGAATTGTTTTTTATCCAGAATTTGCAAGTAACTTTTACTTGCAAATGTCTCCCTTAGACATAAAATGTACTTAGCCTTTTATAGTAATCTTTACTCAGGCTACCTTTGCATCTAATTACAAAACCCCAGTAAAACTCAATTAGGTGTTTCATGTATATTTAACTAGCTTTTCTTTACTTTTTTAATTGAGAAATATTAAGTAATATTTACACAATATATCTTTTATCTACTACTACTCTACACAACTATTCAAATATGAATGTTGCATTTTTTAAACTGGGCTAGTTATTTAATAAAATTGTCTTAACATAAGGCTTCTACAAAACATGAAACATCTTATTTTAAACTACAGCAGCTTTACTTGTTAACTGGTGAAAGAGGTCACTGCTGACAGACACACAAATACCAACATATATAATCTGGTTGGCATTGCCAGACAAAACATTTCTAAATCAGTGCTGCCAATAAGAAATTTAAGAACACAAACGTTTAGTCATTTAACAAACTTTTAATTTGAAACAATGGGTATTGCTGGACAACACTTGGATACACATAGATATAGCCCATGAGCAGAAGGTAAGCCTTTGCCACACTTTGACAGTCATCAAGAACCTCTTTTCCCTCGATGACGACGAACACGATTGTCAGGAGTGAAGCCTTTCTGTGTTGCATTTCCATGGATGACAAGGATCTTCATGACATGTTGAGCATAGTCCTCTTCAATGACATCTTTGAAATTCAAATTTACTAATGTTCATTTTTACGTCTTCGAGTCTGATGTGTTCTCAAAAAAGGACAATAGTGGGGGAAACTAACAAAAATATTGAAAGTGTTCAAATGCGTCATTATGTATCTATTCTCAGTGTATATGAGCCCAACACAATTTTATATAATATCAATATATGATATCCAAACTTTACCAGGCTGGGTGAATCCAGCATGGGTCTTGGTTCCTGCAACTCCGCCCTTTGTCTCAAGTATCTCCAGAAAGTTGGTAGTGCAATTCTCCAATTTCGACAAAAAGGTTCGCTCCAGATGAACTGTGGTTATTCTTCTGAACTCCTCATTGATCTGAAACAAAAGACAATAAAAAACAACATGATCAAGATGAGGTACCTAAAACAATTAATGCAGTAGTCCTCCCAGTATAATGTACTATTGAGCAGCAACAAACTACGACTTCAAATGTATATGTCAAGTTAATTAAACTATAACAGTACTAAGTTGATTTTACCTTGTGTCAACTGTTGATGTCAACTTGCTGAGAGTGAACGTCCTTTAATATTCTGTGAAATATATAAAGAAATTATGTTAAAACATGAACACACAACATTAAATCTGAATTTGGCTTAAATCTTCATATTGATAGCATGTTTTATCCCCACACAAAAAAACAGCACATAACCAAGTCACCATAACGTTAATACTGAGATACACAGCAGGCCTGGTCATGTTGATATGCGACACTAACTCAACACAGTACTGGCACCTTGTTTCATGCCCAAAGCCTTCATCATCAAGGACACCACATTGGATAGAGACATAAGAGACCAGTTTAAAACTGATGACAGAAATATAAGTTACTGTAAAAATATGTCAGAATATGATAGTGACAAAATAATGTTAAGTGTATTAGACTCGCTCTAAAGTCACTAATTCCACCACATATGGGATATTTTTTAGCACATTTCCCTCATTCGACCTCGGCTGCACTTGAGGATGTCCGAGAGAAAGCGCGCTGTGTGCGTGACTCAGCACAGCAAAGCACCTGTGTGGCAGAAGTGGGCTTCACTTAACCGAAGTAATTCAGCCCCCCTCCCCCCCACGTCGACGGAGCGCAGCCGGTCGAGCACCGTGTCCCCAGGCCAACAACTTTTCAAGGGAGAACCCTGTAAAGTCGCGACCAAAACCACCAAAAACAGCCACAAAATGTAGCGCCGTGAGCCATGTCTGTAATGCTGCCCCAAGTTAGCTAGCATGATAGCCTAACTAGCTAGCACGCTAAACTGACCAGTTCGCTACTCTTCAGTGTTCACAACTCAAACACAGACTTGACCGAAGGCTCAACAGCAACGTGGAGTATTAATTAAACATATAACCTACCCCACTGGCTCCCGTCCATGAAGTTCCTCTCCTCAGGTGAAACGCTGCCGTCCTTGTTCAGGTTCTGCTGTTCCGTCGTCTCGTTGACGAAAGGAGCGCGAAATCTCCTCTGACGTCACCCCGAGTACGCGCTATAGGTTGCCAGGTTTTACTCGTATTACCCAAGTACATTTTACTTTGTTGTGTCAGGTAGTGCATTCAATACAGTAGTTTAGTAGATATTACTTGGTGTGAATGATTACAATTTACTTATAAAAATGAGGATACATAATTACAAACAAATACCAAGTAACACATTAAGTAAAAGGTGATATTTTAAAGTAAATGCACTCAAATGATAATTTCTTGTAAAATTTACAAAAATAATCGAGGTAATAATTACAAGGCCAAAAACTCATTTTTTTCAGTGCAGGTAGTTTTTGAGGCATCAGATGGTTTCTGGATCCTGATGTACACTTGAACCCAGATAGTTTCGCCTTAGGGGCATCACAAGTTACACTTTATAAAGGGTCAATAATTATTAATATTTGATATTATTAAATCATTTGATCCTGCTTTAGACTTCACCATCAACATGTGGGTTGCCAGGTTGAGAAAATCCCTCCAGCATTACACTAATTTATTCCCCCACCTTCTGGAACAAAATACAACTTATTAACATTCAGTGCATTACTGAAGTGGGGAAATTACATAATTTTCATTTATTAGTATTTGTTTCATTATTAAAGCCACTACATACAACATAAAGCCTGGGACAAGGGTGGTACCCACACATATCAATATAAACCTCATAATATGCAAAGTATTCAGGTTAGTATATCACAAGTCAATAAGTGAAAGTGACTGTAGCACAAGTAAGTGTCCTGTGGTATTTCCAGCCTCGCTGGACTTGGCCTCAGAGCTAACAGCATGTCATTCCTTACAGGAGGGAGACCTTCACTTCTCCCTGGAGTCAGTGAAGGCACTGGGGGCTCTGATAGCTGGAGATGATTCAGCAGCAGAAAAGGAGCTCCAGCTGGTGGAGGCCAAAGCAGCAGCTGTGTGTTCTCACCCCGCTCTGCCCCAAGACTTCAGACCTTTGTGTCTGAGGACAAATGCTGGAGCATCTCTGGCCAGACTGGGTAAAGTCCATTTGTAAACACAGTTCTGTGATGGTCGGGTTTCCAGTGGTGGAAAGCTAGTGTATTTACTCAACTACTGTACTTAAGTACAATTCTACATCTCAGAGGGTAGTATTGTACTTTTTACTCCACTACATTTGTCCGACAGCTTTAGTCCCCTTCCTGGGCGACCGGGGATCATTGTGAGAGCAGATCGGCTCTGCTAGTCCATGTCCATAGTCCATGTCCATGTGTCCTTGGTCAAGACACTTAACCCCAAATTCTCCCGAGGGCTGTGCCTGCGGTGTTTGAATGGGTGTGAATGCTTAGAATGTCCTGATAAATAGTGGCACCTTGCATGCTAGTCCCTGTCATCAGTGTGTGAATGGGTGAATGACGACATGTAGAGTTAAAGAGCTTTGAGTGGTCTGAAGACTGAAAGGCTCTATACAAGTACAAATCCATTTACCATTCCTTTCCAGTGAAACCCACGAATCTACAGAAGGGACAATTCTCATACTTCTTCAGCTAAATAAACTATTTAAAAAGCCTCTTGGAGGAACTGGAACATGCATTGTCAGCCAGCTGAAAACGGCTGTTTTTCTTTTTAATTCTCACAGGACATTTAGAAACAACGATATATCCAGATTATCCATATGGTTCCCAACATGGAGGTCAGGAGCCCCCAGGGGTTAATAAGATAAAGACAACATGATTGAAGAGATAAGAAAGAAAATAATAATAATTGCAACTACAGTACACAGTGTTTACTACTGACATTTCATAAATGTTTGGCATTTTCTTGTAAAATACTGAACACTTTTACCTCTTCAAACAATATATATCCTTCAAAATGAAACAATCTGAGAAGATGACTGTTTGGTTAATTCATCGCAACTCACATCCACACTGGGTCATAAGTAAACACTGTATTTTACAGGGTCACAATCAAACGGATTGGAAACTACTGACTATAACCACTTGATTTGGAGGGCAAACTGAAAGTGAGCACACCTGAGAGCTGATAATAATCCTTCACTAATCCTTTTCTTCCCACATAACTTTGACTAACGTTGTTTCCAACCTGTCTGGTCATCAGTATCATTGTCAGTAATGTCACTGTGTTCCCAGATTTAAACAATGCTCTGACTTTATCTGCTACGGATTCAGGTTGAGGTGATGTTGTCCTACAGCAGAGGCCCAAAGGCTTCAGAAAGCTTCAAACTAACTAGTTTGTATGACGTGTTCTCGGACCACATCTCATGTGTTAACAGCGGTTCTAAATGGCCCCATGTTGTTTGATGCTGAGGTCTTAGGGATGGTGATGTTCCTCGTTCAGTCTATGCAACACTTTGGTCCACAGTGAAGTATCTCAACAACTACTGGCCAGATTTCCATGATATTTCGATGGACATTTATGGTCTCCAGCAAATGACTTGGAATATTTTTGGTGATGTTTTCTTTTCCTTTTTCAGCACTGGTGGCTTCCCACTCTGACGCCTGTGAGATCTGTGAATCTGTTGCCTGCACTGGATGTTGAGAGGGAAACCTGCATTGTGACGTCATCTGTCCCAGAATAATTTCTGATTTTGACTGTATTCAAAATCAAAATGAAATATAAAACAAAAAGAAAAAACATTGATATATTTTTGTTTGTGTGATGATTGATTATGTGTTTCTTCTGATCTGTCTTCTAAGGTTTGTTTAGTCATTAGCTGAAGGTGCCTGATCAACAGAGCAGAATACATGCAGCCTGCGGCACTCTCTGGCACCCTCTGGCAGCTTGTGGCACCTATTGACATACATATACATATAAGCAGAGGAAGAGTGAAGATATTTTCAGACATGTATTTTTGGATTGGGCATTTTATGGGTTTTAATATTAAATTTAATTGTTTAATAAATATACTTTTAAATGATAATAAAACGGATGATTTATTTTCATTATTTTAGCCGATTGTTGTAAATGACTATAAAAGTAATAATTTGGAAAGAGTGTATTATGCTCCCTTTTGTTGCAAAACCAGCAAAATCATACTTAAATAAAATGAATGAGAAACAAAAAGGTACAACGTAATTACTCTAAGGATGCATAGAGAGAACGGGTGGCTCTGGTGACTCAACTAAAATCATAAAACTGATTTACGGAAGCTGACCTGTTGTAACAACAATGTGTGTTCTCAGGAAATGTCTCAGGAAATGTGGCTCCGCCCCCTCAGCTCCGCAGCTTCTTGACGGGTGCCGAACTAGTACCACTCGCCTGCTGAAGTGCCACAGAGTGCCACAGAAAGAAGGATGGGGAATTCTACACACACCTTGAGACGACGGCGAGAGACCGAAAGGTAAGTTAGCTATTTACTAACTACTCTAGTTACGAACTACTACTTACTACTACATTTATCAGTTGAAAGCCAAGTATTAGGGTTAATATATAAAATGCTAATGCTACAAGCTAACATGCTAATGACACAATTGCTAGCATCCTCGCCTGCATAATAATACTGCCAAAGACGTCGCAATATATAGCTACACACGCCGATTTTACCGGTAGTTATGGCTCCAACAGGTAGTATGGTTGAGGTTTGATTGAGATATCGCTTCACTCTTTTCTGCATTTTAGATTCATACTGTTGGATTGAATCTTGTATTCGTGATGGACAGTCCACAAATGGCTCCCGCCATTTCTGTACTGGACATGTACAGTGGGTACGGAAAGTATTCAGACCCCTTTAAATTTTTCACTTTGTTTCATTGCAGCCATTTGCTAAAATCAAAAAAGTTCATTTTATTTCTCATTAATGTACACTCGGCACCCCATCTTGACAGAAAAAAACAGAAATGTAGAAATTTTTGCAAATTTATTAAAAAAGAAAAACTGAAATATCACATGGTCATAAGTATTCAGACCCGTATTCAGAGCGGGTTGAAGTTTCACGAGCGAGCGGATTGAAGCTAAGCGAGCGACTTTTGCTCGCGCGAGAGTGAATTCTTCTCACGGAGTGAGGTAAAAGCGCTCGCCAAAGTAAAATACGCGCGCGACTGTTTGATTTTCGCGCGCGCATGGATCTCATTTGCACTCTCGGATTTTGACAGTGATTTGCCTTCATAGACAGGCAGAAAGACAGTTAGATGGACTGAGTGAGTGGGGGAGACAGGCAGAAAGGAGGTCTAATGATCTTTCCTTGAATATCATGTGTGGATGTGTGTGTACGTGTGTAGAGACAGACAGACAGAGAGGAGGTTTAACAATGCCTTTGACTGAATATCTCCAACTCATGTGTGTGTAGAGAGAGAGAGAGAACCTGCGTGTGTGTAGTAACTGGTTGCCATGGTGACGACGCACCTGGTGTTAGAGGCAGACTGATTATTAAGAAACATTACAGTAATCAGTGATTGTGAACAAAACCCCTGCCTCTTTTTAACAAATTAGCAGGAGTCTCAGTGCCAAAATATGGATACCGTGAGAAAGATAAGACTGCCAAACGCGCCGATGTGTCTTTTATGTTTGTGGTGTTAAAAATGTGAGCTCCAGAGCAATATACAAAACTGGTACCGTCTGCTTTCTTTGAGAAATGAGTGGTCGGATTTAACATGGAGTCTAATGGAGCAGTTGGTTGGAGTTCATGTCGCTCTGCGGCTCTTTGAGCCAAATGTGTAAGTCTGTTGGATTCCATAGACACTTTACTGCGACCAGCACAACATTTCCAAGCTTTCTGGCCAAAATGGTGTATAAAGAGTGTGGGAGCTGGAGCAATTTGTTCGGAAAAATCACAGAAGATTTTCCTGCTCCGCTCCACTCTGACAGTTATGCTCTCACTCCAGCTCTTAACGAGCCGTGCAATACACACCCATTATAAAATCTGAAACCGACCCAAAATTTTCCTGAAACTTGATCTGTGACTTCATGAAAACTGTGCTAGCTATCAAAATGTCCCTTTGGCTCAATAAAGTGCAGCGTTTTGTCTACGTTTTAAACTTTGAATCATGTTTCTACGTTAATGTACGGCTAGTCAATATGGGCCCAAAGTTAAGTGTTTTTTTTAGCTCTCTTCACGCCGAAACCCCATTCCCCAGAAATTTTGCTCCGTTTTTGGGGATTTTCGGGAATTTTCGGGAAAACCGCTTGCCGAATCTCTCCGAAAAATAGATAGCACACTATTCCCGATCAGGCCGCACGTTTTGATGTATTTTTCACACCGCTGTTGGCAACGCTGTGCGGAAAAGTTAACTTCTCGTTCTGTCCACAGAGATGCGGAGGTGGTGCAAGCTAGACCTCGTCGCTTCCTCAGATGGAAGAAGAAGAGGAGGATGGACCCGACGGAGGACGGGCCGGCAGCATTCAACACTCCTGGTCAGTCTGCCAGGAAGTGAAGTGAAACTAAGAAGTGAAACAAATTTTCAATCAGTTATAGTTCTTGTTCATGCGACGTTAGTTAGCTTGTAAGCTACGAACGTCACGTAACTTAACCGATCACTTTAACACGTGATGTTATAAGATCTATTATTTTGCTTCAACATTAGTATCGGTGACATTCGAGTGAGTTGAAACTGTTGGGGATTTACCCTCGGGCAAAAAAGCCCACCGTATAATCTGACTCCAAAAGACTACACCTTCAGAAGGACCCCGCGCAGATCGTTTGATTGGAATTACATTCGATGAACAGAAGACGGTAGACGATCTATAAGTATTAACAATTTATTAAGTCAAGCATCAAAGCATAAAAAACATAGATCTATGGTTTCACAAAACACAAGAATTGATTAAGTATCCCTAGCAACAGACAGAAAGTCCGGGCTCGGTCCACGCATCTCTCCTCTCGGTGTTTTGTGAGCCCCGCCTAATCATTTCCCTGTTTCTTTATTCATTCTCATGAGGAGTTGACCTTGTCCTGCACAGGGACGAGTTATCTTCACACACACACACGCCAGGGTTGGGGCCGCTGGTGTGTGTGGGAGTCCAGTCGTTCTCAGGGATAGCGAAGAAGCTGTTCCTGCTTTCCACCTGTTGTTGCTACACAATATCTCACGGACTAACCCACTTCACAACACATCTAGTTACGAGTTTAAGCTAAACCACTTGTGTGTCAGAGCTTCTTCTTTGTACGGGAAGCGCGTGAGTGCCTCACCCGGAGATTCAAACCTTTGCTCTATGACACACGCAACACTATTGCAAATGAGCACACACACATAATACTTATACGTTTAATGCCTGTAAATACCGTTAGCATATTTCTACAATCCCTCTTTTCACACTGTTTAACAGTGTGAATATAAATTGCTATATCAGTAGATAATCTGCAATGTAAGCGTGCAGGCAGAGCAAAGGAGCACATTACAATTATTTTGACACATGTGGAAATGGTTAAACAGTTTAAATGCGCATTTTTAATGCAGAGTTATTTGGAAGTGGTTATAACAGCAACATCGTCGTAGTTTAGTGGCTGGAGGGGATGACATTCACCCCCTTCAGCGTCCTGATAGTCATCGTCAGAGTGTAAGTCGAGGTATCGGTCTGGGTCCTGTTGTGTCACAGGTTGATACAGTTGTTTGCACTGAGTTAGGAGCATTTGTCTGGGAACGGATCCTTCTTTTGTCAGTCACATTTTTATTAGGAGTAGGGTCAGTAGTTGTTACATCAGTGTCACTTTGTCTCGTCAGTGACCTTTGGTAACCCTCGTAAAATAGGATGGGGACAACAATACAGAGTGTCAGGAATCCTATGATACATGTTGATTCTCTTAACCCCCACCCAAATGGACCTCGTGGCCTTGGCCTAGGGCACCTTTGTGGTCTCACTAGTTTCACCGTGTTGTCGGCAATTTTCAACAGATGTACACCAAATTAAGATAGAAAAACCCACTAATTACAGAAGCAAAGTGAGCCTCCTCAACTTAATGACTAATGCATATAAGTTGAGGAAATCTCTGACCACACATATACAGAAAATGAAACATTTTTACTGTGGTAAATAAGAGATTTTTTAAAGTAAATGTCCTACATTTGTTCCAAGAAATATCCAATAACTGAATATTTGAGGTGCTATAAAAAAGGTTTCTTTACAATTCCAGACAATGACTAGTGCATATGTGTTCATGACATCTCTAACTATACTTATACTGAGAATCAAATATTTTTACTTTCCCAATTAAGAGATTTAAATTAAAAATAAATGTCATACATTTGTACCGAGGAACAGGTCATTTCTGAATATTTGAAGTGTTATAAAAACACAATTTCCTCAACTATTCCAAACAATGATTGATGTATACAGGTGCATCTCAATGAATTAGAATATCATCGAAAAGTTAATTTATTTCAGTAATTCAATTCAAAAAATAAAACTCATATATGATATAGATTCAGTACACACAGGGTGATATATTTCAAGTGTTTATTTCTTTTAATTTTGATGATTAGGCTATGGCATACAGCTAATAAAAACCCCAAATTCTGTATCTCAGAAAATGATATATTACATAAAGACCGATTTAAAAAAAAAAAAAAAAAAAGGATTTTTAATACAGAAATGTTGGCCTACTGAAAAGTATGTCCATGTACAGTATGCACTCAATACTTGGTCGGGGCTCCTTTTTCATGAATTACTGCATCAATGCGGCGTGGCACGGAGGCGATGAGACTGTGGCCCTGCTGAGGTGTTATGGAAGCCCAGGTTGCTTTGATAGGGGCCTTCAGCTCGTCTGCATTGTTTGGTCTGATGTCTCTCATCTTCCTCTTGACAATACCCCATAGATTCTCTCTGGGGTTTAGGACAGGCGAGTTTGCTGGCCAATCAAGCACAGCGATACCGTGGTCATTAAACCAGGTATTGGTACTTTTGGCAGTGTGGGCAGGTGCCAAGTCCTGCTGGAAAATTAAATCAGCATCTCCATAAAGCTTGTCAGCAGAGGGAAGCATGAAGTGCTCTAAAATGTCCTGGTAGAAGCCTGCGCTGACTTTGGACTTGATAAAACACAGTGGACCAACACCAGCAGATGACATGGCTCCCCAAATCATCACTGACTGTGTAAACTTCACACTGGACCTCAAGACACTTGGATTGTGTGCCTCTCCACTCTGCCTCCAGACTCTGGACCTTGATTTCCAAATTAAATGCAAAATTGATTTTCATCTGAAAAGAGGACTTTGGACCACTGAGCTCCAGTCCTTTTTCTCCTTAGCCCAGGTAACTTAGCTCAGGCAACTTAGCCCAGGTAAGACACTTCTTACGTCTCTGGTTCAAGAGTGGCTTGACACAAGGAATGCGACAGTTGTAGCTCATGTCCTGGATACGTCTGTGTGTGGTGGCTCTTGAAGCACTGACTCCAGCCGCAGTTCACTCCTTGTGATTCTCACCAAAATTCTTGAATGACCTAAACCCCAGAGAGAATCTCTGGG
This sequence comes from Anarhichas minor, assembly GCF_050575085.1. Taxonomy (NCBI): domain Eukaryota; kingdom Metazoa; phylum Chordata; class Actinopteri; order Perciformes; family Anarhichadidae; genus Anarhichas; species Anarhichas minor. Next base: position 11,907,647 of record NW_027466504.1, read on the forward strand.
GTTTAGGTCAACTTTTGGAGTATGGAGTCCGTACTTGTGAACTTGGGTATTGAGAAAGGCCCCTTGACGCGGTGAGCCGGGGACGAGTACCGGAGTGGGACGGACAGGAAACAGGGGCACCATGGGAAGTGAAGTCCTGCTCAGACACTGTTGAATGGTTTTCACAAACTGACACGATTCAGTGTGAAGCGTGGAACCTGCCTCAACTCATTTGACGTCAGGTTCTGTCTCCACGCGACAAAAGCAACTTTATTTAGTATTTTAAATATCAGTGTTAGACGGAATGGACCGACTGAAATGCTTTTAATTGACAAAGAATGTAAATATGTCCGCTTTAACCTTATATATCTGTTACTGAATAATGGGTTTGTATACACGCCGCCATTAAAGATGACCGTATTTTCTTCATTTATTTTGCACCGTGGGTTTTGTAGTGTAAACACAGGCGTCTGGGATATCTTGGACGTCTTAAGTGGCTTTTCACAGATGAGTGCTTTACATTTGATCTCCTCAAAGTCAAACATTTCCCTTTTCACAACACTGAAACAAGGTGAATCGCGGGAGCAATTTGCTACACTACGCTGCGCTGTACATGGATAAATGTTACACTACATCGTTTGCTGTTCATTTGGTCATTTTTAGTAATGAATGTCTTGACATTTGACTTAAACACTCTACATTTTCTACAGCCATGAAAGGATTTTGTTGAATCTGTAAAAGAGGACATCTTCTGTCTCTTGCCAGCAGCCTCATAAAGGAGCTTGTCTGTTTATTTATTGTTAAACATGTGAAAATATGTTTGTCTACAGGGCTACAGATTTTATACGCATTCTGCTGTTTACACTGTGTGTCTGTTTTTCAGGTGATGTTTGTCGGGAGGAGAGGCCACCGGAGCTTTTTACAAGCCACCGGAGCGTTGAGCCAGCCCCCCCGCCACCTCCACCTCCTACTCCTACTCCTACTCCTCCTCCCTCTCCGCCGCCTACTCCGCCACCTACTCCTATACCTCCAATGGAGCAGAGGTGGGGGAGGGAGCTGATGCTCATGATTTTTGTCCAGCTGCTGTTGGTGGGAAGTCACCAGCTGGTGCAATTTATTAGGAGACAGCTGGCACAAATGGTGCAGAGGGTGCGCCATTTGCTCCCTTTTTGAATAACAATTATTTTTAAATATTTTTTTAAATAATAATATTTTTTTTTAATAATTTTAAAATGGTTATTAAATGGTTATTTAAAGAGTAACTAAACCCCAAAGTTTTGGCTGAGGTGCCTCTAGTCTAGAGAGTGCAGAATGTATCAACATGGGCAGGGCTGTTGGTTTGTGGCCAAAGCTGCCTCCATATATAGAATGCTGCAGGGAGTAGTTTTGGAGGCCAACCCCGGAAATTGGCATCAAACTGGTTCCCTCGACAAAAATTCCTTTCCATCTATGATATATAGCCACAAACAGTATCCACATAGTATTTAGCTGGAATTGTTTTGAATTAATTGCATTCAGACAGGCTTTTCTAGCAGGTGTTACATCTAACCCTGTGTCTTTTACAATTATCCCCACCCATGGGGTAAGTCGTGACATTTCACTCCCACCACTATCAACAACAGTAGGGTCCTAGAAATGAACTTCAAGTGTTCATTTGTTGCAGAGTTGTGTACATTGCATGTATACAAACTACTACACGGGACTGTATCGCTTTTTTCCCTATGCCTTTACCCACTTTGTCATTATATCCACATGAATGATGATTATTCGTCAAAAATCTCAGTGATTAAATATTTTGTAAAAGCAGCAAAATTAAAATGTAATTAATCATACTTATTGATGAGTTAGATGCCTCAGCCAAGCTGTAATGCACAGCTTGATTATTGACCAGAACTTTTGTCAATGTACATATCTAAACATATCTCAGAAACACTTTTTAGAACTTTTCTTGAATAAAGATGTTGAAATGTAATTTAGTAATAGTGTAAAAAATACTTAGTTGTCATGACAGGACAGTGCATCCTGGGCTCTGAAGCCGTCAGTAGAGGCGACTGACAGAAGCATTTCTGTGCATTTCAAAGAAGACTTTTGAAAATACTTTTTGCTTTGGCACTGTTCATAGAGGGAAAGTTTGCAGCTACAATGGAGCATTATCACAATGTCCACTTTTCTGATGTTGTTCAAAATAAACGTGCGTGTGTGTCGACACTGTCGAGTGAAAGAAACAGTTTTACCGGACATCATTTACATACTGTTTGTGCACAAGGCATTTACACTGACGAATGACTGACAGACTGAAGATGGACGTCTGCTAATGAGGTAGACAGTCTTAGAATCTGATTAGTTATAAAACGTATTCTCTATAGAACCTAATCTTCTGTTGGTGTAAAAAAAACACAAAAACAAAAACAGTAAACCACTAAATTAATAAATATGAATAAACACTCAAAATGACAGATTCTGGCTACTTAAAGTCATACAGTCAAAATATTAAATGTACAGTACAATAAAAATATTAAATGTACAGTACAATAAAAATATCCATGTGCAATCAAAATATTTCACTTAACCTAAAATATATAAGTATGAGTTATTAAATACGACCATTTAACTGGTGATAATAAATAGAGTTTCTGTGAATGACATGTCCTACTATGTTTAGGATCCTTTAAAAGAGGTAAGAAGGTCTTCATAAAACAGTGGATGGTTGGTTCTCTAAAGCTTCTAATTTCATTAAGTGTTGTAAAACCAGACATAAAACTATAATTTTGAGACAGTCTTTTTTTCCATTTAAATGTTTGTTTAAGCAGAATTCCCCACCTGGATTGTAAGACTACACTATCTGATCCGATATGCGTGACACATTGTCCATGTTGGTGACTTGAGTTGACACTGACTTCCGACTGTCGGTGCTCGCTCTGGGCCTCGTTCTCTGAGTTTGATTTTGACCGTGGCAAGAAAAGGCGGCTTTGAACTCCCCACGGAACTTCCCTGGTGAAAAACAAAAAGACGAAATTTGCACAGAAACCATTTTTGTTTTTTTCCTAGATGTTTGGGATCGTGGGGTGTGGTGAGAGGTATATACGTATATACTATATCTTTTATAAAGTTGTTTTGACACTTTCTTTTCTAAGAATAAACGACTGTAAGGGGTCATATTTCAATGAATAGAATTAAAAAATAATAATATTAATAATCAACCTTTTATATGCCTTGCATCAAAAACAGCCCTTTTCAGGCATTACGAACTAACAGTTGAGATGCATACGTTATTATCACAGCCATAAACATCTAAACGCTGTTAATCAATGTAAGTTTATATTTGTATATGCACAATATACTGTATTATCAGATGTGGAGTTTAAGCCAGTGAACTGTATTGTTGTGGCCAAACTGTCCACTAGAGGACGGTAATGAGCCCACACAACTGGTTCGAGTGATGAGGCAGGTTACAAACTTACCACTGAGGAAATTGTAGATGATGGGATTTGCTGCGCTGTTGGCATATATGAGCCAATGTGAGAAGGTGAACCATGCATACACTGTTTCTCTGTCGTCTGTTTTCTTGAAAGTCCCAAAGACTCTGCAGGTAAAGTGTAACATGTATCAGTTTAACATCAATTCTGCAGTCTTTTAATGCTACGCTATAATTCAGCATTGCTAAAAAAATAAGCAACAATTCAGTACTAAATATACTGTATCAGTCATTATTAAACATGAAACTAGAAAGGTGAACTTCTAATGCAAAGAAAAGAAATGCAAAGTGTGAGCTCTGTTTATCACAGCGTCTTCATTTGAATAGCTTTTGATCCTTGAAGCAGCAGAGCTCGAGATATTTTTACCTTTTCATGACGTTGAGCACGCTGATTGGCAGGTAGCACAGGGCGAAAACAAAGAGCACCACCATCAGCATGCGAGCCGTCTTGCGTCGGGCTCGGACCTGCTTGATCTCAGCACAAACTGTGCTGGTTCTGACCCTCGCAGGCTCTCCCGATGCCGGAGCCGAGCACTGGATGGACCTCCACTTCCTCTGCAACACTGACGTGCTTCCAGGAATCTGTTGATTCAATGGATGCTTACATCAGTCGTTGAAAACTTGACTTTGTAAGAGCTGTTGTATAAAATATGCAGCGCTGGAATACCTGTTGACACCACAGCTTGTGACATATCTGGATATATGCCAGGACCATGAGACATAAGGGTGCAAAGTATGTGACGATGAAGAAACAGGTGTGATACACCTTTGGGTAGATCTCAGCTGTTGAAAGAAAGAAAACAAAAACATTCGATTGAAAACTGTCTGGATAGTGACCGAGACTTAAATCACAAAAGGTTGAGAACCCTTGAAACAAAGTTCAAGTTTAAACATTCGGTTTCGGTCTCAGTTTGTAAACTTGTGAACACTAACCTCCCCAATGTTCATCACACACTGTGAACAGGCTGGTCTTGTTTGTTAGTTCTGGCACGAGGCTGCTGCACTCCATCACAATAGCCTGAGGGATCATGATGATGCACGACACAACCCAGATGACCACAATACTCGTGCGAGCCCTCTTGGCTGTGCTCTTGAACATCAGCGGGTGGCAGATAGCATACCAACGGTCTTGGGCAATACAACTCAGTGTTAGGACTGATACAGAAACAGAGATGGTCTGGAGAAAATAAAAGAAATCACACACCAGTTAGAGAGAGACGAAAACCATTAATTTCCCTACTTTCAGAGAAAGACAAATTCTTATTTTTATTCATGGTTGGCAACTTTGACACATTAGTAGTAAACGTAAGTGAGAAAGATCATTTCAAAATGTGTAGTTGCTGGAGATTTGCTTTCAGCCCCTTTTCTAAGACAGTTGCAGCAGAGTATACCCAAGATATTCAGATATGAACAGAGAGAAACCAAAGCATTAAGTATTGTTTGTCAGACGATTAAATCAATTTGATGTCCGTGGTAAAGGTGAAGCAGTATTCGTCACACATTTTGTCTGCAAGAGTTCCAACTGACAACAGAATTTAAAAAGCCTCAATGACAAAACATCCTTCATCAATTTTTGCAATACAACGTATATTCAATCTTGCCTTCATTGGTGGCATCAGGTTAAAAATTCACCACACTAAATAAAACACCACAATGACCTTTCCGAGGCAGATCCAAATAGCAACTGATCGTATTCACCAACTACAATGGCTGCACTTGCTTTACCGATACGGGATTGAACTGGTCAGGGGTGGGGCTCACAGACAATCATCTTTGTCTCCTTCCTTGTCACCACTATCTGAATTACACATCTGCCTCGCTATCAAGGAGACTTCGGGGAAGGCAGTGTTGGTATGGATGAAGCAAAATTTAATTTATAGATTTGTGAAATTGAACCAATGACCCTTAGAAGTGACATGTTGACACATGAAAAGTTCTTATTTTGGAGATGCTCTCATCCCATTTCAGCGTGTTGCGAAAGGTTGTTTCCAGGAATTTCAGTGAGTCAAATTGCTTCACAGCAGCGCCACCAATTTCATATGGGAGATAAACTGTGTGTTCATGTCCTGTGGGAAATAAATGCTCAGCTCCACCACTTTGAAATGTTAAGCCTAAGGACGCCTGTGGTGAACTAAATCATCTTTCCTGAATAATTTCCTTCATTTATAGTCTAAAAAAAGAGCGGAGTAAAGGACAAATCCTCACATAATTGTTCTCTGCCTAACAGAAAATCAATAGTAGAAAAAAAAAACGAAAGCAGATAATATATCAATAATGCTTGCCTCAGCTGATGACAGCTGCAGGTGGATTTAATATCGATATTCCACCAGGCGCAGCTCCATAGGCAGCTTGGGATCAGGTTTATATAGTTATCTATTTGAAAAAAAAGAAAGCTTTTCTGACGCAGTTCATTTAGTTAATAAATGATGACAATTACATATTTGATTTATTTTTCAGTAGGAAAAATTAATGAATAGTGGTCTTCTGCTTTATTTTTTTTTTGATTGCATTATTTATGATTCCACCCGATTCTCATATCTGTGTTGTCGATTTACAATGAAATGGTTGAGCAGTTTTAATACACACACACACACACACACACACACACACGCACGCATACACACACACACACGCACGCACGCACGCATGCACACACACTCACACACACACACACACACACACACACACACACACACACACACACACACGCACACACACACACACCTAGACACAAAGTCAGGAGGGGCCCCAAAGAAAATCTTGGCAAGTTGCAAGTTGTTTAAAACGGGCTTGGCCTGGCTGAATGTGATGCAAACATAAAAAACCATAGGGAGTGAACCAGCCTGTAGGCCAGCTGCAGGACATCATTAGCAACTTTAGATAAGTCAATCAAGAGCAGCCAGTCCCTAAGCATACTATGATCTTTAAGCAATAAATATGGTAATATCATTATATATATATATATTGGGAATGCATGTCCACATTTCACCACACCCACCACAGATATCAAATTAAAAAGGTCAATATTCAAGCTCTGTCAGTCCTTCATGCTGTACACTATATTATAAAAACTGGTCAGATATTTGAGAAAATGTAGGCACAGTGTGATCCAAGCAGCAGATATCCATTTCCACAACGCAACACACCTCCTGTGTAGACAGCAAGTTAAAAGACAAAATAACAATAGATTGTTCTTGTGCTGTTTGCAGCCAATCCCTCTTATTTACTACAATATCAAATTAAGTGCATCGACAAATCTTTGTAGCTGCATTTTCAGAATTCATATATCAACATTCAGTTTCCTGTAATTTGACTTAGGAATCAGTCATGGCATGATCCCCCCTGAGGCAACACAGTACTGCAGCGATGAAATGCAGTGTGAACTGAAATAAATCCCTAGTGGGAGTTAATCAGGGAGAAAAAGATCCTTCTGGGTTTATAAAAGCAGCATGAGATGAGAACTTCCAAGAGCAGCAGCACTTACAGTGCAGTAAGCGCACGACATGAAACAGAGTAAATGTGACCAAGACGGACTTCAAATAGGCCACGAATTCAGTGCCATGAGGTGTAATGTGGTGTAATATGTGCAGCCCAAATGTTGGCATTGTGTGTTTCCGCAAACCATGAATACCTTGAATGTCAACGTTTTTGCATTCGCTCAGAGAAAGTGGCCTGTTACAACAAGCGACACGCAGGGCAAGGGACATAGTATATCGAGCAGCCGTTATTGAAAGTTACGTGGTGTAATAACAAGTATAAAAAGCAAGAAAATCCACGAAGAGCAGGTGGGAGTGGTGGTGGGTCAAACAAACACAGGACTTTCACCCAGGAGACCGCTTGTTGTGACGTAGCCTTGTTAACTTGTTAAATGACCAGTGTGCCAAATATACTTGAGGCCCCCTGAAAGCCTCAACAGCAACATTTTAGGGTTATGTGGAAAAATCTTTAAACTATTATTTGTCATTAAAAATTACTTTTAAGAGCCTACTATGTTCAGCTGTAGCCTCTTTATTACCCAAACTGCAAAATATGTATTCACAAATATGAAAACAGAAAGATATTGTTATACTGTATATTTTCATTGACTATCCTAGTTGTTTCTGGTAAGGCCTTCTTCCATTAGTGCAAGCATAGATTCAAATGTTGTCTAGTTTTGAAAGCTAATGTTACCCCGTACAACATGAAAAGCAGTGGATTATTTTTCCGGCTTCATAATCATGGTTAGTTTCCGTTAAAAATACAGACTTAGTACGCATCAAGTTGGGGATATGTGTCAAAGAGAAAGCAAAGTTCATCACTTTTTTAAGGTAACAAAGAGTATTTATTAATCTCTAGCATGCTGAGTTTGAGTGTGTGTGTCATTGTGCCAAGTGTGTCAGGTTTGAGAGAGAGACAAATGTGCTGTGTAGATGCTGTTGTAAGGAATTGTTAATTGCCTTGGCTTGCATTTCGACGTAAACGTGGTTTGCAGAAACTGCCAACAATTTTTCTGTCGACTGGGTTGGATGTGTGTGAAAAAACCTGCAGAGGAATTTGTCCTTATGTCTGGAATAAATTGAGTTTACAGCTGCATCCATCCAGAACATGTTGTGTATATCACACCATATATGGTGGAGGTATTCACTTTACTACAGGTGTGTGTATTGCATATAGAGATATTGTTGAGTGTGTAGGATATGGAGATTTCAGCACAGTAAGGATGATGCTGCAATGGAATTTCAAAAAGTGCAAAAAGCAAAAAAATTGCCCGAGGCATTAAATCACTATGGGATGACATCAAATGTCTCACCCAATGCACATCTCATTGGATGTGAAACAAGATTTTATTTTTTCATACCCCTCATAAATACAGAGAAGGAAAAATGTCAAATAATAGAAACAGGTCTTGGCTTGTGCCCTTACCCCTCCTGCTCCCCTGCTCTGCTTAGGTAGCTTGGTCTCTTTTCCCCTCACTTTTCAGGAAGAAGCCAAGCACAGCCTTCATAGCTGATCTGCATGTCCCCCATTTGTTTATTTGGTTTGCTTTGTAACGTTGTCTAAACCGTGCACCAAAGTGATTTAGATCAGGTCAAGATTTCTATCAAGTTTGAGGACTGTGGACAGTTGCCAACGTTGATCTCTTACCTGCAGATAAGGCACAACTTTGCAAAGAGTGTCTCCAAGGAACCACGTCTCTGTGATGTCTACCACAAGACTCGCAGGCAGGCAGATGATGGTGACCAAGACATCGGCAAAGGAGAGATTCACGATGAAGTAGTTGGTCACGGTGCGCATGTGGCGGTTTTTCCACACTGCAAAACAAACTGAAAATGATGCACAATTAAAGAGCGCCCAAGGACTCTATGACGATAAATATTATCACAGGTTGCAGCGTATTTTACTGTTTATCACCACTGACTTGAAGGCATGCTGTCAATCACAGACTTTGAATTAGAAATTCATGATAGTCCTGTTTACATATTTTTTTCTGTGGGCAAAATATGAATCAATCAGAAATATTTACAGACAATTAAATATTGATTTGTAAGTGTGACAATTTTACTCCTTCTTGCATGGACCCTGGTTTTAAAGAATGGAACACATATGGAATTAAGGTGATAAATGATCTCTATAAAGGTGGCACTATGAAATCGTTCAATCAACTTCAGGAAGACTACGGGCTACCCAAGACTCACTTCTTCCAATTTTTACAAATACGCAGTTTCTTAAACTCTATAGCCCAATATAAGGAAGGTCATGGACCAGAGCAGATAGAGACAATCATTCACCAGGTCTGTCAGCTGAAGAGGAAAAAAATAAGCTACATTTACCATAAACTGTTCTCTTTAAGCAATATAAGCACTCACAGCTGCAGGCAATCATGGGAACGAGATCTTAAAACTGCAATCACTGATCACCAATGGAAAGCAATCATGTTAAATAGCAAAAGAATATGTAGCAATTACAAATCCCAAGACACTCAGTTTAAGATCATACATAAATGACAAACTACCCCATATTGCAGGAGCAAATATGACAACGACTGCTCCGGAGTATGTGTAAGGTGCAAGCAGCATGTAGGCACCGTGCACTTAATGTGGCTTTTTGGGTTGAAATTGGTAACCAAATATCCTCCATAACACAGTGTCCTATTGAGCTCAATCCTCTTCAATGCATTCTAGGCCTAGACGCTGCCTCACCTGTATTAGACAGACATAAGAGAACCCTCAGTCTTCTATGGTACTGTGCACGGTTATCAAGCTTACAGCACTGGCTAGATGATGCAAAACCACCTGTTTCATGTTGGCTCTATAATGTTCTACAATTAATCCCACTGGAAAGGCTCACACATGTTCTCCAAGGAGACATAGATGGGTTCTTCTCTGTTTGGAACCCTGTTATGGATTTTATTGGAGAGGAAAATGCCGAAATCCTACTAAGAGGTTTTGCAACCGTGGGATCCAACTGACTCAGTGAAGGAAGAAAGTCCACAATATTTTGTTTGTCACTGCGTGCGACTGTCTGTGTGGTTGGCCGCCATGTTGTATGTAATTCATGTGGAGGACAATATTTGGCATATAAAATGTGTGGGCCGAAAAGTGGATGTGTGTAGCAGGGAGGTTTTTGTAACTTCGGGTTCCGGGGGACGCCCAGGGAGCTAGGTTCACAATGTTCATTGGTATCTAGTAGGAGGATGATGATCTATGTTTGTTTGTTTTTGTTTTTGTTGTTTGTGTTTTTGTGTCTGGGATTGGTTGTTTGTGTGGTTGGCAGGTATGTTGCGTGCTGTTCTGTGTGTGAGAAAGAATGCAGGCAGTGGTGTAGTGCCTTGTTACATGACCTCTTTCATCTGGATCCAGAAACTACAAGCCATGTGAAACATGTGTTCATTAGTCTGTATTGTTAACAATGTTCCTGGTACATGTGGTATTTCGTTTACTTGCTGCACAAGTCATCAGTTCAAGTTGGCACACGATACATGTGCCATTGGAGACTGAAGCAGCATGGAATTCAGCAATATAACTAATAAATACACCTATGCTTGTCCTACCACTTTGTGACAAAATGTTTTGCTTCGTGAGGAGAATAATGTGGGTCAATTTGCCATCAGAATAAAATTTGTCTTGCTCTGTTGTCATTTGGAATGAGGAGAAAATCTGTCTTGACGGCACACTAGCCCTGTCCTCTTTAATCTACCTGTCAGTAGACTCTTTAGTTGGTCTCTATGTATTCAGTGCTCCGTGTATTCACTGGCGCTGTCAGATTTAATGTTACTTATGTTTGCTATTTCCTTTTATTTTCAAGCCTGTGATACCGTCACTTTAAAATGCAGAGTTGATACTGTAGACCAGCAGTGGATTATATGAACAGGATGTAAAGGTTACACTGTGACTGTAACTACACACAACATCAAAGACAAGATGAAGTCAGGTGAAATTATCTTTTTTGAGCATACTGTTATCTGATTAGCACTCGAGTCTACAATTATCTACAGTCACTTTAAAACAATTCTAGACCACATCTTAACTTTCAAAACCACATATGAAACAACACATTACCGTTAATACCTGGATGACGGATGGATTCTCCAGTATTCCTTCAAGACAATGTGTCCTGGATACATTTCTGGATTTTGTGTATACATATAATACCATCTTACTTAAGCATATAGGCTTTTAATATGACTAAGAGTTAGGACTATTATGTACATGTACAGGTGTTGTGTCCTCTGGTGTTGTTGGATGCAACGGTGACATTCTTAATGTTAGTACTTACACCTGCTCTACCTGCTATGACAAGTTTAAATGTCTGCCGTGAGAAAGGCAAGGTATAATGTCTTTCTAACCACAGGTAATTAGCCTGTGCACGACACAGTCCCCATAGTTTAGATGATTGGAGCTACGCAGGAATATATATGAAGCTGCTTCGTGCAGCTTTGAAGTCCTTCAGCTTTGGAGTTGCAGTCTCATGCTGAGGAGGTGTTTATTCATTCTCCTCTCATAACATTTCTGTTGTGTGCATCTAGCCCAGAGTAAATGCTGAGAAGTTTTATAAATGATTCTAATGTACTTAAAGTTGTTTTTTGATGGTCATATCCACTAAACAACAGTAGAGACTAAGTAGTGGCGTCAAACAAACAAAGTCAATACTGATACATCGTAATTCCAATATAAATTAGTTCAGAATGCTTTACATAAAAAAGCAGCAAAGATGTGCAGATAAAAACAGATATCCATACATACATAAATACTAATATAAATAGTAATATATGATTATATACCAATATACAACACAAAATTTGATTTTTAATGAATGGGCATCTGTCACAGCTCTGCCCCTTCTCTCCTGTCTTTTTATTTCTCACTCGCCTCACTTGCCTATCAACTGATTCAGTGCACCTGTCTGCCTCCCTCCTCATCAGCACAACTCCCCTCACCTGCCTCTATCCAGCCACTATATAAACCCCTGCCTCTCAGTCACTCCTTGCCAGATCATTGTCATGTCTACCCGCCTGTTTGGCTCGTCCTGTTCCCGGTTTCCCCGGCTGCCTGCCCGCCCTGCCTCGTTCTGCTGGATTTCCCCCCTCGTCTCTTGTCTCGTCTGTGGATTCCCTGTTGTGTTCCTGTAAGTTTCCTGTTCTGATTCATTAAATACCTGCTTTGCTTTACTTCTGGTCTTGTCTGCATTTGAGTCCTCCACCACACCCCGTGACAGAATCTCCATTTGAAGAAATACGTAAAAGAATCGCAGAGTCGACCTTTATTTCAAATCATGAAGACTTCAAAGTACGTTCCAGTTGATTGCAGACAGGTATGTAGTTGTTTGGTTATATTACATGTTTTACTCAGGAAATTTTGTGCTTGGTTAGCTAACATCACACAGCCCAATGTAAAGTATCATCGATACTCTGTAGAAGCAACATGAGGACAAGACTTCTTATACAGCACAAGAGTATTGTTTTGTCTTTCAGTAAAGTGCGTTTCCTGCACTCTGGGTGCACCAAAGCTTTTTTGGTTGGAGATTTGTTTTCCCCCATCATCAACCTGCAGGTCTTGCAAGCTTAACTACCGCTAAATCAGGAGTACAGTGCATCGGAAATCGATATCCGAGTGTCAGTTTGTAACAACATTGTCAACCACTGCTCTTTCTGCTTCCAAACACTCAAATATAACAGGGCTGAGGCCTGTGTAGAAAAACACACCACCTCTTTTTTGAGCTCTGCCATGATGGAGGGGGCTGATGATCCTCAATCTTTGTCCTGCCTATTGTTGGTCACTTTATTCAAGTCCCTCTCAATGTTGAGTCCTACCCCAGTGTTGTTTCAGGTCCAGGACAAGGAGAGTGGAGAGTGTGCTCATCCCAAAACCCTTTCACAGGATGCTATCATTCAGCAATCAAATTCTGACTGACGGCATATCTCACTGCATATTTATGTTGGCAAACTGAAAAGGTACAAAAAAGGATCAATACCAATTGGTGACATAGTCATTAATCAAGGTTTCTGACAAATGTTTCTCCAGTATTACCCAAAGGATTTGTCAGCACAGCATCTCAACTTTTCATATTTTTTTTGGATTACAATCCTCCACTCTTGCTATCTCTAGCTGGCTTAAATCCACCTCACGAGGTTTTGGATAATCAGGCACACGACTATTAACAGTTAATTTGATTTGAGGATAATGCCCAATTAAAAAAGATATATTCTGCACACTAAAGCTCTATTGGGCAGTGTTTTTGATGGTCACATTAAATCTAATGACTGTCTGTAACATGACTGGGTTGCTTGTACAGTAAATTTCACTGAGTAACATGGATTAAAGAACTATTTGTAAATCCATTAATATTGTAGTGTGCTGCTTAGTTCTTTGTAAAAATATGTTTCAGTTAGTAATATTCATTCAGTTTAGAATGAGAAGGTAATATCGCATTATTCTAATGTATCAACATTATTGGGTCATTATATAGCCTAACATTATTGGCAATCTTTTTTTTTGGGGGGGGGAATGTAATTTTAAATCTGAAGTTTTCTTCATTAAACAGTATATGATCTAGTAATGTCAACTGTCTCTTTTCCTCTCTAATCTAAATGGGTCATACTATATTATTAAATATCACACAATGATGGATTCAATTAATTCAGTGAGGTCCAGTTAGAGACTTTCCTTTGCTTTTGAAAATGTTTATCTGGAAATAAAGTACTTAATTTTACAAAAATGAATTGAACTGAATGTCATTGCCTTGCGGCTGTAAATTCAGTTCATTCAGATATCCAAACTATTCTCATCTTCTAAAAAGAGAAAATTGTGTGTAAGGAATTTATCCTTCGTTATTGCAACCACTTGTTTTAGCCCTATTCCTCTCCGCTAACATCATTGTTAATTAATGTTAGGATTCAAATGGATCGATCATATTGTTTATTTTCTGTGTCTTCATTTTTGGATTTCAGTGGGCACGTTTGCACCAAAAGGCGTCTGGGTCCGTACCGGGGCCCGCCTAGTGACCCCTGCCCTTAATGAGGTGTTTAATCGTCGACTTCTTGAAGGCATGAACACTGACTGATGTAATGTCTCCGAAGACAGCAGGGGGAATGCTTTTCCATGTTACAGCAGAGTGTAGAAAGTTCCTGTCAAGACTTTTGGTATAAGCCAAATAGTGTTCGGGTCATGAGCTGAGGGTAGCGGTGCTGTAAGGTCTACTGGACAGTTGGGAGTCAATAGATATCTTATTTGTCCCTGTGGGGAAATTGGTTGGAGTTTAATTCTTGATAAGACCAATTGTTGCAGCAACTGTTCTGCGATGGCATAATCCTTAATAGACTGCAACCCTGAAGATCAAATGCTTCAGAGTGCTTGCCATTACATGTATTATATGGAAATATAATCAACATTCAATGCATTCATATTCCATCACTGCAACATGGGTCATTTTTGTGAATTAAAATAGTTTCATATCAATGATGTATGGTATTATAAAGAGCACATGTGATCACATGCACTATATATATATATTTATATATACACACACACGGTGGCTTGACCTTTACGTTGTGGTCAATATTAGTGTTTGATTACTGCAATCTCAACCCGTGCAGGCATATGATATTTGTCATTTATCTGTCCATTAGTTGGAAAGCCTGGCTGGACTGAGCTGTGTGTGTGGCATGTGATGGATTATTGCTCTGAGTTGTCTGCAGCATTTATGTCTTGTTACTAGAAATGGCAATACTGCTGAATGAACAGGTGTTCCCGATAAAATATCACTTTTTTTGCACGACTCCTTTCGAGCAGTTTATGAAAGGAAGTCTTTAAATATGTAAATCATTTTACTTTTGTTTTCCAAACCATTATTAGTTAGAATCTATGAATGATGTTTTCCTTTTTAAAAAAGTGATTGAACTAGATTGAGGGAAAATGTGATATTGGCAGACTACTATTGACAAAATACTACGATAACCAAACACTGACTGACTTAAACTACGCTGTATTTCTTACATGCATTGTTTATTTCACGTCTTGTTCTTTACAGAGATGAATTTGGTCTGCATGTTTGCTGAAACAGCAATTATGACAAAAGGTTTTACTGATCAAGAAAATTGTTCCAGTGAAGAAAAACTGCTTCAGATGATAAGAGGAAGGGATCCTGCAGTCAGGTCAACAATAAATATTTGCACAAAAAGCCATGAGGTGTTGAGATGGATTAAATTGAGCAGGTTGTAATAACTGTCACATGAGAGTGCACCACCTGTGGACTCCCTCACTGGTACAAAAAAAATAATTCTTGCCAAATATCTCAGTCGCCCAATAAATTGTTATTTGAAGCAGTGGCAATACAAGTCAGAGAAGCTGCTGCTTGGGCACTTTAAATCCTCTTTAAATTAAATTCTAGAATTGCTCCTGTTTACAGCATTTTTTTTAATATTCTGAGTGTAAATCAGTGGCTTTCTCAAATACATCAGAAAACTATAACCGGTAAAAAAAAACTGTCCAATAAGAACAAATGATTTGGAACAGATTAGATGAAATTGAGACAGTATGTGAATTACGATGTCAATCTGTGTGCACAAATCGTTCTACCCCATGTCTTGCACTAAGAGCAATGTATGCCCCTTCAGTGTGAAAAAAGTCACATATAATTTGCACAATCCGTATCTTCAAACACATCTGTGCTTGTGCAATTCCGAGCGTTTCAAGATGCGCCGAGAGACGCGCTCTAATGGATCCTGCTTCATCATTCTCCAGCACCATTGATGTTCAAGCGAACAAAAGAAAAACTGGACTACTTTATATTTTTCATCAATGTGGCATTACGCTCTCTTTTCCCTGTAGCATTGTGCTCGTGCACATTCTCAAAAAGTTGTCCAAAGTGTACTTCTGTTGGATATTTGCAGGACTGTTTATGCATAAATGATAATACAAAAAGACATTTATATATATATAGGCTACAACTCACCCAACGAGTTTCCAATGAGTGAGACGAAGAAGACAATAATGTAAGCCACAATGAGAACCCATTCATACTGCTTGGGGTGTAAGTACTCTCTCCAGATGTATCTCAGAAGTTCATCGTCGTCATCCACAACGGAGTGCGGCGGTAACTCCGTGCTGTTGGCCACATGTGCCGAAGATAAACACTCCTCGCAATCCAAATTCCCGGACACCCCGGACATCCTCCGAGCTGTTTGTGTGTCTGTTGTATTCCCGCTGTTTGACGACTGTCTGCAGTGACCGCAGACTGCCGATAAAGACGCAACACTGTAGTGCGATAGTAATGAAGCGCACCACGGACCGTCAGCGTGACGCTGATTTCTCCTCTGTCTCCGTGCGCGACCACTGGGTCATACACCAACACAGCGGATTGTAGGAGGCAAGGAGCTATGAGCCACTTCAGTGACACACCCCTCTCAAAGAAATGGGAAAAACACGATTGGGAGAAGCCTGAGTAGAGCAGATTACAGTGGAAATTCTTTTTGCCGATATTAATTATTTTCTTATAAGAACATTTAAATATCCACACAGGGTATATGGCTGCTGACTGTATGGTGCATGATGTAATGCTTTTATATCTCCTATATCAAACGCTCTCCCTGGAGATTTTCAATTTTGGTATTAAAATTAAGCTTATTTTGTTCAGATTTCAACTTCTGGGTAATTACATTTGCCTTTGTCATTGACGAGGTAAATGAAAGCCAACTTGACAGGATAATGAGCTGCAGCTTTCTCTATTTTGAATTCAGTGCGCAGATATTTGGACGACTTGGGTCTATCTCACACAACCTTTTAACCTGCATGATCAAATTGCTTGAGCTGTCGACACAGCAGTGCAATTTATTAAAAGAAATTGGCTAAATTGCCTCCAAGTGTGGGCAGAATGTTGTGAAATTGACCGGCTGTTGTCCAATGACTGAATTTCATTACAACATAGATATTTATTTTACCAATATATGGGAAAATGTAAGCGTAAATTATTTCAGTCTATTAGGGTAACTGTTTTTTTTTATGTCATTATTCCCACCTCTTTGGTGCGTTCACTGTCACAAGCTGAGGAATAATTCTGCAGCAGATGCAGAATAACAGGTATCATGAATCTGCACACGACACCCCACTGTATGGCAGGGTCTTGTTGTTTGATTGCAAAAAAAGTGATCTGTCCGGGTTTGTTGAATTTTGAGCAAAGACTGATGTAATTGATGACAGTATCGTTTCAGCGAGAAAAGAGGCCTCAGAAGATAAAAGTGGTGGAATCCGGCTGTGAGAAAAACAAGACAAAACAGCACAAATGGCTGCTGAGAATACAAAATGGATCAAATCAAAAAATTTGAACGTTTTGTTTGTCCATGCATGGTGTCATCTCACCATACTGTGATACTGGAGCGGTGGTTTCCAACTGTTTTTGTCTGATGTACCACACAGCCCCAATAGTTGAGCTACCAAACATGTTCCCAATGTGTTCTTTTAAAGAGACTTAACATTAATAACTTATTTGATATTATTGTAGTATTGTGGTGGACATCTCCTGCGACAGGTCTTTGGTAATGCTAAATTCCCATTTTTGATTTTAAAATTGCAGAAGGCAACATGATTCATAGATATAATTTGACAGCAAATTGATTGATATGTTGTCCTGGTCATGTATCATCGTTGTTGTTCATACCTGTACGTACTTCCAGAGTGCTCCCATTGGCTGTATGAATGGGTATAAATGATTAGTGAGAGTCCTGATAGGCAGGTGGCACCTTGCATTGTAGCCCCTGCCATCAGTGAATGAATGGGTGTTTTTGTAACACATTCGTCAAATACCGCCACTCTTGTCACTACCCAGTCACAAACTACTCTCGTGACTAACAACTCAGGTGACAAAATCGTTTACTATTAGTTTCTCAAAGGACACAAACGCCGGTTTCCTGGATTTACGTTCTGGGTTTGTTTGAACCATCCACCACTTGCCCAATGTAAGCAGACTCTTACACACTTTATACAAAGTCAGGTTCTCTTACCTTCGGGTTCCTCTGTGTGTCTATCTCTGATGTTGAGGAGCATTGACCAAGCGGCAGTATTTGATGAGATGGGAATGAAAACGGGTTGGTTGTTCATACCTGTCCAGACTGCATTCAACTCCCTCAACTGTACTCGACTAAGTCTGCAGGTGTTCTCTTCACAGACTTTTCTTTTTTCCACAAATATTTTTCATGCAAGACAAAATGATGAGGACTTCTCAATGTTTGAGCTTGGTCTTTTTTTATGAGATTAGTATCAGTCTTCTTGTCTAGCTCTCATCAATAAATAATTGTAGTTCCCAAAATGTTGAACTGTTCCTTTAAGCTTTTACATTGGCTCCGATTTGTTAGAGGCATAAGCCAGAGCGCCAGCAGAGAAAAATGACTTTATTCCTGCAGATCTTTGTTCCTTTAGTCCAATTTATACTCGCAACCAAGAAAACAGAGCTCATTAGAAAACATTCCTCCAGCTAAACAAAGATGTCAAAGACAACGCAAACAAACTTCAGTGGGAGCTCCCAGCAGGAGTGCAGACAGGATGAATGCAGTTTGTGCTGCAACTAAATACATGAAGATTTGCATTCATAATTGCAAACAGCTGTGAATCCCCGAGTTTTATAATAGTGATGGATTCTACATTATTGTTTGAGTGACAGGCTAAATGACTCATCTGACAACGACAACTCAATTTAAAGCCTCATATTTACCATACGTGGTTGCCATGACACCACAGTTTTTTTTTGTTTAATATAGAATACCAGACCCAATCTTTAGTTTCTATTGATTTTTTTTTTTCATTTCGGCTTTCATCTTCATTTGAACAGCTGACAGGACTGAGTTGTTTTCATATATTATACTGTCAACATTCAGGCCATTGTTGTTCTTGATGTCTGGCATGAAACCAAATCTTTCTCATTGTTTGTCATTCTTTATATGTTTGTGTCAAACTGGTCAAATAGATTTAGTCTAAAGAAAAGCCTTGCTACTCTATCTGCCATTGTCTTTGAGCACTCCAGGTTAAACCTCTTTCATGCTTTTATAGTTGTCATTTTTAATTTAAAGTTTGGTCTGAATATTATCAGGACGCTGTCCCCATTTTCCACATATATCTGCTTGTTGAATTAGTTTAACCTTCCCAAAGCCCAGCTAATGTATTTCCTGCTGTGCTGTTGTGTTTGTTGTTGCTCACCGATGATTATCTGTGATTGAAGCTCGTCACATGAAAGTTATTACACCATCTACTACTCTTCCTGTGTTTGCCGTTGATCAATACGACCCCGCTTATTAAGTAGCACAACTGGGATGAGACGACAGAAATGACTCGGCACTGAGTTTAAAGTCAAGTGTTTTTCCTCTGGGGCTCTTCGTTGCTGAGCAGATGACGTCCAGTATTGAAAGATGATCACAAATAAGCATCAATATTCTTCTATCTTCAGCCTCTAAATCCTAAATCATCTTATATTAAGTGAACACATGACACTCCATACACTCAATAAATGATGAACAATAAAGGAATCCACCAAAGCTTCATCAGTAAAATAAACAGAATGTACGTTAGCTTTTAGTATTAGATTACCAGTTATAAGTACGCTACACTCATGAGAACAATACAAACATTCAGGCTACCTCATGAGCCTCAAAGGTGTAACGCAGATATGAATCTTAAATACAAGACTGGAATAAATTCTACAAATTTGCTCCCGACCCACTGTTTGTGAATGACTGATCTAGCGTGAACAGGGAGACTGAAGTCTGTTCAGCAACATGATTCATAGAGATAATTTCACAGCAAATTGATTTATATGTTGTCCTTGTCCTATTCATCGTTGTTGTTCATACCTGTACGTACTTCCAGACTGCTCCCGCAGGCTGTATGAATGGGTATGAATGATTAATGAGAGTCCTGATAGGCAGGTGGCACCTTGCATGGTAGCCCCTGCCATCAGTAAATGAATGGGTGTGAATGGGTGAATGATGACATGTAGTGTTAAAGCGCTTTGAGTGGTCAGAAGACTATAAAGCGCTATACAAGTACAAGTCCATCCATTACCTTTACTTAACTTCCTGAACTTTACTTGAATAATTTAGCAGATGTTTCTTCTTCACTTGGCCTCAGAAAGTTTTTGTTCTTTTTTTCCATAGATTTTGTTAAGTTCTTAAGTTTGTCTACTTTTACCACAAGCTGGACTTTCAATCTTATTTCTATTACTTTTAGCGACAGTATATATTTTAAATTCTCTGCTTGCTTGCTAACGAGTTATAATGCCTGAACAATATTGACATCGATCATGCAATCATAGAAATTGCCAGGACAATTATCAAGATCTCCTGGTTGCTGATGGTTCATATTAGCATATGAACATATTAGCATATGAACCAGCAACTATCTGAACGGAATGACAGCAAATGGCTCTGTGAAAAAAAAAATATGGAGCTGATAACATGCTTTGAACATTGTGAAAGCACATCATCGTTCTGGTCTAAGGTTTATTTTCTTTGGTGTTATTTGCCGGTTGGGTTATTTCAGTCAAGTACACCTAGAGAAAAGAGATTATAATGTCTATAAATAAATAAATATATAATAATAATAATATTTATTATAAATAATCATAATAATATTTATTATAAATAATAATACATGTCTATGTAAATTACTCGCAATCTGATTTGTCTGGGTGTATGCACATGTTATATTTGCTTTGTGATCTGTCAATACTTGCCGGTTCAATACAACTGTAAGCTTTTTAAACATGATTCTTTATTGATTTTTCAGCAAAATCTTTTTTCACGGTCATTGCAGTGGAATCTCATGGCACTTGATCACACAGCAGGATCTGACACAAAATTGTATGTATCTCTGACTAAACAGTATGCAGATCACCATGCATGTGAGCATATTAGTGCCATATATGAATCTGTAGAATCTATTAAAGCATAATGATAATTTTAACGGCTAATGCAAAAGCATTAGCCAAACGTAGAGGTATCCAGACAGTAAATACACCGTGGCCATTAGTTCAGCCATTAGTCACTGTCTGAGATGCCTGCATGTCTTTACGGCAATATCACACAACTTTTAATATGTTTATTATGCCGTTTAAAGAAAATGATTGTCACACACCTACGGTTATTTTATCAGCTTCTTTTTGTGTGCCACTGTGAAACATTTTGTAAATTCCCCAAAACTCTGTGGAGCTGCATCTGTAACTTGAGACAAATGTCGTGGAGATTGGATCAACTTTGGGAGACTAAGTAATAAAACTCAGAATGTCAGTAAGTTTTAGGAGCACTTCAGAAACGGAGTAAATTTGTGGAATATATTAATGTTAGTGAAAGGAATTTGAGCTAAGAAAACATGGTTTGAGGATAGACAGCTCACTAATACCTCAAATTGCTTTTCGTAACATAAATATGTGAGACTATTTAAAACTTTGTATTCTTATCAACAGACACTCTCTATTATAAAGCCTTTTGAAAAATTCTCCAGTGCAGAAGCAGTCGCCTGCTACATGTTCCAAAACTCAGAGCGGTCAGAGACAGAGACCGTGCAAGTGGGAGCTGCTTCTCTTCCATCCTCACTCTCACTTGGTGAGAGCAATGCAATCACATCTATTCACCTCAGTGGTGAATTGAGCTGCATTACAATGAGGCTCTCTGGAATGCCAGCAGCATTGTCAAGATCAGTATCAGGCAGTGGAAAATGTGCATTAGAAGTATCCAAGAAATTCGGTCTCACATTTTGTACAGAGCTCCAGACTGCCATCAAAGCAGAGCATATGTAGCTACCAGGGTGGAGGGGGAAGAGGACGTATTGTTGCTGCATTGCATCACATAATATTGTCAGTGAATATATTGCTAATATATCTCTTCTTGCTCTAAAACGGAGAAGAGAGGAGATACAGGATAGGATTCAAGTGACAGTGAGGGCACCTGTTTATCTGATGTTGTTTAGTGGTGCAACGGATCATAAAACTCACGGTTCAGAAAAAAGGGAGCAAATATAACTTTAAGAGATCCTTGATGATGTTTTTCTTGCGCCGCTAATACTAATTGATGATCATTGATGATCCATATTGACACAGATCCCTTTGTTGTTTGATTATAGCAGCTGGTCTACAATGCTCCCGGCTTTTTTTGCCACCATCCCAAACATCATTTCAACCACTCTGAAGTCTGTGAACCATCAAAAATTCTACATGTTATCCTTTTACTTTGTTACGGTAATGTATAGTGTTTTTTTCATGAAGGCACGTAATTCAAATGATTAGGAAATAAAAGATTGATTAAAACAAATGTTGTCATTAGTAATTTTAATGATGTATTACAAGCTGCTTAGAGCTTGTGTAAACAGGTTATAGTTCCCTCTCCTTCAAACAACTGGATTCATTCAAGTTTCTCACTAACACTACATTTTACGAGATTACATGTGAACACATCATGATAACGTTATAATTTACCTTAATAGTCACATTTACTAAACAGAGCCTGAAGCATGAATGCCGATGTCCTGATCGCATATTTTACTTAAACATTAGCGGATAACTATGTCGGTAAAACTTTATTTCACACTGTGATGGTTAAGGTAAACTGTGTAATTTATCCGCGGTTCACGTGGAA
The DNA here is from genome assembly GCF_050575085.1 of Anarhichas minor. Taxonomy (NCBI): domain Eukaryota; kingdom Metazoa; phylum Chordata; class Actinopteri; order Perciformes; family Anarhichadidae; genus Anarhichas; species Anarhichas minor. Next base: position 11,930,191 of record NW_027466504.1, read on the forward strand.
CCGCGAGGGGGGATCCGTACGGCTAACCAGCGAAGCTTTGTCACTGTTACAGGAAGCAGATTGATTGTGTTTATCTAAAAATAATCCTAAATCACTATTTATGTATCTTTAATTTGGGCTCAATTTCACATTAACAGGTCCATATTTATCTCTTTCACTCATTCCTTATATGAACAGATAGATTTTTGTTGTAATGGATTCTGAACAACTCTCTTCAACCGCATATCTGTGCTTATGCAGAAAAATGAATTACAAAGAAATTAATATTATTAAATCACGAACCACTGTAATGTAGTTTGTGCCTACTGTGACCAAGCACAGCCTCACATATGGCTGGGTTCTATCATGTGTATTGGTTAATAACTGATAACTCCTATCAACATACTTTTTTTTACTTTAGCCTTTAGCCATGGTAGCCATCTTGGAAAATTAAATGAATTATGTTCAGTGAGCATGGTCATTAAATGTTTCCCGTAAGTATTTTCATTGTTTGTTTGTGACAGTTTATTATGACATCATGCTTGAGTATGTGTTTTGCCTGTCTTCATTTAAATTCTTTAGGCTACCACTATTGTTCTATGTTCTGTGAATAATCAATTTCCTGGAAGACTTTTGTTTTGTCAAACCGTTGCTTTTAAAAGCTTGAGGGAGCTCTGAGTGTGCAGATAATCTTCTGTTGTGTTCTCCAACAATCAACACATATTAGATTTCCTGCCTGTTACATTCCAGGAAGATGCTGTGATTGGTCTAATAGCTCTAGGCCAGTCGATTAAGATTAGCCAAAGAGCTTCCTTTACTTCTTTTTATTTGTCCTTCCAATTTTGTAGAAAATCTTCCTCATAGTCACTTCAATTTTCACAAAGCTTTAAGGTTGAACTCTACTAGATTTCATTTCCATGATTCGTCAGTAGATGGCAGACAGGAAGAAACACAACAAGCGTCATCGATCATTTTCATCACCATTTTATCAGCATTATCAAAAGAAAGTGCACTAGAAGCGGATCTGCTGTATTCAAAATATCCACGACATTCCCACCACAAATATCACTGAGACAAAACCCAGAGAAGCAACGTGGGACTGGCTGGCACGCACTATTAAAGTTACAGTTTAAAATAAAGCTGAATACTCATTCGTAATACTGAGTCTCTAACAGTAAAGAATGAATATTTATGAACCACGACATGAATACTTCTTCATATGTTTTACTCTGGAGGCCATGTTGCTTTGTGCTTAGCCACAAATCTGTCACCTTGAGTGAAGAATGAAAGATGAAATACATGAATCACTTCCGAGTGGCCTCTGAGTATTTGTACTGCGTTTTTCATTGGGCTTGTAGTGCATATTGCATTTTGCTTTAAAGGAAGCCACACACCAGGTGAAGAATAAAAAAAAATTTAACTAATAGATATCAGCATGCAACTTCCCCACTTGAGTACTGACATTAAGACAATTACTGTTTGTATTACAAGTTTTCTGAAATTCAATTTGCAAACTTTTGGTGACTTTAGGAGAAATCTACAGACACAAATAGACAAAGTGTAGTAAAATAAGCACCTGGGTGTATTTTGAATGTTTTCCTTCCACTAGTCTGAAAGAAGACATGTTACAAAACAAAATAGCCAGCTATAGCCAGCTTCTAGCTATCTATTACCCTTTGGCAAAGCTACCACTTAAAGCATCTGCAGCATTTGTTGTCGACACCAGTCGAGGACAGACTTAAAGTCAGGGTTTAAGATTTTGTTATATAAAGGTCTGTATTCATATAAAACAACATTCATCAGTGCATCTGTACACAGTAACAAAAACGGGAAATGTAAACAGTGTTTGCTGAAAACAGGTAAAAACAGAAATAAACACCAACTGTAAGAATATTTACATAATGAGTAAAATGTGCATTGGTAAGAAGTGACCTGTGAAGATTCACTACTTGTTCTTGTTTATGAGGTTTCCCATTCGATGCATGAATTTCTCCAGCTTATTTTCATGGTGCCCTCTTGCAGCCCGGGTGAGGTTGTGTTCAATGGCTGCCTCACCTTTAGGAAGGCTTTTGGGTTTCTCCTGAAAGTTTCCAAAGCCGTGTGCAGAGCGTTTCTTGTCAAACGAGCAGAAAGGCTCAAATCTGCTGTAAAGGCGAGTGTCCGTGCCTCGATCTTTGCTCCAGCTTGCCGAGTGAGGGTCGGGCCCCACGCTTCTGTCAGTAACGCTGGGTTTCTTCTGTGTGGTAGGTTTAGGAAGAGAGACTTGCAGTGGATTTTGGTGCTCCTCAGTTTTGAATCGAGGTTTTGAAGAGGTTGGATTGACGCCCTCTATCCGCTTCCTCTGCTGCCCCGAGGAGGACCTGACAGACTTGGTTGTCTTTTGGGGAAGTTTTCCTCCTCCATAGGATATCCTCTCCTCATCCTCTGCTGTTATAGTGTCTGTGCTGCCACTTGACTGCAGACTCTGTGTGTCAATGGTTCCTGCTGAATCCTCTTTCTTCTCTGGTATGTTAAGTAACGATTTTATTGTTTTGGAACTCTTCTTTATAAAAAGCGGTGAGCTCATGCTGTGGGGTTTAGCTGTTGGATCCTTGCTTTTAACATCCAGGGCTGCCGCGGACACAGTCTTGGATGGTGGCTCCTGCCAAATGGGAGTACCGTGGCTCTTTGTGCCTGTGACACTCTTGACATCATAATGAGAAGCAAATCTCTGATCGTCTTTCAGATTTGACCCGTAACCTCCACTCTGTGCATTGATCCCTGCTGTGCTTCTGTTCACTTGCGTTTTTGCGAAAGCTCCATACATGTAACCTGATGATTCATGCTTGTACTCAGTGTCTGATCTTGGATCTGCTACGCTATGCCTTTTTTGCCAACTGTCTGACATCAAGTCTGGGTTTGTGATCATGTGTCCACCTTTAGCTCTGCCTAAGCTAGTGTATGCAGAGTGGTAAGAGTTGCTACCTGGACCGTAGTTTGCATTATTCCGATTGTCATCCAAAGTCTGCAAACTTTGCCTATCGAACATGTACTCGTCATTACTTATCCTACTTTCAGTTACTGCATTTGGATTCCACTGAATGGATGAGTAGTGTAAAGGAGTGTTTGGGACTGCTAAGGAGTTGGCACAAGTGGAGGAGTTGTTAATGTGTCGGTTTGGCTCCAGTTGCTCTGGTATGGGGGACGTGAAAACAAGGGAAGACCTCATCCTTCCCTGCATGAAGGAGTTAGCTTTGTCCTGTGGTTCAAACTGGTCTAAATAGTCACAAGAGTCTCCCAATGGGACATCAGGGCATTTGAGGTAAGACTCAATCCTCAATGTGCGCATGAACGACTTGGATGTATTCTCTAGCGTTGCCATGTTTTGCTGCATGGAAAGAATCTGTTTGTCATTTCCACCGTAAGACTGACGCATGTTTTGACCTCTATGCATCTGTGCCACCGGTAAGTAATTGTCCATGGGGTATTGGTTTGTTCCGTTTCCTGTTTCTCTAGAGATATTCCAGTTGCTCGCTCTGGGCCTGATGTTCTGCGGCATATATCTGTCTTCTATCTCCCCAGCATAGCTGTGCCTTTTAATGAAGTTCATCATCTCTGCGGACTGACATTGGGGCATCTGGTTTTGAACGGCGATCCCATTCTTAATAAAGGGCCCAAACTTGTTAGGTTCCTCTTCAAAGAGCCTCTCCTCTAGATCTCTAGCTCCTAGTTTCCTCTCGCAGGTCTTCCGATAGACTGTGTCCAGCGTATGCCTCAACTGGTCCCTCCGATCAATTTTTGGAGTGTTTGGCAAAATCTGTCGTCCATGTGGTCCATTGCTTTGGAACAAACCTTCCGGAGGGCAGAGCTCAGCTGGCACAGTCGAGCGGGCGTAAAGTGTTCGAAACTCCTCGTCGTATGACTTCACCAGGTGGCCTGTGATCACCTGCACCATGCTCAGATGAATCTTCTCAAATGACCACGTGAAGCTGCAAACACACAAAAAACATAATTATTTATTCATCGAAAGTGGAGAAAACAGACAACTCTTAATAAATTTGTGTTGAATCAAAAATACACAAATCAAAAATAGTATTATCTTCAAAGGTTTAACATTTTCCAGAAAGTTCATTCAACCTCTTCAAAAAGCAACAATAAGAAATGATGACAGCAATTATGTGGAGAGTGTCAATAAATGTACTGCTTTGCTTTATGAGTGCATTTAGTTTATGCCTCAGTAGTCTCAATCACTGAAGATGTATTTACCCGTATGAGCCATAAATCGCTGTGAGGCAGTCGACTAAAAGAAACTTCTGCTCCATTGCTCCATGAAATTTAGCTCCTGATCGACAGAGGTAATCCGGACCTTTCACAGTGCGCACCCTCATGTTCTGTGATCAAAGCAGAGAAAGGAAAATGTCAGCAAATATTTTTCATGGTTAAATCTTACAGCAGAAGGTAATAAGTATGTCAATCACCCCTGGTGATGAATCTAAAGTTTTGTAATATAATGCATTTGTTGAGTCCCTCATGCTTAATCTATACTTTTGCGGAGAAGCTTGGGCAGAGCTGCAGTGGTGGTTTGCGGAGATTTGCAGTTAAGATCCGGAAAAACGTGACTAGCCCCTGAGCACCACGGACGCAGCATCGGTTTGATTGGACATTATAACTGGGAGGTGGGATTTCCGGACAAGTACCTCACATTCTGTTACAACAACAACCTTATTAATTGTAGGCACTGGAGCTCCTCCTCACCATCCAACTCGTCTGCATTTTTTTTTACCAGCCGCATGTTGGGCCAAACTTATATGGAACTATTGAATCATGCCTATCAAATAAACCAAAAGCCGCCTTAAAAACAGATTCATAAAAAATAAATGTCATGCTACTCGCAATCCCCCGCAGTAGTCTGTGGTTTGTACTATGCCTTGCGTGAGAGGTGCCTGCGTAAAAGCACATAGGCACACGATGCAGGGGTACAAATCAGGCATCAGTTGTTATTGTTGCATATCACCGACATTTGCAACTTTGTATGCATGTAGATTTACGGTCATAGTCAAAGACCTGTATAAAAAAATGTCAGTTTACATCCCAGCAAAAGTATCCCCACTTGTTGATATAGTTGAACATTGTGGTACATTTGCTCGTTTGTTTTCTTGCCGAGAGTTAGGTGATAAGATACTGTATATGCAGTAGCACTCTCATACCATTAAATATGGAGCTACAGCTAGTTACCTTAACTTAGAATAAAGACAGGAAATGGAGAAACATGGTTCTGTCCAAAGGTTACAAAAATACCTATAACATCACCTCTAAAGCGATCAATTAAGTTAATTATAATTCTTTAAAAAATCAAATGGATGTTTTAAATCATATACTTACTCTGAGTTGATGAATTTTGACATTTTGATTTTCAGCCATTGCGAGGAAACTTTTCAAATGGAAATCATCCAAAATCACGTAGACCGGGACTCCTCGTATGGAGGCATCAACAGCTTCTTTGAATATGTCGACATCAGTGAACATGTCCATCGCAATGGCAACGACCTGCAAGGACAAAGTGAATAAATCATGATCAGTTCAACGTGCCAGAGACAAGAGCGCATTTAATCCGTTTACACTTGTAAAGCCTGTGAATGACATATTTAAGAACACACAGTCGTCATTTACGATCATAAATAATACATTTGAATCTAACAGCTACAAAGATAAAAACCTCAAAGTGATGCCAGTGACGAAGACAGACGAAGCATAAAGTAGCAAATGTTACTGCAGATCAATTTGGAGAAGTGAAGTAGGTGAGATTTAATATGTTTATTGATCCCAAATTCATATCTGACACTAGTGGAACATTTCTTGTCATTATTCAAGGACCAGATTAAAGGCTTTTCTCTCTCATTTCACTTTGAGTGAACTGTGATGAAAGTCCATCAAGATGATGTGCAGTTTGAAAATCTTGAATGTTACGAAGCAGCGACTTCATATGGTGTTCTAGTAGCATGTATTGAGCTCGTTAATGAAACTAGTCCGACTAGATTGGACTAGCTATTTGGACTCATTTCTTTCACTTGTTTAATTTGCTGTGTAGGAGGTTTCTGTCCCTCACGAGAAGTGTTAGTCATTCTTAATCATGTATGCTATACTCATAAATATTATTCAGAGGGAGACGTTCCAACTGCTGCAGTGTCCCATGACATATTTCACTGCATTTCATTTACTTTTCACTGCACTGGTTATGATTACATTTAAAAAAGAGAAAAGGATTTAGTTTAGTTAGTCTTTTGCTTTGGAAGTTGGTTTAATTAAGGGCCATGATTTTGAGCTACAAAACTAGTTTATGATTCATCAAGACACAACTTGATAACTAACTGAAACGTTAACTGTGTAATGGATATGACTCCATGATGTAATCCTACTTCTGTGCACGGTTCCCACACTTTCTATTTACGATAGTGAGTTGCAAAACCAGATTTAGACCTCAACAACCCCAGCAGACACTCCTTACAACTGGAAATTGAGAGCAACAAAGTTCTGTGGACATTTCCTGACGTAAAAGGTGCTTGCGACATACTTTAGAAGTGTTCAAGCTAAACACAGCGGAGAAACAGTATGTCTGAGTCAATTTGCTGCCCTAAAATAAAGTTTTAGGGCAGCAATACCGTTGCCCCGTCTGAACACCACACATCAAATCTTTTTATTTGGGTTCTGTCTTAGCATATTGTTCCAGGTAGTTTTGATTACCTGTCTTGCATTTAGAATTTTCTTCCGAATCACCTCTTTGATGGTGGGGTTGTTTTGTCTTGGTGGATGAAAGAGCAAATCTATATTTGTCTGTAGTTTTCCTTGCATGACATCTGGCCAACCCAACTCCAACTCTGGGGCGTCCACATCCGAGTGGACAGGCCAGTACGTCCCTGAGGATGACTCGTCGTCCGGTGGACCATTGATTTCCGCTACGTGGTCTTTAGGTGGGGGTGTTTTTGTGTTTTCAGTGATGAAGAGAAGCTCTTCCTCTGACAGGAAGGTTCCGATACGTTCTCCCTTGAGGAACTCCTGGTAAGTGTCTCTGCCGCCGCTGGCCAGGCAATCGATCGCCAGGCGATAGGACTCCTTATAGTGCGGTTGAATGAAATCCTCTGATTTCAACCCTCCCCTCAATGACGACAGCCGGGAAGATTCTGGGGACTCCATCGCTGTCGACGGTATCAGTGGGACCTGTCAAGGATAATGGAAATCAATGACATGATATAGGAGAATCAGAGAACAAACATTGCAACAGTGGAAAGTGCTGAGAGACTGTTGAGCGTAATGAGGCATAGTAAACTGTATGGAAAGGTCATATTGTTGTAAACATAGGGGAAATATTGAGAAGCTGTGAAAACACTTTAAAGCCACAATAGTTAAAACACAACCTCGCCTCAGTTTTTCATGGCATGTAGCCTAATAAATACACTCGTAGTTCTGAGTAACACTGAATCCCAGATTTTAAAGTATATAATGGTACGTAACTTAACAACAGAACAGATAAATACTGTGTTAATGAACCAGTGTCTCGTGTTTATATATCTGCACAAGATCTAAATAAACCAATTGAGTCCAAGTTATTTAAGAACTACTTGTCTATTATCAGCTAGTTGATTAGTGCCTTACTTGTTTCTCAGTAGCTAAACAAGATGCTGTTTTCCTTTTCGTAAAGGTCACAGTGTTTTTTTACATTGGGATTATGTGAACAAGAGGCCTATATTTTCTAATATGTTGAGTTCAAAACCCAATTATTTCCATGTGTAAGACATTCTTTACAATATTGTACCACACATTGTTATTGTTATTACTGTGGATTTTAAAAAAAATAACTTGTTTCTGACAAGCCACATCATGAAAACTCATCACTATCAGACACCCAACCTGTTCACAGTCTGGATTAAAAGGCATTGAATGCCCAAGGGAGAAATGCTGTCGCTGCACCTGTAAATGAGTGCGCCTCAAAGTTAATTAAGGTGGGGTAAAATAAAACAAGTTAAAATAAATGTCATGTTTTCTATCACATTCTGCAAGACTGTTAAACCATAATTTATTGACAAAGTAAAACCGCTGTTACCATCTTTTAAGTAATATCTTGCCAGAAAGAGAAAAAATCCAGCTTGTATGTGTTAGAATGAATCTCTCAAGTCAGGTTAAATAAGCAAAAACCTTTTTAAAACTCTTTCAACTTTAAAAAAGATTTAAGTTCACAAAGTTTACAGTATTTAAAACACCTTGAAATGATATGATACTTGATATTATAAATAAAACCTCACTGGATGAAAGCAATCATGCAGACTTTTTAAAGATTGAAGTATTTCACTTTAATACAGATTTAATGTTGTCTGTCATGCCTGATTCATCTGAATGTCAAAGACAGCGGAACAACAAGTTGAATGTCAGATTTCATAGCAGCTGCACAACTTAGACACTGACGTGGGAAAGTTGGTGCTAACTTTTACTTTCAAGTTAGTTTCACTGCCGGTATTATGTTGAGTACAGTCGTCCGTTCCTCTTGTTTTTTCAGCTATAGGCTCTTTTATAGACCCTGCTGCTGTGATCGTACAATCATAAGTATACATTTCAACTAAGTTTTAGATGAAAAAGATCCTTTGAGGTCAGCATTAACTCTGCTGTGCCTTATCTTTATAGATATGCTGCAAAAGAAACATTGAGCAGTGCTGTTATTGCAGCATGTTTAGTCATAAACCTACAATACAACCTTGTGCAAATCGCATATTTACTTACAAATTATCTGTCAAACCTCCCACTGTTCAGGGAATTAATTTAAAAGCTGAGGCGCTTGATAATCATACTGATCTGCTGCTTCTTGCTGAACGCTACACACAACTCTTACATGCTCAACAACAGTGACTTACATTTGGATTGTGAACTTCATCAAAATCCTCTTGACTGCTCCCAGAATGTTCCTCTTAGATTTATGTTCAGATTATGTTCAATATTCGGAGGAACTGCCAGCTGGAAGAGACAAAGACTGGGAGGTGTCTCAACATGACAAGCAGTCTGCAGATGGAGGGTGTGGGTTCCAGTTTTGACATGCAAATGGTCTGGCTCGAAACTTGTTCACAGGCAGCAATAAACACTTGCTCACAGGCAGTCATAAACCTGTTTGAGACATTTAGCCACTCCCCTCCTCCTTTCAGGGACAAAGTGCACACTGACGGAAATCAAGATAACGACAGATATAAAGACGCTTTAAAGAATACTTCAGGTTTAATGGTACAGGACCTCATCAAGGTGTTCTGTCCAGTGCTGGGAAATTGACTCAATGGTGCAGGACTTTACTTCAATATCCTCTTGCCTAGTCTTTCATGAACTGCACTAGGTGACCATTTCAAATGACACACTTGTGTTTTATGAACTGCACCAGGTGACCATTTCAAATGACACACTTGTGTTTCATGAAGACATTTTTTCAAAGAGAAGATGACCAGAAACCCAAATAAACTTAAATAAACCAGTGATCATTAGTCTTTTTCATCTTACTTCAGATGGGGCTGAATCTGTAGGGAGCAAAGAAGCACTTCTGATGTCCTTGTACATGTTAAAGGGAGAGGGAAGGAAGGAGAGTTAATGAGTTAGTAAAACGTGTTCGTAGTCATGAATTGATATTGGTGACATTTGGCGTGCTCCACCCTGTCTGGTCCCTTTTTATTCTTGAGAAACTGGCTCATTGTATAACATCTGCATTGTTACAGGAAATAGTTGCAATTACCAAAGAATTCTTACAGGAAACAACTGCAATTACCAAAGCGATCTCACAAGAGCAAATGACAACAAGTATTCCCTGTGAGGCTAAAAACACAAACAGGTTGAGCTTGACCTTGTTCAATGGCTGCCATTACACAATATCTTATTGTTAAATGAATCTTCAAGACATGTTTGTTATCCATTTTGAATTCATTGAACAAAAATGCTGAGTGCGCTTTTTCAGGAAGCCAAAAAAGACTAATTTTGCAAAACAGAGAAATGGACGTGTGTGTCACATGAGTATTTATCTTTTGAATAGTACTGCTTCAAAAGTGTTGATCAGACTCCAACACGACCTGTCAGGCACCAGTCTGAAACCATTTAATCATTAATAAGAATACTCAAAAGAATAGTCTGGCATTTTAGGAAACACACGTATGCACTTTCTTGCCGAGAATTGGATCAGAAGATCAGTTCTACTTATTTCTGTATGCTGAATATGAAGCTAAAGCCAACCAGGAGAAACAAAATCCTACCAGCACCTCTAAAACTATTCTGTGATTCTGTTGGAGCACGGCTTGATGTTTCCCAACTATTACAGTCTACTGTATATGCTAAGCTAAGCTAACCAGGTCATATAAGCAAAAAGCATATTTCCAAAAATGTCAAACTCTTCATTCAAACCTCCAAAAGAGTAAAATATGGCTGATAACAGGCTATGTTTAAATGTACCTCCAGTGAGCTGAACCAGAGGAAACATATAGAATAGACTCTGGTCTGGTTGACTGAGGCCCTAAACTGTTGAAAGACAATTAACAAATTATCAATTCACTTGTGCATGACTGTTTTTCTTTTTTTATCAATAATTAAATCCAAGTACACTTAATTTAATTAACGTAACCAAGGAAGCTAATTTCTTCTTTTCCTGTCCATTCTTTTGTATCATATGAGGAAGTCAGGAAACAAAATTCATCACCATTGTAAAAAAATATATGTCATAATTACTGCGAAATATATTAATGAGATAACAATATTTAATATAACTTAATTATTCTGCTTTGACCCCCTATCTTTCCAATTATTAATTGACAAGGATTTCACAGAAAACTAAATGCAGCCATGATATTCTTTTATAGAGTGCGTGATATGTAACATGGATATGAAGACGCTCTGCTCCTTTCTCAAGACTTAAACACCTCTGGTTGTTTCACCGTGGCTTCACCTGAAAAGAGCCATGAAAAACAATATACCTGTTCCATTGTTTAGTTGTGCCCTGGATCTGGGTGTGTGTAGATAAAGTAACTTATGTACTATGTCACAGGGAGTTTCTTTTCCTGAAGCGGCCTCGGTGTGAGTCACCTTTTGTGACACCCATTCTCTGCTTCGTGCAGTCACCGTGATCAGTTCCTCAGGCGGTTCTTGACTCCTGCTGCAAGTCTGAGCAGGTGGCAAGCTGTTCAGACTTGCATGGGTTTGTATATCTCTTAAGTGGCCATGGTATTGAAACACCTGGTGCTAGACTTCTCCTTCTCTTCCCGTTATCTTTCTCCAAGAACTCTGCAGCTTTTTGCATCTCTATAAGACTATAAACCACTGTGCAGAGTTTTCCAATCTGCATTCAAAACTCATGGATATGGTACTTAAACTGGATTTCATTGTCTCACTAGCGCCTAAAGCAACACACCCCATTGCAATTTTTTGAAACGCAAGACTGTTTTTGGTCTGAACACCCGCTGAGGGAACACATTTCTTTGAAAGTCCCCCCTCAAAGGCATTCATGGTGTTGCACTTGGTTGTACACACAAAAAAATGATATGTAGCTCTGTGAAGAATGAAAAAAGAGAGCTTGAAAAAAAGAAGTTCAAAGTTAGACATTTCTTTTAAAAAAATGCGAGAAAAAGCAGTAAATACTGGATTTTTTTGTATTGTATTTAAAAGTTACTGTCTGCATTTACCATGAGAATATGAACTGCAGGTTAATGTTAAGCTTCTGCAGTTGTAGCAAATAGTGTTGGTTTGATCATCAGATGTATATTTGAATTGTGCTGAGGATGCTCACAGTTGTACTATTTAATAGTCTTGCTCTTGTCAGCACGTCAAACCTCTAATGTCAAAAGCCCACATCAATTCGAATATCGAGACACCTGTAAAAGATGCAGAAGTTGACATATGATACTGTAGACATCAGAAACAAACCAAAACAAATATAATATATGGAATCTTTCAAGTTACTACAAGGAACTTTCATTTTGTGTGGATTTTGTCGGCCCCTGTGGACGGAAGTGTTAGTGTTTCCGAGCACCAGATCCCCTTTAGAAAGTCTCTCATTTTACTGTAGCAGGGTCTGACAGTCTGCTCCACACGGTCCTGGTTCTGGTTCTCCCGTGCCTCCCTTCCCTCCCGTGGGCCCAACAATACGGCTCGGGTCTCCAGCAGCGTGGTGTAGGTGTTGGCTTACAGAGGGGACCAGTGTACCAGCGAGGCAAAGCTCTGCTCCTAGCCGGAGGAGACTCTGCATTCTGGCGCTGAGCCCTCCTCCTCCTGCCGGAGCTTCCAGATCTCGGTCGGTTTTGCGCAGTGGCACAGATGAACAGCATGAAGAATAATGAAATGGCCAATATTCTCACTAATGTTCTTGTTTACCTGTAGGTCATATAGAGTCATTAGTATTAAATATTGGCGTGAATAGTGCAATTTAAAAGATTTGATCAAATTAAAAAATATCTTGTTTCCTATCGCTCTATTAATATAGCCTAATTATGGACTGAATGAAAATTCGACAATCCATTGTTCATTGTAATATCCTTGTTTGAAAATGGATCATTACTCATTATTAAATAAAACCCCAACCATGCGCAGGATCTCCCCTTTGATAGCTAAGCAAGACAGCTACACATCGCTTAGTTAGTCAAAAACCAAGCATGATCTTCCCTCAAACAAGTGCTGTGAAGGTCTAAACATTACCATTAAAAAAAGCATGCTTGATATGAGCAGATGTTGTATTCCAAGAGCACATATTTGAAAAACAAATGAAACACATTGTCAGTTAACATTTCACTGAACATTCAGCATTAGAGTTGGTTGTGTTTCCTTGTTATGATATTAAAACAATAATCCAGGAGGCATTATGTTTCCAATCAAATGTATCTGTATTTGCATTATATAGGAGACAGATCATGCTAAATTGCACCACCTAACTTATATAGGTGTCCAAAACCGAGGTTGTGGTGCATAGTGTCATGTAGTGGTGTATCGTATCTAAGCCTCCTTCCTTGGTGACGTACTGTGCAGCGTGTAACTTTCCTTCAACTGCCTGACTGTAGTTTTTTAAAAGTGAATTTGACTGTAAAGGTCGTATATATAATCGAAATCAAGGCCATTATTGTGTAAAGCACCCTGTCAATATTTCCTATAGTGCTCACATACTGGAGACAATGTGTACCTTGATGTAAAGGGTGAGGCACTTATGATTCTCTACAACAGACAAGCTGAGCCTGTTGTTGTGTTTCAAGTTTGTTTTCCAACTCTACAATGGTGCTCAATATTTCATAAAGCATATTGACATTCCGTGTGAGTTCTGTGTGCGTCAACAGAAGGTAGGTTGCATAAGTTTTTTGCATACGGTTATTGCCACAATATTTATTTTGTGGCAATAACCATAGGCTGTGTGCTGTGTGCGATCTTGGGCACACATTCTGTTTCCGATTTTAGAAAGAGTTCCGTGTGCATCATGACTGAACATGGACACTACCCAGGAGTATAAATCCATGTGCGTGGGTGTTTCTTGCTGTGGTACATGACTGCATTTGAAATGCTTTTCAACTAACTATTTAATTTTGGCAAATTATTATAATATGAAATCTACATACCTCTTTTCTTCTGTTTGCTGAATGGATTTGATGCCAAATCGTGCTTGTGTGCTCTCAGAGCAGCTTGTAGTTGCACTCACAAAGCTCTCCACTGATAAGAGGTGGTCCTGACGGGATTCTTTCCATATGTCATCCTCAATCCCGACAAAATTTCTATGATGATAAAAGTCACCTTAAGTATCTTTAAAAATAAAATGGCTGCATGAAACCAAAACTGCTGCAGTGGGGGCATCACTCACTGAATTATTGCCATTATTCTCTTGATGCAATTTCACAGCATTCATTTGTTTCGTTCATAGTGGATGTGCGTCTTACAGGCCCGCATAATAACTTTAATAGCAGACGTCCACGGTGTTGTCACTGAAGGCGCATGCTTTCATGTCATTGACGATGTCTATATTTATACAACAATCCTTTTCATGCAGGCAATGCAGGAAACCAACAAAGGAAACCGGTCTCTGAAACACGTTGGCAAGATAAAATCTATTGAAGGAATCCGATTGCTGCTCTAAACTTTCTGAACTCAATAAAATGTGTATTGACATATTTTGTATTTGGAAGACAAAGTGAAAATTCACTTTTATTTATTTTTTTGCTTGTTAGTTTAACTGGTTTGCATTGTTTAAGCCTTAAACTTCAAGTTGTGCTATGGTGCAGGTTTGTGTGTGCTCTAATGCAGGGTGAGTTTTATTGCAACATTACGATGCTATGGTAAAGGAGGAGGTTAAACAGGCTTCAACCGCCTCACAAGAAATATAAAACCGGTCCGGTGCTCTCAGAATCAGGAGAGGACCTGCTATGGCTCAGCATTTACTGTCAGTGGAGGAGTTACTTGGTTATGATGGATAGGCTAATAGAGCAGCAGATTGCACTGTTGCACTAAATCCCTTGTACAGTAACCAGACTCTCCTGTGTGCAAGCGAGAGGGAGAGAGATTGATGTTAAATCAATGGCTTCACACTTTTCCAGGCCAAATACATTTGAACAGTAGCTGTTCAATCAGGCTGGTTTTAGCTAGAGGCGAAATTTCAATCTACTTCTCTACTCTGCACCATTATACCAAAACCAAGTTTGGTAAGATAAGTCACCTATAACAATAATTTGGGAGGAGTTACAACTTATGTCTCAGGTGATTTCAAGTTTCAAGTAAGGGGCACTCGATGACATGCAATTTAAGAATTTGAATATTGCCATTGTTTCAGGCAGACAGGCAGTTTTATTAAAAATCTCTTTGGCTTGTTTCGGTGGGTCGTCCAAGTGTTTTTTTTACAATAGTATTTATGTTCACACTGCCCTGTTGAATCAAAGTGTTTGATTGATATCATTTCTAAGTTGTTTATTGCTTATGTTGCATAATTTCCATAATAATGCAGATGTCTGTAGCCAATAGAACAATAAAGTTCTGATTTTAATTGCATTGTAGATTGATATTTTAGATATTCTAAACTGCTAAAGTTATTGTATTATCAATTGTGCCTGTTCACAGTAAACTCAGAGAATTTAAAGTAAACTAACCCCCTAACCAGAATGTTACTGTAAATAATCACAGAAAAATACTGCATTCATTTTTACTGTAATATACTGTGAATGTACTGTATTCTACTTTTAGAGTAAAAGGCTGTTAAGTCATTTCACAGTATGAGTACTGTAGAATTACAGTAAATGCACTTTACTGTTATTTAACAGATATTTTCTTGATCCATGCTGCTAAGAGGATGAATCATAATAACTTGATCCTCTGACTTTTCCTCTAGCCCCACAATGAGATTTAAATTTCTGGATTATGAAAAATGGAATGAAACGTCTCAACAACCACAGCTATGTAATTTGTTACAGACACAGCAAGAGAGTTCCGGCTTCCATTCCCGGGCTAGACGTGTTTTCTGTGTGGAGCTTTTCTCCCCATGGCAGCGTGGGTTCTCTCTGGGTTCTCCGGCTTCCTCCCACAGTCCAAAGGCATGCAGTTTAGGCTTAGGGTAATTGATGACTCTAAATTGCCCCGTGGATGTGAGTGTGAATGGTTGTCTCTCGCTATATGTCAGCCCTGTGATAGTCTGGCGACCTGTCCAGAGTGTACCCTACCTTTGCCCAATGTCAGCTGGTATTAGCTGCAGCCCCCCGCGACCCTGTACAGGATAGTGGATGTGCATCTTATAGGCCCACATCATAGCAGATGTCCACGGTGTTGTCACTGAAAGGGCATGCTTTCATGTCATTGACGATGTCTATATTTATAAACTTCCCAGGAGCAGTCTAATCCCTTTATTGTTCCAATGCATTTACCTACAGAGATTTACAGTATTGCCTGACTCAGCACCCACATATAAGCACAAGATTTCCCACTGTCTTCAACCTCCAGAAAGAAACTGCTGCTGTGCCTTCTGTTCAAATCGAGACAAAAACATTCCTCCATCCAAACAGAGATAGTGGACAACAAATAAAAATAGAACAAGGTTTAAATGAAATGCCATGTGGGATGTTAGGAAGCCATACTGCAGACAACACACACGAGAACACACACATATTCTGGAGTTATTTCACCGATAAACAATGATTTCTGTTTTCATGGAAAAGTTTTAACATTTTTCTGTCACCCTAAAAGAACAATCGGTAATTTTTGTATTGTCAAACATTCACTTTCATAAATATTTAAGCAAATAAAAAAATAAAAACTACACCAACATTCCAGTATTTTATTATTTTTTTTAAAGCATCATGTTCCAAGTGATCTCAGCTCCATCAGCTGTGGCCCTGCAGTCTGCAGCAAAAAAAAAGTCATTCATCTCGTTATGCATTTTAGTTCTTCACCTTTGGTGTTGTCAGTCTTCAGAGAGTCGGCTTCCCTGTGAGAACAGGTTTGCATATGTACGGTTGGGACACGTGAATAGGTGCCACGTTCACATTAAAGAGGTTAAAGACACAAAAGAGGGGGGAAGACTAAATCATCTACATGTGTGTTGACTCAGCAGAGATGCCATTAAATTAGAAAAGTTCATCTACTGGAGAATAAATATTTGAGAGCAATACAGAATGCCAGAGAGCCTTACTTCATTGTATTGTTATATTTTGTATTGTCATCTTTTGGGTTTTCCTTTAAATAATAAGTACATTTCCACCATAAATTGATGAAGAACAATTCACCAGAGTGCAAGAAATTAAGTGTTTTTATGAACAAAATGTTCTACTGGAGGACCCAGAGACCTCCCACTTAATATGTGTCCCCGCCAATGTTGACACCAAGCCTACGCTCTTGGAGCTCATCACCAAGGTTCAGAGGGGGGGTGTCAGCCTGACTCAACCGTGGGAGGACTGGAGTGCAGGGGTTCTTTATGACTCTCTCCTGCTCATAACGCTCTGTGTATACAGATGAGAGCAGTATATCAAAGTGCATTATAATCCACAACCACTGTGTCACATACCAATATTGAAATATTACATGTTTAATCATTTTCACATTTATTTGACTCTCGCGGTATATGTTGTAATCTTTAGCCCTCATTCCCCCCTCAGTTAAACTCAGACTGACAAAGACAGAAATCAGTTAAGACTTCAAGAAACACCTGAGTCCCCTATGCCTACTGGTGGAGAGTATTTGAATTGTTCTGGTCCCAAAAACAGGGCTCATATTGGCATCAAACACATATGAACAAATGTGTGTCAGAAAGGAAGACACACAGAATTCAGCTTAAGTGATGGTTGTATGATATGCAGAATATATCTAGTGTGAATTATTTAACTTGAATGGTCAGTTTAAATGCTCTTTAGACTATTTTCTGAGCTCAACTTGAAGAAAAAGCACATTCCCTGTCCTGGTGTTGATGTAAATATGTACAACTCAGATGTAGAAATCCTTTATTTCCCCCAAGAGAAATATCCATTTTATTTTGAGCATATCATGTTCAGGCTTGTTCCAAAAACATGGACTGATCCAGCTCTGACATTGAATGAAAGTATAATGTTAACTTGAATTTGTGGTCTCTTTTGTCTTTGCTACGAACAATCTCCCGTGGCAACAAGACGAATGTGTCCTTGTATGCTTGGTTTTATATATCGTCCTCTGCTTATGTGCTGATGATTCATATTGATTTAATCTGTTGATAATGGCATTTTTCTATTTTTTTCTCACATTATATTTCTATTAACGCACATTACTGACTTTGCTTCTTCACCAGATTATTTGTGCTTTCTCGCCTCGCAGGTTTCCATGGATCCTGGTTATATCTGGACCTGGTCTTGCCTCCTGCCGTGGTTCTGTCATATGCATTGAATGTGTTGTAACTCTGTTGCTGCTCATTCTGTACACATAACATCTATCACACTTCTGTCCATCCTGGGAGAGGGATCCCTCCTCGGTTGCTCTCGCTAAGGTTTCTTCCTTTTTCTTCTCACCGTTTAATTCTTTTTTTGATCTGACAAACAGGAGAGAGCAGCATAAAACCCTGCTGAGAGCCCTACAACGGAGACTCAGTGTGCTTCAGAATAATTGTGTGTCAGAATAACACCTCATTCTTTCAAGAAGTCATCCTGTCATGCTACGAAAACAGCTGCAGAGTTACCAATTATTTACTTTGATGCGGACTGTGATGTGGTGATAGGGTGTAAGAAGGCAAAAAAAGGAGTGAAATGTGATAGGGCATGGATACCAATATCTCAATATTGCTGTCTTGGAAAGTCTGAGATTTAGTCAGTGACAGATCCTTTGCTGTTATCTGGACACCCACGAGGAGGACTCTAGCTTTTATGGAGGGCAGAGGAACAGCTTGTATCCTTCTTTACAGTTGCAATCACATGTCAGTTATTCTCTATTTCCACACCAGAGTTAAACTGTCTCTTATGCAGCCAGCAGTGATCCAAATACACATCCATCAGTTCTTGATTCAGTAACTTGCTGTTTGCTGAGCACACAACAGAAGGCATGCTTCATGTCAAATTAAGCTAACCAGAGCTCAAATCCTATTTGACTAATAAAGAAATCCTGAATCCTTCTGCTTGCAAAAGCGATCCTGATAATTATATTTGTTTTCCCATTGAGAAGTACTCAAAGTACTCAACTAGACCTAGACTTAATCTTCCCTGAAATTAACCATGTTTTAAATGTGCCTCACAGATAAATTAAGCTTACATGTCCAACAACAAAATGACAGATCTCTAAGCTATTGAATTTAAGGTTGAGGCCATTAGTTAGCTGCCATTCAAGCTATTTTTATAACATTGCTTCAACATCCTTGACTTTGATTGCGGGCACACATTTGCTGTCAGACTACTCTGCTGTGAAGTCCACAGTGTAGTGAAGGCTGTGAGTGCATCAATCATCTGCACTGCACTAACCCCCCTTTCTTCAAGAGCCCTTTTGAGGTTGAGTAGTTTTTTCTTTGAAGATTTCTAATCAGGCGTGAGAACATCCATCCGTTAGCTATACCTGCGTAATCTTTTAGAGGGTTCCAGGTGGCTCAAGCCAACCAGCCGAAAATGATCATCACAGGGACATCAGATGTCAATCGCAGCGTTGACACAAACAGGTTTATCCAAGAGAGGAATCAAATGATCTGCCTGTAAATAAATTGTTTATTTTGTTGTAGACTCTAGACCGATGGAGAGGGTGTGTCCTTCGGGAATAAGAGGTTCTGTTTGTGTATTTTTTGTACTTTTTTGGAGTGCCCTTGAGTTTTCGTCTTAAAAATTCAAATCTCCACCACAGATGTAGCTATATGTTGATGTCAGTGGTTGGCCATTAGATTTGAGATGATAATGCAGCATTCTATTAAACACGGAAATAGGAATTAGGTGCTGGGAATGACGTCACAGGAGCGAATCTACGCAGGGGACATATCCCCCCACACTTATTCAGAAGGCAGTATTAACCACTTCACTTCTTACAATTTGAAAATTAATGCTTTTTAAAAGGATGGGGCCCCTTAAATCTGGGTTTCTGAACATTTCAATTTTGGTCATACGTATGTTTTATCATCAAAATGTTATTTTACTAAAGCCCTTCTAAAAAACCTTTCCTGACGTATAGGTTTCTGCATGATGATGTTCTACATGTACATGTCCTTAGTCAGTGTGTATTACCTACTGTAACTGAGATGGCCGTTGGCATGCTCCCTGTTTGGAGAAGCAGACAGAAGTACCGGAATGGAAGCTAAGCAATTAACTACTGTGTGGACGCCACGTTAGTTTGTATCTGGAAGTCACACAATAACAAAAACAAACTAACCGATCCATGCAGCAGTAGACCTGCAACTTCCCTGTTCTGCGAGGTAAAATTACTGTATTGTGAACGGAGTCTGGTGGGTTTGAGGACAGTGATATAATGGCTTCAGTTCCACATCTGAAAGGGCTGTCTGATGACCTACATCATAAAGATGTACGGCGGACAAGAAAAAGAGAAGAAGATAAAACAACAATGTAAGAAATCCATAAAACCAGCCTGAAAATGAAATAAATCTGAAATGATTGTATGAGAGTCTATGGAGCTTCAACCTAAGTTATGCTGATGTCTTTGGCTGTTTTGGGCAGTACTATTAGTACAAATGTGATCTAAATCCAACAAATAAGTGTAAAATGACATGAGACAAGTCATTTTTTTCTTAAAAAATTCAAATCTCCACCACTGATGTAGAAAAGAACAGAGTAGACTGATTTTAATATTTATTATTATTATTTGATGGGTTTCTATCTTATTTGATGTATTCTATATGTTCTATTCCATGTTATATTATCTCTTACAATAGGTTTCTTTTGTACTTTGTCTCCATGGTTTTAATGTTTCATCTAAAGAGCTTTGACTTGCCTTCTTGGTTGTTGCTGAAATGTGCTTTATGAATAAACTTGCCTTGTCTTGTCGCACTCCTGCTCTGCAAATGAGAACATGAAGGATCATCCAATGAATGACATGCCTGCATACCCATTGTATATATATATATGTATATGTATATATATATACCCATACCTTTTATCAAGCATCATCATACCTTTTATCCTGTCATTAGCTTGTGGTTTTCTTTACTGATATGGAAATTTACAAATTACAGACAGATGTAAAACTCAAGAGCATAGGGAAAATATGGATGTCCTTTATTAAATATTACAGCTTTTCCAGAAATCATGACAATATTAAAATAGTATTTTCCTTAGAGATGAATGAGTAACAGGATTTTGATTACTTTTATGTTGTATGGGCCATATCGCAAATCTCTTTGCTGTTGGATGTTTTGCACCAGTTGACTGTTTGCTAAACCCATCTTCCCACAACAACTGTCTAATCATTGCTTAGAAACAGTAACTACTCCACATACCGAACATATCTACCTCTGTGTGTAACTAAGGACCAATTGTTCCAAAAATAATTTCACGGGGTGACTCTGCCACCACTTATCATTGCAAACTGTAAATGTGCCGTAGCAACATTAGCTAAGGGGGTGGGGCTTAGAGAATGGTGAGTTTTTGTTCACTTTTATGAATTCGCTAATTCAGGTCGTATTGACCCTTCGCTAAGTCCTGCCCCTCGAATGCAGACTGATAGCGTAACATCGGCCAGCTCCGACTAGGGTCCGACAACTATACAGCTCTGCTCCATAGACTCTCATGCAATGGTTATTTATTTTCTTCATTTTCAGACTCGTTTTGTGGATTCGGTGCTAGTCATGGTCAAACGTTGTGTAAAAGTGATACTTTGTAGTTACCCAGAGAGGTTGGAAGGAGATACATGTTTTTCAAATTGTTAAATTTCTATATAAAAACATGTGGAGTTAACAAAAGCAGAGTAGGTAAGGAGTTCTATGCTACGCTAGTTAGTGAAGGTAAACTGAATGTACACACATGCTGCTTTTGAAAAAATAATGTTAATAGTGAGTAAAGACCTACCCATGGAACAGTGTGGTTCCTTCAATTCATTGTCTTTTGTCTTGATCGCCAGGTGATGTGGTGGTTCACTATCTTTTATCTTTTCAACCTCTTCTCGCTGCTGAATCAGCTTACCCTGCTGGATATATCCTTCAAACGCACATTGTATACCTTTCTGTCTGCTTCTCTCTGAAATCACTTTTTTGTTTTTCAAAAAAATGTAGAATATTTATTCAGGGAGTGATAGTGTGGGCTCCATGGTAGCTCTAGCAGCTTGCAAAGTTGCAGCAAAGGGCGGGGCTTAGCAAAGAGTCACTTTCTGATTGTGTTTTAGTAGTTCATTAAAAAATTAAATAATGTAGGATAAAGAGTTAATACTTTGGTGTTAATACTTATATAACTTAATATCATAATAAAGCTTCCATCCGCCCTTCAGTTGGACTGAAAGGGGGATTTGTCTGGTCATCAGGCTCCGTTATCTGCAGATCAAATACTGAGAGTGGACCTCTTCTCTCAGGCTTCTTCTCTTCTCCAAACTTTTGCCTTTTTGAACTTGTATAGCAATCTTCTCTTGCCTCTTCAAGACTCGTACTTTCCACCTGAAATAGAAACGGACACATCGGTTTTTAATGCATTATGAGTAAGAGAGACCAGAGGAAAAAAAAACAGCAACAGCAATTTCCAAATTGTTGCTCGACTGATTTTAGCCCACAGTGAAATTGCTTGAAATTGGATGTCGCTGCAGCTGCTTGAGGTTTGCACTGGGATGAATATTCATTGTGTATTTTATTATAATTGACAATTATCTTTCTGGATTACATGGTGACATCAATCACCTGCTCTATATTTGATATATTTGACTTATTAACATAATTATGAGGCTCCAAACTGATGTGTTGTCTTCCATATTGGCTGAAAGATCAGAGACGAGAACTGTAGTCTTTAATGTCAAATGTTGCATATGCCCATCCAGCCACGCTAAAAATACTATTATAACTACTATTCCACAGACCGTATGTTCAAACCAGTCCATCTGATGTTATCCTAATGAGGCTTACATTTTAATATTATTTGTGTCATCTCACAGCCATGAAATGAACGTGACAAAGATTGTCACTCTGTCTCACGAAGTAAATGTGTTTAATTTCTGGATTCAGTGGCACTGCAGGGGTGCAGTGGCTAATGATACAGGAATCGGCATTAGATTATTTGCCACTGTGCTGTAAAGCTGACAGAGTGAAATTTGCAAACGTTGGCGAGGCTCTACATTATGGAAAAGAGCTAAAGACAGGATTTGTACAAATGTGGAGGATGCACATAGCTCAGTTACACATAAGGCAGCAGAGAAACTGTTTTAAGTTTAAAGTTTATGTCTTTACTGTCTATTATTTTTGCATTAGATGCCACTAGTTGGTATTTCACAGAGCAAGCCAGCACTCAAAGACACAAGCCTACTGCAGCGTTAAGGTGGATCAGGATACTGGTGGTGGATATGGTCATTGATCAAACACAGTGCAATGTTCTGTTCCGAGGCTCAACAAAATGGTTCACTTTTCCTCTGCCAAGCCCGCGCCTTTGACAGATCTGTGTTAAAGTCCAACAAAACAGGGACCAACAATGGAAACATAAAGCAAATGATCTGCTGCTGTACAAAGTAAAAAGAAACAAACAATAAAAGTATAGCTGCAGTGTTCCTGTGTGTCATCTCTCCAGGGGCTTTTTTATTCGGTCTTTCTCAAATGAATTGACTGATCCTATATCCTTTCCTTCTCTGTCTTCAGTAACTGTCTTGTTAAATAATACTTACAGTGACTCTTATTTTTTTACTTCTCTATAATGGAAACATATTCTCAGGAGATACACTACACAGGACTCGGTGTGGTAAGTAACTGTCAGGAATTTATTTATGTAATATTATTCCTTTAAAAAGTAACAAGTTGTGTAAGGGATTATCTTTTCCAAAACAGTAAATATATTTAAGTTATAAATCCAAGTAAAGCTGCGTTACTAGAACGCGATTCGTTTTTATCTGCCAGCTTATGTAATGATGACGTCAGAGCGTCAGTATGCATCTTGGTGACCAGACGTCTCCTTCATACAAAGCTGAATATTGAGATGTAATCAACCAGTCTGATGTGTGTAGTTAAACTAACATAGTAATATAACGAGTAACGCTACTTACTTTTGATATCAAGTAATAAGTAAATCAATACTATTCCTTAAAAATAAACTTAAAAATAATGAATAAGGTTTCCTGAGTAGCTTGCCCAACACTGGTAGGAATATATATAGAGAGATATTATATAATATTACATCTTCTGTACTTTCAACCTGCTACTGGTGATTATGGTGATCTAAGGCTGTGGCTCTAAAGTCGCTCTCGTTTGTGACAAAAACATACAATGTAATTGTTGAGTTGTGATGAGTTGGTCTTTTCTTGTATTTTGCACATAAGGTGCAAGTCACATCACAACCAAAGGTCTGCAGAGATCGTAATAAAACAGCTACGTGGGACAAACTAAACCCAGAAGACACATGTGAAATATGCATACTGTGAAATGAGGATTGAGATGCTGGCACAATCAGGATTTTAAAAGAAACCGGGACAGGAAAGAGGCCGCGGACAGAGAAATCAGTGTAACCAATGACAACAGCAAAAGGCCTGAATGAACAACAGAGCGCATGAACGGGCTGTCACATCATGCAGATTGCATATTCAATTACTTATTACAACAGGGTTGTGATTGTCAATGTCTACTGACATTGATCAAATTCAGACACTTAAACCCGTTGATGAGCAACTTGTCTTGGCTGCTCACACAATCACTCTCCATGTTTGTTGTTATTGATCCTAATCATTGATGAATGTGTGCTCACAAGCACCCCCCATCCTCACGCAGCTTTAATTCTACCAAAGACTGGAAAACATACCCAGTGGTGACATAAAATACGTTGCTTTCTGCTTGGAATTATGTTATTTTTCCCCAGATGTTTTATGTTATTCTGTTTGGAGCATTGCGATACAAGCCACAGTTTCATGTAAAAAACAATAAAGTTGTATCTTATCTTATTTCAGCTGCTGTGATTAAACAGAGTCTAAAGAGAGAGGGCATAACTTTCAGTCAGTTATTATAACTTTCAACACATTCAAATTCTTATCTCATTTGTTAAATTTGTTTTACAGAGAGTTATGTGCTGGACGTTTTCTAGACTGGGAACAGTCACTTCCTAGAGTCTCCACCGGCTGCCTGAAAACCGCTATCTCATTATCAATGTCTCAGTTTTACACTTCAGCCTTTGTACCAATAAAACTAACGAGATTAAATATGTTGATTGGTGAGCTTTAGATGTCTTGTTGGGCAGATTTTGTTACCGGCAGGCAGAGCCAGGCTAGCTGTTTCCCCCTGTTTACTGTCTTTATGCTAAGCTAAGCTAACTGGCTGCTGGCTGTAGCTTCATATTCACTATACAAACATGAGATGGGTATCGACCTTCTCATCGACTCTAAATTGTTTCTTCTTATGTGGCATTATGCCATAATATCAATATCTGCATCACTGAATGTGGGGTAACTTGTGGTTCCTGGAGTCTTAAAAAGTAGGATGGGAACCAGAGCTTTCAGTTATCAAGCTCCTCTTCTGTGGAACCAGCTTCCAGTTTCAGTCCAGAGGGCAGACACACTCACCACATTTAAGAGTAGGCTTAAGACTTTCCTTTTTGACAACGCTTAGGGCTGGCTCAGGTTTGCCTTCAGTCCCTAGATATGCTGCTATAGGCCTGGACTGCCGGAGGACTTCCTAGGATACACTGAGCTCCTCTCTCCTCTTCTCTCTCTTCTTCTGTATGAATTCATGTCCCATTAATGCTCATTACTAACTTTGCTTCTTCCCCGGAGTCTTTATGCTTTCTCGCCTCGCAGGTTTTTGTGGATTGTGGTTATATGGACTATATGGACCCTGGTCCTTCCTCCTGCCATGGCCCTGCTGACACCCTGCTACTGCCATTATTGAGGTTTAAACCCTAAGGTTTCTTCTTTTTTTTCTCCCCGTTAAATTTTTTTTTTTATGGTTGGGGGTTATGAGGAGAATATGATTTTGGGCTATACATAATTAAATTGAATTGAATCCAAACTACAAAAACTGCAAGTGTAAACTGATTTTGAAGTTTAATTTATCCTAACTGCAAATGTTAAGCAGAAGTGTTTGTTGGCATCGCACGACAACTTCAACATGGACATTAAACGTCACCTTCAATGTAATCAACATGAATATAAATGATATATTAATGATCACTGCATACAACTGTGTCAACTGTAATTAATCAAAGATCTGAGGTGTAATGACAACAGCAGGACAAACCACGCGCAGTCGACCATGCCAAGGTAAGAAGCAGATTGCATCACACACTGAATATCAAAGTTACATGGTTCCAAACACTCTATTATGCTCCACATCACAACAAACCATTTACAAAGCTAGATATTCCACGGCCTTAGAAATAAAGCTAACAATACTCTCTGCATCATAAACAGAGAATGGATTGCAGTCTGAAGGTTAATAGCAGCCTTTCAGAGGAAAAATTGTGTTTTTAGCATCAAACATGTCAAGATCTCTCGAGTGTGGAAGATTGTCGACATGTTTATGGTTTAAGTGTTCACAGTCGCATCCGTTCTTTGTATATCTGTATGGAGTCTGTTTTGTTGACCTTGATATTTTATATATATTCAACAAATGAAAACCGTTCAGACTATAATTTTGCATACAGCTCAGAATTACACAAGAAGCTTAACCTTGTGAATTCCATTGAAGGAGCTTTCAGTAATAATGATCGTGTAAATTTGCTATCAAACTGAGTTTTGTTCTTTTTCTGGTTCACTTCACCTTCTGTGTGAAAAGAAGCCGGGAAATGAAAACTGGCCTGATAAATACATTTGCATTGCAGTAAATGTTCATAACAATATTGATGCGGAACAACAGTTGAATGTGTAAACTCAGTAAATAACACACATACAGAGAGAAAATACATGTCTTGCACCAAAGCTGCAAGAAGCTATCCCAGTATAAATACGGGATCCCCTGTGTCCTTTCTTCTGCAGTTCAAATGGGCATATTTTACCATCTTTCATTGTATGATAAAAGGCTTGGCAGATGAATTGCCACGCATTTATTTTTCCTCCTGATGGCTCTTCAAACTTTTTTTCCTTCATCAGCAGGCAAATTGAAGCTGTTAACTGACTTTCTCTGAGGCAGAGTGAAGAGTGATTTTCCAAGACATGCTTTCATCACCTGAGGAGCCAAGCAGTTTCATGTTGTTCTTCTCTATTGAACGCTTTTTAATATGATGTTTCATCAAACACTCTGCACTCTACACTGCTTCAACGTCTTCGATGGAAAGCTGAGCAGAATTATTTTAAGCTCTCCGCTTAAAGTAGTTTGACAAGAACACGTTTGGAAAACTGACAGGACCTTGACAGCTCAAATCCTCTCAGAGGATTTGAGGCTGACTGACGAGACAAGCGGTGTGGGGGAAATTCAAAACAAGAGGAGAAGAAGCAGCATGGCCTACTCAGCTACAATGGACAGCTGAAGGCCAAGGTATGGAAGGTTTCCAATTTCTTCCAGTCAGAATGAAAACATCGTCTTTAAGCTAAACATACTATTGATTTTGTCCTGGAGATGAGGTGACTTCAGTTAAATAGATGGAAGTTGTCCCCATTTTCCCAACATCAATCATAAATCATTTTAGTGAAGATCTTGATTTGTTATACTTTAGAGACATTTTTAATCTCCACAGAGGCACTGAACAATGTACTTGGTTTATTCTAAAGTGTATTGTCGAATCTATAATTTAGTATAAGTTGGGCTATAACGTAGGTATGCCTCTATGTGTAGCATTTGTAAGTTTCGGACATTGGACTTAAATTGAATGTAAGCCATCACAATAATTTGAATTACGCTATAATCACTCAAACTTTCTACATATAGGGCTTTTAAAACTGGAATAGACCCCAAAGTCATTATCGTTTCACAAAGCTGAAAATAGTAAAAGCAGGAGGGGGGGGGGGGGGGTATCATATGTAAGAGATAACTAGTGAAAACTTACCAAATCGTATTAATATTGCAGTTTAATTAAAAAATTGTCACTCAAATGAATGGTAAAAGGTAAAATGTTAATGTTTAAAATACAAAGCACGAGAAGGTTAGTTCTAAACATTTTTTATTGAATCTCAAAACATCAATTTATGACTGATGGGAGTTTTCAATACTATTTTCTGAAAATTCCTTGTGGAACTAATACATAAGCATGAGCTGTGTGGAGAGACGTGATTTTGCAGAGTGTGAAGCGTCTTCTTTGAAAATGATTAGATTTGTTCTCTCTCACAACAACAAACCCTTCAACCCATAAGCCCGAGTTCAGAGGAAACTCCTCGTTTTGCTCTTACCTCAAATATGAGTCTGATTTTATTTGGAAAAATAGTAATCAGTATGAGTATATTAGGATAAGTGGTTTACAAAGAAGGTGCGGTGGAGGAAATTGATTTTAAAATACTGCTTTGATTGCTCAAACTTAATTTAATATCTCCACCTAACTTACTTTCCAATTCCCTTTGCAGTGTTCACTTAATCAGGAGGCGTTGATTACCTGCTTAATTGTGACTTAATAACGGAGGACGAGACAAAGAGCTCTCCACCATGTACCACAGACAGAAAGGCGTGTTCAACTTGATATACATTTTTTAAGGTATGTTTCTATTCACATGAACCCATGATTAGGTCTGTTTCACCAGAGCCGTAACTGGCAATAGTTTATCTGTAATCAAATGTTTTAAGTCAAGCTTCACTTATTAGATTTTACAGGGTTCAACTGTAGTCCTCCTCGGCAGATGGAACTTGCTCGGATACCATGATGTCAGCGAATATACAGTATTGTATTTGGCAAAATTCTAGACATCTTTGGAACATAACAGGCATATGGATGGACAGCAGATAAGTGGATTGTAGTTTGAGAAGGTTCTTTAGTCAATTGAATTTCTTCTGCTGTCAAAACTTGTCAAAGTGGGAGTCCAGTTAAAACATTTCTCTTTAAACAGCTACATTTTTAACCCATGAGGAGTGTGGGTGCTACTACTTAAAATAAAAATAAAACTAATGTGATCACTACATGCGCAGACACAGATTCCTGCACTGTGATATGAGCTAATTCCACCAGCCTACCTTTTTGTTGTCAGTCGGTTTGACGACAAACTGCCGGAAAGGTCTCGGATGAAATTTTTCTTCATCCTCCACTGTCAGTCTTGGACTGGCCGTCATTGGGCGAATAACCTCGGGCTTTGTCTGGAAGGAAACATTTTGACAGCAGAGTGGGAATTCATTCCTGCTTCCTTCACATCATTAGTAAAGCAAATCCAGTAGCCTGAACTTCGTCAAAAAATAATTGAATATGTACAGTACCTTTTTAGGATTCATGAGCTTTCTTTCCACACCAGTAGATGGGTGCAAGCTGCATACAGATGCCTGAGTAAACAGTGTAGAAGAAAAGTATCAACATAGTCTCTCACAAAATGGAACGAGTCTCTGTATGTCTGTCTGTCCTTCGACTTCTCACTTGGCAGGTGTATTGCTGACCCAAGGACGTTCAGTGTGGAGTGTGAGCTCTTGAGATCTACACAATGTATTTATTGAAAGTGCATTTTGTACACACTGTGTACTGTATCCAGAGGTGACCCCAACTAATTGTTACACCTGGGTACAGCTCCGTACAGCTTGTGGATTTCACCAAGGGATCAATAAATTCTTATCTTTAGCCATAATTATACATCATAATATATTTGTAAATCATATTTTGTATTATAAATTTGAATATGCCAAGTAGTAAATCAAGGTATTAAACAAATGTAGTGGATTGAAAAGTACAAGGACAAAAAGCAGTAAAGTACAAGTATGTCAAAATTGTGCTTAAGTACAATACTTCAGTAAATGTACTTAATTTCGTTGCACCACTAGTTGCAGCTATATGTCATGGCAGGTGGATTGATCAGGACACAAGGAAGCACAGAATGGAGTGTGAAGTTGTTTAGATGAGCGTTTTCAAGCAATCTGCTCTCGTACTGATAAAAGAAAACACTTGAAGTACTGAAGGTTTTATGTAAAGACAAGCAAAAGTATGAAATGATCGAGCTTCATGTCAGTTTTGTGAATTAGGAATGATGATACTTTATAAGCCAAATACATTTGTTTAAAAGAAAAGAGAGAGAGAAATATTTGCCATCATGAGATGATTACACAAACATCTGTGTTCAGATTTTTTTAGCAGTAAAATTCCTGATGGAAAATATTCTCTTCGTAACGTAAAATGGTCGGAAAGTTAATATGGAAAAATAAATTGGTTTGTCACTTTCGGCCATTGGGAGCAAATAAAATAACGTTCGCCTTTAACAGACAGAACTACTCTTACTCACATATTTGGTCTCACGTCCCAAGGTTTTTGTAAATGATGAGTTGTTCTGCTGAAAGAAAAAAAAGAAAGAGAGAAATATTTGAAACAAAACAGAAGAGTTACAGAAACCACGTATTGGGAAAAAAATCATGTGAATTTTATTATGTGGAAACCAGATGGAGGGTTCTTCTTTGTAGGTAGGTAGATGTTATTACATTTGGGTTAATATTTACAAACTTAAATTGTGTGGAAAAGTGTTGGTCAAACTTTATTTTAAAGTACAAGATATGTCAAAATATGTCAGGTAAATGTGAAAACAAGATACCGATCAGCATCCATTTAGCTTAGCTTAGCATAAAGACTGGAAACAGCTAGCCAGGCTCTGTCCAAAGGCAATAAAATCCGCCTTTAAACACCTCTAAAGGTCACCGATTAACATGTTATATATTGTTTAATTCATACAAAAATCCAAATGTAAAAATGACAAACTGTGGTTTCATGGGGGCTGTAAGCCAGACCATTTTCTGATGTAAAAATACATGAAATGTCAGGCACAACCCCTGTAAAAGCACACAGATGTGAGAGTGGTATAAATCCTCTTGTTAGTTTGTCATTCATGTCACATGCTGTTAAAGCATCATAATTTACCTTTAGACCAACGTCGGTAGTTAATGACCGGGAGGGCTGCTGTGACCGGGATGATTGGCTCTTAAAGGTTGAAAAAATATAAAATCATAATCAATATTACAATTCAACATTTGCACATGTTTATTTTTTAAATAATGTAACTGAACTCACTGCTGGAGTGGTATTTGCCAGTAGCTCATCAATAACGGCATAAAGTTCCTCTGACTGTTGCCGGAGCTCAGCGGGTGAACACATCTGTGGGAAATAATTGAAGTCAGTGGACTGGAATTGTGCAGTGAAAACCAGCAGTGATGTGAGCAGTAATACCTTAGCGTGGGTGTCTGCAATACCTCTGTCAAATGTTTCACCTCCGTCCAAACTGTCACATGGACTCTCTTCTCTCTCTACCTGCTCATCTATTGCCTGTCAATGCAAAGCAGAGTGGACAGATTGGCTTAGACAACATTGCAACATCTCCTGCAGACAAATTGTATTCATCCACTCTCACAGATCTCCCTCCTCTGCAGCTCAAAGTGTGCAATGCTGCAGTGATAACAGAGCAATATGCCATGTTTTTTTGACCTCTCTTTGAGTCTGATTTGATTTTTTTAGTCCTTATGAAATGAGATTTCTGCCAACAAGTTTTTTCAAATACAAATCTAAATGTAATTATCTTTAAAGCCTGATGATTAGAGATTTGACATGTATCTTCTTCTTTTCTTTTTTAAAGAATAGTTATTTTTGAATACACACTTTACCTTCGGAGTTAATTCCTATTTGACATTCATCACGTAATGTTCCACATAGTAAAATTAGCTTTACTGCCTCCATCAAACTTCCATTAGGGCTTCATATGTCTGGATGTTTAACAGGATAAAGAAATGAGTTTGTGGGATTAGAGTCAAACAAATGAACTTACCTGCTGATCCAATAGAAGGGTGTTTGTAGGAATTGCAGCGAGGGATTTGTAGCTTAATTTAATCTTGTGTGTCTGGAGTTCATAGAGAGAAAAAAAGCAGACAGAATTGATTCACATTTTACATTTCTTCAGGCATGATTTATCTCACACTGCCGCAGGCTACTAATCATGCAAAACAGTCAGCCATGCTCGAGACGCTCTACAGAAAGAACAATACTGACGTGTGTTTGCCTGCTGTCACAGCTAATCAGGTGGCTCATTTGACCGACTGTAAAAGTTCAGTTACAGCCAACTTTTCCACACAGACGGGCAAGACGGCCGAGTCCCACATTGACTTATATTTCCTTGCTTGCACTGAATAAATTGGACCCCTGGTGGTTAATAACGTCGGGCATGTATGTCTGGCCTAGAAACCAGAGTTCTGAAAAGCTTCTGTATTGATTTACTGATGATGGGTTTCCTCCTGCTTCAACATATGACATTTCAGATTTGTCAATCATTACAAACCAGCAAACAGTTTTAAATCTCTGCAAAGCAAAGATCTATAAAAACATCAACAAATAAGGAATGTAAATCTAAAAACAGTTACAGACAGAGAACAGCACTTGATATCCAGCTATCAAGTGAGCAAAGTCTGTTTTTAACTCCATAATGTGGGAGACGAGTATGTCACAGGGAGCATATTAAATAATATTCTCAGTTTAAACATGCATATGGCAAGCAGAGCGGCTACCTTTCTTTTTTTACCCTCCCTGTCACTGCAGTCTGATATTCCACTCCCGGGCCTTGGGGAGGGCGTGGAGCGCATGGAGAGAGAAGGGGAGGGGGTGAAGTCTCTGATTGGTGGAGCAGGAGAGGGCGTAGGCGTCGGGGAGCTGGTGGGTGACGGCCATCCGGGAAAAGCGATGGTTGTGTAGCGGGAAGGAGACAGACAGTGAGTTTTGTGAAAACCAGCTAATGCTGAGGGACTTTTGGAATCGGGGCAGCTCCTCCCTGACTCATACCTCCCTGTGGTATTTTGTGCAGGTGATGATGCTGTGTCAGCGGGTGAGCGTGATTGAGAAGGCTGAAGCCGAGGGGGGCAGACCGGTGGAGATCTCAGTTGTTGAGAAAGCGAGTGAAGCCTTGTGAGAGATGAATTTGGCGGGCGATTCCATTTATGGGGCGCAGAGGTCTCTTGCTCATACATAACTTTAGTGGACGGGGAGATGAGTTTTTTAAGGTTATTACCTGCAGGGCCCTTGTCAATGTTTATGAGCTTTAGCTCAGGGGACTTGTGTGTGCGTTGCAGCTTTTTTGAAATTGCATCGTCAATTTCTTCATGCTTAGGTGGAGAAACAGATTTAAAGTTTGAGCAAAATAGAGGTGGAGCTCGGGGTAGTGTGCTCTTCACTGCCAGGGGTGAAATAACCTGCTCCCATCGAGGCGCACTGCTTGAGCGAATTTGCTCCGAGCATCTTTTCACTTGGGTTGGAGGGCACATTCTGCGGAGCTCATTTGATTGCACAGGTGGAGGAGCTGTGACGCATCTATTAGGCTCCCTGTGATCATGGCTCTGACTATCTAAAGACGCTGATGAGGAGAACTGAGAGGAAAAGTCAAGGGGAATGGAGGCCACACTGGATGCTGCTGAGCATGCTTTACAGAAGGATAGGGTCACAGGGTTAACAGGCCAGCAGGGGGTGTAAGGCCTCTGAATTGCAGAGGACAGGACAGGAAGGCGGCCTTTTCTTAGGATGGCTGTGAGGAGGGAGAGTCGGGTGAGAGGAGGCCGGTGCCGGGGAGGAGGAGGAGGGGGGGATTGGGCACAGACAGAGGACAAGCTCTCGCAGGATGAGAAACCAGGGGTGTGAACCAGACTAGAGCCAGGAGCGAGAAAGTGCCTCTTGATCTGGACAACAGCGGGGGAGAAGATGCCAGAGCAGACAGATGAGCAGGGAGAACCGATTCGGCTGAAAGAAACAGGAGAGGTTACACAGGAAAGCTGCACAGCCGACCAGCTCTTCTCTCCGTCCGAGCACTCTGAGAGGATGGACTCTCTGGAGGAAGCCGGGGTGGGGAACAGGTCTGCAGAGTGTGTGGGGCTCATTCCGTCTTCTGACACATGCGCTCTATTCACAAAGTAACCAGAGCTAACCTCAGCAAGTCCAGAGGTATCGTGACACTGCTGCTGGGAAATGCTCCTGTGTTTATCAGCAGCTGTTTCCATAGAGGCTGTCCCGGCAGCTACGTGGTTGGGGATATTTTCAGATTGAACAGCGACTGAAGGAGAGACTTTGGTTTGAGAGAGGCTCACGTGATCCAGTGACGGCTGAAAAATAAAAAAAAAGTTTTATAAATAAATAAATGGCAACTATAAAGTTATTGTTATTGTCACTTTAAATTCTTAAAAGCCAGAGTGAAGTATTACAAAATCTTAAAGATTTGAAAAGCGATAAATGTCCACCTTGGACTGCCTCATTAATTTATTTTATCTCTTGACAATGTTAGATGTACGCCAACTTGATCAGTGTATATTTACCCTGTATTGATCCACAGATACACAGTATTTGACACATGCACATATTAATATTGTAACATGGCAAGCATAAAGCTTGTTGTCAAAGTTTTCAGAGGACATTGAGAGTGCTCATGTTGTACTTACTTGATGTTTTGTCCCTGGTTGGGTTGCGTTTCCTGCTCCTCTCTCTGCAAAGTCTTTGATAAAGACAATCTCTGCTTTTAAAATCTCCCTGTTCGACGTGGTCGGCCCGGATGTCTTCTCATGGGACACAGCGACGCTCTGACAGGAGAAAATGAGGCAAATGTTTAGGAGGAACTGAGCAAGTGAAACCTGAGAAAACCTGAGGTGAACTTCAGCGAGCCTCTTTGAGCTCAGGGGGTGTGCTTGGTTTCACCACACCACATGCCCGAACACATATAATTCACATGGACACGCTCATGCTGACGTCAGAGTAGTACAAGCCGCATGAGCAGGACTGAACAACTGAGGAGAGGCTTGCCGATACACATCATTTAACCCATGCTCCTCCTGGTCCACCCAAATCAACTTAATTAAATATACGTGAAAATGTTAGCATTTTATGTGTCCCAAAAGAAATTAAATAAAAGCTTTTCTGCAAGATGAATGTGCTTGAAATGATGTTTGAACTTTAACCAAGACGACAGAGAGTCCAGAGTCACACGTGTGATGTGATCACAAAGTATCGCTGTGTAAACAGCAAGAACAAACAATACAAATATCCTTGACTGACCAGTGACCATCCCCAATTAGTTGTTCTGTATTGCCTCTGAAATAAAGCCTGCTGTAGTATAAGAACTGTATAAAAGGTAATAGGTACCTTAGTTGTATTTAAGTATGGTAATTGAGCAAACATTTAACTTAGTTACATTCCACCTGCTTTGATAACCAGGCACTGAAAAAAATATGCCAGCATATAGTAAACTAAAAACATGTATTGGATATAAAATCTAAAGAAGAAATTCGAATTTTGGGAAATACTTTTCTTCTTGCTGAGAGTTACATGAGAAGATTGATACCACTCTCAAGTAGCTGATTAGATTACCTCAGCGTAAAGACTGGAAACAGGGGGAAACTAATAGCTTAGTTCGTTCTAAAGATAACATGCCTTTCCTTTCTGAGCAACACTGTGTCTGCTGTGGAAGTCTTCAGGTTTCGTGGATCCATCGTCTCCCAGGACCTGAAGTGAACTTCCAACATAGACACCATCAGGAAAAAGGCAAAGGATGTGTGTTCAACATCGCAATAATCCAATCTGTTCTCTGCAGATCCATCGCTGGGTGGTTTGGATCAGAGACCAAACAGCAGGAACAGACTACAATGGACAGGACTGCAGAGAAAATCATTGATGCCAGCCTGCCCTCCATCCAGGACGTACTGTATTCACCTCCAGAGTCAGGAAACTGGCAGGAAAAAAGCCCTTTACACTCTGGACACAACCTGTTTCAGCTTCTCCCCTCTGGCAGAACACAGTACACAAAACCAACAGAGTCAAACACCGTCCATAACCCTCTAACACCAAAATATCCACCGCTATACCGCCAGCCAATATGTATCAATTCAGTATCTATGTCTTTGCACTATTCGTTTCATTGTTGGTCATTGCTGCTTTTTATATTATATAATATATGTTTTTCACTACTTGTGTATCTATTCAATCTATTTTTTACCTTTGTTTGTCCAGCTCTGTTGTCCTTCTATTTCTGTGTAAGTACATCCAGAGATATGCAAAAAACAGAGTCAAATTCCTGGTATGTGCACACCTACTCGGCAAAGAAAGGTAATTCTGAACTAAAGATTAAGGTAAATCCACCTACCAACACCTCCACAGCTCACTATGTTAAACCTCATTTGCCGTCTTAATATTAAATTAAGCTAAGTGATTATTCAAGATTATCATCATTTACTTTAACTCAACATTGTCAACGATTGTGACTGCAATTTTAAATCATTTGACCAAAACATAAATTCAGGCCATTACATTATATATGATATGATTCAAATAGTCGTGGTTTATTGTATGAGAATGAATTGGAGTTAAAGGAATATTCTAGGGTAATATGAGTGATATTTACGGGGACATGCATCATTACTGATATGAACTCCCACAATTATAGTAATTATGATCCGAAAAACAATATACGACACCACATGATAATGACACCTTTCAGTTTTTGAAATGAATTATATAATTCTCTCAGTGCTTTCCTGTTACCTTACTGTAGATAAGCAGTAATCAAACAGATGAAAGGCAGCTAGAATGACACTTGTTCCTAGGACTGTATTTAACATGAATGTCAGCTCATGTCAATGATATCGTTACATATTGTGTGTGAAAAGCAGTTTTATATTTAGCACTGAAATCAAATGCAGTTTTCCATGTGTAAACCCATTGACATATCTTAGGACTGCACATGTGACGATACCGTTATAACTTTGGACGACTTGCTGGAATCAAAGTTTTCCAAAACACAATCAAATTAAAACTTGCCATTAGAGTAATTTAGATGCACAGTAAGGTCATGCAAGAGAGATAAATTACAGCTACTTCGTCATGAACTCATTATTTTGACTATTTAATCCCATTTGGTATGGTTCTAGCTTTAGGC
The DNA here is from genome assembly GCF_050575085.1 of Anarhichas minor. NCBI lineage: Eukaryota > Metazoa > Chordata > Actinopteri > Perciformes > Anarhichadidae > Anarhichas > Anarhichas minor. The sequence continues at coordinate 11,966,707 of NW_027466504.1, forward strand.
AAAGTTCTTGACGATTAAGATGTGATTCATTTATTTTGGTCGTTTCTCATTAGCTGAGATGTGCGTTTTCTAGCACGAAACTGAACAAAATACCTCATAAAGAATAGTCGTACAGTGTATTTCAGAGAGGAATATCTGCTACAACTTCAACTAATTTAGTCTGTTTGAAGATATGTGATGCACATGGGTTGCGTAGGAATAGAAAAGACACCCACACATTTGAAGCAGGAAGATGATAGTTAGTACCTCATATTTTAAATCAATGGTGGCCACTCAGTATGCAAACTGATAATGGCCACTTGAGGTTACATCATTACTTACTAATTTGAAATACTGCTACGAAGCATCTGCAATTTATTCCCTCTCAATAGGACATTTTGAAAAGCACAGGCTGCTGTGAATTAGAGTGGTGGAATAATGAGCTGCCAATTGTCTGAAAGGTAATTCTTCACATTCTGCCGTTTCGTAACTAAATATGGAAGCTCTCTCTCCACAGGGAGTGCTACTTATCCTTCATGCGTTAAAACGGCAAAAAACAGGTGTAAGAAAGCACGAAATCCACCTTGTGCCACAATTCCACTCCATCAGAGGAAAAACGTCTGTGTAGTCCAACTGCAGCGACTGAGATAAGGTTTGCAGACACAGATCCGGTGCAGTGTTGGCTTGTTGTTTGTGATGCTCACAAACAGCTCACAAGATGTTCTCTCCTGGCTTGACTCTGAGTAACAGCAGGCGAACGTCAGGCTGCTCTGTTTGATAGTTAACATGCCAACTAAACCCAGCAACCCTTGCATAGTACATGTATAATTAGCCTACTACTTGTACAATAATGTGATTTATTATTAAATTAGCAGTTTTGTGGTCATGAAGAGACTTACCTCAGCAGCACAAACTAGCAGAAAAGCATTTTCATACAAAGCAAATAACTCTGAAAGTTGTGTAAGAACGCTTAAATATATATAGTGTGTCAAAAGGACAGTTTAACATTTTGGGAAATACACTTTTTGCATTCATACAGTTTAATATGTTTAGCAACAGAATATGGAAAACAATCCTCATATGCTGACATAATGTAGTCCTACTTATCAGTGGTGGAAAGTAACTAAGTCTAAAATTTACACAACTACTGCACTTAAGTACAATTTTGAGGTATTATTACTTTACTTGAGTAATTCTACTTTATGCTACTTCATACCTCTACTCACCTACATTTCAGAGTGAACTATGAGCATCTTGTGATGGCCCCTACCCAGCTTTCTACTCCCTACTTCTATCTAATTTAATTCAATTGTATTATTTGTCTTGTCCAATATCACAAATTTGCTTCAGAGGGCTTTACAATCTGTACAACAAACAACATCCTCTGTCTTTGGACCCTCTCATCGGATAGGGAAAAACTCCCCCACAAAAAAAAGGTGCAAAAATAAATAATTTGATCTCAACTACAGACCAGTAAAGTTTCAACTGCATCTTGCACGGTTGTCACTCTCTCGCGGTCACAAAATCTGTCTACAGACATATTACTAGTATTACTTCTACTTTTAATTTTTAACATAAAACATAGCATGTCATAAAATCAGCCACATGGTATATATATATATATATAAAGTAGCATATAGATGACATTTTTTCCAGGTTAAACTACATGTTGTGCAATAATAATGCAACATTATAATATACTAATATAGTAACATAAACCTTCTGAAAGGGACCATTCTGCCTTATGAGTACTTTGACCCCTCCACGAGAGGAAGATGGAGATAGAGTTTTAGAAGGAAAAATAACGAATGAAGTGGAAATGGTGTTCAAATGAAGACATGGCAGCGAGAAATGAGCACAAAGCCATGCATAGTGACACTCGATCTAACATTGTGCATCTGTGAAAGATAATACTCCCTATGTATGCTGAAACACGGGGTTGTTGAGCGTTTTGAGTAGTCACGTGTTGGCGGTTCACAGCATGAAGGTCTGTCACTCCTCGAGGTAAAAGCAGTGGGGGAAGTAATGGTGCCACCCCGCCAGTGAGAACGCCTTTGAAGTCTGACATCAGACAGCAGACGCAGTCCGCTATCCCGAGGCACCCGGAGATGTGCTGCTGCCGTAATGTTGATGCTGGATGAACATCCAAAAGCACATTAACCCCTTCGACAATCGACACTAATGAGGGTCTACATCAGCCCCCACGATGGTTGCTTTCAATAACTTTCTGTTGAACATTTGTAGTTTGGGTGCATTAAAGTTGTCGCAGAATTAAAGTTCCAACATAAAGTTGAGCCCAAGATCAGAGAAAAAATTGTGGTTGCCTTTTAATCAGTTATTTTATTTTATTTATTTTGTAGTGTTAGAACAGACTCTCTTCTATATAATGCACTCTTCTACAGTGACCTAAGAAATCAGATTGGTCCACAATTACTCTTAAGTATCTGATTATCAAACCAAATTTGATCCCTTGAGGTTGTTCAGCAATATGTTTGCTATTGATGTACACATCTTGAAACAACATTATGTATTGATATGTGCTGTGTGAGTCAGACACCTGGAATACAAAATAATTGGATGTCAAATCATATTACTCAATGATGTTCATTCCCACTAGTGTTAAAACCTTTGTGGAAAACGTACTCAAGATAAGTCGATTATTATTTTGTGTGAATCTATTTCGCTTATTTCTCCTTGAGGATGAGTCACACTGACAGCTGTTTCACCGGCTGAGAAGAAAGTTGTGGTGTGTTTGCTAAAATGCTGCAGGTAGGAGTGAGATTGAGTCTTGCCCAGAGGCAAAGTGTTGTCCTTTAACCCTTAAGCCACTGACATGATTGGTCCCTAACAACTAGGGTCATTTGAAAAGGCTTAAAAGTAGTCAAATGATATGTTCTGGCTCATAGACTTATTATAGTTTTAATTTCACTTTCTATTCAAAGGAAATAACATTATGTCACACTCATTATGTTTGTCAAAATCCTTATTAAGAGATTCATTGTATTGTAAGTCGAGGCTCAAAAGTTTGATAAAAAAAATGATAAATGTAATTTAGAGAATAAAGGGAGAGTGAGGAAGAGAAAGGCATATCTGCCACATCAAATATAGGTAGAAAATTGTCACATTCATATGCTGTCATCATCATTAAACAGCGACAGTCTGGGTGCATTCAAACTGGTAATCTTAGCATGTAGCACAAGGCGGCAGGCTTAAAAACTAGATTACATCAATTTATGGGATAAACTGGACAAAATATAAAACACAAGCAAGTTTGCAAACAGAGATGAGATGTAAAATAACACTTCGAGCATCAGGTGACAATCCAAGGAAAAGTCAATCAGCTAAGTGAACAGCATATATTAAGTCAGCACGTGCATTCTGGTAAATGCCTTGTAATCAAAGTCATGATCGTGTTAAAGATAATGAAAACCAGTTGGCAATAATATCACTCTTTATCTTGCATGTGTGTGTGTGTGTGTGTGTGTGTGTGTGTGTGTGTGTGTGTGTGTGTGTGTGTGTGTGTGTGTGCTGCTGCTGCTGTACCTTACTTGGTTTTCCTGTCAGAGCTCCAGATCTCTCCTCCTCAGTAACAATGCTTTCAGTTGGTAATGTCTGCACCACTGGCACGAATGTGAAAAAAGAAGACTTAGATGGCACTCCTATTGAAACCTGTAAAAACAGACAGAAGAGGAACAAATCGTCTTTTTTGTTACAAACTCTTCATAATAACTTCCCAGTCATTTTCCTGTTAAGCACAAACACTTGATGAGTCAAGCATTCGAATATCTTATTATCTACTTATCTTTCTGCCTCACAGGGTTGTGTAAATGTATCTCGCCACTAATAAGCCATAATCACACGATCACACAGATCAGGCAATTTAGCACCTTGTAGATCAAAGCCTCAGCACACCCAGACTCAATAATGAGTAATGAGTTGCAAATAAGTCAGCTCATGTTCACGTGTGCATGACACTGCATTCACACCAGATCAGGTGTTGAGGCGACGGTGTGGTAGTGGCACTAATGGTCAGAGTGATTGCACGACAATTAATGTATTTTGATCCCTAATGGCTGGATTTTATAGCTCTGGATTGCCAGTTTTGTGATCGGCCACTGTTGCAGTGTCTGGTTGCGTTTCTCCAAAAGAGGTTTCTGTTTCAACTTTTCAGCATTCTTTTCTGCACCCCCTGCGGCCCCCATCGCCGCAGTCCACACGCACTACCCACATGGGAGGGCAGTCATTTCGCCGTACAGATCTGATGTGAATGCAGCCTATGGCATGAATAGTACACAGAAGCTCTGTATAAACAAGCCAAAGATGCTTCTTTGAGGTCTTTGAGGTTGTACCATGGTGACTAAAACTTTGAAACTATGAAATATATGGGCTGTTTCCACTGCAGGAAATAAACAACCCGCCAAATCTGGGAGCGAGTTCATGGAACTACATTTCAGCACTGCTTCACAGTTGATACTAAAAGTTCCAGGTACTCTCACAGCATGGCTGACAGTGCTATCAATCATATAGCTATTTAATACTGTTTCCATACAAAGATCATAAGACAGGCTGTTCCAATCTTTATGCTAAAGCCTTCTCTGTAATAAAGCAAATAAGCGAAAATGTTGAGAGATTAATATAACAAGGACGAAATACACCAGCAAAACTACCGGGGAAACTAAATAACGAGATATCACGTGTTAAGCTGTAGAGGTGCTGGTAGACAGATTTTGTTACCTACAGAGCCAGGCTAGCTGTTTCCCATGGTTTTCTGTCTTTATGCTAAGCTAACTGGATCTAGCTGGCTCTAGCTTCATATAAAACAATCAGAGATAAGAGAGATATTGATCTTCTATCTCTTTGCAAAAGAAGCAAATACATGTTTTGCATCTGTCCATGTAGACTTGTAGATCATATCCTACTGTTTGCGTCTGGTTATTGCAATGAATGTAGATTTACATGTCCACATTTACAGTATTAAAAAAATTGACTCTACATAGTGTGACATCTTGATTCATGGCTACATTTGTAATATTTGCACAAATTTTCGAGTGATCACAATACTTTACAATGAAAGCTCTGCCGGGCAGTTTTACATCCTTCTGGTGCAGCAGCTCCTGACTGATGTCCAGCTTTTAGCACCCGGGATGTTATTTTTATCACATGACCACTAAAAGTAACTTTATCTAAAATCCAAGACCGCAGTTATCCATAATCAGTACTTCCATTGCCAAACAGGCATGTGGTGTCATCTTTAAAACTAATGGTGGTATCTTATAAAACCTGCGACAAGGTCCATACTGTGAAACCTCTGTACTGTCTGCAGAAGTGATCTATTACATCCAGCTCTCAGCTATTCCTGAGCCTGCATAGTTCAGTAGGTTTCAGTGCAGCTTTCACACTATCAGCAATAATGGGTCGATTTTCACCGGGGCAAACCATGCTGAAGAGGAGGTCGAGCTGAGAATTGTGGTGGGTAAAAACTTCGCCCCATATACGTATGTAAGACAAGCAATATGTCTCTGTGGTTATAATCTCGAAGGATGTAGAGCTGTAAAATTGTAATACAAGGGGAAAACCAATATGCTTCCAATTACTAAGCTTGAATTGCAAAAGGATTGTGCTGAGCCACTCTATATGTTGTACATCAATGGGAGCAATGCAAAGGCTTCACTTTGTTAAAATGGCGACACAGTTCCCATCGCTGTTTGAGTTCAATGACATTTCATAGTCTGGATGTGTGAAAAAAACATTTCCCATTTATTTTCACCTCAGCAAACACTGCACACACTCATCAAAGTACTTCTGCTGCTTACGATTCACGATTATTCTCTCCACAGTGTTAACAGGTTATCTGCAAAATGAAAACTGGTAAGGCCCCCCAAAAGTTTCTTTTATAATCAGCGGAGGTTATTGTAACGCATACTTGAAACTGTATTAAAAAGAGACTTTCACAGCCTCTGCTGGTTGTCGTAGACTCAGTCAAAGAATAAGCAAATGTTTTGTTTTCACCTTTCATCTCAGAGATCCAGTGCAGTCCAACAAGCCAGCCTGGGTCTTACATAATAATGAGTGGCTAGAACATTTGTTTTTCGCATCAATAAATCAAATGCTCTGACAAAGAAAATAAAACTATCCAGGCGTTCGCAGGACTGGAATAAGTCTGTCCATAATTTCCTTCATTGCACTCATTACCTGTATGCCCACCTGCACGTGCACTCACTGCATGTCACCGGAGTCTTCTTCAAGCTGCTAGCGTAACAGCTGTGAGTATTAACAATAGCAATGTTCATTGTTTACGTTTATAATGATCATTTTAGGGGATGATGATAATAGAGATGAGCTGTCAGTGTTGCCCACTTGGCATCTGTTGGAGCTAGTGCTGCTAGCCCAGAGTTGGCAACACTGAGCTGGGTTTTTCAGATGGGAATTTATTTAAATCTAGCTGACTCTTGCTAATTTCTCAAGATTACCAACCATAGCAAAATTTAAAATGTCTTTTCTGCCAAAATCATTATATTTTATCAACCAAATGTGGCGTTTTGATGGCAATACAGTATATATATACCCATCAGGGTTTTTTGATTATTACTGTGGCTTTTCTGGTATATATATATATATATATATATATATACATAGATATACATACACACACACACACACACACACACACTTTACTTAACCAGATAATACTTATGATGAGTTAAAAAAACAAACATAATAGATATCGATTTAAATACTCAATAGCATGTGAAATAGTTGGAATTTGCACCATATTTACCATTTGCAGCCTTATATATTAATCATTTAATACCGAAATGGGTCATTCTGCCTGTACAATGAGTATTTTTATTTTTAATATTTACTTGTAATGGAGTATTTGTACATTGTCATATGACTGACGAGTACTTCTTCTACCACTTTCCTTAACACCATGCCACCCATGTTCTTGTCATGACACCTAGTTCATGAGCTTGAGCAGGTTCACTTACACGTCTGAGGGCCAAGGTATCTAACATCAGCTATAAATAAATAAAGAGAACAAATGCCTCAGCTAAACTAATCATGTGCCATCTTATAAACTTGTTTGTTTTCATGCTCTTATGCAACCTCCTTGTTTGCATGTCCTCTGTAGTCAAAGCAGAGTAAATTTACACTGTGAAAGGTCAAAGCCAGCATTTCCTCCTTGCCCATCAGAGCCCTCTCAAATGTTGATTGCGTTGAGTGTTGCTGGGGTCATGCCGTCCTCACAGATCACATTTCCAACCACCACTGGCTCACACGGGCTACATGTCACCTCACTGTGCTCTCACTCACACAGTTATTTCATGTGGCATGTCAGACTCGTCCCAAAGAGTGAATACAAGCAACACTAAATCATTTTTTTGAAGCAGACCACCCAATGTGGGGACCTTTAAAAAAACAGACATTCATAAACAGTTAGCAACCAGAAAGTGACAAATATACGTAAAGGAAACATACTACTAAATGAATGCAATGGACGTTATTCCTTCTCCAATGCTTCCTCTTTAGAAGCTGCTTTACAAAACATAAGTCCAACTTTAAGCAGCGCTCTACAATTTCATATTCACTAATTTGTTTGCCCTTAATGATGCTAAGTTCAGTGCCACATTGAGCATGTAAGCTATTCCTTTTTAAAGGAGGACATAATTGCTGATTTAAATCAAAAACCGCTGTGCTCCGCTTATGTTAAAATACATATCTGAGCGGCTCACGGTGTGCCACAGTAAAAGCATAAACAGTTGGGTGTGTCACTAAGTAAAGAGTTCAATTACAGACAAACACACTACCCCTCCCTCCAGAGTAGATAGGGCGTGCAAATATAGCCCACTGCCAGCTGCTACCGAGCACATTGGGTTATCTCCCTCAGATTATAAACAAATGCTTTCATTCCCAGTCACACACACAAGGACAAGAACTACAACAACAATGCACGTCATTTTCAAAAGCAGCATATTAAGGGAGAAAATACCAGTGTGATTAAGCAACATATTAACACTGATAAGATTAATTTACAATCATTCTTGTGACTTTTCTGTTCTTTTAAATTCACTCGAAAGCAGTTTGGTAACTGTTATTTATCCTACAGGAAATAAGAGGATCAAATAGCAGCATCTGAATACTGCGTCTATATGTTTATGTGTGAAAGCCTGGAAGGTGGCAGCGGGTGGTAGAGAGCGCAATGGGGGGCTAATAGTGCTGATGGATTAAAACCAAATTATTTAGCTGGTTTCATTTTCCAGTAGGATTTAGCTTTGAGGTAAAATCCATCTAACAACTTTAAAGCCAGAACCATTGTAACTACAAAGCTCAGGAATCGGAAATAAAGGACGGTTATATTACTTCAGCCTCACAGGCTTTTTATCTGGTGCACATTTTCAAAAGAAATACATGTATTTCCAAACCCTCTTACCTTCCCCTGATTGTTATTCAAACTGTCCATTTCTGCTTCAAATGCCTCTCCATCCAGAAGTGTTGTGCATCCACGATTCAGGAAATATCTCAAGACTTAAGATGATGATCAAAGCACATACGGAAAGCAAGACGCACACTTTTCAGCCCGACTCACAAAGTTCAAAGTGTATTAGTGTTGGTGTGTGTAGCGCCCTGCAGATTTCCTTTTATAGACACATAATAGCCACAAATAGCTTGCAGACTGCAGTCAGCCTGCTGGGCACCAGAAGCAATGTCTACACTTAGAGCTACAAACAAACACAGCTCTGGTTCCATGGAAAGATTTATTGTTCAATTGTAACACTTTTAGTCTCCGATCCCTGAACATTACAAAAGTTGTGTATTCCTCCAAGGCAAGGGGCCTTCATATATTATATACTGCTACAAAATGACTGACATAAGGCTGAAAACATGACATATATCTTGGCTGACTGAGCTCAGATCATAAATAAGAGAGGTGGAGGTGATTGTATTGATCGGGAAATGAGAAAAACCTTCAAAGAAAATGTGTGTTGCCATACATCATAACATCATATCAAACATTCATGAAACAAGCATGTCTGATTTATTAATAAAGAACATTATTTTTGAATTCATGAGCAATATAAGCTGTTCATTCAGACTCCAGATACCATCAACCTCTGCCAGCCAACAGACTGACGTGACAAATATATCTCAGCATGTTTCTAATAATGACTTATCGGGGTGCTTGAAACAAATTCATTTTCTTGCTTGTTTGAATCTGCATCGACTTCTCTGCTCCCTTATCAGTGAGTGAAAGCAGACCTCTGGAGTGGATGCTAATCCTTTAAGTACACTACATTCTTCATTCCTGTCACAGCTGTTCTTGTCTATTTCCACCCTGCTATCTCCTGTGCCTCTGTCTCACTGTGGCACCCGCACGCAGAAAGAAATTACAATACGACTAAGCTTCACACCTACACCGCCGCCTGGTCCTCTCTAGTTTACCTCTGGTGTTGTAAACTCCCTGGAGTTTTATGAGTTAGTATTGTGAGGGGCTCGTGATGAAAAGCATCTGACAAGTGCCTGAAATGCAAATATGTAAACGCCTTTGATAGCAGCAAATATTAAATTATAGCCTTAAATTATAGCCCCCCCGATTAATATCCAGTATCAGTTTGCTTTGATTACTGGCATGTAACATGTGACACTTTGGAGCTAAAAGCTAATACTTCCAGCTCCAAGGACATTTTTCGATACTGGAATACTATATTTAGCAATTAGTTTACACCAGCAGAGATAAGCCTCTTGGCAATCTACTGTTTTAATGAGTTTAAGCTTAATACTAAATTGTTTAGGTTAACTGCTAGAGTCCAAATGTGCAGTATTTATCAAAATGCAATGAGGTAAATGTCACCTATTAAAAGAAACCCCCACACAGACAAACAAAACAAATTAAATACAAGTATGTGAAAAGTGACCTTGTTGGGCGATATGACGAGATTGACATTCAAAACGATGTGGTTGGCCACTAAATAATTGTCCTCACATGTCCACGATAATACAAGATAATATTTAATTATGCAACACCTGTTACATTTTTGCTTTATCAGTGTTTTCCACAGGATTTTGTGAGACTATGTTGGGTAAACATTGGACCATCTCTTACTTTGAAGCTGCTACATAGAACTTTTATTTTTGTGTTGATATTGACAGTCCCAGTGGACCAAATTGGTAGTGTTTCCCCGTCCCATTAGAAAACCTCTTATTTTATTGCAGCAGGGTCTGCCAGTCTGCTGTGCTCAGTCCTGGTTCTGGGTCTCCTCTTCCTCCCTTCCCTCCTCACTGCGGCGGGCTGGGCACTAATAACAAGCATTAGAAAATGTATTATATATAAATAATCTTCTTGCTTATGGTCTTGTTCACTCATAAAGTTCATATAAAGGCATCGGTTCTAAATTGAGACCGTTTTGTAACCAGTTAAAAGCTCCTCACAGTAGCTTTAAGTATCGATGACAATACTTTGTACTTTTACTTCAGGTCAATCCAGGTCTGGTAGATTCCCAACATAGCCGCAGATGGAGCACAGAGGACAGTCTACACCGGTAAACAGTAGGGCAAGGAGCTGGGGGGTCTCGCCGCAGGGAGAGAAGGCACAGCAAGCACCAAGTTCACGCCCCTGAGCAGCAGCGAAGTCTATGGGATGGGTGCTGTAGAGCTGACAAGGACTGAGCCACGAGCCGCTTTTACAGCCGAACAAGAGCCGACCAGCGAGCCCACCCGCTGAGAAGTGCAAAAATATTTTCAGTTCATTATGCAACTGTTGCAGAAAGAAATGATGTTGGCGGGGCTGCTAGAGTCTTGGTGATTAATGGGAAACGCTGACTATATTCAGTCCCTGTCTCTCTTTTTCTCTTACTTATAGCTTATAAAAAAAGTAACATACAAACTATACGTCTGACTATATAAATGTAATTTATGGTGCTGTTTGATGGCTGTTAGGTTAATAAAGACTGCACAACTGACATTTTCAAAACGTTTTGTTTTTTGTTGCAGGAATTGACGCATTTACTCAACGATGCGCAAAGTGGGCCGGTGTTTTGGATGACAGGGGATCTCACCTGTGACGTGAACGGCAAATAACACACTTGATGAGGAAATCCCCTATGGAACGAAACAATTTAGCCTAATACTGTATCGGGGATGTCCCGGCTCATAGTCATAGGTCATATTGGCAACTTCAATTTTATACATTACAGCCATCATGGACTGCTTGTCATACAAGACCAAGTAAAGCTGCGACCATTGTCATTTATAGCCAGCAACTCAATTTTGCTGCCTGAAATGATACATGTCTCTGGCAGATTTTCTCAACACTAACTAGCTGGCTAACTAGCCTAATATATACTCCATGAGTTAATTGGAAATGCTGCTGTCATGATGTTTTCAGATTTAACAATATAAGAGAAAAGGTTTGAGGAGTAAGTGACGTGTTTTGCATTTGTCATTAAACACTTTTTTCACATAACCTCACAAACAAAAATACAATATTTAGTTAATGAGGTGCTCCTTGGCGGGTTACTACTGTATTGGTAAACTAGTTGTCCATTTATTCCATACACTTTTTGTGGTTGAAAGAACTCTTTAAATGCATCAGAATATACAGTATGTATCAGAAGCTACTGATCATACCAGATCAAGAAAGGCTGAGGGTTCATCTAAAACCACCGATTATGTTAAGCTGAGCAAGAGGATGTTTGTCTGTCTGTTGGTTTTTTTTCTTACAAATTCAACTTACAACTTACACTGTTATAGCTTCTTCTAAAGTTGCATAGTGTTGCTTTAAGTTATCAAGTTGTCAAAACGTATGTGACTCTGATACATTTACAACACTAAAACTACATTAAACTGTCATCATTTACAATCAATAAATTGAATCAAAATGTCTTATGAATCAATATGGAATAAACATTTTAGCATGTATGTTACATGGTTCAATTCTTTTACAAAACCAATGGTCCCATCCCAGTTATATGACTGTAATACAAATCCGCGCTCATCCTCAGATGGATCCATGAAGGCCTCTTGAGACGAAGACTTTATCACGATATGAGCAGGACCAGCCAGTAATTGACTCTGGATGGAATCTCGCACACTGGATGCGCTTTTCAACAACTTGTGTCCCCAGATTATTATCACCCAGCTCTCCAGTCATCACTGGAGAGCATCACTGATGAAACAAGTCCTAGTCATGTCAGTGTGTATGTGGCCAACAGCAAACGTACAGTAGGTGGACACAACAAACAGCAACACTTGTGCAAAATGATGCAATCCAGCCCGACACCACAGCAAATTACAACCTCAAAATATCTGTCAAACTATCACCTTTCTGACAAAACAGAAACTAATCAAAGTGCGTGTGTTTGCAGAGCTCTTTTACTGAATTGCTGTACACTCTGCAGGTGTTCATGCCAGTATCAAGGTCAGCATGCATGGGTTTGTTTGTTCTACAGCTCAAAGAAAAGACAAACCTCTTGGAACAATATTTGTGCACTTTATTGAGAAAGTGAACAATGAACACTCAACTGTTGTGACTGTGAGAATGTAAAAGTGTAAAATAATACAAGGCAGATATTGACAATCAAAATGTCTGTTTTCTTTGTCTTTTCAGAAAACAGCGCATAATTTGACAATTCTGAATTTTGCTCATACAGAAGGTGTGTTCAGTCTTAATCAGGACTCTGCAGTACGCAAACTTCCTGTGGACTCTGTTCAGCCATGGAGCGTTTTATCTTGGTGAAGACAATAAAAAGTTTAAGGGCGTCACATTGTCATTGGCGGAGACACTATTTAGCACAACGGTGTGAAGTAGAGGTAGCCAGCAGTGTCCATAGTTAAATTGACTCTATATATTATTATGAATTCATTTGGACATTAGAGAGCAGTCTGTTCATGCTTTACAGTCTCTGTTCTATGTAGTTGCACAGGCAAAACTCTGTGGTTTTAGTAATGAAAATAAAGGCCATTCTTGCAAATGGATTCAATATTACCAAATACTATTAGCAGCAATTGATTCGTGAAGACAAAAAGCAATAAAAGGTTGTTTTACACTAATCCACCAGAGTAACATGAAGGAAAAAGAAAATAGCTGGGTAATAACAGTCTGTGTCCTTCATGTATGTACCTCTACGCTGTGGTCAAGGTGGGTAGAAAGCGCTGTCGAAACAGTGTACGTGTCTGTCAGGAATGTCAGACTCATGTAGCGCCTCTCTGCTGGGGATCTGTGTCAAGAGCTCCACATCTTCATCTGAGGTAGAGGGATGAGTGAGGATGATCCGCGGGATCTGTCAGATGATTGCCACAGAAGGGAACAGGATTGGGAAGGAAAATAAGTACGCTTTCATGTGATACAATGTCCTTACATGCTGAAATGTCAGAATAATCATGTCATGAAAATCTCTAATGTTTATCTTTGCAGGATTCTTTGGATTTTGGAGGTCTCGGGGATTGCTAAAATTAATTGATTTCAGTGTAAAATGATATCGTAGGTGGTATAGGCTACTGAGGGATGAAATCTGCTTACTGTCATTGTGTGCTTCCCCCCTTGAAGTGAATCATTTCCCATCAAGGCCTGCACCTTCATCTTAAAGAAGGTCCTGTTCAACTGGCTCCCCAAATCAGACTGAAACGCCAAAAGACAAAGAAGTGTAAAAGAAAGACTTATTTTGAGGGCGTAATCCACATATGGCTTGAGGCACATCGTAAAACAATAGTGACATTTGAAAAATGTTATTCCATTTGTGCTGTGATTTGAGCAAACCACCCACAATGCCATTGCCGTTGCAGACAACTGCCTCAATCTCCTTGGACAAACAGTCCTCTGTGCTCTCCATCTTGGGCTGTGTGTCTCTCTGGCCTCCGCCGTCCTGCCTGCACGGCTGTCGCTGCGTCACTTCCCGAGGATCCTGAGGCTCATCTGGGTCACACACCTCTCGGGGTAGCAGCTTTTCTCTGAGTACTTTCATCTTAATGCAGCTCCCAGCATTCCTGAGGGCGCTGACTGCCTCATGGTGGGTCGCTGCCTGCATATTGATGCCATTGACCTGGAAGCACCGTGGTCACATTACACTTTCAGGGGTCAGGAGTCAGAGGTGCGGGGCTAAGTCACACTCTTAGTTGTCTGAAAATAGCATGTTTATTACCACTACAGACTCTAAATCGGCTAACCTACCAAAGTGTGACTCTAAAGATTGATTTTGCATTTTGATTCACTTGTTTTCAATTTGGCTGCTGCCTCATATTGTCTTTATTAGTGAGGGGAGTCCCAGCAGAGTGTCCTCTGCTGGTCTTATGCTGCCCTCCATTGGTCACAAGAGGAACATCAGCAGGAAGTAGGTTTCATAATGACATTCTTGCAGCCAATATAAAGTGCTTAGTGATTTCCATTCAGTCAACAACATTTCACACGCTGGGTTGAATATTTAACAGTTAGTGAACAGGAGATTATGAACAGAGAAAAATGACTCCAAGCCTACCTCCAGCAATCTATCTCCAACATGGACCCCTGCCTTTTCTGATGCCCCCCCTCTATTTACTCTGGAAATATAAATGCCCTGAAAGGAAATAGACATGTTAGCCTGAGGGACACGTGTAATAACATTGTGCTCAAAGCACTCCCTGTTGGTAAATTAGAATGTGTACTTGTTGGAGTTCAGTTGCTCAAGGCTGTTGCTTCTCATTATCTTTAACAAAACAGGCAAACATGTTGCAAGGGATTGAACCCTGCCGGCTCTTCTGCACCAGCACTTACCTCATCATGGTTATTGTAAGGCAGAGAGCCCCTCCCACCAGCAATGCTGATTCCCAAACTACCACTCTGGCCAGACACTTTGATCTGTAACTAATACAAATATATTTAAAACCACAATCAATCAATTTCCAGCAGCATCTAGTGCAACCTCACAGAGAATGATTAGACATTAAAGAAAGAGACGGCGTTCAGTTACTCTTAATGGCACATGGGAGACGAATGATTCCTGAGGAGGGGTCCGCTCTGTCACCAAATGCTTCAGATGCCCGGTTGTGGGGGAGATCTTTACGTTGGTGGCAGGGTCTCCATGTAGACCGGTCCCCGCATTAAGAGCTCTGTGATGCTGTAACTTCCTCCCCTCTTTGTTTTCACCTCTCTGATGGCGAAACCGTCGCGGTGAGGCATCGCTCTCCGGCAGCTGGCCTGCACCATCCTGGTGATTAGAAATAATTCAACGCTTTTGTCCTCGTCAGTCTGCGAGATGCATCCGTGGAGGCCGATATATAAATTCACTCACAAGCCATTAGCAAAATGAGAGACTGATAAAAGGATGAAACAAGTAGTTAAACAAGCATCTTCTCAGAAAGGGTTTCTTGACATGTAATAATGATTCATCTAGATTAAGTGGGGAAATCTGCAGCAGAATTACAGTTGATGAACAGCTGCAGTGGAAGGCGTGGCTGATACATCAAGAGAAATCAAGATAAACAACATGAACTGTGTAAGATACCTAAACTTGAAAACAGACCTCCTCGGGTTGCTCAATTTCCTCTGCTTCCTTCTCTGCGCTGGTCATGTCAGTGTTTATGTGGCCACACACACTGTCGCCGGCCGGGAACAGTTGAGGTCTTGCCTGCTGACACTCTTTGTTTGCCAACCAGCTGAAGCCTGGAATGGCCACATTTTGGCTGCTGGTCCTGAGGGACGGGTTAATATGAGGCTTTCTACACTCCTGGAGATAGTCAGAAGACACCAGCCGATGCTGAAAGTTTAATTTTTAAGTAAAATCTTGAAGGAAATAAGTAGCGACAGTGATGGATCAGTGGGGAAGAAGTTTGATGAAACCATGTCCCTCATCTTGAATGCATGGCCGTTTGTCAAGGCAGGACTTGAACTAAGAGCAGCACAATGCCAATCCTTGGAGGAATATCATGCTTTCCAGTGGAACAGCTGATAATCAATGTAGTTAAGCCACATTAATAAAATCCTGTTCTACTATTCATAATTCATGCTTATGTTGTACACCAGGGGGCACCAAAACAGTGATTACTGCAAAGTGTAATTGCACTATGCTCACTGGTGCAATCGTTTTATAAAGCGAGAGCAGTCAAGGTGGAAAGATCTCATTTGTTTGTCTCTTTCTCTGCCTTTTTGCCAAAATTTGTTTTCTGATGCAGCTTGAGCAGAAGGCAAAGAAAGACAGTGAAGGTTGATGCCATGCTTGAAACGCATTGTCGTCTCACTGAAGAAGCCTCCACTTGAGAATAGTGGGAGTCCATCTTAAGCTTCACTACATTTCTTATTACAAACAGTTCAGCACCTGAAACTGAACACCAGTAACACCACTAACCAAGACTTTCCAGTGAATTACCTGTTGTTTTTTAAATGTTTTTGACTCAACAGGTAATTCACTGGGAAAATAGTACCGGTACTCATCTTCACGCGATTAATCAAAAATGTACAATGAGATTCAAATAAAGGTGCACTTGCCGTGAACATTAAAATATACATATATACATCAATTCTCTGATATACTTAAAGCATGCCAGCGTCAATACAACATGCAGCATGTGCAGGGTGAACAAGTCAAATATGGCACATGCTGGCAGAGCATTACAGAAACATCATGCACTGCTGGGCAGACAAAACAAGCAATGGAGGGGTCAGGAAGTGGAATATCTGGTTCTTTGCCTCAAAGCAAGTCAGTTTAAGTTTTAATATATTATTTTTAAGATATGGATAATTAGAAAGGCCACACAAAAAGTATCTGTTTTTAAGTTCAACTCTCTGAGATTGAGTCTCTCACTCTAAACTCAATAAAATTAAAAGGAATAAGAAACATGTTGTTTAGTGTTGCACTCTTTTTATTGATCAGTGGTTAAAAGGTCATTCAGATCTCAAGGCGCAGTGCCCATTTGAGATCTGTTTTGTGCAGTTTGATCAGAAAATAATTAAAAACATAAAAACCAACACTTGGACCAATTTCTGTGGTCCACTTTTTGCAATCAATTTAAAAACAAAAATAATGCAAATTATCATGTACCATTTAAAAGAATTTAAGAAATGCTGAGAAGTGCATTAAAGTGGAACTTCTAACAACTGCAGTTTTAAAGGATGCCGTCCTTGTGGTACGAACCTCATTCTGACCAAACCTCCGATGATTATTCTATACAGTACTCTAAAGGGAAAGAAAACTGATTTATTTAAAATATACAACTGTTTTTGGCATCTATTTGAAAAACATTGCAGAACAGTAAAGCACAGCACGTATAAATAAGACGACATTGTTACTTCTGCACAATTACGTTGCAGATGAGTAATTAAAGGTTGATGTGCAGTACTTAAATCCAAACTTAATGAACCAAATCAATTTATTATCCCAAAATAGGTCTAGATGTTTTATCGATGAACAAAAACGTATTCAAGGCCATCCACTCACCCAATAACAATGATATGGATTGAATAAGACATCAGTGACTGTGTTTTGTTCATTTCTTTGATTTCTTTTTTTTTTTTTCCTTGAAGACAAAAGTACCAAGTTCAAAAGAGAAGAAAAATAAGTTGAAAAATCTTCAACTGATTAAGAAATTTGCTATACATTTTATTTACATCCGAGCTGCCAAAAAGTATAAAAGTATCAATATTCACAAGAGACTATACAATAATCCTCAATCAGTAGGTCCAAAAACTCCTGCTTTTATGTTTGCCCAAAATGTAAAAAGTATTCAACCAGTGTTTCGGAAAATAGATATAGAACAAATATATAATACATTAACGAGGTTTTGACCATATTATAAAGACTTATAATGGTGCAACTACCTAATGTATGTTTTTAAAATAAAGAGGCATTTAAAAAAAAAAAAAGTAATAAATCTTTAAAATAATTTCTTAAAAAAGGAGCATCTCTGTGCAGATTATTACTGTGGACATTAATTAAAAAGAGGAAGGCACAGCGGCCGTGGTAGACTGAGTCAAACGCGTTTCACACAGGACTGGAGATGGAGTAAGGTTACAGGCGTCCCAGGGTGTAATCAGAGGAGGGGTAGGCCACACCGGGTTTGTAGGTAAAAGAAAAGAAGGGGCTGCGGGGTTGTGCGGGACGACACGGCGAGACACAGGAGGTAAAGAACATTCCTGAGGTAAAGGTCACACAGATGTGGTCACTCTGTCTGCAGCGTTATTGACCTCGTTTTTGTTGGAGTCCAGGCCTTTGGCGGCATTCAGGTCGTTGCGGAGGTTCTCGGCCGCTTTCTTCATCGTCTTCAGCTCACCGGGGTGAGGCGTGGCCCGTCGAAGTAGTGTTCCCTGTGTGACGGAAAGAGATTCAAAATTAGTGGTACGTCTTTGACTTTGGTGATCCTCTGACATGTCCTCTAGCACCACCAGCAGGTTAACATCAGAGTGAAATACCACTATTATAACTGTGAGATTTGCCCGCGAGCTTGCTGGTCTCACCTTTTCGTCATCCTCGTCCTCCTCATCATCAAGAAAGTGAATTGCGCTGATCCTGTTCACGGCTTTGTTGTCCCAACTGTCATCTGCCACGTCATTCACCAGACTATCCAGGGCTCCACAGCGGGCAAGATTATCAGAGCCTGGTTTTTAAAAAGAGACAACACAAGTTGTGTTACTGGAATGCATGCTCTCATCAAAATGCTCAGATGGAATTGAAGAGTGCGATCTGAAGCGGATGTGTGAGCACATTAAAATCAATATGGTTGTTATGATTGCTTCTCTGCAAACGGTCAACTCAAGAAATTAAATCTGTCACATAACCCAGCGCTCATAAGAAGGAGCCTGAAACTGCCCGATCACAGTTTCAAATCCCGGCTTAGTCATAGGCTTACAGCAACACAATCTTCCCTGCCCCCAACTTTAGCTTCAGCCTCGGTCATCTGACCTCCACCAGTCTTATGTCTCCATCTCTACCACGAGAGGAGATGGCACGTCACAAAAATGACTGACTATGTTAAAAGAAATGTATTGAATACTTTAATTTTTGAGGGAGAAACAATGCACAATACAGGGTCAAGCGAGGAGCAAACACTTTTCAGTGAATCCTGACTTAGGCACAAGTCTGTGGATGACAGCAAAGGAAAAGAATTACAATAAACCGTTGTATCGGGCAGAGATAGAGCTAGCCCTCAGCTGCATCTACCCAGTGGGCGAGCTTTTAACGGCAATGGGCCAGCCTCTGCTAAGCCTCTTTAGATGTCCAATCCACCGCATTTCTGAAAAACATAACCAAGGAGGGCCTCAAGGGACAGGAGAGGCACTGATCTGTCATAGGCTGTTATCCCTTACAGGACCTCATAATCGACAGATACTGCAGGGAAGGATCAGAGGGCGCAGAACACACTGTGCTTCCCCGAGCAGATGATCATGTGATAATGTCATCAAAACCGCGGGGCACTAAATACTCTGAGAAGATGCAAGAACTGATGAATATTCCTCAAGATATCACAGTGTTGGCACCAAGTCATTTCACTCTATAGGAAGCCCGACACTTAGGGAGGATAGGGACACTGATCTACAAACAAATAGTGCATATGCAAAGAAACATGTCTAGATACAGTCCCTGCTTCTGATAATACCGATGATCCATGAAGGGTATTCAGAACCTCTGAGGATTATTTTAGGATTCGGCTCGATGAGAAACAGTACCTTTATTGTCTGGTTCACATGGTTGTTGTGGCAGCAACACACAGGTGAGCACCTTCTCCCCTGAGTCGGGATCCTGGTCAGTCTGAAAGGTGAGGAGAGGCTGCGACTGGTTTTCTGACAGCCATAAGGCCTTCAGTCGTAGCGTGGTGAGTGACATCGGCAAGTGGGTGAGCCTGAAAGCAGACCAGATGTAAATCACTAACTTAGAAAAGCAAAAGGTAACTACAGGTTTGCAGTTGTTTTGACAACGTGGAGGAGGGGAAACCCTCCAGACACAGAGGCACAGATGTTTGAGTGTGACTAATGCAGCAGTCATCGCTGCAGCTTGCTCACAAGACAAAACCGGTAGTAGCGGAGACACAAAGCCAAAACAACCTTTTGACAGACGGTTAGTAATAATGGTCAAAACATCCAGATAATCTTTGGGCATCAGAGAGTAGAAAATATGTATTTCATCATGTATTTATTAAGTATAATTAAATCACATTTCAGTATTTGGTTTTTTTATCATTACTATTTAATCACAAAGTCTACAAATCACTTGAAAATATGGATATGGACGTGTTGCTGAACGTACCTATTTCCAGAGAGGTCTAGCACATGCAGTTCTGTGGATTGCGACAGCTCTGACGGTATCCTCGTCAGCCTGTTCTCTCGTACACAGAAGACATTCAGACCGCTGCAGCCCCCGATCTAGATAACAGAAGAGATCATTTGATTAGGCTGCATGTCAGACAGTGTGCAGGTGTCCTGTGGGGCATGAAAACATATATAAGAAGACACACGTGTAGGATTCAATTGTATTTTTTTCCCCTTGGGTGTATAAAATGCAATATAAATGCACGCGTTAATAAATCGGTCTTTTTTTAACACAGCCAGGACAATAAAAACCAGAGTAAATCTGCAGTCAGCATTTGTGCACTTTGTCCCAGAATTGGTGATTTCAATGGCAGACCAGTTAAATGTCAATGGATTGGGGCAGAGGGACCTAAAATTAGAAACAATTAGGCCTAGTAGCCAAGGCAGAGATACAAGTATTGTGTAAGAGATCCATCATGTTAAAATGGGCAAGTTAAGCTCATCATCTACACAAGTTAATATGATTATTTCTACGCTACTTTAGCCTTCTACTGCGGCTTAAATTAGGACTAAGATTCATCTGAATAATCAGCAGTGGATAACATACATTGTGCAGCAGGTACTATACAAGTATAAAACTTAAATGAATGATAATAAACGAGCAGTAAACAAAGCATCAGGAAGAAACTATTCTAAAACAAATCAAACGCCGTATTAAGTCTGCTTCCATGTAAGCGCGGACAAAATTCAGCAGGGAAAAAGCGTTGTGAGCGACTAATAAACAATCAATAGAATCCATAAAACTGGGCCAATGGTCAAGTAGCTCAGAAATGCACAAATCAATACTTGGTTCATGGCTACGCTGCGATTGTCAGCAATGCCATGCAACGCTGGTTTGAGAAAAAGGTGACGCCATCGATTCATTATCTAGGCCGACTGTTATTTTTCTCCAAACACTGCAGTCTTTGCATCGTAAAGACACGGGGGCATTGTACGACGTCTGAAGAAGCCTTTCAGACGAAGCTTTAAAGCAGGCGGACCTTCACTTAAACAGACAAGAGGTTTAGATAAGAATGTCACATACACACACAATGGATACACTCAGACAGAGCTGAGCAAACCAGAGGACTGAGCAGTGAACGTGAGAGCTTGACAAGTAGGAGCATTGTTGATCCAAACGTGAATGAACTTTTGATGGAAGGAGAAAATCTCAGGTTTGTAATAATGTTATATTACAGTTCAGAACTGCAGTTTCAGACCACTATTTGCAGACGTGCAGTTCCAATCCAAACTGCGACACCTATCGACTTAAAAGTAACAACAGCGACGGTTTAGACCTGAAGATGTAAAACATGTCCATGAGTGTTATCTACAAGCCAACGGTCACAGATCCTGCCATTTCTGACACACATAAAGATGTATGCATGCTTTTCAACTGTAATTAAACAGTGCTTATAAGCAGATTATAATGTAATATAAGTATGTTTATAGTGCATTATAGACATGGGCTTGCAAAAAGATGTCAGTGAGTGACCAGCAATTAATATTAAGTATTATGATACTTGACAATATTATATACCACCATTATTAATAGTTACATTTAGTTATAGTTTATAACCATGATGATACATTGCTTTAAGCAGATCATAACCCATTCTAAGTATGTTTATAATGCATTATGGACATGGATGTCATAGAAAGTGCTACCTGTATTTTTTTTACCTTTAACTTACCTTTAACTTTCTACCCATTGAAAAGAAGATGCTGTGTCTCCAGGGGTTTATCCTCAAATTAAATGTGAAATAAATGATGTCGGTTGATATATGAAAAGCTTACCTCCTTAGGTAATGCCGATAGCTGGTTTCTGTCACAGTTGAAGTTGGAAAGTCGCTTTAATTTCCCAACACTCCTCGGCAAACTCTGTAATAAATCAATCAAAAAACAGTGTTAGAAAACATTGAGTTTTTGAACACACTGGAAGCGACGTCTTTATACATTATGTTTGGAACAACTAAATAAACCGTTTGTCTGATTTGTCAATTTATCCGAGGGACAACGTAGAAAACCAAATCATCCATGTGTCACCAGTGCAGCGCTCTCGTGCACAGAGACAAAAGGAGATGTGTTGCTTACACAGTTGGTTCATTTATCAACACACAAAACAGAAAAGCACTGGTAAGAGCGGCCATGTGTGCATCGCCTGAATGTCAATCTCCATTTCACTCTGTGAGAACAACTCAATGTATTCCGGTCACATCCCAGATGTTTTACATGTCCGTGTTTAATCGTGAGGCTGTGCGAATGTTTTCAATCAGCTCACAATCATAGCACAGCATAAAGGGCTATACCTATTGAATGATACTCAATGGTGCATCTATAGCAATTTCATGGCATTTGTAATGAGGATGAAACCTTTATACTTCCATTATACCAAAACCGTGATATGATGTGCTGCTGCTTTCATATTAACTGTCTTAATGCAACATCTACATAGAAACAGCTGATGAAAATGAACTGTATTTACATGTATGTACTAATGCCATGGTGTTTTCTTTACATTTTAAAAGACCAGGGTGTAATACAGTTGCAAACACAAACCTGTATCTGGTTCTCAGTGAGCACAAGTTCAGTAAGGCTTTCACAGTTACCAATGCTCTCTGGAAGATAGGTTAGCCTATTCTGATCAGCTTTCAATATAGAAAGTTTCCGTAGTTTTCCTGCAGAGAAAGAAAAATACACATTAATCAAAATCAACCTTACTCAGACACTGATTAGCAGACTGATGAAGCGGTTACTGTGATATTGAGGAAAATGGATGGTTGCATATTTATTTTTTGTGTATTGGCTCGCCACATACAGTACATTTATGATATGAACATCCCAACGAGGCATTGTGAATGAAACTTTTTCCCATACATGATTATTACCCAATGACGAGAAATAACCTCTCAGAGAAGATAGTCAAAACATACAAGAGACAAGCACTCAAGGTGGTGTAATCATGCTAATTAAGAGCTGGGCGGATTCTCATGCTCACCAATGCTTTCTGGCAGAGCGTCAATTAGATTCTGAGACACCAGCAGGTCAACGAGCGACACCAGGCCACCTAACTCCTCTGGAAGTCGCTCTATTTTGTTTTCTGATACATCCAGACACAACAGGCTTCTCATACTGCCCATCTCCTGAAATGCAGAGCAGAGACTTGCGGTAAGCAAAGTTACAATAACATGGCAACAAATACAGTCGAGGAAAGCAGAGCACAATCAATGTTGTCTATGGATTTACAACACCTAATCTCAGGACTTGGACCACGACATAGGACATATGCGACCACTCTGATAATAGACAAAGTCAGATATGACTATAAGGTCAAATTCAAATGAATCACTGCACTGCATTCAGAGCACACAATCGTACATTTAAGGTGATATGAAACGGTGGTACTCAGTAACAGATTCTGAAAAATGTTTATCTTACTGAGGGGATTTCGGCCAACTGGTTTCCATCCAGCCACAAGTCCTTCAAGCTGACAAGACCGCCTATTGACTCTGGCTATGAGGGAAGAAGAAATGTAGGGATTGAAAGAGTGAGAGCCAGGAAAATTTGAAGCGAAAGAGACAACAAAGCAGAAAAATACAATACGCTCCCATAAACTTCTATCTATACTTCTGTTCCCCCAACAGTTTGAGGCTACACTGCATCCTTCAAGAGGGTAATATATCATGACACTATTCATTTGTCAAAGCCAATTCAAAGATTGAAATTGAAATGTATGGTATGTGAAACAAATAACTTATAGAGCATTTGTATGTATTAAACATGTCTGTGTCAACAGAGTGCCGAAAAATAAATAAGATTTGAGAAGTGTACTGAATATCAATTATCAAAACTGAAAGCAGAAAGAATGTAAAGAACATCCAACAGTGAAAATAATTGAGTTCAATGTACACATAAATAAATAAATAAATAAACACAAAGAGCCTTTACTTGGCAGCTTGACTTTGCGTCATCTGTCAGTAAATCATAAGATTACAACTAAAAACCAAAGCTCAAAGCAGATGGCCATCCTCCCATCGGGGTGATAAGAAGTGAAAGCCGTTCTCGAGGGATGCTAATCTACTTGGACGTGACAAGAAGAAGGAAATGGGAAGAGTTTATTTCTGCTCGTTCTGTGTGCCATGTGGCATCCTTCTGAGTAAACAAGTTCCCCAGCATCCAGACACAAGACCAACTTACCAAACTGTATAGCTCATTATTTCCTAGGTCGAGCTCTTCAAGTCTATGAAGCATAGAAAGTGACCTGCGGATGACACATGCCAACGAAGGTTCAAATGCCAATACGGTCAAAATCAAAATGCAGAGGCCTGCTGCATGTTCTAAAACGTAATAACCTCGGTTTAACAACGTGTGAATGAAAACACACAGCCTCTCTTACAGCACAATATAAACCCACATAGACAGTGCAGTTGGTTGAATACGTACTCTGGTAGGAATGTCAGCAGATTTTCTCTGAGTTCTAGTGATGCCAAATTGGAAAGGCTGCAATGATGACATGAAAACATAGGAATGATTATACATCTCTGAAAATCCTGTGAAATGCATATATATATATATATATATATATATATATATATATATATATATATATATATATATATATATATATATATATATATATAAACAATACGTTTTCAATGAAGGCTAAAAATGATTGTAAAATGTCTCCTTGCAATCAGATATCTGAGAACGGGAAGTATTTTGGAGGTGTGTCAGTCTTATCAGGGCTGTAAAATTGCGGGAGCATAAACAACCAGTACTTTAAATGACGGGCAAAATGTCTAAATGGATATCATAGAACAAAGTCCAGGGTTACCTTCTTGCAGAGCTGCTTATGCATGCCTCAGTACTGTAAATGTACCCAATTAATGGAGGATTTTATGACAACAAACTAGTACAGTACAAGTCCATCTTGTTGATCAGATCCCAGACTAAATAATTCAGCCTTTGTGTGTTATTAGAGATGGACTGAGGGGTCAAAATAAAGCCTTTCCATTCAGTTTGTGAGCAAATAAATGTTTGACTGTGCCAAAGGGATTAGCATTATCTAGTAGGTGTGTCTGAACTGGTTCTTACAGGCTGGCCCTCAAATGAGACAACAGGAAATACAACGGCTACTTTTTCCTTAATCTAGTGTTGTTTATTTGCTGAGCCACAGATTAAAAAACAGACAGAAGAAATGATGAAAACAGACACCTAACTGCATCTTAGTTGTTTGTGAAAGCTTTTCTTTTTTGACAGAAAACATCCTGGTCTCAGAAGATAAAAGACTGATATCACCCCTTGAACGTTAACCTTAACCACTTCTAAAAACCCACAGCATGTTTGTCATAGCCGTCTTCCTTGACAGAGAGCAGGCCTTAAGTCACCGCATTGTGTAAGATAGATATGGGACATATGTGGGGCACATGCCGTACCAGGAGGAAAAGGGTGTGAGGAGATCTCTTTGACTCAAGCTGCCTTTGTTGGTAGGAAAATTGTATATTTCATTCAGGTAGCCCTAAGAGACCGTTTGCAAAATCAGTCATATACACTAACAATATGAGAGGTAGCCGTTAAAGCAAAACTAGCTGGTCTACAAAAAGATTTCTGAAAGAAGCTAAATATTTTTGTGAGAACATTGAAAAACACTGTGCTGCTCGGTCGCACATGGTTTGCATAAGAGGTCTATTGAAGACATTTCCAACGCAACATTCAGTTCACAGCAAGCACACATTTTGACTTTGGTTTCATTGTTTTTTGGCTTGGTTTAACATTTTGTAGAATATCTACAACATGAAGAACACATAACACCGCTACACTTGTTGTAGCCCAGTTTTAGCCAATGCAGTATGGATCTTCATCAGAAAATCCATCTGCTGTTTTGTGTCTTGCATGAAATCTAATTTAGGTCTATCAATACTGTATGTGTAGAACATCAGATTAACATTAAGCCTAAAAAAAGATATTGTTTATTTATTGTGAGTTATGATCACTAAAGGAGCAAAGACAATCCTTTCTTGAATCACAGTCAGGGTCTCATCCGTCAGTAATGCATCATCCCTTAGAGATTACGCAGTAATCCTTAATTTATGGCACAAAGGCAGCCAAGACCAAACTCTGTTTAGTTTAGCTCCAACTGTTTCAGCAGTTATCTTATTGTTAAAATATGCCCCCTAGAGCACTGCCAATTATTATTTTAGATATCCTACTGGACAACATCAGCACAAGTTTCACTGTATCCACATCAGAAAAAAAGTGCCTTTAGAGAGCATGTCTTTATTGACATCTATTTTTGTAATTCTGTCTTAAAAATACATAAAATGACCACAGTGTTATGTGTTTACAAAAACAAGCGTCTGACTTTCTCAGCAGTTACATACTAGTAGGTTTTAAATCAGTCAAATGTCCGGATATTATCAACATTCTAACCAAAGGTGCACGTCAAGAGAGTAATTGCATCCCTTTAAATCCCTCCTGAAAGGGTTTGAAATTAAAATCCGTTTCGCTTGAACTCCAAACTTCTACTGAAAACATCCCTTGTGGCAATTTGATGTAAAAGCACATAGTTCTGTTATTAAATCCAATTACAAACTGAACTCAAGAAGAAGGGAGACCTCATAGGAATAAGAATGCTGGCCAGACGTGCCTTTTTACTGCAGCAGATTATATGCCATCTCACAACCAGGCTTGAGAGGACCCTGACTGATGAGAGTATGAAGAGTAATACGGTTGGGATCATTTTAGCAACGCAGTGAGATTTTAGAATAAATTCTTATGATCAGGAGAAAGGGAGACAAAAGAAATGTAGGCACCTGTAAAGCTCAAGATCACTTGGCGCTCAGTGGTTTGGTTGAGCAAATGTCTGCTTTTAAAACAACTGAAATTGTTTTTTCAGTATTTATGAAATGTAATTAATTTACAGGTAAAATGAATGATAATCCTAGTAGAACCATTAAGGAGAAAGCAAAGTGTAAGATGAGAAAATGCAGAGAGAGAGAGAGACAGGTGGGATGTCATCATTACATTGAATGCACCTCAGGCTGCTGTGAAACTGTGTGGACATGTTTAATCGGCAAAGGCTAGATATCAATATGTCAAAGTAAGTACGAAGGAAGGGTGCATTTACTTACTTCCCGATGTTGTCTGGTAGAACTTGCAATGAAATATCATTGATGGAAAGGCATGTTAGATTCCTTAGCTCTGGAAAGCTTTCGGGTAACCTGGAAAAAATAAAAAGAGAGGCCACATGGTGAGATGCAGGTGGAAAAGGAGTGCACGGAGTCTAATTGGATGCCCATGTTGGTTTGTTTCTACAGACACACTGCTCTTTAAGCAATGTTCAGCAAGAAAACTGAACTCTCTTGATAAGTTGATTTAGTTGATCTGTGCTAGTTGCTA
Organism: Anarhichas minor; assembly: GCF_050575085.1. NCBI lineage: Eukaryota > Metazoa > Chordata > Actinopteri > Perciformes > Anarhichadidae > Anarhichas > Anarhichas minor. The sequence continues at coordinate 11,994,329 of NW_027466504.1, forward strand.
TTCTTTAGCCTCTGCTCTGCCCTTTTCTGTTCCCCTACATTAAATCAAATGTTTTAACTTGTTTATGAGCATCAGGGGTAACATTATATAGTATCACAAAGAGAGTCAGAATATTCCTGTTCTACTCCAGGATGCTGGGCTGTGATTACACAGGACAATTTGTTGAATACTACTGGACATTTTTCATTAATGTTTTAATTACCCCAAATACGTAGGAGCCCGAATTTTATTTCCTAAATGGACTCAAGACAGACAACTTGCATACTTTCTTTTGTCGAGTTTTGCTTTTAAAACCCATTATCCTCATTAATATTGCAGGCCGGGCAGATGGGACTACTTATATGCTAGTTGTGGTCACATTTCGATCAATAGCAGCAAAAACTAAATAATGCTTCTCCCCTTTCGGTGGCAGCCGTAAGCTCACTTGTTATTGTCTTTGAGAATCATAAACGTGGGCTGGTGAAACAAAAAAGGCTACTTCTGCTTTAATATCATCAAGAATGAATGTAAACCAAAAGTCCTCTTGAACTACAGTAATTAAAGCATTGAAATCAGACAGGTATTGTATATTTCTATATAATATATATACAAACTATCAACAACTTCTGCACAACTCAAATTCAAACTGGAACCTGTCATCAGTCCTGAAATGACAGCTCCTTTAATACAGACAACTAAATGCAGTTATTCATATCATCTGATGCTGTATTTAATTATGATGAGTTGAGAAACACACAAAATGCTTCTTTTTTTTTTCATTTGAATGTCGTATGTGAATATACTTTTGAAATTTGAATAATTCAGATTGGGTCTTTAATATTTCTTTCAACAATGTGACATCCCATCTCTGCTAACCCTGAGTGGGAACTAGACCTTCACTATCAAACAGTTTAAATAGGACTAATGAGTGGAAAATTAGGCTACTACTGTGTGTGTGTGTGAGTGTGAGTGCACTTTAAAAGTATTGAACACCAATGACTCTGTAATACTATTCATTGCTGCCTCCTAAACTATATACTGCAGAACAATGTGGTTTTGCCCCTGCTGAGATGCAAATTAGATTTAGTCTCTCACACACAATGAAAAGCATATTATGCAAAATCTGCAATCTGTCGAGGAGAGTGTGTGAATGTTCATAACTGCAGGGGATCTCTAAACACACACACACACACACAAACACGCACACACATAGTGCAGACAATGGAAACAGAAATTCCTCTGCACAAGAACGTTTTTTTTTTAAATTACTTTTTACAGATGTACTCTTTGCTTTTTTAATTAAAACATTATTTTATCTGGATAAATGTGCCTAATAATTTAGTGAAAGATCACAAAGCATTAAGTATCAAAATCAATATGAAACGTAAGGGTTTAGCAATGTTACGACCTTTGACAGCTGAATATTTCAGAAGAGACCACTATTCAAGTATTAGATATGACTGATGGGTCATTAGTTTTCCTTCTTGAAAATTTAAAAACAACATAATCTGGAGGTTTACCTTGTTAATGGATTTCCACTGAAATCTGCCACTTGGAGGGTTCTGCAGTATGAAATACTCTCTGGAATTTCAATAATATCTGAATAAAAGAAAAAAAGACACTGGTTATAATACTTCTTAATCAAAAATAATCATAAGATACAATCAGCAGTAGTTGAATAATACAAGATAATATATTAAAAAACAATAGTGAAGATATTATTGCAAAAAAATGGTATTTAGTAGTAAATCCAATGTGAAATAAAACCGATGAGTCAGTATGTTATGTTAACCATGTCTCACTCTACACACACTTCCACTTAACTAGGACTCAATACAAACAACAGTGTGTGTGTTAAATGTCAGTTTGTACTTCCTTTTAACTTCTGAATATGTGTTCTTGTTCCTCTACAGCCTGTGAACTGTGAACTGCCGGCTCTGTTGTACCTAACAGAATATCCGCGTCTACACAAACGACTTGGGAGATTGAGGCTTAATGAAAACCAAACTTTATCTTCATGCACGTTTGTTGGATCGGCTTCACCGAGGAGGAGTAAATCTGTCAATGCGATTCATTCGCTGAACTTAGTGACGTCTTGCTCATTTTGTAATATTCTCGCAGATGTGAAGAAAATACCCAGAAACACAGTTGAGAAATGTACTATGTAACAAAGTGGCATGTGCAATAATATTCTACTATAGTTTGTGCTGCATTGGTATATCAGTGTTTTTATTTACCATTTCTAGAGACGTCCAGTTCTACCAGCTGCATGAAGTTGGCTATTTCTGGTGGAAGTCTCTGGATCTCGTTGTCACTCAGGCCAAGCTTTCTTAGTTTCACCAGCTGGAAAAATGGCTGAAAATTGAAACAAAACACACATTCAGTAAAAAGCTTAAACGGGTTTTACATTTCAACACTGGTGCCTCCTGGACTGATTAAAGAGTGAGGCTTTTGTTACGCAACAATGCCTGGCAAATATTGCTCACCTGTTGTACCAACATCATCTCAGAAAACTGTGAACACACGAGTCACAGTTATTTCTAGGATCGCTCCTTTGAATGTTACTAGTTCATACTAAATAATTGAATTCAACGGAAACACAATCCCAGATCATTTGTGTTGGGGTGATCGTTACCTGTGTTAAGGATGCGACAGTAAATCAGTCTGATTTTGAATGGCAGAAGCACACATTGTTAGTATTTTCAGACATGATGATGACATTCTGACATGCCGCAGTAGGAAAAGCACAGTTGTAAATAAAAATCAAAAAAAGATGGCTGAATGCCTTTTAGCTGCTTCTGTTTCAGGGTCCTGGTATTGTGCATGCTGCCTAACCGTCATGGCTTATCGGGACACTTGAATAGAACAGAGCCTATGTTAAGGTTATTAGTAAAACCTGTGCTTTTCTAGTCCAAATGTCTGCTCATTGGTTGCGATGCATCAACTTAACTTGAAATGTATTTGGCTAGGCTAACTGACTATACACTGACACAATGACTGTAGAGGACCAGAGGATTTGAATGGTACATGAAGCAAGAAAAAGACCCAGGTTCAAGGCCATCCTCTAGTCGAAAATGTTTAGCATGAGAACATGAGAACAATGATGGAGTCCATTCTGCTGCCTTAACATGCCGTCTTTTATTTCCACTCTTCTTTCAAATATTTGCTCGGTTTGTATGAACTTTAATTATAGTAAACTTGTCCAATGGCCTAATGACTAAACGCCTCCTGTTTCACTGATTTTCACTGCTATTTTTGAGGAATTACAATTAACAGTTAAAGTGTCCTTGTGAGATTTTTATTCAGCAGGCTTCAACAGATTTGTTCTTTTTGTCTCCCAGTTAAAAGTATCTTTCTTCTCTACTGTGCTTTTCTGACACTGTCAGACTGAATGCCGGGCCTCAGGTAGTCATATACAACTCGTAAAATATAGTTTGAAGAGGTCAAGGTTACAGGTTGCTACTAGTAAGTAAAAAGAGCCATCTTTGTTGTCAACTTATGGGAAAGAAAGATCCAGTTGGCCCACTTATTTTAAAGCAATTATACAATAAACACATACTTGACGCCGCAGAACAAGGGCGGGCAGAAACTTGCCTGTGCGTTGGTGAAGCAGGGAGCTAACAATACTGCTTCAGGTTCCCCGAATGTTTTGGCATGAACAGAAAAAGCAGACTCGTGAATTTTCCCTCTGGCCTTTGTATTTTTCCTACTATTGCAAGTTAGGCAGCCGGCCGTGACGGCTCATCCATTAATGCAGTTGCTAAATACCTACATTTCTCCTTTATTCAATCATTTAAATTGATAGCTAAACAAGCTCTACTCTTTTGATCTGTGTGTTGCAAACAAATATGTTCGCCAAAAATGTGGCTCGATAAACAACTTTGTTCTTCTTCTTCTTCTTCTTGTGCACAAGCCTGTTGCACTTGTTGCACAAGAAATTCAGAAGTGCAACACAATGGATGTGCATTCCAAGCAGACACAATGATTAAGTTTCAGGTCTCTCCTTTTCTACAACTTGGCTATACTCTTGTATGCCGTCACCATTGGAATCCATTGCAACCAACAAGAATTCAAGCTGCAACAGCTTTTCCCAACCACCTGTTTGACACTCAAAATGTCTAGTTGGCCTTTCAAGCTGTCCTCGATTGTTGTACGCTCAGGTAAATGTGACATGTTTCGTCTGGAGGTTGCTGGACCTCAACAAGTCTATGAAATCGAATTGAACATTTTATCGAAGCTATTATAAAGGAATGCCAGTGCGGCTGCTGCGGAGACAACCCACACAGCTCAATATCATAAAATTAGCTTCTCACTTCTTCTACCAGCCTTAATGACTTCCGATTAATTCTTAATGATTGTGCCACTTCCGATAATATTTTATTCTTCCTCCCTCAAACTACAGAAGTCATTGTGCTCGGTTTCTGGATGTTTTAATGTGGGTAAGGAAGAGGAGCACATCTGATCATGGCTAATGTCAGCTTGGTGTAAATGCAATCTGTCAAATGCGTTTGCATTTTTGAAAATAAGAACTCGTGATCAGGCTACTCATTTTTCATAGACCATATCACATTTTAATACTGTGTGCACAATAAATAAGGCCCAAGAGTCCAAAAGTCAAACTCCACCCTATTACAAGATGTGCTTGATTCCAAGGTCTCAAGACAGTTCAAACAGTCTCTAATCCATCGTTTCATCGAGTAAACAAGCGTGTACTCTTACAAGTAATGACTTGTAAGAGACATTGTAAGAGACTTGAAGGCTTTTGCATCCTAACAACCTTAATCTCACTTTCACATTTCACTTACTTACAAAATCATATTGTGGGTGCAGTCGCTCTCCCATTCTCGAGTGCACAGCTCAAAGATTTGTCTCTTGATGTTATCAAGGGAGTTTTGGCTCGTACGGACTTATTTATTTCCAGAGAACTAACCTGTGGCATATCAGGAAAATTCTGTTTGGCGTGTTTACCGATCTCTAGCCCAACTCTGTCCCACACCTTTATGACACAGACATCATAGCAGAGGCATGCACGGGTAGGCCTAATCTGAATCCCTTCAGCCTTTGTTTAGCCGTTGTCCCAATCTAATCCTCTGGATAACAATTAAGACAATCAGAGGAGTAACAAAGAGCAATAGATAATTGATTCTCTATTATCAGTCTAGTAGCAAATTTGCTTTGCGAGTCGTGCATTACAGCAACTGCCAACCTGTTCTTCCTGTTGGTGTCATTCAGCGCCACGCCCCAACCAATCACTCGTGTGACACCCAAAAACCAAAACAGGCTTTAGTCAGGAACACATTAACCACTCACTTAACTCCAGAGTCAATGTTTGAGTCTTCAGCTTCCCCTTCAGCACTGTTCGATAGAGAACGAGTACGAGCCTGAAGGTGGGATGTCAGTGCTTGTGCCTCAACATACTCGTAGTTTAGTAGCAAACTCCTTACATATTCTTAGAAACTTAGAAAATCTGCATTAAAAGTGTTTTTGCAAGGCCACAGCCCTGCAGCCATAAAGACTGCAGTAAAAGGCATGAGTGTTGAATTCTTCTACGGTTGCATGTGGGTTACATGGTCATATGTATACAGTATTATATATCGCACAGCATCAGCCAGAGTTAAAACTGTCTGACACACATGTCACAAACTCAACAACTGCACTACATTCATGAACCTGATGATGTTTGGAGATCACATAAGAGTAAGAGTGAGTCAGTTCAACAACCGTCTTCCTGCTGTGAGATTCACACCACCACTTTATTTACCACGTCATTCATGTCACAAAACCTGCAGCTTCCGGTCTCAGAGTGGCTTCTTCTCTCCATCGCTGTGCTATCACTTTGCGTGTCATTACTGAAAAGGCCAAAAAAGGTCCCCATAAAACTACTAAAATATTTAGTATGCTTTCATAGAATATTCAGAAACCAGCAAACATTCACATTTGAGTATCTGGAACAAATTGATTTTTTTTTTGCTTTTAAAAAAGGCTTAAAGAATTGATTAGCAAAATTGTTGCCAAATGATTGTCTGTCGATTGACAAATCGATCAACTGACTAATTGTTTTCAATACAGAATGAACGCAATTTGAGATTTCTCTGAGAGTTATATCTGGTTATTTTATGCTTGTCAGGTTGGAGAATAGAAAAGTTCTTGAGCTTCAAATTAAGTCTGAATCTGCACAATTAATCGTCTTAAAAAAAAGTGAAAACGTCCCATCAAAATGTGCCACAGCCTGAAGAGATGCATTTATATTGCTTGTTTTATGCGACCAGCAGTCCAAACCTGTAATATGTTCAGTTTACTATCATATATGACAGAGAAAAGCATCACATCGTCACATTAAAGAAGCTGCAGCCAGAGAATATTTGGCCTTTTCTCTTGAGAAATTAATGAAACGATTAACTGACTTTAAAATAGTCGCCGATTAATTTTCTCTCAATTGACTAATCAATTTTTCAACTAATTGTTGCACTTCTTCATAATACAGTGATGCATAAGTGTGTACAATGCAGATGTAAGAAAGATGAAAAAGCAGTTATTCAAAGCTCTTTGACACATCCACCCACACGTCGTCTTACAGCGTCACTGGACCTAGGAACAGCAGAAATACTTCTTCTGCAGTTAGTTTTATTAGTGTAGTGAACTAACGACTACAGTTTACAAACTAGAAGGACGGTGTGTATACATCTTGAGGGACAGTTGCTTAAGGGAAACTTTGAATAAACAAGGAGACACAAGTTACCGTTTGTGAATTTGGTCAACTGCCTCAGCACAAATAATACATAAAACAATCAAAAGAGACAAAAAAAATAGGGCCTAGCCATTACACATGACTGTGCTTCATGCCTCCATGACTTGGTCAGCAGAGTTTTCTTTGTAAAACTACTGAAACTAGCTCAACTTGCCTCATTCAACTTGCCTCATCTTGTTACCGTAAAGACTTTGCAGTTTCATCTCACCGATAACGCTGCCTTGTGCGTGTCTTTATCTGCCTGCTGGTTGCAACGACCGACTTGAAATATTTTACTGTGTCTTAGTTACATCATTGTCACTACAATAATAGGGGGTCAGTGTTTATTCATTCAGCCACCTCGGAGGCAGTGTGATGAGGCCACACAGCGAGCACTGAGCTGGACTGACACAAAAGGTTTATCCAGTTGGACGTTTCTTGGGTTCACCCAGCAAGCATTGATGACATTAGTTACATGCCAAAGAGCGCAATAAACAGTTTCTCTTGTCGCCACCCTTCTGCCCTCTAAACATGCTTAGAATATCTCTGAGCTGAGCATAGAGACGCCTTTACTGTCACGCAGTCTTGTGTGTGTTGTCACGATGAGAGTGCACCTGCTCATCATATCCTGAAGGGCACCGGGCCGATAAGAGGGTTTACTTAAAACAGACCCCAGTTTGTCAGGTGTGCTGTCTGTCATGTGTGTTGGTTTATGTTTTTTATTGGTCTGTACTTTACAATTCAGGTCAATGATTCATTATCACTCCATTAGTAAAACACTAGCACATACAAATGCATGAGTGAGGCAACAACAAAACACATAATGCCGTCTTTGTTTCCGGTCAGAATACCTATTCCTGTGCTTTTCTCCACCGGACAAAGTGAGCAGTGTGACACGGCCATGGGAGGTTGCTCACATTATCTCTGTTCCATCACATTTCTATGAACATGCCAAGCCCAAAAATATTCTTTCAGCCCTCTTTTCTTTCCTCTATGGGTCCTATGACTCATTTTGTTTATTTATCACACTTTAAAATGAAGCGAAATCTCAAGGTGCTTCAACATAAAATCACCGTATTTTCTATTTAGGTGAAAAACTAATTATTAATGCTACTTAAACTATTCGGAAAGTTGGTGAGCTAACCAGCAGCTTTATGTATGGATACGGTTTACAGGTGTTTTTTCTTTAAACTACAGACAGTTGTGAATCAAAGGAAGACACGTCAGAGGCACAAAATCGTCCTTTAATCCAAGCTTTACATCGACCCACCATGACTCCAGTTATACGAGGGCTCATGCCTTATTCCCTAATCTGTCCACTTGTCTCAAGCAGCTGTAGTCCCAATATATTACCAAATGGACTCTCTGCTGTTGAAGGTTACATTGACAACACCATTTTCTCAGGCTTAAAAATATCTCCAGAGCAGAACTGAGAGCGCCTTCTACAATAAAACCGGTTTGGCCGCAAAAGTTAAAGGGAAAATGTTTCAAAACCACAAAAGTCGTCCTTTCATTCTGCAGCTCCAGGCTATACATGTGAGAAAGACACCACAGCTCAGCCTCTGGGATCTTCAGTCACAAGCCCCGACAAAGAGAAATATTACATGTACCGTTCGTACCCACGGGAAATAACCTGCAAATCCATTAACTAATAGAATCCCACTTAATCCTGAGCGCTGGGGTCACATGTAAGAAGGCCGGATTCTCAAATGTGAGGGTTTTGCTATTTTGGTCCAAATGAATTGCTTATTTTTTTTTTAGTTTTGGACGGTTGGTCTGGACTCTAATAATTCGGCTGCAGCTCGACGTCAAGGCCTTCATCAGCGGATGCCGCTTGCTTTTGTTGTTGTTGTAAAAATGAATTCCAGGATCAATAATGAAGCATCGACCTTCACATTATAGTTGAGTTAAACTTGAGTTAAAAGTGTCTTATATGGGATAGTGAATGCGTCTACCTAGATGGAAATCATATCCATGTGATGTTAATTTACATCTCTGTATATTTTGTGTTTCATTTGAATTTATTTGACCTATAAAAAGGTGAGGACATGACACATTCTGGTGAGGACGGGGCCTGTATGTTCAGGCTATAGTTGGCATCTACAGATTAACGAAGTCTGTTCTTTCTGATCTAGTTGACCTGTAAATGATTGTATCAATACATATGTATGTAACCTTACTAAATAACAACGTGCAATTACTGTGTTAATGTTGATTATGTTGAAAATCCAATAAATACATTTCGAGAAAAAAAGAAAAGGAAATCATATCCACACAACTAACGCTGCTTATCTTCATTCATATCACACACCTCTTCGTGGAACAAATAATGCTCCAGGGTTCCATTACTCATAACACTTAAATACGTATCACCGAGTCATAAAGTTCCGGATTTAAGATTGCATCAATATTGTTAAAGTCCCTGAACGTTCCCTGCGCGCAGCCATGACAGAAAGCATCGCAGATTGTTTATTTCTGACCTCGGGGCTCACCTGCGCAAACAGTTTTGGGACATATCAGACACAATGTCCGGGTATATAGGCTGTGAACGCTTCAGACACCTGGGTGTCAACCAAAAAACCCAGACTCTGGCATGTGCGTTTAGTTAACCTGCGGTGGGAGGTGTGTAGCTCAGGGGGAATTTCCACCTACACAGGGTACATGCCTTGCTGATCGTGCGTAATTATTGTCCCCAGGTCCTCCCACGGGACGCCTGAGCAGCTCTGCGTCGGAACCACTTAAACTGGAGGGACGCATTTCATGTTACCAAAAACAATACATCAGATACGTTTAAGTGTACGGAAGCAGGGTTGTTGTTGTTTTTCTTGCTTACCTTGGGCAAGTCTCGGAGTTGGTTGGCATCCAGCAACAGCTCCTCCAAACTTCGTCCGTAGCGATAAATCTCATCGGGCACATACATCAGGGAGCAGTGGCGTTTATCGATCACCTCCACATGACGGTTGCACCGCCACAGGGGTATACAGTTAAACATCAGTGGGGAGGTGGGGAGAAACCTCGTACCCGTGCGATAAACAAACAGGCAGGACTAGAGATGCAACAGATTGCCGCGTCGGGACGGTCCTGGACTCGATATAAACACACGTCAAACACAAGTGTTGGCGAAATTCACAGACGAGCGAACACCGAAACTCCAACACCGAGCTGCCGTTCGTTAGGTCGCGACGAACATGGGAATTATTCTCCGTCGATGTCTCACTTTGGTTACTTTGTAGCAGGCACCTGTATGTGTGTCGCCGCTCGGTTCCTCGTCTCACGTCGACCTCACGTCGCTTTTAAACCCCCCCTCTCTTCAACGTTTAAAACACGGGCTACATCTCCGTGTGGAAGAGGGTATAGCGTTCTCGTTTTTCCGTCTCGTCCCGGAGTTAATTTCCTCTCCCGTCCAGTTTCTGACCCGGAACATTCACTCCCTCATTCCAATCCTACGTCATCATCCGGGCTGCTCCTCCCTCCGGTCCTCCGGTCCCTCCTCTCTCCGGTCCCTCCCCTCGGTAGTAGTCCCGTCCCGCACAGGGCCGCCATGATGGGGCGTAGAGGGCCTACCACAGCCCGGGGGGGGTTGTTTTAATTATAAGTATAAAAACTCTAGACCTCAAGTGTTTATTTCATCATATTTAGAATAAGGCTGTAGTACAGTTCACTTTAAAACTGTATTTAAAATGTGATCCAGTGGCATGTTTAAAAACGACCTATCATATTGTGGCCAATGTTATTAAAATGTAGACACAGTACTGCTGCAGAAGTGACATTGCTGAGTCAGTTCATCTACTTCATGACTACTGTTAACAGACAATTCAAACAAAAGTAGTATTCCCAGTCAAATGTAGGCTACCTAAATGAAAAGTACCTATGATACATCCGAATGGCCCTAGTCATCGTTATATCTTTGATTATTAATACTGATGCATTACTGCGAAGCAGCATTTTGATGTTGCAGGTAGTTTAAGTCCAGCTACAGTAATAACTTTATACTGTTAGGTGGTTTAATATCTAACAAGCATCATATTCTATAATTGATCATATTTATGTAAATTATTTAATTTTCATAGCAGTTAAATAAAACATTACCTGTGAAATTAAGTGAGCTGGAATAAGAAAGCACAAAATGGAAAACACTTTCAAATTGTTCTTTACAGTAGCCTATTTTAATTAAATACACTCTTACATTCAGTCACTGGGTATTGTTGCTTATACTTTAAGGCCACTATGGCAAAAGTGCCATCAATGGATAATGGTTTAACAATAGCTTGTTTAAAAGTGAGCTGGATTGAAACTAGTTTTGTTTTGTTTTTTTAACTACCTGAAATGCATAGCCGGATAAACCTGCTTGGGGACCACAAGGTTCCATTTTAACGTGCCACTCCTTCCCCTCCCTTTGCGTTTTGCACGGTATTTTGAGGATGGAATATTACATGGGCCAAGGTTTGCTGTGTGTTAATGTGATTAAACTCCAATTAGGAATAATGCACAATATGCAAGTACATCAGCTGAAATAATGACCATAAACATTTTTGACACACGGAGGGACACATTAAATCCCTTGCCATTCTTGTTAATTCTTATATATAGCACACATAAGTAATGCTGTATAATCCAGAACAAAGTCACAATCAAAGTATATCACAAATCAACCGCTACAGTGAACCTGGGGCTCCCCTTAGTATTTCAACCATGTCCTAATCAGCTTTACTTTGTGTCCAAACGCAGTAATGTGTCCGATACTTGTTCAGTAAGTAAATGCTTGAAAGTTTCTTTATTTACTCGCATCCTGCATGAGTCATAACTCCGCCTTCTATACACAGAACATGGATGTTTCCTTCATTTTAATTTCTAAATGGAACAAGAATCTCCATCCTCGTGTATTTTTTTTCCACACTTTGCTCTCTTCCAGGTCAGAGGTGAAGGTCAGGTCAGAGGTGAAGGTCAGCTCCAGCCCACTGGTCTGAGGTCCCCTTGTGGCAGGACAGCATCATTAACCATCAGGTCATTTTGCAACCCCCTCAATGGTTAGTAGGGCTTCAGCTTGGGCATAAGCCAATAGCTCGCATTAGCAATAAATAAAATAGTTTTTTTAATTGCCAATGTTATCTGAGGTTACTAAGGATGTATTGTTGCACCGATTCATGAGAAATTAAAACATGAAATAAGTCTCCAAAAAGTCATAATTTTAAACGTATTAGCAATAAGACACATTCACAAGCCCCCTGGAAATAGCAGCTTGCCTCAAACCAATTAATTAAACATGAGGATGGATAAATGATGCAGTCTCAGCAGGCTGCTACAGGTGGTGCTGAAGGCTACAGCAGTTTCAGAGCCACTCTTTAATATCTCAAACCGTTGTCCAAAACAACAAAACATAGACAGGAAGGGTCCTTGAGAAGAGGCACACAGCAGATGCCTTGCCCCATTAAAGACAAAACAACTGCATAGGGATTACAGTGAGTTGACAAAGCTGATTTATTTTCATAATGTGGAACGAACTGTTGACATCTTCTCGGAATTGTTTGCCTCAAAACCAGGTGGATGAGAACAATGTTTACATAAACTATTTGAAAGGAATACAATGAACCTCATGTATTAAATATCTGTGTATTAAATATATTATTAGTTGTAGTACTTAAGACTATTCTCATTGGTTTACTTTTATTTTGTTAAATTTAGTGTTGGAATAGTTTAGGTGAATGTTATCAAAAATACAGTTTGTAGGAGAAAAAAAACAAGAAAATGTATATATACATATATTCATCCTCTAGAGGGAGCCACATCCCATTAAAAAAAAAAAAACTACTGACTGACCTTGTTTAGCTCAAACAGGCTAAAAGACAAAATATCAAATCACTTGAATCTGCTCTTTTCCATCGTCCCTTTAATAGTGAAGACAATTTACAGTTATAGAGAAAAAAAAACATGGCAAAATTCCTCCATATTTAGACAAACAACATCGAGTAATCTATGTGAGCACAGGCCTTCCATTGTCCAAAGTTAATGAATGATAGAGTGCACTTTCCCCACATCCACACACTGTAAATATCATACAAGCACATTTATCTGCGTCCCAGCTGTTTCTTAAATGCCTTTAAGGACTTTGCCATCATTGGAGCAACTCCTGCGTGAACAACAGGAAGAAAAAAAAAAAAATAGGTGATGAGTTAAAATAAAATCAATCAGGATTACATATAGATTACTTCTATATGTATAGCTTTCATTCTTACTCACTACAAAAACTGAACAGGCCAGCGTGATTGGTGTGTAAAATTTAATTTAAATTTAAAATGTAATTTTAAAAAACGTAAAACATTGCGTTTATACTCTAGCTCACTTGTTTTTTTGCGAGGGTCTTGTGTATTGGCTGCCCCTGAACTGGCGCTGCTGGACCTGCTGGGCTCATTACTCGGCCTCGGTCTGTTGTCTTGAACCTTGACACTGATAATTAAGGAGATAATAGCACAGCGCATACCTCAATCAACAGAAAAAAAGCCATGCACATAAAATAAAAAACACGAGTCTCCATCTACACTACAGTTAGTGAGCATAACATCCATGTTGCAACTGCTGACAACAAAAGCAACCAAGGCAGTCCAACCAGAATAAAAACAGTTTATCCAGCACATTGCTCCAATTCCTGTTTGGCTAAGCTCACACAAAAAGTATTCCACCCTCTGTTATCGCATGGGTCTCCGGCAGGTTATGACACTGCTAAGCTGCTGTTGTTGAGTGATCGTTTTTGTAGCCGAGGACTGAATGTGCAACAAGGCCCCACTACGGCTCTTTTAATCTTTGGTTTGTTTGTGAACTTTATAATCCGGTAAACCACATAGCTGAAAGTAATATGCAAGCACAAATTATGTTGTTTTTGAAAAGAAAAAAGAGCTAATCGCAAAACCTCTGCAGATACTTCTCTATATTTAGGATGCTGAAACCAACCTGCACCTGAGCTGAGGCTGCTGAACAGCTGTTCCATGAATTTCTTGCTGAATTCGTACGTCTCTCGGTGGCTTAGCAACAGTGTGAATAAATGCCATTTTCACCTGCCGACCTAAAGAAAAAAAAGTTGGCACAGTGTACTGAACATTAAGATTAAACTGTATACAGTGTATATAAAATATTCACTTTTTCAGGTTCAACTGTTTTGACAGTGATCGACACAGAAAGACTGTTCTACTCAAGATTAGCCTCTTACAGTCCAGTTTACAGCACACACCTTTGGGTTTAGTAGAGTGGGCCGAGACGATGCTTTTTGTGAGCCTTTTGAGTTTCCTTTCCCTCTCCTCAGACAGCCTGACGTACATCTCTTTCCATGATTCATACTCCTGAAGTTTGGAGTGTTTGAAGTCCCTCTGGCAATGTGTCCCCCATAAGTGGTCTGTCTCTCCAATGTAGATCTGTGGAAACAAACAAATACAGGGCTAGCAACAAAGACACACCTGTACACTCAAACTAAGTTCTCTACAAACCTAACATGTTTGTAATGTCTACCCAAGGTGTGAAAGTTTAGTTTTACTACAAAGGTTATTACAGGATGAACTGATACACACTCAGTGGCCACTGTATGTAAAGCTGCTCATTGACATCATTAAACTTTAGAGCTCCATTAAATCTGACAATCTGATCTCTGCGTATAAAGTATGACAATGAAGTCGGAGGTAAAGTTACTGTTTAACTCAACATTATTGTACCCAAGACTTTCCACTGACATTTGCAAAAATGTCAACTTTGCACACAAGACATCTATTAAGAAGATTTACCGATTACATTCATACGTCCACAGGACTTTACCCTTTAAATTTATTGACCTTATGGCTTTTCCTCTCAGTGAAAATATAGTTGTAGGCGAACATGTAAACAACAAACGGCGGGTTGGATGCAGTGCCAGACAGGTGTACCTAATTAAGTGGCCACTAAGAGTGCGTCTCTGTGCTAAATTCATTCACATTCTTACTGGGTTGAATTCTTCAATGCGTAGCAGCTGCTCTGGTGTGCACCTCTCCAACACCGGCTCGAGGATTTCAAACGGGACTCCGCCAGTTTCATAAAGCACTGAGGAGAGATCCCTGCACCTAAATATAAATCCAACAAACTGACAGACTGATCAGCAAGAAAGCTTCTCTGGGCTCTACTCACAGTTAATGTTATTCTGGAGTGTGCGGATACACTGCTGGTGCAAGCTCATCATGGTTGGGAGGAAGGCGGTCTTGGCACCAGAGTACACTTGCATCTTTTTGTTGAGTCGTTGACCAGTGAAGATCGCAGACTCCTCTGAGAAGTCACAGAACTCAGACTCCCTCTCAACTGCAAGACAGGATGTCAAGAATGAAATAAGCAATCTGAAAATACAACTGAACGTTGTTGTGAATACAGTACCTTTCCTCTCAAAGTACTCAACACCAAATGGTTTTTCACATTCAGGCAGACCAGCGGGTGTCAGAATGGTGAATGGAAGCAGTTCCATTACAGACTCCTTAAACTTCTGAAATATGAATTGAAATTTGATCAACTAAGATCTGCACTCTAAAAGCCAAACGTATAAGACTATTGTCAAACATACCTGTGTTGGAGAGGTAACATTTATAGACATCATGGGTGACCTGAAAGGTTTCATGCCAGGACCTTTAGTTGCTTCCTCTTTTACTACAGTCTTGAGTGTTTTGGGCGGTTTCGTCACTCCAGATCT
Organism: Anarhichas minor; assembly: GCF_050575085.1. Lineage (NCBI taxonomy): Eukaryota > Metazoa > Chordata > Actinopteri > Perciformes > Anarhichadidae > Anarhichas > Anarhichas minor. The sequence continues at coordinate 12,009,727 of NW_027466504.1, forward strand.
TTCTTTTCTCTTGAAAACATTCACGTCGTAGTTCAAGTATGATTCAAAAGACAAGGAGGGATCCTCAGACTCACTCTGCTTGTCTTTGTGCTTTATTTTTGCCTTTTTTTTTTGTGAATTTCCCTTTTTTTCAGACTCTTGATTGTATTTTAGAGTTCCGTGTTTCTCTTTACTTGTTTTTTTTCTTTTTTTGTTTTGGGCCTCTGAAGTCCTCAATATTTCAGAAGATCTGTCATCTTTGACACTGGCCAGCTTTAATGTTTCTGAGCGTTTGTGACTGGATTCAAATGAAAAAGATTCTTTGCCTTCTCTGGATGATTCTTTTAGTTTCTTATTTGACTTTTTTTCTGACCCAAATCTTCCAGTGTCAAAGCTGGATTGTCCATGAGCGTCCTCTGAGTTTTTGTTTCCAAGCAAAGTATCAGTGTCTCTTGATTTTCCGTCTCTCTCATTCCTTTTCATCTTCTTGGAGACAACTGAATTGTATATTTGATCCTCTTGGATATCAATGTTCTTTTTCAAGATGTCATTCTGAGAGATAAGCTGGTTTTTTTGTTGATATTTTTCTTGATTTTTATTCTGGTCCTTGTGTCTTTTCTGTTCTTTACACCGTTTCTCCAAATCAGCTTTCCTGCTGCCTGTTTTGAAGAGGGCTTCTTCTGAAGAATTCTGACTCTTAATGTGAGATTTTAAGCAATTATTGTTTGAATCCTTCATTGTAAGACTTCCATTACTTGGACAGCTTTGGTCATCCAGTTTGTCTTTAACAGACAAACCCTCTGACGCATCCCCATCATCTGTGTGGCTGCATTTAAGAAAAACTCAAGATTAAGATGTAAAATAAATACAAAAAAATGACAGTATACTGTTAAATAAAACTAAAATGTTAATATATGTCACCTTCTGGATTCCTTAGGGACCAATCTTTTCCAACCCCTGACTAGCGACTTGGCCAATTCTCCAGCCTGTACATGACTGCGCAAGGAGTTTACGGTTTTGCCAATTCCAGTTTCCTAATTTAAATGCAGACACAAGTAAGCGCAGTCAAAGTAAAATGTAACCAAAATAAATATATAATATACCAACACACAAGACATTCTTTGCAAAAGATACTCACAGCAAGAAGGTCTAATGTGATATCGAGATCCTTGAGTTTCTGCAAAATCTTTACAACCTGGAAAGAGTAATAAACACATTCATGTTACATACTTTCCATGAGCACGGTTTCCATGCATGTTTATGACCAAAAAAAAGCAACTAAATTGTATAGTAAGAGAGGAAACCTGACAGGCCAAATAAGGTAGTCCTGGCTTTGGATCTCCACAGTTGCTGATTGTGCATTCAGAGCAGAAGCTATGTATGGGAACCCCCTCCCCCCCCCCCCGCACTGCTCCTTTTACCGTGAACTATAAATGGATGAAGCAGACAGCTGGAATAACGTCTCCCTATATCACTGAATCCTTCTCAGGTAGTGCTTTAACATTTTTATTTGATTTTAATTTATCTACATTTAAATCTAATATAGATATTGGCCAATTAAATGATCTATGCCATCTATGACTCAAACACGCCTGCAGAGCGCCCCGACCTGCTCTGATGATGGACAGCAGCCATAAACTGGACAACTGGAAGAGTTGCCAATTTTAGCAGCAAGGCGCCTCCCATTTAAACAGCCTGACCCCCAAAGTGAAGTGCTGTAAAAATGCTGTGTGGCAGCAGCGCACATGTCACGGACGGAAACAGCTCGCAATCAGCCCGTTTCCACACATAATCAAAGATACCAGACGAACGCAATTAAGTAGAGAGAATGGCTTATAGCCCACGGGTTTTGACAGAGACGACAATGTGAATTTGTCAACGTTTCACTTGTTCGTTTAGCCTGTAAAATCATAAGGTCAGGGTAATAAAAAAAAAAAAGCTTCCGAAACCACAGAAGCTAATGTTTCTGGAGCAATGATTGGCTGTGTAATTAAATAGCGTATATCCAACATCAGAAACGGGAGAGTAGTCTACAGCATCCTGCAAACAATTTCTCCCCTGCAGGCAGGAACCTCTCCCTTTAGCTCTGCTCTTCTTGTTGTGCGCAAAGAAAAATAATAAACTAGAGTATCTTCTACCGTAGCAGACTCTGCTGTGTCTGTCAGCTGAAGTTTGAAGCGCTTGACTTTCTTCACCACATCAGAGCTGCTGGCCATCACGGTGATTCACGTGCAACCGTCTACACACACACACACACACCGGGCAGCGCGCGCCCATTGATGACACTATTATAATGGGCGGAACCGATGACAGAAACGATGTGGAGTGTGTGGTTTAGAAGTGATGAATCAATTAGGCTTGTGCAGATCAGTATACGACAAAACACATTGATAATCATGATTCACATTGTTGCCATCGAGAATATAATTCTGCAGTCAATTATTGATGGTTGTAAACCCTAAACCCTCCTCGGGAATACAGGTCTAATAAAAGAGAAATGTATCATCCAAACAAAAAAAGAAGAAAATGTATGTATATCAAAACTTGTACAAGTCTCAGGTTTAGTCAAACAAACACATCAGCCTTACCAATCATACGAGAGGGACAGGTGTGGACACTCTTAGGCCTCATCAAACTGCGAAATGTATCCTTTTTTCTGTGTCTTAGACTTGTCTATGTCCTCTGCACAGAGAGCTGCTGTTCTCATGGCATTGCCTTATAGCAAACATATTATTAAATGTGCCGGTAATGAAGTGGTGCTCAAATGTCTTCTGTGCGATTCCATTTCTATTTCCTCCAATTAACTTCTGCAGATTTCCATTCAGATTGCCTATGAGATCACGTCCAACAATAAATAAATTAATATTTCACTTTATTTGTTTTACTGGAAGACTAAAATAGAAAAAACTTTTTTCTTTCCGGATACTAAAATAAAATGCTCTGGACACCTCTGACAGCTGATAACATTTTTCTAAACAATGGCTGCATGAAGCCTTCATATTCCATAGGTCGAGCCCATGCACAGTATGTTGACATCAACTGATTGGAGGCTATTGTGGGACACTTTAGGATGGAGGGGGGGTTGAATGGTCCCTCTCCTCTGCCACATGCATTGCACAATACTTGATTGGCACTTACTCCCGCAGAGGAGGAGTTAACTGTATGTCTCTCTCAGCCGGGTGACTGCTGCTCTCTCTCTCCTGCTCCAGTACTGGAGGCACAAGTTCCTTCTTCACCAACCTCAACTTCATTTCACAGGTAAGTGGAACTTTCCCATGCTTGTTAATTTTGCCAATTTAACAAAGGCAATTCAGTGCAGTTGATGCTTCAGCGTTTGTCAGTCATTTTAGACTTGAAAATGTGCTCTTTCTTACTTACTTCAAAAGGGGATAAATTGCTTAAAGCTGTTGACCCCATCCTAAAATTAGTTTTTACACATGGTGACAATAAGCTTCAGGTTGTCAAGGTTTTGTGTGAATAATGTGAGGAGTGGCTTTTTGTGAAACCTTTTTGTCTTCTAGATTGTGCTCATTGCAGACTTATCCAGGACAATTTGTCAACCATTAAATAAAATAAAGAAAAGAGACATAAAAAATGAATGTTTGTCCGAAATTGAACTTAAATAGTGAGTGGACATGAGGCCTGGTGCTCATGTCTCAAAGTCTATAAAAGGAACGTCATGGGTGAGCCGTCCAGCGATGCTATTCCTGGACATACTGCTGATAAATTGTGACAGATGCAAAGAGGGGCACGTTGACGCACTCACTTGCTCCAGCATCACCCGGTAGTAGCACATATGTTTTTCAAAGGTGTTTGTGTCTAGTAGCGTCTAAATAAATTCCACTTTCTCCCAAATGGAAGAAAACTTTTCTCCTTGGATACAACAAGTTGAATGTACAGGACATTTACATTATTGCTTAGTTTGAGGGAAATAAAACAGTAGATACACATGGCACAAGGACAACAGGACCTCAAGACAGCACACACAGGAAATCATTCAAAACTCAACAATATAGGTTATTTAACGTAGTTCAATCTTGTCAATGTGGCATACCCCATAACTCCCCTCTAGTTCCATAATATTTTGATGCACAGACCAGATTAATTCTAGGCTAAATCTTTGCCAGCATAAGTCATGTCTGTCACAAGTTGCATTTGACACAACGTATCTGTTTATGATTTCTGTGAATCCTCTTGCACTTTCCTGATAAAGGCTGACATGTTTTATGTATATTTTCAGAAGGTCTGGGCTGTGTTCTGCTGCTACAGCCATGGCACCCAAAAAGAACAAGGCGACCAAAAAGAGTAAAGGAGACACAAATGAAATGACTATAATGGTCGAGGACAGCCCCATCAACAAGATCAACGGGCTAAACACTCTGTTGGAAGGAGGAAACGGCTTCAACTGCATTTCAACTGAAGTCACTGATTCTGTGTATGCCCCAAACCTGCTGCAGGGTTTGAGCAACATGAGGCAGGAGAGCTTCCTCTGCGATCTAACAGTCGCCACCAAGTCAAAGTCATTTGATGTCCACAAGGTTATCATGGCCTCCTGCAGCGAGTACATTCGAAGCATCTTGAAGAAGGATTCGTCCCTCCAGAAGATCGACCTGAACGACCTCTCGCCGGTCGGCCTCGCCACAGCGATCACATATGCATACTCCGGAAAGCTGACCCTGTCGCTGTATAGCATCGGTGGCACTATCGCCGCGGCCATGCTGCTGCAGATTGGCACCTTGGTGAAGATGTGCAGTGATTTCCTCAAGCAGGAGCTCAGCGTGGAGAACTGCATGTATGTGGCCAACATCGCCGATGCCTATGACCTCAAAGAAACCAAGGAGGCAGCTCAGAAGTTCATGCGGGAGAACTTCATCGAGTTCTCTGAGATGGAGCAGTTCCTGAAGCTCACCTATGAGCAGATCAGCGATTTCCTCTCAGACGATTCTCTGCAGCTTCCCTCCGAGATCACGGCCTTCCAGATCGCCATGAAGTGGTTGGACTTTGACGAGAAGAGGTTGAAGTACGCGGCGGATCTCCTAACTCTCATCCGCTTCGGCACCATCTCTGCCCAAGACCTGGTGAATCATGTCCAGAATGCGCCTAGAATGATGCAAGACCCCGAGTGCCACCGTCTCCTTGTTGATGCCATGAATTACCATCTGCTGCCATACCAACAGAACATCCTCCAGTCACGCAGAACAAAGGTGCGCGGTGGCGTCAAGGTGATATTCACAGTTGGTGGACGCCCTGCCCTGACAGAGAAATCTCTCAGCAAAGACGTCCTCTACAGAGATGCAGATAATGTGTGGAATAAATTGACAGAAATGCCAGCAAAGAGCTTCAATCAGTGTGTGGCAGTCTTGGATGGCTTCCTGTATGTGGCAGGTGGTGAGGACCAGAATGACGCAAGGAACCAGGCTAAACATGCTGTCAGCAACTTCTGCAGGTAAGAACTAATTGTCACGTTTGATATTTAGTTTGTCACATTAGTTGGTGTGAAGCAACAAAATAACTGCAAATCCCTTTCACATTCTTCAGATTTGACCCCCGCTTCAACACTTGGATTCACTTGAACAACATGATCCAGAAGCGCACACACTTCAGCCTCAACATCTTCAACGGCCTCCTGTTCGCCATCGGAGGGCGAAACGGTGATGGTGTTCAGGCCTCTGTGGAGTGCTATGTGCCCTCCTCCAACCAGTGGCAGATGAAAGCTCCCATGGAGGTGCCCCGCTGCTGTCACGGCAGCTCCCTCATCGATGGCAAGATCCTTGTATCCGGAGGCTACATCAACAACGCCTACTCCAGGGCCGTGTGCTCGTATGACCCCTCCACTGACACCTGGCAGGAAAAGAGCAGTCTGAGCACACCTCGAGGCTGGCACTGCGCTGCCACCGTGGGAGACCGAGCGTATGTCATCGGTGGCAGCCAGCTGGGAGGTCGTGGGGAGAGGGTGGATGTCCTCGCCGTCGAGTCTTACAACCCTCACAGCGGGCAGTGGAGCTACTGCACGCCTCTTCTCACAGGAGTGAGCACGGCTGGTATTTCCATTTTGAACAACAAGGTCTATCTCCTCGGAGGCTGGAACGAGGGAGGGAAGAAGTACAAGAAATGCATTCAGGTTTTCAACCCTGACCTCAATGAATGGACTGAGGATGATGAATTACCAGAAGCAACAGTCGGCATTTCATGCTGTGTTGTCACCATACCCACACGGAAAACACGAGAGTCCAGAGCCAGTTCAGTGTCTTCTGCACCAGTCAGTATATAAAAGTGTAGATAGTAATAATGTAGTTTAAATGTCTAAAGATCTCCAGCATTTCTGTTGAATAAATCTTTGTTCTAAACTCTACCAACAGTTCCTTTTTTGGGACGAAGATGATGTTTAAATGGTCAACTTTCTTCAGATGCGAAAAAGATAATAAAATGGAAGGATTTGGGAACACTCCATTTATTGAAAGCAATTTGAAGCCTTGAAATGCATTTTCAGTATTTATAGTTTAACAATTGGTATAATGGGCATCACGAAGGTCAATTATGATAGAGAAAATGTTTAACCCGAACGTAGCAATACAATAAAATGTTATCAATTTTAGACAGAAATTTACCTTTGGGGCCAATTCAGTTGAGATAATATCATTAGCCCTTTTTCTATAACAAATATAATGTTATTTAAAACTCAAATGAAAGGTATAAAGACACAAAATCACTGTTGTTGTTGAGATTAATCTGTAACATGATTATCTTTTTTATCCAATGTTTGCAACACAGCTATTGCCGTTGAAGGACTTTGTGACAGTCCTGTTTAAGTCAACTATAGCTCCTGTGATTCTCAGATACTTGAACAGAATGATGAGCCGGAGCTGAAATAAGTATTGCCATCACCTACCAGGAGTAGGAGTAGTAAGGCCGCAATTTCTCTACATGTGTCTCATGTAGTGGTCTTGTGTCGTATGTTGTGTGATTGTCAAAAACACTATCAGTGCAAAGAAATGGATCTGTTGGGAAAATGTTGGAAGTGATGAGGGTTGAATGGGTTTAGTTGTGACAGCAATAAAATATTTTGTAAAAAAGAAAAATAGAAGTTGGGAACGATGTTGTCAGCCTGAGCTTCCTGGAATTCATGGATTCCCTGACTGCTCATGTCTTTTCATTTATTTGTTTGTTTTTAAATTAAAGAGTTGAAGCTTCTCTGAGCCATGATCATTTATTTTAAATCCTTTTCATGCAAGTTTCTTCTTTCTTTTTACTTTATGGTAATTTTGTACCGTAAAGTGAAATACTTGAGTAACACACTTCAGTTTGTTTTTGATCACCATAAATCAACAAAATGTACATGTACACATGATTACTCTTTTCAATTTATTTCAATCTATTTGCCCTTTTTAGTGGTTTCTTTTGGGAAATTGTTAATTATTGCAGTATGCGTGGACCAGGAGCAATGAGTGATGAGGCCATTTAGAGGGTTACATTTCCATTTTCCCATTAAATGAGCACTTTTTGTCTTTAATCCTATCATGAAATCCGTCCAACCCAGAGACTCATAAATGTGTGTATTTTCTTACATACTGTACACATTTTTACATAAATACAAGGAGATTGCAGGTACCAAGTTTTAAAAACTGAAACAGTAAGTTCACTGGCATCAAGTGAGTAATCGTATACAGCTGTCTGTACAATTTATAGTTTAACAAGTGCCTCAAGTCTGTTGTTAAACTAAATAATGTAAATCCGCAAATATTTGAGCTCCTGCTCATTTATCCTAAACATACTTTACACTGTGAGAGCGAGAAAACAGCTTCAGGCATGTAACATTATCCAAATAAGTATAATTGTGATTACATGATTACAAATTTAAGATATAAAGGCAGAGGTGTCATTACAATGTTAAAGAAAAAACCTATCTTCTCGATCAGCTTCTGAGTGATGTGATCCTATTCAAACACCAAAACAGTTCTGGTTATTTCACATTAGAGATGTCGGTATTTGTGTTTTAGTCCTGGCTGTACAACTTTGGAAACATTGCTAACAAACAGAATGTCATTAATGAGTCTAATGGGAAAAAAAATCAACAAAAATTAAGTGTGTTGAGAGTTAAACCAAATCCTTATTTGGGCCATGTGTCAGTTCAATGCACTTTGAGTTGTATCCACCCTTGTAAAGCACACACCCTCAAAGAAGTTGAGTGCTGTGTCATTATGCTAGTGTTCTTTCATGATGTTGCATTCAGGCGTTCCTCATAAACTGGTACGTCCCAAACTGTAGTTGTAAGCATGACTCATCAGTTTTAATAGTGTGGTTTGGAAATAATAAGACAGGTCAGCGTTTTTACATTTGTCTTTCAGACACTAGCTAGTGACAGAGAAATCAGGAAAATCAACTTGATGAAAGAAAACAAAATGAAAATAAATAAATAAGCAGGTTTAAACAAACTGAACTATGAACATCTTATGCAGTGTGACCTAAATCACACTGATTAGGAATTGATTGAATTGATTGATTGATCTGATCAATCTGATAATTGAGAAACAATAATTTATAAGACAAATGAAAGTCTTCCAGCCTCTTAAATGTGATTAAATGTGATTATTTGGTGCTGGTCCTTGCCGTATATCATATATAATTGAATAACTGGGACTTGGATTGCGCTCATACGAATTGTGTTGACTAATTAATTCGTTGATTTATAAAACCACAAAGAATCACACACTTGTTTTCACCAGAGATGTGCTCAGAAGTTTCTTGGAAATAAGTAGTTCAGCATAAAAAAAGCAACCAATCGACTAAAGAGCTCTTTGTCGACTACAGTAGGGCAGTACGTGAACGTATCATCGCCTACAGTAGATTGGTACGTGAACGCATCGTCGCTCTACCTGCTCCGATTGACAGGTCAGTGGGCGGAGCCAAATGACGAAGAACGCTGAGTCACCGTGACGTTACTCCGCTCCGCCGGCCGACATCACGTGTGTGAAGCCAGGAGGGCGTAACGTTACATATATACAACACGAGAGGAGCTGGTGTGGCAACAAACCTAACAACCGGCCGGTTCATCTCGCTGTCATCACAGAGCTGCACGGTATCGGGCCCGGTCCGTGGTCGTTAATCCGAGTCTATAGGAGGCACCGTTTAAACACGTCGGGTTTTTACCGGAGAGCACTCACATCATTCCTCCGGTTTTACCGAGCTAACCATACATTAGCAGGTGATGAGCAGGGGCCTGCTTCTTCATCTCCTGGATGCCCCACTAAGGTTACCGACAGGGCACGCCGCCTAACAGCACCACGAGACGCCGCTTCCGCCTTTGCACTCTTCCGGGTAGCTCCTTAAGGATCCAAGGCTCTGCCGTGTGTTCGGACCGAGACTTCATGCTAGTTCTGCACGAGTTTGGACAGACTAGCTAGCTAGCTAACGCATCGGCAGTGCAAACTCCCACAAGACACCAGTCAGTCCGTTCACACAGCCTGTCGGTGCGATGGGTCTACTGTCACAGGGGTCTCCGCTGAACTGGGAAGAAACCAAGAAGTACGCGGACCACATCAGAAAGCACGGCATCATTCAGTTCCTCAACATCTACAACAAGCTGAAGGAACGTCAGAAGGATGTGTTGAAGTGGGGCGATGAGGTGAGACACGAGAGTGATCCAACATGTGGGAAGTGCTGCATTGCTGCTGCCTGTTGATGCTTTTGATCTGTCTGTCATGAGGGTTGTGCATGGTGCAGTATTGGCCTTTTATTGAGATAGAAAACGACTTTACTGGGTTTACTCTGTGCAGAAAAACAACATTTAATTATGTAATATTTTAAGAGGATTTGCATGTTCATGAGGTGTTGTCATGGACATGCTCTACTATACAACAGTTTATTGACCAGGTAATAGTTGTTTTTAGTTGCATTTCCGGTACTCGTGGTTATATACTATGAATAATTCAGTGTACTTGTAACTGTATACTAATGCGAATGATGTAAGATGTACTACTGGTAATTCAGGAAGACACTCCCTGTCGAGTGACTGTAACTCAAAGCCTGCTATACCATATATTAACCAACACTTTGTCGGCTCAGCTTTGACTTTTTTCATAACTTCACTTAGTTTTTACCCGCCACCAGTCCACACAACCTCCAGTGTACTACAGCTTGAAACACGTGTTTTGATCTGGAACAATGTGGAATGCTGTTGTTATAGATTAATCCCTCTTTCAGACGGGGGGATTACGGAGGTAGCAGAGTCAAGGAAACATAACCCATGAATTGGAATTGATGCGATGGCGTCCCAGTCTGATCTGGAATCAGCTTTGTGCTGTAGTCCAGTGTGGATTGAAACCCTGGTTTAGAAGTTGGACTGTGTTGAATGAATAAACCAGAGGCTGTAACGCAGTGTTTGACTGATCATGTGTGCTGTTTCTGTTTAATCATTTACTTTCAGGTCGAGTACATGTTGGTGGAATTGGATGACAAGGATGAAAAAGTCCGACTCGTCCTCAACGGTAAAGATGTTTTGGAAACTCTTCAGGACCAGGGTGAAAAGATAAACCCCAAGTAAGTCAGTCATGCGTGGTTCAAGTCAAAGTTTTCTATCTGTAAGTAAACATGTTCTTAATTAAATAAGAAAATATTTCTCTGAGTACTAAGTATTTTATTTGTCAAGTATTGAGTATTTGCTATCACATATGTATTCGCATAGCTCCGCCACCCATCGTCAAAACTGATCTCTAATCTAATCAAATTTTATTTTTTTTTATCAGTGTGCAGTCCAGCAGAGGCACGAAGCATTATGGCCTGTACTCTCATCACGTTGTTTCACTCGCACTGAATTTGCCTGAAAGCCCATGTGTCAATTTGACTTTCATATAAAATATGTTGTGCTTTTGCTCACATGCACAAAGCACACCACACAAACAAGTCTGACCCGCTTGTGCAAAATGCTGCAGCAACAAGTTTTTATCAAACCAGCAGTTGTTTTTTATTTTATCTTCTAAATCACACAAGTTGGCGCCGTTAGAAGCAGCTGCAGCTCTGAGTTATTAGTGTGTCTCCTCCAGTTTTCCACACCTTGAGCCATTGACAGTAACTTCCCCCTCAGGCTCCTCAAGGTTGGTTGGGAAATATCAGTGAACTGCACGTTCAAGTTTCTTTGCATTGATTTTACGAGCCGTAACTGCACCGTCCCTAACATGCCGCTGCTACTGGCCTCACTGTGGAGACATCAGTATCTATGCGATGAGCATTGTTCTTCGTCAGATTCAATATTCAGTCCAAAAGGTTACATTTTAGTCTTAATAGACCAGAGAGGTTATTTACGCATTCTCACAGTCGATCATTAATTGCTGTTTTACGCTTTAGGTGGGCTTTTATTTTGTCTTCCTCTGAGTTCTACAAAATAAAAGACCTTTTCGTTACAGACGTCTTCCCTTTCATTTTGTTAGTGCCCACTGTGTCCTAGAGGAGTTTCGGTGTGTGTTATACCCTTCTTTATGATTTATACCCCAACATAGTTATATATCATAACATGTACATAAAGTCCCTGAATCATCATGGCATGAATTACATATAAGGTGTCACTGCACTTACACTTTAATAAAGTTGCTCTGATAATGTCCCATTTTAGCCTGGATTGCTTGTCGATTTAAGTGAAAAAAAGTTATTTTAATGAAGTCTAAAACAAGTCAAGCTGTCACGGTGCATGGTAAAAATAATGAGTTGGAACATTTTTTAAAAAAGTGCTCCAGATAAATCCTCCCAAAAGGAAGCGGTAATGTGAGGATAATTAGCCAAAGGAAATCCATCAGTGATATCAATCAGAGCTGCTCCTGGTAATGCGGTTCGCATCTTCAAACTGTCGTAACATTTGTTCAAAAAGAGTCTCTGCAGGCGGCGTGAACGTGTTTGTAGAAGCTTGTGAGTGTTATGCTTGCTCGCTGCTCATGACGTCGGTCTGAATCCGTGGAGCCAACTTCACCCGGGGGACATACCAGTGGCAGTGGGAATAGTAGAGCCCATGCATTCCTCATTACTGCCCCTCTGTCGCACACACCAAAGAGCACGCTCCGGAGCACAAATACGTCGCGTTCGTTTGCCGTGCCAAGATTGCGGCTGACATGTGATAAAGGGAGAGCGGTCGGCTCATTCAATCAGAAAGGTCATCGCGATGCAGAGATCAGGGGCGTTTTTCTCGATGGCCGCCTTCCTCGCTGACCTGTAAAAGTAGACTGTTGTCACAGCACTTGTCATGTTTGTGCAGTCACCCCACACTTTGGAGACCAGAGTACGGCAGCTACATGATCGAAGGAACGCCGGGGCAGCCGTACGGCGGGACGATGTCGGAGTTCAACACTGTGGAGGGCAACATGGGGAAGAGACGACGAGAGGCCTCCTCGGTCCTGAACCACAATGAAACCCTCTGCACCATCACCGCGTTTCCAAGGTACTTTGTTCTACAGGGTTTTTAACCCTCATTGATCATTGCTAGCGGAGATGAGAGCAAAACAAACTAATCCATATTTTGATATACAGCCTTTGCTATGGTGTGAAATATATTTCATTCATCAGTTTGATGGATTCTTTTAGTTTGCAATTTTGATCATGAGGAGTTTTTAACATTGGAACTGATTGCACTTGACAGCATGAGCAACACAAATGTACATTTTTATAATATTTCAGAGCTAAATTGATAATTGATCAGTCTACACAAATTATTTGGCAACACATTCGATAGTGAATTGTTTTTGTTTTCTAGCAAAAATTCAGATTATGGATTCACCACTGTGAGGATTTCATTATTTTTTCTGTCGTACTTGATTGCAAACCGAATATATTTTAGGTTTTTGACCTCTGGTCGGACAAAACAAGACCTTTAATATATGCCACCTAAAACTTTGGCAAATTATTCGCATTTTTTTTTCTATTTTTTGACATTTGTTAGACAAAATAATTGTCAGAATAATCGTTGATGGTTGTTCGTTGCGGCCCTATAATAATTCTGTATGTTTTGATCCCTTTGTTTAGGTTAGGCTGCCCAGGTTTCACCAAACCAGAGCACCGGCCAACCCCTGTTGAAAAGGGAGTGTCGAAGTCACTGTTTTTCCCAGACGAAGCGATCAACAGCCACCCAAGATTCAGGTAGGCATCGTGGTCGTAGCTTACTGATCATTGACTCCTTTTATTATAAGACAAAGAGATGGTTTTCTCTTCTGGCTTATTTTGACTGTAGGTGCCAGTAGATTTGTATTGCTTTTAACAATGAAGCGTGCGCGCTTATGTGACTGCATGTGTCTGTGGATTTGCTTTTTCAGCACCCTTACCAGAAACATACGTCACAGAAGAGGAGGGAAAGTTGTGATTAATGTGCCAAGTAAGTTTGACGGAAATGACGATAAGAACAGTACTATACACTAGTTTTTAATCATAAATATCTTCTTCTGCAATTAAAATGTGACATTTACTTTATATTGTGACTTGTTATTCCTTTAAATATATGGTCAATCAATATTCTTAATCACCTCTTATAGATGCTGACTTCAGTATGTATGCTGAGACATAATGAAGCCTTTCTGATATTTTTTCTTTTTCAATAATAAAAACTATTAACAATACATTTAACAATTGTTTATTTTTGACTAAATGTGATTTCAGTCGGTGGTTTTGATTTGCCTCTCAGACTGCAGTTAGACAATTACAGAAATGTGACAATGTTCCTTCTCGTGTTTCAGTCTTTAAAGACAAGTGCACTCCATCTCCGTTCGTGGAGGAGTTTCCTGAGGACGATGGTGAAGCAGCGAGGGCGGCTCTGCCTGATCACATCTACATGGATGCCATGGGCTTCGGGATGGGCAACTGCTGTCTGCAGGTACTGAATGAAAATCTTCTAAACAATCCTGTGGTTTTCAAACAGTGACGTAAGTGAGATGTTGTAAGCTGGGCTACTTTATGCTTTACAATCCCAATAAGTGATTTATAAATGTACTTCAGACTTTTTTTTTTTATGATGCTTTTGCAGGTGACATTCCAAGCTTGTAGCATTGATGAGGCAAGATACCTTTATGACCAACTAGCAACGTTCTGCCCCATCGTGGTGAGTCGATAATAAATATGTTATGATCGTTCACCTGACCTCTTCTTCAACTGGACTATTGTATAACTAATAATCCTACAACAGAATCAAATGTTTGGAAAACAACTATGCAGATTGTGTGGCTTTAGTGTTTCATAAACACTACTGAATCTTTTTTTCTCTCTCTACAGATGGCGTTGAGTGCAGCCTCTCCCTTCTACAGAGGCTTTGTGTCGGATAACGATTGTCGCTGGGGAGTTATTTCTGCCTCGGTGGATGACAGGACAGTGGAAGAACGCGGCCTCAAGGTGAAAATCCAGACCCCTAGCGTGGAAAAATATGCTTTAGTCGAGTCATTTTTTTGAGAATGTGCTTTGTTTAGTTTTACCTCTGATGTATTCTTTCTTTAGCACCTTTCATTGTTGACACTTGAGATTTGTATACTGTCAGAATCAGCTTTATTGGCCATGTATGCGTGCGCATGCATGGAAATTGACTCCAGTTACACATTACTCTCATCGTACATACACACACATGAAATATATATACAATAAACAAGAGAAATATAAAAAAAAACAAGGACATTAAAGACAACAAAGTACAACAGAACTGTATACTGTCAGTCATCTCAGTAATGGGTCAACGATTTTTTACATTTTATTAGGTTATTTATTTTGTCCAATTCAGGAAATGCTACTGTTCCCTCTGAATTGCTGGATACCACCAAGACTAGAACCATGCAATCCCATTTTACTTGCTGCTTCCTCAAACTTTTCTCAAGCAAAAAGCAAAAAGCAACACGTAGATATCGCAGTAATATTGTTTATGCTTTAGGTCGGTATTCGTATGAAGTATAATGTGTGGAAATCACTTTTTCCCTCGCAGCCTTTGAAAAACAACAAATTCAGGATCTTCAAGTCAAGATACGATTCAATTGACAGCTACCTGTCCAGCTGCAGTGAGAAGTACAATGACATTGACTTGACGATAGACGAGGAGATCTACAAGCAGCTGCTCGACGCAGGTAATGTGAAGGAAGTGATGCGTCTAAAATACTGTCCTCAACATAAATATATAAGATACGAATGAAAAATATTCAACTTCACAGTCAGAATCCACGGATAGACGCTTGTGCAGTAAATGAATGAATAATCAGCTTCCTGTTTGTAGGAATTGACAAGCTGCTGGCCCAACACATAGCACACCTCTTCATCCGAGACCCACTCTCCGTCTTTGAGGAGAAAATCCACTTGGATGATGAAAACGAGTCTGATCACTTTGAGGTGAGGTTTTCTGTATTTCAAGTTCTTAGAAGAAAGGCAGCCATGTGTAAAAGCACAGTACAGTCTTGCCTGCGGCGTAAAGGAGTGTTTATTCACACGTGTCTTCCTGCAGAACCTCCAGTCGACCAACTGGCAGACGATGCGGTTCAAACCTCCGCCTCCAAACTCCGATATCGGCTGGAGAGTTGAGTTCCGCCCCATGGAGGTAAAAACTAACTGCGCTGTAATCTGTTTTTATATTCGATGGCCTTTCAAACACAGAAAAAAAAAAAAGAAGATATTTAGCTGAGTTTTGTTTTTCAGGTGCAGCTAACTGACTTTGAAAACGCCGCATATGTGGTCTTTGTCGTCCTGCTCACCAGAGTGATCTTGTCCTATAAACTGGACTTTCTGATCCCTTTGTCGAAGGTAAAAACATCAGTCTATGAAGTAGGAGATTTGGGTCCTAATGACATACTTCGTACACGGTGCTCTGATCCAATAATCCCTCGTCTTTCGTTAGGTTGATGAAAACATGAAGGCCGCACAGAAGAGAAACTCTGTCCAGGAGGGCATGTTTTACTTCCGAAAGGACATCTTCAAAGGTGCGTTGAGCAAAAAGTGCAACTTCAGGTCGATGCTCAAAGCCTCACGTAGGAGTCACTGATCCCTTTGTATTGTCCACCAACAGGCTGCAACCCGGGCCTTGATGGCGCGGCCTCGGCTGAGAACGGCTTGGAGACCGATGGTGCTAATGAGGAGTACACGCTGATGAGTATCGACACAATCATTAATGGAAAGGTGATTACTGTCTGACACTTGATGACAATATCTCAACTAGGATGGGATGGATACAAACATTCATGGTGATCAGTGGATGAATCCCACTGATCCCAAACATCCTCTGACTTCTTCCTCTAGCGCCACCGTGAGGTTTACATTCGTAGTTATGAGTGAACAGTCTATTACTATTGGATGGATTGCCGTGAAATTTGATGCAGACATTCATGCATTTTTGTGTTTTAGCATTTTCATTGTGAGCATGCTGTCATGCCACATTCATATGATATAGTTTCGAGCACATTTACGAGTAACCAACTAATTCTAAGTGGGAGATATCAGGAACTTCTGACAGTAATGTCATTTATCTGGTTTTACTGTTAACACACCGCTACAGATATGCAAAATAACAAAAGAAGCTAATTTAGGCTATTTAAATGATGTGACTACAAGGCTTAGCAGTGTCTGTAAGCAGCTTGGAATAAGCTTGAACATTTGAGTTATAATAATGTGTGAATGCTTTCCGAGTATTTGGTTTAAATCACGGCTGTGCATTATCACAGCCTCACAGAGCCGCTAGCATGGCTGCAGACTCTTAGTCCTGTTTTAAAACCCCTAACAATTACTGCTGTTTTCTTCTGTTTTCATCACCAGGAGGGAGTGTTTCAAGGGCTTATCCCGATCCTCAACTGCTATCTGGAAAACATGGAAGTGGATGTGGATACCAGGTGCACCATTTTGAATTATCTGAAGCTCATCAAGAAACGTGCCTCAGGTAAATCTTTCAGAAACTTAATGATATTAAAAGCCAAAAGCAGATTGCTCTTTGTGCAGCTTCAACTCTGAGCGTAACTCTAAATGTTTCCGCTCTGTAACAGGCGAACTGATGACGATGGCCAAGTGGATGAGGGAATTTGTTGCCAAGCACCCGCAGTACAAGCAGGACAGCGTCCTAACCGACAAGATAAACTACGACCTGTTCAAGAAGTGCGACAGGATTGCGAAAGGCGAAGAGCCGTGCCCGGAGCTCATTGGGAACCCAGTGAACAGGTTCAAATGAGAAACGCTGCAGGAGTGCACCGTCATTATACAAACATGCATGTAAAGAAAGACCAAATGTGTGGCCCAGAACGAAAGCGGTCCAATTTTAAGAGAATGCAAAACAGCATGTGTGTGTTGTAAGAAACACACCTGCATCTAATGTATGTATATATACTGTATCAGATTTTTTATGATTACAGAATTATTTTAATAGGGTTAAGACATGCAAAAGGTTGTGTAATAGAAATCAGATGTGTATTTATTTTTCTCTGGAAATTAAGCCGATCTGTGTGACCATGTAAATGTAGTAAAGAGTTGTACAGTAGTCTGCTTTTAATCTTGTGTTCTATAAATACTGTACTTCTGCTCTTTAAAACATTAACATCACAGGCCTTCTTTTTTTTTTTTTTTTTTTTTTATTCTGGGTAAGCACTTTTTGCTTTTGGTAGAGACCTTTTTCTTTTCGCATTTTAAGAGAAATGTTTGCTTTGCTCTGCTGACATTGTAGTAGGACCTTGAAAGTAGTGTCTCATTCAAGTGGAAGGGGTTAACCATTACTTTGCAATATGATGCTGCTTCAAAATAAATCTTCACAACAGCTGGTTAGTCAGTCTTTTATGGAATGCTTTTTAATTGAAGGAGCGTCGACAAACTTGACAGCTACAACAATAGCTTGGAAAATAGCGATGCGGCATGGGGCGCTGAATTTGATGAATCTACCGTTTATTAGACCATAAATGAGACAATAATTACAGCCGCGGTCCCTCCGCCTCACAGATTAGTCACAAACGGTCGACTCCATCTCAGAATTGGCCTTGCAAGATTAAGACTGATGTAAAACAGACAGCGTTTTGAAACACTTTCAACCATGAAATGCTGTTTCTTTTTTTCTTTTTTTTAATATACATTTTGTAAGAAATATCAATATTGAAACCAGCATTGATGTATTTCATCACAGTATTGTTATATCATTTAGTTTATAACAACAATAAGCCTTTTTTAATATTACTAAAATGTACTAAAAGTAAACAAGTGCATTTCAAATCACTTCTTAATACTTAAATAAATAAATGTCCAACAGCCAAAACATGAACATTCACCTCCACAAGATGGCAGTACTGAACCACAACTTTACATAATACTGAGCTGCAGTGACGAGTGAGAGCGTTACCTCTGTTTGACCTCTTGGACCAGATAACGATGGATATGTGGCTGGAAAAGGCCAATCCTGTGGAGAGACAAGGAACAGATATTAAACCACAAACTAAGCTCTTTTTGTGTTCATGCAAATGGACATTTGAGTAAAATAAGATGCGTTGCGTGTTTAAATAGTTTGTCTTTAACACAAACATTCTTAAATGATAAATTATTAGAAATTCTCCACTGATATTGAAACAAAAATGAAAGTCCCGATAAGATATAGTAATATAAGAACAGTAACATTACCAAGAATTTATTTGCTGTGAAGTTCACAAATGCAAAGTAAAATAACATTTTAAAACAGTTACAAGAAAATTGATCATTCAATGTGAAAATATTTCTTTAAAGCAGTAAATATGCAGCAGGTCAGTGAATGTAAGTACAGACACTTGTCCCCACTGATCCGAGGAGAAATGGCATTTTTTACGGCAGACTAAATTAACAGTGTGTGTGTGTGTGTGTGTAAGTGTGTGAGCCGGTGGCAGTGAGTCAGCATGCGTAATATCAGCACCCTGACACTGAAGCAGATAAATTGAATTCAGACATCATTAATTGTATTATTTACACCTGTGTTCTCCTGCTGATCAGCTTATATAATAGAGCTGATGCAGCCAGTATGTACACTGGTCTTCTTCTAGAAACAGTACACAGAGAAGGTCAGTCGTGGCAATCCAGTAGCTAGCGTGTAGTGTGGTGGCAATTTTTAATAAAGCACTTCAAGTTGAGTCTTGTCTGTCTTTGGCCCAATCCCAAATGTCCCCCCTAAGGCCTTAAACCCTGAACCCTCAGGGACTTTACTGACGACAGAAGTAATTGTCAAACAATCTATTTGCTCGTTTTTTTTTTTCCAAAACAGCTTCAATAACAAAATGAAATGTTTGATGAATAAAGTACATTTAAAATGCTAGGCTGAAGACCCATGTGCCGTTCTCTTTGTTAACCTTGTTTTTCCAGGCTTCCACTGTTAACCCTGTCTTTGACGTCATATTGCTATGAATTGTGGGTAATTCCTTTGGCAGAAATGCAGACTTACGTAAAGTTTTTATAAGGGGCTCAAAATGCCTGCGATAGGACCATCAAACCCTCGACGATTTGTCGGTGGAACTAAACCCAGACTTTGCAGGAATGCGCCTCAAAGGCCGTGAGTGTGGAGATTGGGATCGGGCCTTTAATTCAGACTTTGCAGATGGACTCACAACGCAGTCAAATGAAGGAGTTGAGTGAACCTGTCAATGACACATGCCTTACGAAACACATCGAAGTCTGTTTACAGGTCTACATTAGAACCATCACCATTATCAATACTAATATGTACTAATACTTTTGAGCTGCATGCTATCATCAAAACACCACTCAGAGGGAATCACCCTGATGGTCATTATGGTCACCAATCAAGCTTTCAGGAAGATTGATTATGCTTATAATTAAGATACAGGCTACTAATCAATATGTTTATACTTACTTTTCCTGCCGAAAACTGTTTTAATTCAGAACATAGCGTTTTTTCAGCCCCGATAAACCAAATATACAAAGTTAACGAGAAGCTGGTGACCTTAGTGGAGCATTTAGCTGCTTAGGAGACAGATATTTCCCTCAGCAGTTGATGGAGACCAATAGCACGGATAAAAGGATAATGAATATTGGATTTACATTTGTCAGGTGGCTAGAAACACGACTCCAAATGAATGCTAATGTTGAAAGACATCGAACGGATGTAAATTAGTTCACTGTTTGCCAAACCAGCCACAATGTGATGAGGTGTCAGTGTTGATTACAGCTGGTTTCTGTTTCTGCCAAGGGGCCAAGAAAATCAATAAATGCAGTTATCACCAAAATGACAACTTGAGATTTGATATGGCTCATTTTTCGATTTGTGGATGACAGACAATCCAAGTGGGGAACGTAGCCCTCCCTAATTACCACCACTCACGTGCCCACAACTTCTCCAGTGAAGCTGCTCTGTGGCCAAAAGACCAGACTGGTTGAACTGGGAGTCTAACTGCGTCAGTGTTCCTGAAAAACTGAGCTTTTCTCATTATTAAAAAAACGTATTGGTATTTCTTTGTGCCAATAATTATAAGAGAAGTGTAATATTATAAGTGTAATATTTATGACATCAGCTTAATATAACACACCACATACAGTAACATAGACCATCCAGATCATAACAGTCCTCGCACCCATAGTCACTGTGAACTGTGTTCTTGCTCACTAAGCAAACAGGTTTATTTTTGTCATCTGGTAAGGCCTGCATTAAAAATGTACTGTATGTGACAGGTTAGTCATCAGCTATGCAATTAGTTGGGAAGTAGCGTACTCACCGTTTTTCATGACACCTGGCTCTTGTTCCTGTATTGAATGCACTTATTGTAAGTTGCTTTGGACACAAATGTCTGCTAAATGAATGTGATGTAATGTAACTTTATCCAAGTGATGCTGCTACAGTCAGACGAGATATTTAGCATGTGACAATTTTTGGAACCCTCCAAAACATAAAATCACGCAATCATACCCACTTTATGTATTGATTGGCTAGATGTGCTGAGGTGTGAACGTATAAGCAGGGTTTGAACTTCTTCATATATTCTCCACGTCAAGGTGAGACAAACAATAGTGCGCTGTTATCTCATTTTGTACTAAACGTCGGGTGCCTGGGTTGCTGCTGTTCTTACTTTTTAAACTGATAGATAATAGTAATAATATCGGAGCTATTTTTTGAGCCACCAACAGTCCAAAACCCAAATTCATTCAATTTACAAAGATATAACAGTAGCTGTTAGGTACTTGTACCTTACTTGAGTATTTCTCCTTAATGTCACTTTATACTTCTATTCCACTACATTTATTTACACAGATTATAACAGCCTGTATTAAACAGGAAAAATGTGCAGATGGGAATCATTTACCTCATGGCCTAAGGGCTCATGTTCATGCTATTTGGTACTCATCAATTCCTGGAAGATCTCACTGCTACTCCTTTAATCAGATGTGACTGAAGGAAACTTTTGAACCCGCCTATGTGACGTCATCTTTATTGATGAGCACGCCTTGAATGACTTTACTCGCTGTGTGGTTGGCTTTCATTCCCTCGTCCATCTTTTTACACATAGCTAATGTCAGATGTGCTGTCACCTATACCTGACCCCTGTAGATTTTGAATTCCCTAGGCCCCAAGCTCTTGTGCATCACCGTTTATCTTGCCTGTATTAGCTGGAGAGATATCAGTACTGGTGTGTTCTAGCACTTTCTGTGGCCCGAGGGAAGGTGTTTGTGCATCAACTTCAGAAGACACAAGCTGACTCAGTACAGTGCCTTCACAACTTTAAACAAGCACATCAATGGCATCTTTTAGATGAAGTAATTGAGAAAACCCTCTATCCTCTAAATTGCATATATTCTGATATATCCTAGATGTGACTCTCTTCGTCACCCTTAACTGTGGTTGAATGATCAAGATTTGGTACCGGTGCAATGCTTTCAACCGCCTGGAAGAAGTCATCAGCTGTCAGCGTGTGAAGACTCGTCTTGATCTTCCAGACGCGTCCTTTTCTTTCACCGTCGGCCATGTTTCACAGTCCCAGGCACTTTGAATACCTTGGGAGCTATTGTCTCAGGATCCATTGGTTCCTCCTGAAATCTGTCACAAGCTCCAGGAATAGGGCCCAATACCAGATAATAATAGCCTGTTTCATTCAGGAAAATAAAGGAACAGAAATCATTAGTTGTTGTCTTAATTCAGGCTCTTCTCGTTCATAACTAATGGTTATCGTTTATGGTTCAATTGTGCTTTTGTTCTCTTAAATCTCTCAAAATAGAATATGCAAAAATACCTCTCTCTTTGTGTCAAGTCTTTTTCATTAAGATAAAAACACTTTTTACAAAGTGGCAAATTACCATTGACCTTTCACATTTGTAATAATATGCATCGGTGTTTTCCTTCAAGTCCCTTAATTAAAGGAAATATCTAACACACAGGTACATTTTCACTGAGGTAAGTATTCAAGTAATCTAAGTTACATTTATTTAGTATTTAACATTTTTTGTTAGGAGATGAAGTAGCCTTCAAACAAGTGTTTACAACAAACGTCCTTACATTAATACTATCATAAAAAATAAAACTACAACCATACAAAACACTTAACGCTAACTAACTAATACGGCAGCTAATGGTAATTTGCATTATTTAGCATACGACCACCTAACGTTACTAATGGCAGTGCCAAATGTTTACACAAATTTCATTTTGTCACCCAAGGCACTGTTTTTTCACATGTACAATACAGTATGAACCTTCATTTGAGCCATAACATTACAAAGTCAAGTGCCAAGGAGCAGAAAACTGACCAAAAGGAACCTTAATTAACCGTTAGCATTCATGTTAGCTCGTGGTTTGCCTCGCGCCACTATTACAAACAGGAAGCAAGTATCCGAACCATGTCAGCTGTATAATTTTGGCTCTGCAAATTACAAACCTGTCTCAAACAGGGACCATGGAGAGATGGGAATCATTAGCTGTTGTTTACATTCATTTTTACACACATATGGCCCTGTTTGAATGTAACAAAGTTTTCAAGTGCTGTACTTAAGTTTGATTTTGAGGTACTTTTTACTCCACTACATGTCGTAGACATCATTAGTTACTAGTTACTTTGCAGATTTATGTTATTAATATTGAATATAAATCAACTAATAAATTACGATATTATGGCATTATTATTGGCATAATTATATATTACGCTAGCCTTTATAAAGTGGTTGAAATAAGCTCCACCTTCACCAGTGCCAACATTAGTGATAACACTAGAATGTGATATACTGCACAATGAGTACTTTGACTTTTGTTACTTTATATGTTGGTGTTTTTACACTGGGCATTGCTACTTTTATTTAAGTATCCTAAATATCTTCTTCCACTGCAGAAGACACGTTTTTTACTAACCTTTTTAAAACACACACACACACACAGCTGACCCTATGTTCTCTGTACGTTTATAGTATTCACACGCCTCGAGTTAACAATTTGCAGGAAACCTATTTAACAGCAATTCGAGGATGGCAGAGCTAGCCTTGATGCCATCTTTGTGAATCTGTGTGTGTGTGTGTGTATGTGTGTGTGTGTGTGTGTGTGTGGTTGCAACACACCGGGTCACCTCCTGGCTGTAACCCTCCTGCAGGGCAACGGGCCAGTCTGCGTGTTCCTCCCACTATTTTCCACTGAGCGACAAGGCTGCACATTGTGCTCAGACCGGCCAGCCAGCCAAGGTTTTCTCTCCCTTCCGCCTCTAAAGGTAGGCAGTCTACGGCACACCGCTGCATCTCTTCATCCACACTCAACATTTCGCTCTCTGTCTAACGCGACCAGACCGCCGGGTAGCTGCACGGTGAAGCTTTCTATCTTTCTTTTTTTTTTTTGAAAAGGGAAAATGTTGCAGCGCGCATGGCGTTTGCATAAGCGATGAGTTTGGGTGATGCTGAAGCGGCGACCTCTAGTCTGGATGCGATCGACAGGATGCGATAAGTGTTTTATTTTTTAATTAATTAATTCCTCTCTGGAAGTTTGGGGGATGAAATTAGAGGATGATGTAATGAGATAACCGCCGTCAACATGTCTGCGCTCCCATCTTTCAGTTGAACTGGAGAGCGGGCTGCTGTTTTATTCTGTGCACTGTACAGTATAAGTAGTGCAGTTTAGATTACACGTGTGACCCTGATGGAAAATACTGTATGCAATATATTGTGGTGCAAATAAGCGGCAGGTCGCAGATTTAGTAGGCAACAATATTTCAATGCATTTGTCATGCATTCTTAATACTCCATTATATTAACGCTAAAATATTACTATGAAGGCACAGGCAGCCGAATGCTGCATACTATAAATACATTTACTGACTAAACTCTGTTTGTGATTGATAGTTGTCAAACTTCCTTGCTGCTGTTTCAAATTTAAGTTCAAAACAATGTAATCAATCCCACCAAGCAGCAATCAGTTCTGAGCATCCCGAGAGAAACAGTCACATACACAAACATAATCATACACACACACACACACACACACACACACACCAAGGAGCTAAAACGTGGAATAATATCTATAAATAATGGCAAAAAAGAAACCTATGTAGCATTTAAAAGTCTTATTGCAGAGGGGATGAATGATTTTGTATGGCGATTCGTTTTACAAGCACATAACGTCTTAATAGCAACAGAGATAATTCACTTGCAAAGACTTGTCTCAAAGAAGCCAACATGTTTGCTGATGACTGGTGACTGGTTGCAGAAGAATGCATGTCTTTTGTTTCACTCCTGTGGTCTTAGAACAGTTTCTGTCTTTTACTGCGATGCTGTGAAACCTCCTCTCAATGAAAGATAACGACAGAGGATAACCAGGCTCAGAACTAGCTGTAATTTGTAATTTTACATATCTAAATTACGGTGATTTGAATGAATTAAAATACCTACAAATACAGGTACATCATCACATCGATGCAAAAATCATGTAAAGATCCAATGTGAAAATAAAGAAGTCCTGCTAATTGATTTGCAACATTGACCACAATGACCTAATACATTGACATATGGGCGAGCTACCTTGGTGTAAACAAAAATCCATGATGATAGATATATTTATATTGTTGTATATACAGTATACTGTCATATCGGCCAACCCTAACTCTTAAAGTATTAGACTGTTTGAACGAATCATTATCAGCTGCAGTGATGAAACCACTCGTTTTGACCAAAGTCCAGATGATGCATTAGTGTTTCCTTTGATTGTTTAGATGTATTTTTGAATAGCTCCAACATTGAGCTAGCACAGACTCACTGGCTGGCTGCTAGCATGCTCCCCTGTTGGGGCTCATCATGCTCTGATTAAGGCCTTGCAGATTATCATGTTTTGGCGCAGCCTAATGCATCTCTGATAATCAGAGCACGGATATTATTGTACTGAGGACGACCAGAATAAGCCATACATATTAACATTGTGGAATATAATCATCTGAGTTGATAATCAAAATACTAAGAGCTGCATGCTGATTGAATTGAGATGCTTTATCTAAATGTAATAGTTGGACTCACATTTCTGTCTATAAAGTCCAAGAGTATTTTGTATAGCTGTGTTTTACACTCACCTCAGACACACAAATCTGACTGGAGCCAAAAGTCTGGAACCCATCTGTAGTCAAAATCAGATTTGTTAATCATATTATGTTAGATTATGTTCAGGGGTCTTTGTTGGAAAAACAGGCCAATAAGCAGAGGTTCACATGGCCCTCCGTCATTTAGTATAAGAGCCACAATATCTCACATCTGAAGGAGACGTTATGTAAGAAAGACATACAGTATATAGTCCATATTTTGTTTCCAGCAGCAGACGCAGGTGTAGAAACTGTCCGGTAGCGCAGCAGTCTGTGATGTAATCAGATTGAATCGAGTGCATATCGCTGAAACACGTTAGTGGAAATAAAGAATTTCTGTGGTTGCGATGAGTCATTTTGTGCAAAGCCTGAGGTGACACAGCAAACAATGTGAAGACCTGCAGGATTGTGCAAGTCCCCCTGAGGGGATAATACATAAAGAGGTCTACAGTAAGAAAAGCAGCTGCAGGGATTTGTTTGTGCAGTGTGAACAATCTTGTCACAACTTTATATGATGTGTTTTCTGGAGAGGGTGGCTATTCCACAGTTGTAAGGTTTGTGTGAGAAAGCTACATCAATGTATTTACAAAGTATGATTTACAGGAAGTGAGTTTTCTCTATTGTGAAACTTCAGATGTTTGTCCAGGCTTAGATCTCAGTCAAAAAGCTTCCCACAGTTTGACCATACGTTAGTAGGTAGTGGACAAAAGAGTAATAATAACTTAAAACTTCTCTGTGTAAGAAGAATAATCCAGACATTTATACAGCCGCGCCATACATGGCACACACAAAGCAGAAGCTTTATATCACAGGGTTGATCTGAGTAGAGCAGTGGAATCTGAAATTATATGATAAATTATACTGTTTATGAAAAAAGTACTCACCCCTGAAATCATTTTAACCAAAGTAAATGTGGCAGCATTGCCAGGGCCAGACAAGAATCGTTGATTTTCAAAACTTGAAGTACATTAGCGGTAGTAAATCTACACATGTCATTATTTTCAACAATCACGAAGCCAGACAATCCCGATACATCAGTCTAAAGTAAATAGAGATGAGGTTATCGTCTGTTCACATCTGCCTGCTGGGCTCTTGTTTTACATAAGTGGCCACATTTGATCCGTTGTTTGAAGCCACAGGGATGTGAAGGATCCGTTATCGGGACATGGGACGTATAAGAGAGCGTTGGTAGACCACCTGGAGCACAAAACGACATATATATAACAGACACGATAGGAATGTATCAAAATTGACAAAATTGAGTTTAATTTTGTCATTTAAACACTACTTAGAGTTAACAGAATTTCCAGAAGACTGTTGTTGTGATCACTAACAAGCACTCTTTCAGGCAGATTAATTTAGCTTTTTATACTTAAAGCTGCACTTATCAATATTTTTATACAAAAAAAGGTGTCAAATGACTATGTATAATTTAAAATATGTCACTTGTAGTGACAAACATAGACAATCATCACCCAACTCTGCAGTTCCCCTCTCCTCTATGGAGCGTTTCAGCGTCTTTCAGCTCATTGTTTTGGTTTTACAGCCCGAAACTTTAGTCACTCTAATCAGTGTTGTTACCAGCCACTCTTTTCAGTCAAAAAAAGCTCTGAATAACTCAATGTACGCTACCTGTTTGGCTTCAAATGACAGACAGACAAAATTTGCAACTAACTGGTAAACATAGTGGAGCATCTAGCTGCTAAAGAAGCAGATATTTCCTTCAGGAGTTGGTGGAGACCAAACCAGAGCTAACAGCAGAGTGAATATTGGACTTAGATTTGTGAGGTGGGTAATAACACAATTTGTGTAAACAGACAAATGTTTGCTTAATATGTCCATCATGTATGTTCATACTGCTTTAAATTGTTTAAATTGTTTTGTTCTGTTTTTAGGTGACAAATGGAGACTTTCAATCATAAACTGAACACTTGCTTAGAGTCATGGATGGGACCCAGGGGTAAGTCAAGTTTATATTGTCATCTTTAGTTGCTGATATTAAATGTGTTGCTGTTGTCTTTACAGTGTTTGTCTACCAACATGTTGCAAATTCTGTATTTACTGCAAAAGCTCAGCAGAGTACTACAGTTAACAGAAAAGTCAAGGTAGCGGCAAAATTTGACCCAAAGTGTGCAGTGACATTACACTGCACACTTTACATGAACTTGCACAAGAAATCTACTGGGTTTTTTCCCCTTCTACCTGCCAACCTTTCTATGTGTTGAGCAAACGTTCCCCAGTGAGCGCTGCTGCTGCTTTTCACTTTTCAAGTTAATCTGCTGTTACCAATGAGGCCACCTTAAAAACAGTCCTCTTTATCTCCATATTTCAGATCAGCGGGTGCGGGGATGGCTGCTGCTCGACAACTACCCACCAACCTTTGCACTCACAGTCATGTACCTTCTGATCGTGTGGATGGGGCCCAAGTACATGAAACACAAGCAGCCGTACTCCTGCAGAGGTCTCCTGGTGGTTTACAATCTGGGCCTCACACTCTTGTCCTTCTACATGTTCTATGAGGTAAACAGACTGCTCGGCACTGAGAGATGTGTTGAAGTAGGCCAAGGCAATCTCTGCAACGTCACACTACAAACAGATTATAAAAGACAAAGAGGAAACCGACCTGAATCTGTGCAGCATCCTCACAAAATAACTCTAATGTGTGAATATGACAAGATATATATGTTTAATTAAAGGAATACTTTAACATTTTGGAAAATGCACCTATTTGCGTTATTTTAAATATGAAGCTAAAATCAGGAGAAAGTTAGCTTAGCTTAGCATAAAGACTGGAAACAGGAAGAAACAGCTACCCTGGCACTGTCCAAACAGGTAACAAAATCATTCTACTGGCCCTTCTAAAGCTCAACAAGATTAACAATATATTGCATATACAACTATACCGCACATTTTTGTCTTGCTCAGCTATCTATGCTAAGCTAACATAGCTGTTGCTTTATATTTAGCAGACAAGTATGAGAGAGATAGGCCGATCAGTCTTTTCATGTAACTCTCTCAACATGAATGCAAATAAGTATATTTCCCAAAAATGTTGAACTATTTCTTTAACGCTTGACTCTGATTGGACTTGGGCCTATTGCTACCTGCGTCTCCCGCTGAAAGCTACCATTAGAGACAGTGCTATCAGGGAGTGAGAGGGACACAGCTGGACGCTGACAGGCTCATTGTTTCAGCCATCAAATCCCTCATATGCCCTCGTGGACATCAGCACAGCCCAACATTGTTTGCTGGAAAAATGCTTTTGGTAAACAGCTGACTAAACGAATCGTAAATAAATTGAAATTGATAGATGCACTGATGTAAACAAACATGGATTATTTGGAGAGGTGACTGGGCTGAATATGCTGTTTAAGTTGTAGCAACAGTGCCCAGACTTCATTTATCATAGTGAGTGGAAAGAGTCATTTTGGGTGAACACCAGGAAGTCAGAAACAGATTAAGCAGTTTTGTATATGTGTAAGTCTAAGTATCTGCACTCCCCCATCCAGCTGGCCGAACAAGCTTCTTGTCGTTCCGTCTGCATTGCATAAGGCCCCAGTGGACTTTTGGCTTTGTTATTCATTAAACCCTGTACTCTGACAATGCCCCGGCCATGGGGTGAACTTTTGGCAGTCCAAAAATCAATGCCACCTGGTGTGGATCAAAGTACAAGGCAGTTTTGTTCTTGTCAACTTTCCAGGTCACAGCGGTTTGTCACATAATGATTGTGATTAAATCTGATTGTGATTAATTTTGTTTATTTAAAGGCTGACTAATGCTGCCATGGGTATAAAGAAAGAGTCAAGGAGTTATAAAAACTTAGAGGACGGCTTATGTCTGTGCGCACATGATAAAATACTTGATCTTTATCAACCAAATACTTCATTCTGTTGCTGGTTCTTAACTGGTGGCAGTCTCTTGGCACTGAGTTTCGTTAATGAAGCATTTTCCAGCAGCAGACAAAGACTGTATCTATATCGATTTGGTGAATCAGCATTAAGCCACGTCATCTACTTGCATTAGAATAATTGTTGTTTAAAGGGACATGACACTGACTTTACACATGCAGATTAGTTTACTTGTCAAAAAGAGTACTACTCAGCCTATAAACAGAGTTGTAATATCAATTATTATTATTATAATAATGTCGTTTGTGGCTTTTGTCAAGTATGAAGAAATAACCCTTGAAAGTCTGTGACAAAGATTGTGTTGAGTCTGAAAGACGCAGGCCTATGCCAAGCAGGGGCGGTCTAACCCAGGATGGTAATAGCCTTGGTTTTAATTAGTATTATTGCTTTTACTTTGTCCAATATACACTTCTTGCTGACATGGTGTGTGTGTGATGTACCCTACTGTTTGTTCAGTTTTTTTAAATGTTGTCCTGTCATTGTATACATGTTTTAATCGTGAATGAACCGAGGGTAACATTTTTGTTAAATATTATACATTCCCTTACAAATAACTGGAATAAGTATTTGAGTTGTCTTATAGGAAGTGTGGGATCCAAAGTTATTTTCCAGTTGGACCTATAGTAGGAACTACAAGTCAGGATACTTGAGCTATTAGCAGATTTGTAGCCATTATTGTTCAATCTGTCTCTTGCAAGTTCCCCGATGTTATGGATAAATCACTGGAGTACCACTTTAATATAGAGAAAAAAAGTAGTCGCTGCACAGGTATGCAGAGTTAGATTGTTACAATTGAATGTTTCATATAGAAATTCCTGTATTTGCACTTTTCTTAGTCTACCTGTGTGTTAAATGTTTTAATAGTGAGATTAATTAGCTTCCAACACGCTCTGTGATAACATGTCATAAAATGACCTGGGGACCATTAAACATCATATCATATCATACATTATACATACATCATACATTGCATCATTATAATATTGGTCACCACAAGCTGACACCAAACCGATATGGGACCAGATGTAGTTATCTGACTTGCCATCTGTCTGTGCATGTGTTTATTACTTGTAGGAAAGTTGTTGTGCATCATATGTCGTTTCACTTTTACATTGTCTTTGTGCGCTGCAGTGCCTGTGTGTGTAGCTGTTTTATTGGTAAAATTATGAATTCGTCATTCACCAGCTTGTTACTGCTGTGTGGAGCGGTGGCTACAACTTCTACTGCCAGGACACTCACAGTGCACAGGAAGTGGATAATAAGGTGAGTCAGTCTGAGTTACACTGTGCAACCTTTTTTATGATGATTTTATTTTCATTTGATCACATGTTTTGCATCTTATCTTATCTTAAACAGAATAGGAAATAAGATTATTTCCTATTCTGTTTCTTGATATTATTAATAGGACAGTAAACATATAAATAAATACCAGTTATTGTAGGAAAGCTAGCTTATATATATATATATATATATATATATATATATATATATATATATATATATATATTAAGCACAATGTGTGTTTCTTTTTTGCTCTGATTTCTATGGGCAAGTACCTGTAAATCCCAGCGGATGAGCTGCAGAGACAGGAGAGTCAATTTAATCCGACTCATGTCATCACGATGACTCTCTTCAGTTGCCCTACTGAGCTCAGTGGAGGTGAAAACAAGGCTCCAACTGAAATGTGCACGGCTTTGCAGTTCTGCGGTGATTAAATCAAGAGCTTTATCACTGTGCCACTGCCACAGTACAGATAGTTTAATTGCTTTATGATCCTGAACTTTCAAGGGCCTTCGAGGAAGACTTCTGCTTTTCACCTAGTATGATAAATAGTATGTGCAGGAAATTTGAAAGAACTTCTTAACTGTATTAAGAGGTTCTGATTTGCCAGCTCTATATTGTTCATTTCAAGAAGTTTTTCTTCTGTTTTATTCCTCTTTAACTCTTTTTTTGTTTTGCTGCATCTCCTCAGATCACAAATGTCCTGTGGTGGTACTACTTCTCCAAGCTCATCGAGTTCATGGACACCTTTTTCTTCATACTACGAAAGAACAATCACCAGATCACGTTTCTTCACATCTACCACCACGCTAGCATGCTGAATATCTGGTGGTTTGTTATGAACTGGGTCCCCTGCGGCCATTGTGAGTGTTTTAACACAACTTCGACCTCCGGTGACTCAAATCACTGCAGTAACCACATTTACGGTTTGGCCCTAAAGAGAGCTAAATAATTCAAGTGCTCTAAACCCATTAGCCCTGAAAACCGCCTGTTTTCCCCACAAAGCCTTCAAGGATACTAAGTGACATTCTCCATATTAATGTGCCTTTTACTATAGTATTATTTATTACTATATTATTTAAATATAATGTGACGCTTCACATCTATATACATGTTTCATTATTCATCAGATGTTTACTATATTATTTCTTTATGACTTCACTGTTAATAGCTTCTATTGATTTTACATCAACTTTGTAGTAATGGTTTCATACTAACGATAAGTTATTCCCTATTTCATCATCTCACTCCTAATGCATGTCACTTGCCATTCACTGACAGTTATTGCTTGCAGTAAATTACTAACTTCCTGTGTCTCTCTTCTGTGTCTCTTCAGCGTACTTTGGCGCCTCCCTGAACAGCTTCGTCCACGTGGTGATGTATTCTTACTACGGCCTGTCGGCCATCCCAGCCATACGGCCGTACCTTTGGTGGAAGAAGTACATCACACAGTTACAGCTGGTGGGTTCACCCCACAGGTGGAAGAAGTGCTTAGATATTTTACTTAAGTAAAAGTAGTATAATAATAATAGAATAATTGTTATATTCACTTTACATTGTGGAGCTTGATGTTACTATTTAGATGTTGAAAGTGTCCTTGGACTATTTTCTGCGGAACCCTCTTTAGTTGTAACACAGTGCAGACATTTTCACCTTCCACGAAAAGATATTTTAGGCTATGGATCTATATTATGTTTCTATAGGTTCTGTGTCACCTTCACACTCTAGCATGTGTCGTGTTTCCTCCGCAGATCCAGTTCTTTTTAACCATGTCCCAGACGATGTGTGCAGTCATATGGCCATGTAGCTTCCCCAAGGGATGGCTGTACTTCCAAATAAGTTACATGGTCACACTCATTTTCTTTTTCTCAAACTTCTACATTCAGGTCAGTTGTTTTTTTCCATTTTAAATTGTTAATGCATGAGTTTAAAGGATAAGTTTGGTGATATGGTATTATTGTCAGCAAGTGCCATAAAAAGAGTAAAACTGACAATGAATTGATCCCACTAACAAGCATTTTCTGTGTAGCCAAAGCCTGTGATAGCTGTCTCCATTGTTATGGGCCACACTGTTGCTCAGGGTAACATGTTCCTTCATTACAATGAACATGGCCATTGGAGTTAGTTTTGAGTCAATCCAAAAAACTCCATCATGCTGCTGTAGATACTCACTACAACACCAAATGTATATTAATCCACGGCTTAACATAGTCCAGAACAAATGCGGTATTTACTCCTGTCTGAGTAACGGTTGATAAAATCAACAGTGTTCAACTGTTTTAGAAATTTACTGTGAATTAATTTTTTTAATTAAACTTTATATTCATAAAAATATATACATCTTCATGTAAGAAGCAAACAGGCTTGGAGCTAAAAGGAAGAAGGAAAGTTTTGAAAATGTATTTCGTATTTTCAGGATATATGTTGACTGTAATATAAATAATGTCAGCCTTATCATTTATATTATAAATGAAACTGTATATTTGTGTTTGTATGTAGGTAAAAACACAAGGCTGAATTTGGTGAACTAATTCTGTTACTGGAAGCAGACTTCTTTGTTTAACATTTGTGTATGTTACATATGTTGCTTATAACCTGTCCGATACTAGAGCTTTGAGTCCAATGTAGTTTTGAAAATGTGATATTGATGATATGCCAAACGATTTTTAGTTTTGATAAGGACCCCTTCAATTTGTGAGAAAGCTATGTGGAGAAAACACTGCTTCTGAATAACTTCATATCTCACAGTATAAAAATGAACTTGTGTTTCAGCAATTACATTTAATCATGAAGTAACCTGTTAGTCTTATTTAATTGTCAGTGATAACATTGTGTTTAATCATGACATGTTATTTCTGCCTCTCTTTCAAGACTTACAAGAAGCACAGTGGTTCTCTAAAGAAGGAGCACCAAAATGGTTCTCCTGCATCAACAAATGGACATGCAAATGGCACGCCAGCCATGGAGCGCGCTGCACACAAGAAACTGAGGGTGGATTGACATTTGAGAAACCGCCACATAATTCTCACTGTAGCGTGTTAGCTAATGCTGCTAGGAGGTACTGTGTATGTATATTCTTATCTAGAACAGTTTAGCACTCACTGGAGATGAAATAAGCCATAGTCACATATATCCAGAGACTTTCCATGTTTTTGCACACGTTCCTACTCATGGTATTGAATAATAAATTCCCATAGAAGAGTATAGTATAGTCGCACAATAATACCTCACCCACCCTCTAGAAGAAATTCACTCCGAAGCAAAAAAAATCTCTTGCTATCAGCAATTAAACACATTTTGATTCATTCAATGATGCTTTTCACACAAAAGGTCCAAAGATGAACGCTCCAGTGAGTGTGTTGGTTGCAGCTGAAGGTTTCATCACACTCAATGACGTCTCTTTTAACAACCCAAGGGACAACTAAAATAACAACGCCTACTATGGTCCTTCATGTGTAACTAGAGCATGCATCCTGTGTCTTGCTTTAGCTCTCTCCTGCCTGTTGTTGCATAATCCTAAAATGTTTGTCCTTTCTAATACTGTAACACATTTGTATTGACAGATTGCAACAGCAGACGTTTTGCTGTAGGGCCTAAATGTTTGCAGAGCAGGCTCTCCAGTCTGGAATATTTAACCATCTAACCAAAGCATAACCAAAGCATAGTGTATTGCATTTTCAGGGATTCATATTTAAACCAGTTTAAGACACGATGTTAGAGGGCAAGATGTGTTTTATGAGCACAATATAAAATCAATTATTCTTAACATCCCCCATGTTATAAAAATCTGTTAGTCTCCTCTCAGATTAATTCCTCAACACAAATCCTCAATTTGTCCCAAAAAATGGAAATGGAAATTTCATGACAACTGGGTAAACCCCATCTACTGAGGAAGATCGTGTGATGCGATCAAAAGCTCCAAAACAGCTGAATGGATCATGAGATGGAATTGTTTTGTCAATTAAAATGTAGTAGTTTTTTTTAGTCTTTACATAAAAATGGTGCCTTCTGGACCAGTTTATTTGGTTTCTAATTTAGCATTTTTCATCTTTTCAATATGCTATCACCAGATTCATGTTGGTCCATTTCAGACTAATATCTGTCAAACTTCCAGTTCATATCCTGTGCCTGATGTTTCTGTTTTTGATATATCAAATGTCCTAAACTATCATTCCTAACAACTGAAACATATTAAACCAACAGTGATGTTTATCTTATATTAAAAGAATAGTTGGGGGAGTTGCTTGTACACTGTCTTGCTGAGAGTTAGACGAGAGGATCAATACCACTCTCATGTCTGTGTGAAATGAATCTACAGGACAGTCAGCAGCTGGTTAGCTTAGCTTAGCATAAAGACTGGAAACAGGGGGAAACAGCTAGCCTGGTTCTATCCAAAGGCTGCAGCCTTATATTTAGCGTATAACTATAGGAGCGGTATCAATCTTCTCATTTAGCTCTCGGCAAGAAAGCTAACAAGCACATTTCCCAAAATGTTGAACTATTCTTTTAACATTTTCCAAAAACTGTTTCTCTTTTTACCATATAAACATGTTTTAAAAGTAAAAACATAAAGTCATCATAAGATAATTAATTGGGGGTTTTCTTTACTGGAGAACGAAGGTTGTGGAGTATTTGAACTATTTATTCCTTTGTGTTCCTTATGTTTACTTCTTAACTAAACCATTGCCAGGGGCATACACAGTACATGATGGTATAGAAAACAATGGTACAAGGATGTTTGATTTATGAACTCTGTAAAACTGATTCTCTCTCAGTTGAGCACTGCTGCACTCCTCCACCATGCTGAATCAATTTAATGAGGTACTGTATGGCCTTAACCACTGAATGAGCATGACGTGTTGTTCAAATGTATAGATGACCTAGATTCATGTTCACTGCAGCAGAAATTATTGTTAGATTTTTAATAATTCATACCATTGTGTCTGCATGATAAATCTGATTCGCAGATATCTGCCAATAAGAGAAAACCTGGTAAACATGCAGAAGTCGTATCCACGCAGAAATTTAGTTGAAGTATTTCCAGCTACATGCCATCCCTGTTGCAGTTCTTTTTTTGTACAAGGTGAAAGCGCTAAAGGTAACAGGGTTTATATATTTAAGGGCTGGATTAGCATTTAACAAGATCCCAATTGGTAAAGGCCAAGGAAGCGTATGTAATTATATATTACATACATTTTTATAGACTGTTAAAATAAATATAGATATATAAATATATTTTCTGAAATGTGGGGTAACTCTGGGTTGACATGTTGTGACTCATGCTTTACTCCCTGTAACTCATTAAAAACAAACTGAGATTGTAAACTACTTGTCTTTCCTTGAAGATGATGCTAGAAATAATGCGGGGTGATGGTGTTGAGGTTCTCCCCTGAAAACAGCGGTATAGTAAGCGTCTGTTTAATCATTTCCATGATGTGCTTAACAAGTGTGTCTTCAGGACTTCATAGATCAGGCTTCAAGACCCAAAGTTTATCGGTTCACCGCCAGAATAAATCAGGCAACACTTGCTCCTCCTTCATTACCACCACTTTGGGGCCCTTGAGCAAGGCCCTTAACGCCAACCGCTTCAGTGGAGCCGCAGATCAGACTGGTTGTACTGGGCAGCTTCCAGGTGTGAAACAATGTAGAAATTTGGATGTTTAGAGGTGCTGGTGGGAAAATTTTGTTACCTTTGAACAGAGCCAGGCTAGCAGTTTCCCCCGGTTCCTAGTCTTTATGCTAAGCTAAGCTAACTTTTTGCTGGTTGTAGTTTCATATTGAA
The DNA here is from genome assembly GCF_050575085.1 of Anarhichas minor. Classification (NCBI taxonomy): domain Eukaryota; kingdom Metazoa; phylum Chordata; class Actinopteri; order Perciformes; family Anarhichadidae; genus Anarhichas; species Anarhichas minor. The sequence goes on from NW_027466504.1 coordinate 12,046,143, forward strand.
TTTACAGGCACAGGAGTAGAAGGCACGCAGTTATAAGTACAGACAATAAATCCTCTAAAGGGCTTTACTTTTGAAGATAGCCAATGTACAACAAAACACAACCAAGGTTTTTTATCATTTTGATGATGATGAACTAAAAAATGTACAAAGCAAATAGGGATCAAAATTGATCAGTATATTGACTCACCCAATAGGCAAAAAAGAGCAGAATAAAACCACTGTTGGGGGGGGACACCTACTTAATCTCATACATTTCACCTTTCACTTGGATTTAGTTCACATTTTTACTTATAGTGCCCTGATATCTGCCTACCTCACAGCAATATAAAACTGGAGCCTAGAGGCTTTAAAATTAGAACAGTTATCATGTGCAAATAAACTCAAACTTAATTTCAAATTAAACAAAATTAAGTTTTTAATTGCCTTTTGTTGTTTGTATTTGTATTGTCTATATCTGTCTTTTTCTACCAACTCATACAAAAGCAGAAATAGATTTATTTGCCATTTTAATTCGGAATTTGCAACAGGCTGTTGTCCTTCCTTTAGAATATGTTTTGAAAAACCCTCTACAGTAGAGTCAACAAAGCAGAAATCATTTTAGCCTAATCCAACACAACTTTCACATTTATTTTTTTTTCTCTGCAAATCCTGTTTGATCTGTCCGCGCTAGGTTCCCAGAAAATCGAATGCGTGGATTATACCGGTGTGTCCTCAGCAAGACAAATGATGCACTGTAGAAGTCTTTTCCCTGAGGTTGTGTAATAGGACCTCTATAACTCTATGATGTATCTTTGTTCCTATAGCCATGAGGATGCTTTGATTCACATCACTACCCTGAGGCTGATGTTTTAGTTTTGCAACATTTACCAAATTCCCTTCTATGTGGTATTTGTCAATACAAGTCATTCAGTTAAAACAAATCAAACTATAAGAGCATATTCTCTTCACCACTGTTTATTTGAGGGAGAAAGTGCACCATGAAACAAACACCGTATGAACATTCATTGCTTGGAGCTGGTGGGAAAGGTTGCTCATTATTTTAGCTTACAGCAGATAATTTTTCTGAAATCAGAAAATAATTAGTATTCTATCATGTAAACCTGAAACATAAAGTGGCTGAATGTAGGAAACATGAGGGTTCACTTGTCAAGACTGTAATCCAGCTGCAACACAAATTAAACAAGCTGAGTATGCATTTTCTTTAAATGGTGGAAGACCTTTTTGCTGTGGTCTTCGTGGGATCCTGTGCAGGTTATCAGGCAGCTTAAAGAGGCTGTTTGGAGAAAGCAGTGTAACTCTTCACACGTGCAAAGAAGAAGGGTGTGTACATGCTGTCCAGGTCAAACGGCGTGATGACCGTTTCCCCAGTCGGCCTAGAAACACAATTCGGGTCAATTTGGAAACAAATAGGTAATTTCGTTCTTCTCTTTTCCACTACTTTCTCACTCGTGTCTCTTACTTGTAAGTGATGTGGCAGGAGTGGTGGATCCACACCAGCTTACTGAAAGTCTGGCGCCCCCCAGAGCACAGATGCAGTCCCACGTGGAAGCTGTGCTCAGCCTCTGGAGGAGGGGGGTTCCGCCTGGAGAACCGATTCCTTTGAAACTCGGTCGCTTTCTGTTTGCAGACAACACGGTTCACAAGCTGTTGTACTTTAAACATTCTTGGAAATTTAGAATTGACAGTGCAGGTGAGCATCCATGCGTCACTCAGTATGACATTACTAGTAAGGCAGCAGTGCAAAAAGTCATGTTTGAATTGAGTAAAAGTAACTGAAAAGTTTTTTTCTTCAAAAGCTGAAGATATAAACAAGTCATCCGTTACAACTCAGCACATCCGTACCTGTGCTTTAAAAAGGATCCACAATGGCCACTTACTCTTTCCTACAGAATACATCTTCCTCTCGTCACACAAATCCCCCCAAACGCATTCTCACCTCCTTTTTCTTACAGACAGCAAAAACTTTGGTTTGATTGTCCGTCTCCTGTGACAGACGGAAATGACCGAGCAGAACAGAATCCATTCTGCAAAATGAAACAAAATTCAACAATCGTGAAAAGTGCTGCCAAGTCACTGAGACAATATGTGTTCTGACATCCAGTCCAGCTGAGTTGGTAGGAAACAGAGAAGGCGTACCTGATGTTCTTAGTACGCAAGCGAGGAACAACCAGCAGAGGGTCCTCGGGGGTGTTCAGCATGACCACGTGGCCGTCGGGGAAGAACCGGAGGTACCTGTGATAACAATGGCAACTCTTATCTGTGACATCTACACAACTCACAATCAGAAAGTCACAGTTAAAGTCAAACATCTACCTGTAGCACTCAACGTGATGCCAAGCTCTGTAAAATCCATCCAGAGATGCCTCTCCTTGACGAATGTACGACGTCTTGCTGATATAAACACCTGTGAAAAAAATGATGAACAGAAAGTTCAGCATCCAGGAAATCATCTTCATTGGATGTTCAGTGTAGTAATAATATAAAAAATTGGCCAGTGTTCACTTTTTAGAAGCAAAATCAAGATCGGTCCAATGTTATCTTCACTGGCAATATTTAGCCGAATGCTCATTTGAGACATTTCTCTTTGGAACTGGTGTTTTGTGCTTATAACAATTATCTTTAAATTTGCATCTTTGACTTTTTTTAATTAATAAAAAATATACTTAATTACCATCGTAACGGACACGAGGCCTTTGCAGAAACATCTCCCTCCAGGATTTGAAGGGAACAAGTTTGGTACAGTTCCGTCCCCACACTCTCAAACAGGCTAGGTGCCAAATCTCAGGGTCCCTGGAGAGAAAGAAATTAAAAAAAGATTTGAGTAAATCTTAAACCATGCACATAGAAAAGAAGACGCAAGCTGCCCCACATCTAATCTGTTGTGACAGAGGGTCTGACCTTGCACAGATGTAAAACCCACGGCAAACCAGAGAGAGCTGCTCCAGGGCTCGCATGTCCAGATCACTCGACACAACCCAGCGGAAGATGTACATCAGGATTTCACTCGGCAAGGCTGCACTCAAACAAAACACATGCATAAATACAAGTTGATAATGACTTGAGACATGTTTACGATCTAAAAATAAATAAATACAGATTTTACCTGAAATGTGCATCTGAGTCAAATCCAACTCAGGAGTGCAGATCTTTGGAAACGAGCTTTCCAGAGTGAGCTCCTCCTCAAAGTAGGAGAGGAGATCCTCGATTTCACCGTCAACATTGTTGTCCATGCTGCAATCAAACACATGTTCAGTTTTAGACATGACAATATCCCCGTCTCTCATACAAGCCTGCACATCACTTCATTCACCTTTCAGACATAAGCAAGGCCTTTAGAAACACCTGTTTGTTTGAATACAATCCATGACCTCACAGAAATGCACAACTGGAAGGTTTAAGCTTGAAGTCGAGATGAAATAAAAAACGCCTCTGTTGCCACTGAAGGTGCAGTGTGTTGGATTTGGAGGCATCTATTGATGAGGTTGCAGATTGCAACCAACTGAAACTTCTCCAATGTGCCAACTGTGATGGAGAACTACGGTGGCCAACAGTAAAAAAGTGAAAAGGCAAATGTCCCCATCTAGAGCCAGTATTTGGATTGTCTGTCCTGGGCTACTGTAGAAACATGGCGGAGTCTGTGAGGAGGACCTGCTCCGCATGTAGATATAGATATTAGATGTAGATATTGTGTTTTAAGAGATCCACATTTTTTAAAACAGCATCATATTGAAACATCGCAGAATTAGATTTAGTAATGTCTAAAAAATAAAAAAGCCGCTTACTAGTTTCCTCCACCTCGGTCTGCGTCAGGAGGACGGCTGTAGTTGATCTTAAACTCAATGTCAGGCACAAGCTGCATAGCCATGCGATAGAACTTGATTGCTGCAAGTAAAGAAAGATGAAACATATGGGTGGATTAAACATGTTTCATCTCATGGTTGACAGTTAGAGATGCCCATATTATCACAACAACTCTGATATAATGTAGCATTTTCCACAAGCTTACTCTGAAACAATCATAGCATTTCAAGATCTTTTATTTTACCCTCATAGACGGCTCCATTCTGCTCCTCCTGAACCGCTCTCAAGAACAACTCGGTGGCCTGAAGGAAGAGGACTCACATCAGTCATTCCAACAGCGGTGTGGCAGCACATGACCTGGAGAAATCACCTCACAACTTACCTTCTCCTCTCGGGCGATATCTTGCGGCCTCTTCAGACCTTTAGCTCGCAGCAGTCGGCCACTCAGTCCACTTGCTCCAGAGCTGAGTTTGAGTTCAGACATCCACTGAGCTCTGAACGTATTGAGCTCCAGCTGCAATACAATACAAATGATATTTATATGTTATAAAAGGGCTAAAAAAAGTCCTTCTGTGTTCTCAATCTAACTATAATAAAAGGATTCATCAGGAACTATTTCTGAATAGAAACCATGTGAAATAGTGTTCATCAAACTTCTACATAAATTAAGAATTTTGATGTTTTTTTAATTTGACCTTTTACCGAAACAAAGTTGCGGAGAGACCACTAAGCTACCAGTGTTGGAAACAGTGTGACCAGTACAGCTTGGGTGTAGAGTACACGTATTAATGTACTAATACATGCTGTACTTGCACTGCACATGATGGATTTACGTGACACTTTCACCTAATGAGATCTACTGCATGTCTATATAAGATTCCTCACATGAAGGTTTGGGTCATCTGAACCTTCATCTTCATCCTCAATCATACCTCCGATATCTGCATTTTCTTCAGCCTGCACAAAGAAGAAGGTTTTCACTTAAATTCATCAATATAAGTTTGTTTGTCCTCAACAGCTGTTACTACTGGGGTTGTGGATTTGTTGAGTTTTTGGGTGTGCGGCCTCTTGCAGGTGACATCGGCCTACACTCGAACTCATAGCAGAACCGTGTGGAGACAGTATGGGTCTTTTGTCACAGTCTTCTTGTGTTAGTTAGATAAGTTGTAACCGCAAATACTTTCTTTGCCTTTGATTTATTCTTTATATATTATGCACTTACCAGACTGCCGTATATATTGAGGTTATTGGTGTTACATCTTCTTTCTTTTTTAAAGTGTAAAACAAGCAAATATTTTCAGCTCTCCTGTATCTTAAATACAGTAAATAAACGTACATTTTGAGAATATTTTTTGTCTGAGGCGATTCAGAAACAGACCCTCTATTACAGTTTGTCCACCACAGCACCGATGAGTTGACTTTTAAAAGTCTTATCTGTATCTTGGTCACAATTCTTAAAACAAAAAAAAATATTGCATAATTAGTTTATATTTCTAATCTCTTTAATGGCACATTTTGATTTATTATCTGGATTACACGTGTTGTTATTGTTGCGTCTTTTGCATTGTTTTGTGATGTTTGTCAAAATTCGAAACCACTGAATTCTTCCATTTTTCTTCTTCACCGTTACAAACAAGTGCCCTTACTTCAGACACACACGTGGTGTTAGTTGTGGGAAATAACAACAACAACGACAACAATCACATGGATAATAACCCTCGTGTGGCCAAACTCTGAACCCCGTTCACTAAACTGGACTGAAGTTCAAAAGCTCTCGTTAATCTATCTTAATTAATACAGCTCGCTCACAACAACACGACTGATTCACACCCCCCCATGAAGGTTCATGCTAAGACAACAGAGAGCATTAAACTGTTACAATCTCATGCCAGTATGTCGTTAATGTTTGAAGACGTGTCGCTTAATTCTTGTCAGAACCAAGTTGTTGTTTGGTAACTAACTAGTCCTGAACACGTCATGACTAATGGTGTCCAGGTGACGTTAGCTACGTTAGCTATGTTAGCTAGCTAGCTCGCTGGCTAACGCGTTTCTGTCTGGATAACGAGTAAAAGCACGAGGACCCACCATGACAGCTTGGCTAGTAGGCGTCCTTTTTTTTTTTAATCGTCACAACCGGTCAACACCAGCGTTTACAGTTCACGGTCAGAGAAACGCACAACACAACGAACATATTTACGAGCTCGCAGGAACGCAGCCATTCCGCTGAGTGGCCCGGAGCTCTAGTGACAACAGGAAGTCAGGAAGTGTGGCTAAGTTGGAAAGAGTCACGAGAGAGGAGCAGGTTGATTCTGAGTACGGAGGACAACATATGACTTATTTATCAACGATTACGTTAATATATATATGGAAATAAATGGTGAAATAAGTCAATCAATGAAGATTCGAACTGATGAATGAAATAATGGATAAATAAATATATGTGTCATTGAATTGTGATGGTCTGGCTCTGAGAGGTATCAAGTAAGAAAGTTGACAAATGTTCCAATGTTGATTCTAACAGGGAGGCGTCAAAACTAAATATAATAAACCGAGAACACACATTCAACACAGGAACAACACACACACAAGGCCTGGAAGAGGCCCTGGGCCTTTCACAAGATAATGTTTCTGTAACCTTTAAATAATGTCCCGAGTACTTTTCCATACTATATTAGTTCTAGGAACATTCCCAGAAGGTTATTTCTGTAAAACCTTAATATAACCTGTTGGGAACTATTCCCGAAGGGTCCTAGAAGGTTATAACTGTATATATATATATATATATATATATATATAGCTGAAGTGGAGCTTTTATTTGCGTCATTATTATTATTATTTGTAGTAGTACGAGTATATAAAGGTGGGGCTGCAGCCGTTATAGCCAACAATTATTTCTATTATGGATTCATCTGTCAATTATTATCTCAATTAGTCATTTGATTTCATAATGACAGTGGCCAAAACAGTGTTGACTCACAGTTCTGTCCCATTATCATTTCAGTCATTTGATGGGTGTTACTTCAAATCTGTCACCCATTCGGAGTTGACCAAATATTGACAGGTGAGGTGTTAGTATTCCACAAACAGACCTACTGCCCATGTGTTGCTGCTGTGTGTGACCCTATCTAAATACTTTACACAATTTTGGTAAAAGCTATGAAAATGTCTTATTTACAGTGACATTCCTAATCAAAGAATCTGATGGGTCACCAAATCCACTGTATCTCCCGCTTCTCCATATTTATTTAACTGTCATTCAGCTGATGAATGAAATACCTCTGTGTTGATCAGCTCCTCCACCCGAGTGTGCCAGCTCAATACCTGAAGAGCTTCATAAAACTACTTGCTTACATTTTAAACTTTAACTGATTTCAAATGTCCAAAAGCAGTTGTAAAGCCTGTTAAATTGTGTCTGAACTAGTGACCTGTTAATATTAAATACATGTGCTGTAACACTCTGAAAGGATAAATACTTTTAATACTAAAGTATATTTTGCTGCTCATGATATTGCAATTTTGTTTTTCATTTTCAAGTAAAGTCTTGAAAGCAGAACTTGTAATCGTTTGCTGATTTGTTGTTTGATTTGTTATGTAGAAGGCCAATTGTACTTTTACTTGAAAGATCTACTTTATCCACTGCTGGGTGTATGTCAGAGATGAAGCATCCAGAGTACATCCAGTTTGAGGTTAAACGTTTTTTGCAACACTACATTTCAGCCTACTTTTTCACTACCTTGTACAGTTGTTTAGCCAGTGTATACATTGCCGACTAAGATATGAGACTCATGTCTCTCCAAAATGTACATTTTTGGGAAGTTAGAAAAATAACTGCCTGGTTTTAGTCAGTAAACATGCAATTTGGCATTCCTGTGGGGGTGAAAACATTATGAATTTAGGGAGAAGAATGAAAACATTATAAACTTAGGGAGAAGAATGTAATCACCGAACGTATTTGAAAGCATCAAAATAACCCAAACTGAAAAAAACATTACCAACAATATTAAAATACTGCTTGTGTAATAATCATTCACCTACATTTTAACAGCGAAAGACCAATCTTCCCCATCAGCGCTATTACTTTAGATAACTAGTAATTCATGTTACGGTTATTTGTTTAGTGTATGTACAACACATCATTTATTTATCTATTGTGGCTTCTGAACACTTTCCACCACTAGTCTGCGTGTGAAAACGTGTTGAAAACAAGTTTGGAACTGGACCATCAGCTTGACTTGTGGACAAACATTTGAGCAGAGAAGAAGAATTCAATACAAGAGCACACACACCTGGTCACTTCCGGCTTTGCTTTGCGCCGAGAAATCTTTCTTGTTCCTTGTAGTATTTTTGAATATCGGTCTTGTTTTATCATTTTATTGTTATGCACGGAACTTATTATGACATTTACTTCTCTCGACTATGTATTTAGATGGTCAATGATGAGATAGAGAAAGATAGAGATAGAGTTGCCGTGATTTCATCCTTCTCGTTTTGGATCTTTGTTTCCGACGCAGCCGAAGTGGAGCTGTGATTTGTTGTAACGAGACCGCAAACTGTTTTTACAGCAACGCGAGATTACGACGAGCTCTATGACGAAAGGGCCTGGATAACATGTATTTATGTTGTGTGTTAGACACACAGTGGATGCGCGTATCTGTCAACAGATTATTCCGTTAGGCCATTTGTTGCACATCGACTACAAATGCTCGGCTATGTGTTGTTGTCGATCTGACGCGGGAAGGGTGAGTGATGTCTGCAGCTTTTCCTCCTGTCTTTTAAGTGAGCACACCATTCAGTCCAAACAGGCCAGTGTGTTTTTTTTATCTGCAGCGCGTTAATATTGTAGTGAGCAGCTGGGCCATCACCAGCACCACAACACAATTATAAGATATAGCCTCAACTGTACCACGTGTGCAAGTAGTACGCTAGATGTATTAGCAATCTAATGCGAGTTAACGTTGATAAACGACATTTCAACCGAGAGATGGTTACAAACGGTCATAGATGAACGTTTGCTACTTAAAAGACCACTTTGACTGTTTTCATCCTTCTCTCTATATGAAGATTTCATACGGTGACACTCTTGTACTACACACTTTATATAACTTGTCAGTCAACAGTCCAAGTTACTCCAGACATGTCAAATATGTGTCTGATATAGGTTAGATTTCCTCATTAAAAAAAAATACAGACTATGCAAATTATGCCCACATAAAAAAAAAATCATTAAAATCATCTTGGGTGTAGCTACATGTCTGAAACTCTGAGACAGTTTCCCTCTGCATCAGATGCATTTGAAAACAAACTCTCATGCATCATTCTGCACAGCGAAGCTCAAACATCCACGTGAAGGAACAACAGTCAAAAGTGTGTTGGGGAGACTTTCATTTTCTGTAATATTCCTCACAGGAGTGCCCTGATCCTTATCCCGAATCCTGCATTTAATGTTGCCGGCAGATAAAACGGTGGCATTGAAAACCAGGAAAACTATGGTTCTTAATTCATCATTAACACTTGAAATTTCATTATAGCAGGGCCAAAGATTCATATAGTTTGTCCACAGCACTAACATGTATTCCAACCATTAAATGTCTTATTTAGTGGTAAGCTTGTGGTCAAATGGCCAACATAGTAATTACAGCGAGGCTCACATAACTAACCACAGTTTTTTTTGTCATGAATCCCTCACCTTCCCAGCTAGAAGGAGGCCATTCCATGAAACGATGAGTGCTCCAGCTCTGCCTGTGGTCTTCTGCTGTTGTCACAGGAAAATCTGGTTGCATTCAGCAGCGGCAGGCAAACACTCTGTTTTCCACCCGATTACAATCTTTCCCCCGGATGCTATGGAAGGACAAGTGCGATGAATAGGTACACAAATATCAGACAGCTCGGGGATGGCACGTATGGCTCGGTCGTCCTCGGCCGCAGTCTGGAGTCAGGAGAGCTGGTTGCCATAAAGAAGTGAGTATCCGGAAAATTGTGTGCGTTTGCAATCGGCAGCAATCGTATCAATTTGATATCAATTGCAAAAATGTAAGTTAATGAGAAAAATATTTTTCAGAATGAAAAGAAAATTCTACTCCTGGGAAGAATGCATGAACCTCCGTGAAGTCAAGGTGAGTTTATCTTTCCAACACAATTTCACACATTTGAATAGCACAGCAGAACTACGGAAAAATACAACCCCCAAAATCAACTTGAATACTTGCATCATCCAGTTCCATCTATGATGTGGGAGAGAATTGTCCATATTTACTGATAACGTGAATATTAAATATGTGCCCATGTTAATGTACTGTTGTATGTACTAGCTGCAACTGATCCCCATTAACTTTGCACGTCAGTGTTGTTATTGAAGCTCCACACACATGGAGTATTGTCTCCATTCTCAGATTTAGTGTTTGAAATATCACCGCGCTGTGCTGTGTTAATAGATAACCTTAACAATAATGTGGAACAATAATACAACCGCTAAATGCTGAATTCAGTGAATCGTTGCTGTAGCATTGCTTCCACAAGACGTGGGCTGCATTTCACCGAGCCTTTTCATAAATATGTACATTAATAAGTCAACTTCAAATAGCAAACATTGAATATGACGTCATGTTGTCACCTGCTTTGTGTAGGATAGAGATATAACTTCTTGATGATTTGCAGGTAATGCAGTAATGATAATATGGTTAATATGCATTACATCTACATTTTAGACCAATTGTCAAATACTCAAATTTTCTGTCGATTGTTTTCATACCAATTCAGTATGTTGCTGTCTAAATTTCCTCACAGCTCAAAGTCACACACCAGCTCTAAGAGTTGAAGGTGATTCTTGTGTGCTGTTGGTTTTGAGCTCCCGTTCCCATCCCTGGCTTACACCCCTCCCCCCCCCCCCCTCCCCCTCCCCTAGAGCTTGACCTCAACGCAGCAACACATGTGGTCCTTAGATGCTAATTGGATCATAATTACAGCATGTCACACCATTATAGTATCAAAATCACCATTACAGCTTCTCCCCCCCCCCCCCCCCCCCCCCCCCCCTTACTTAAACTTAGCATGGTTAAACCTGTCATCCCAGTGCATGGGAACAGTGTATATTTCTCCATCCTGCTTTCTATTCACACTTTTTTAATTGTAAGTACATTTCCCCCCAAAACTCCATTGTGTTGGTACTCGAGCCGTGTGTTAACATGCAGGTTTCGTTTCACAGTCGTAGGGCGTGCTTTTGAATGTGCTGCAGTGACCCGTGTGTATTGTCCAGCATGGTTAGATTGACTTTTCTTTTTAAATTCCTGCTGCTATTTTTTCGTTTATCTGTTCCACGTGTTCTTATGTGATCTGTTTCTTTTATTCTCACAGTCCTTAAAGAAACTCAACCATGCCAATATAATCAAACTGAAGGAGGTCATTCGAGAAAATGATCACCTGTACTTCATATTTGAGTACATGAAGGAAAATCTATACCAGCTAATGAAAGACAGGTGTGTATAGTTGTTACTTGTTGCATTATCAATACCACAGTTTATTAAAAACTTTATTCTATACACGCGTACAGTTTCTAACTCTTTGTTTCTTCCTGCAGGACTCGATTGTTTCCTGAATCTGCTGTAAGAAATATAATGTTTCAGATACTACAGGGGCTCACGTTCATTCATAAACATGGTACGTCTGTTTACCACTCCAGCATGATAGATTTTATGTGGGACATTTGACGTTTTGTGTCGAGACGGTCACGCAGTGTGTCTTTCGTTAGGGTTTTTTCACAGGGACATGAAGCCTGAGAATCTTCTGTGCATGGGCCCAGAGCTGGTGAAAATAGCTGACTTTGGGCTTGCCCGTGAAATCAGATCTCGACCGCCATACACAGACTATGTCTCCACCAGATGGTGAGCTTCTTTGAGAGTGATCATAGTGCATTTTGTGTGACAGTTCAGTGCATTCAAGTCTGAGTACCCTCTCTTTTTGGACCAGGTACAGAGCCCCAGAGGTGCTCCTCAGATCCACATCCTACAGTTCGCCCATAGACCAGTGGGCAGTTGGCTGCATCATGGCGGAGCTTTATACCCTCAGGCCTCTTTTCCCAGGCTCCAGTGAAATAGACACCATATTCAAAGTTTGCCAAGTCCTGGGTACGCCAAAGAAGGTAATGTTTACACAACTGTTACACACAACTGAGTAATTCCTCACTATTTAACTGCACTTGACTTGTAGCTGAGACCCGGATCACCGTTTTCATCTACAGGTTTCATTTTTGCTTTGAAAATAAGACAAAAACATTAATATTGTGTCGTAGGAATATGTATTTTTCTTTTTAAGTTACTAATCTACTACTGTCACAGTGAATAAAACACACACTACTTGTTAAATATGATGTTCCGTAAATGTGTGTGTCTTCCCCCCTATAGAATGATTGGCCAGAGGGATACCATCTGGCTAGTGCCATGAACTTCCGTTGGCCTCAGTGTGTTCCCAGTAATCTGAAGATGCTGATCCCAAATGCCAGTCCTGAAGCCATTCATCTGATGACAGACCTGCTCCAGTGGGATCCCAAGAAGAGACCAGCTTCAGCCCAGGTAGTGTCTGACCTGCACTTCCTCCTCATAGCTGAACATACAGAATGAAAGCTGATGTTGTTTTGTTCAAATCTTGATATCTTTTCAGGCTCTCAGGTACTCGTACTTCCACGTGGGCCAGGCTTTGGGCACTCCTCAACAGATCCTGGAGCAGGGCAGACCTCAGCCGGGCCTTGTGCCGCTGCAAGCTCCTTTACAGACGCAGCAGCAGCAGCAACAACAACAACCCCTGCTGCTTAAGCCTGTGCCTCCCTCCCATCCTCCAACTCCCAACCAACACTGCTCCCCCCCCAGGCCTCTCCAGCAGATCCAGCCCTCCCCTGTGTTTGCAGCTGCGCAGGCGGCAGCGTACCAACGGCACACAGAGCTGGTGCGAGAGCAACAACCGAAGCACATCCTGAAGCAGGAACAGACCGGAGGAACAGCACAGAGCCATCTTCCTTACCTTGTTGACAAGAGTCTCCAGAGCAAGGTCAGTCTGGAAACATGATATATTGTTATGTGTGTAAACCTGGCCTCCTACACACTTCTGATATTGGCTTATTGATGTAAACATCTAATCTACATTATTTTGCTTCACTAAGTATTTACGGTAATACTTCAAATTTAGAGTGCATATCAAAGGGGCCAGAATATCCAGACAAATATATTAAAATAACTTGTTTTTTCAAACGTGGAATGGTGGAACATATTCCTTACATGTATGGTTGATGTTGTTCTTTTAGCAAACAAGACAGGAGACAGAAAAAGCAAACCTACTGAGCTATCAGTTGAAGCCCAAAGGGGGGCGGCGGCGCTGGGGCCACGGCACGGGACACCTTAAGGGTGACGACTGGGACGACTACGAAGAAACGGATCTGACATCCATAAGTATTCTTGGAAAAAGCAACTTCTCCACAGAGAAGTCGAGGCCGGGGGAGGACACACTCAGCAGGTGAGGCCACGAATACCAGATCTGTAGCCTCAGCTAACGTCCATACATCACCATTACTACCTATCGTGTCATTGAATGCACGCTGTCTTTCAGATATGGAAATGTTCTGGATTACAGTCGACCCAATGGAAAGGAAGAAGCACCTTTAAACCTGAACAAGAGTTCAGCCTACCAGGAGCCACCGAGAACCGCGTCTGCCAAACAACATTACTTCAGGCAGTCGAGATATTTACCTGGTAATATATATATATATATATATATATATATATATATTTGAATACTTCCATTGAGTAAAGTTAGTAGGACTGAGTCCTTAATAAAATAAATCGATATCATCTGTGTCTGCAGGTGCTTTTATGCCTAACCTGTTCGATTCAAATTAGCTCATTAGCATCATCTTCCTTGATAAATGCATCTGATAATCTGTTACCGTCTCCCTCAGGCATTAGCACAAAGAAGAACGTGGCCATCAATGCCAGTAAAGACTTCTCCGGAAGCCATCTTTGGAGCAACAGCAGTATTCCATTTGGAGGGACTCTGCCGAGCAGAGGCGCTCACGGTAATCTCCCCCGGGACATCTCGCACTGAACTTCACTGCAATCTTTTTTTGCAGCTCGTTGTTATCGCTACCATTCAAATGACTGCATCGGTTATTGTTTGTTTTAAATGTCAGGTACCAATACAATCCCAGGGGGATACATGCCATCGTTTTACAAGAAAGACGTCGGTTCAGCCGGTCACAGAAGGCACCAGGGTCCTCCGGTGGAATCCACAGCATCAAGTGAGGATGGATTTCAGAGCTCAGAGCTTTCTGTAATATTCAGCTGTCTTACCTGTTTTGATGCTATTTTTAGATTATGCAACATGGCAGTCAGGCCGGAGTCCGATGAACACCTCTACCAACATGCCATCGAGCAACAAGAGCACCCCCGGTCTGCTGCCTCGCCCACCGGTCCAGTCCATCCACGGGCGAACAGACTGGTCTGCCAAATATGGACACCGCTAGTGCCCCGCCTGGAGCCTCTGATGTGTGCTCCTGAGACTCTTTCACCTCCAAAGAGTAGGCCTAGTTGTTTTATAACCTTAATCTGTGCATACATCTTACACGGCAATAATTTTGTTTTTCATTTTGTGTACTATGGATGTTGTGAGATGTAAAATATGAGTGTATGTGTATACTTAAATGCAACCGGACAGAATTTGAGTGTTTTTATTTTGTATTTCTGTAACATAGCTACTGTTCCACAGAGGGTACAACCTCAGTTTTGTATCAGTGAATGTTCACCAACATGTACACAATAAACTTCACTGTGAGTTGTTTTGGCTACAACTAATTACTTTGCCTCTTTTTTTTTTTCTTACATTGCTGCTGTTTTTGTTGTATGATGTAGCCTTGTAATCAGGTAACTATTTGTTGTGCATCATAATGAATACAATGCAAGTGATTCAAATCTGTTCTAGTTTCTGAAGCTAACACATGCTACTACCCCTTGGCCAAAAGTGAGTGATTATTGAATTGCCAGTTGAGTATAATTAAACTTTTGACTGGGTACTGATGTGTTCAACTTGTCTTTTTTCATGAAACACTTTAAATGGATTGGCTGAGTGCAGGTCAGTCCATATGGTCCACACAGTATGTTACCTATCAGCTATTATTAACTAACTCATGTGCTACACAGCACCATCTACAGGGGCTCCAGTGAAGTAGTGGCTACAGATAAACCATACAATGTAAGAAGTGATAAACCCAACAATGGTTTAATAATGTCATGTGCTATTTAAAAAGTGGAACTGGAAATGTGGTCATACAATACGTAGAATGTAGTTTAGGATTAGCAATAAAGAATTCGTTTTTAATGCAGCGGTTGTCAGTGCTTGATCAATACCGTATACTATAGCATTACATTACATACATTATGACAACTCTCTAGAGCAGTGATTCTTAACCATGGGGCCGCGGCCCACGATTGGGCCGCGAGCGCCACCTAGAGGGCCGCAAAAAACTTTCAGTTTTGCAGCTGTGGGCCGCGGGACCGCATAGGTTATCAATTGAAGACACCAGAGATATTACTGTTCTCCATGAGACGCTCAGTTACAATATAGCTTCCCACCACCTGGTGGCGGTAATGCGTCAGTCAGTTGTTTAACACGCTCCAATAAGCAGAAGAAGACACTCAGCTAACCGCTAGCCTGTAGCGAAAGTTATGGATACGTTTTTAAAAAGAACAAAATGAAGACAACAGTGGTGCCATACCCCCCAAAAGTCTAAATGTGTGCGCAAGTACAATCCTGACTTTCTTAAGTCCGGCTTTGTGAACGGAGGCAACGAGGCAGAGCCGAGGGCTCAGTGTGTGGAATGTGAGCTAATGCTATCAAACGAAGCACTGAAGCCTTCGAAACTAAAGCGACACCTGGCGACGAAATATCCAACGCTCGTGGGAAAGCCTGTTGGGCTTCTTGGTGTGTATGCAGGTTTACATACACATGATAAATAAATGTCTTTGTCATCATCACATTGTATCATCTCATTTATTTGACAAGGGTTTTGCCTGTTCAACTCCGCGAGGACGCCGGCGTCCTCGATCCCCTCCCCTTCCTACGGCTTGCTTGCGCAATTACGTCACAAAACATGGCTGTGTTTGGTATCCCAGCATGCCCAAAATCCTCATCTTTGCAAAGAAATCATCGATTTTCTTTAATTTCTTATGGATTTTTCACAAAAGGAGCCCAAACACACACTGTCCAAATTCGCCATAACCGCTGCAAGTCGGATCTTGCAGCATGTCGACGGAAAAAGACATTACAGACCCGACAATGTGCTAGCGGATTTTACTATGGAGCTAGTGGCTTCAGAAAACGCTAGTCCTTATAGTACAAACCTTATTTCCCACTTCTATAAGCCGTCAACCAACGTATAACCTTGCGAAACTGAGCTACCCGCATACTCGATCGTGCGCTCAGTCGCAACCATTACGCACAGCAAGTCCGCTACTCACACACCACGTCTTCGACGATGTATACATAGTTTTTGCAAAGGCTAAAAATAAAAGGAAAATATAATATCAGAATATAAAGGGAGAAACACCTTTAATGTGTCAGAATATCATTTGGTTACCATGTGTCCAGTTGGGTCTCCAAATATCCTTTTAGAGCTCCGCCTGGATCTCTTCATGGAAGAAACACTGTAGAATGGTCATACTTTGTCCAATCTTCTTCAAATTTCTCCAAATGCCCACTGCTCTGTTTCTGTATGACCTACAGGTTTTCTGACATTTTTGATGCATATAGTCAGTGGTTCAGAAGCTAGCCATTTTAATTTGGGCATGTCATTTTAGGCAGTTTTGCTCCAAAATAGGGGTGGAGTTGAACAGGTAACAATATAGTTATTGAATACAAATCAAACCAAGAGTGAGAATGTTGGTTTATGTAGGTAGGTTTAACCCGAACCATTGTGTTTTCCTAGAGCTAGCCAAATAGTTTTTAGCCTAAACCTAAGTGGCGCCAAGGGGTATCCAATGCGTTACAAAGTGACACCAAAGGGTCCTGACCAAGCATCCATATGCGACCTGTCACGACCCGGCTCAAAAGGCCGCAACATGAGGGAGACAAGACGAGTTAAAAGTAATAGACATTTATTTAAAGTACAAACTAACAGACCTAAACTAAACAAACAAACAAACAAACAAACAAACAAACAAACAAACAAACAAACAAACAAACAGCCAGGTCCTCCGCACAGGAGACAGCGAGGAGATGCGCAGAGAGGCACCAGCCACAGAAGAGGGGCAGCCTTTATAGCTGGGACCAACCCAACTCAGGTGTCACCCATCAGTGGCCAATTAACATCCTGGAAGACAACCTGAGAGGAAACAGACACAGACCCCTGGTGGAAGGGAGGGGTCGTCACACCCCCCTCCATAAAAACAGTGTTCCCACCAGGAACACCAACAAACTGCATACACATTTTAAATTTCACAGATTTCATATTCCAGATTAAAAGTGCATCCCCCCCAGCCCTCCAACCAATCTCCACTCTGCAACCCAGCAACTCCAACATTTGGAGAAGCATCCAAGAGTGAGAGTGGATAAGGAAGGAAGGCCAGAGAGATTACACAGTGATATGGTGAAGCACATGATGGGAAGCAGGGTTTGCTGCGAGGGCCAGTTCATGCAATGAGCTGCATGAACGAGCTGGGACCAACCCAACTCAGGTGTCGCCCATGAGGACTCGGTTTCAATTAGAGACCCAATGCCGGACTCTACTTCTTCCCCAGCCCTCACTTCACCCTCACATTTCCCCACCTCATCTCTGGCTTGTCTGGAAGCCCTCCCGTGGTTCCCCCAGCAAAAGAACTTCCAATGTCATCTGTCCCGGTGCTCCCGCTTCCCGTGGCTCTTGGGTCCTTTGCGGTCCCCCTGGCTACAGCGATGCGTCGGAGCTGGCGGCGGACGGTGAGGAAGATGTGGCCGTAGACGACGAACATGGCCACCAGCCACCACGAGGCAGCAGAAGTTGAAGTACACCATTTAGTTCATGTCCACCACACAAGTGAAGATACAGTAGCTGGAATAACAGAGACCAAAATGAAAGAGTTTATGGTGACAATACTGCAGGCAAATGAAAATGGCATGCGACGTATATCTTTATCCATCCATACTATCACAGTAGAAGTTATCGGATCCATGATACCAATTTGTCATATTCCTCAGCAAGTAAATACATCACAATATCGAACACAACAACACAATAACTCCACCTATTGGGTCGTGTCAGGTGATATTTGACACAGGAGGCAATGTAGTTCCTAAGTTCTCGTTCCTCTAATTCCATGGACAACCGCACCTTTTTTGAACCGCCAAACTTCTTACACAGTTTCTTGAAAATAGCCTTGTCCAGTTTTTTTAATCTTTTGATATCAAATTTGACATCCTGGACTTCGATCCACGTTCTTTCAAACAGATACATAATGATGGCCTCAAACGGAAGCAAAGTGATGGGTTCTGCAAAGTGCTGGGTGGCCCAACTCTGATTTGATTTTTTTTAAATCCGCGAAACCAGCGCCTCCACGAATACCTGAACTGACCTTTTCCTTAGTTCTTCCTGTGCTATTGCACCTGGCCCAGGTTCAGAAAGTGCGTCCTCATGTACTGAGCTAGTTGAATCAGAACCTTCGTTCTTTAGTTCAGGGGGAGTGATGCCCGGATTAATTACAGGCTCTTCACTTGGAGCGATAAAGGAGAGGGCAGAGTTGACACATGAGGCTGCAACCTCTTTATGGATTAAGACTTCATGAACCTCTGAAAAGCTCTGTGTGTCGTCCGGACTGGACTCCGCCTGGTTCTCATTTCTTCCCCTGAGAGGGCTGACAGCACATCTGTCCATCCCCTCTGTCTGTGATGTGCCTGGTCTATCCATGGAGGTTGTTTCCCGAACCTCCTTTCCACATCTGAAGAAATTGCAGATAGTGTCGAACGTTTTGGGTCGTGTCAGGTGATATTTGACACAGGAGGCAATGTAGTTCCCAAGTTCTCGTTCCTCTAATTCCATGGACAACCGCACCTTTTTTGAACCGCCAAACGTCTTACACAGTTTCTTGAAAATGGCCTTGTCAAGGTTTTTTAATCTTTTGATATCAAAATCGACATCCTGGACTTCGATCCACGTTCTTTCAAACAGATGCATAATGATGGCCTCAAACGGACGTAAAGTGATGGGTTCTGCAAAGTGCTGGGTGGCCCAACTCTGATTTGTTTTTTTTAAAATCCGCGAAACCAGCGCCTCCACGAATACCTGAACTGACCTTTTCCTTAGTTCTTCCTGTGCTATTGCACCTGGCCCAGGTTCAGAAAGTGAGTCCTCGTGTACTGAGCTAGTGTCTGAAAAGCTCTGTGTGCCGTCAAAAACACAGAGCACATAAATCAGCACACAAATCAGCACATAAATCAGCACATAAATCGGCACACGAATCAGCACATGAATCAGAACACATAAAGCAAAATACATTTTAAATTCTGGGAGATTACGTCGTTCCAGTGGGGATATTTCAAGTCTATTCATTGTTTAATTCTAATCTTCAATGCAGTAAAGATTTCACGTCTGCTCTGTGAGTGTAACACAACTATTCTGGCTGTAGGGTAGTCAATTTATATTGAAGAGATCACAGGATCACAGGCAATCGCGTGACGTCACAAAGGCTCAAAACAACGCAAACAATTGACCGTTCTGTTCTGAGCCTTTGTGACGTCACATGGGCTGCAAATTCCTGCTTCACGAGGCTTGACAGGATTCTTCTTCGTGGGTATTTTGCGTCTTCTTCTTCTTCTTCTGCTTTTGATTTCCCGGTAGATTGGATGCCGTGAGACACGATGCTGCCCCTATAGTTCAGTGTTGATGTACTGCATTCCTACTGATGTAAACATGTCAAAATGTTCCTGTCAAGCCTCGTGAAGCGGGAATGTGCAGCCCACTATCATGGACTGGTAAATTATATTTGAAACATGAACCGTTAGCTTATTTCCGCTAGTGCTGCTACTTTACTGTGTTAGCTGGTGGCTAACGAAACCGTTCATAATCAATGCTGATGCTAATCAGGCTAAATGCTGATTTGTGTACTGTTGACATGTTTTAACCAGCGACAAACACGTGGTTCTCGGTCAGTTATTGGGGTTAATATATATGTATGATAATGATATGTTATTGATTACACAAAAGTTTAAATTAAATTATCACCGCTGAATAAACTAATAACAAACAGCTGTTTATTGTTGTTAGTACAGTTGGTATTACTGTCTCTATCAGTGAGTACTTTCAGCTGTTAATGAATAGTTAGTTAACTAGTTAGTTATGTTATGTATTAGTACTTAAGTGCATTTACTATTGTACAATTTTGAGGTACTTGTACTTCCATTTTCTGCTACTGTATGCTAACGTTTCTCCACTACTCTTCAGAGGGCAATATCGCAGTTTTTTACAGATTATTCATTCAAAAATATAAATTAACAAATACATTATGATGTATTATTATAGTTTAAGATATTCAGCAGTATTCTTTAAAAGTAGCTCCACGTTTAGCTGCAACATTAAAGTGATGAACACATAATTGCATTAAAATAACTACTTCTTTGGTGAGTCGAGTATCCCCAAATGATTTCAACTAGTCCCTAGCAGGACATTTTCACTAAAACATATTGTTGTCAGAAGTATTTTGCACAGGATGTTCAGATTTGGGTTATTTTGTCAAATAACACTTGTTAGATTGGATTAATAAACTCTTGTTTGTCTCCTAAAAGTGTTCAGGACGTCACCGCTGGGTGATCTACACCACAGAGATGAACGGAAAGAACACCATGTGGCAGGTGGACGGCAGCATGGCTCTAGCTGATGGTAGGAGCAGTCTGGTATAGAATCAGTACGACAATGACTGTGCTGTCCTCACTAAAAGTTGTTTTAGTAAAACGTAGTTTTCAGCTATACAGCCAGCGTGACAATATATTTCCCAGCACCGTATCCTCCAAGGAACAGACAGGTTGTTGTATTTGCAAGGTTTAATGGTGGAAAATATGTAATATATTTGTAAAACTGAAAAAGAGCACAAACAATACAAAACGTAAGTGCCTTTGTAAGTACTTAATAATATCTAGTACATCAGTATAAATGCTACTAACACAAACCAAAGAAATATGAATATAAACATGTTAATATAACTGTAAATAGAAACACACTTACGGATGAAAGCGATTTTGTGGACTTCAAGGCACAGGATTATATGGATTGAACACTGAGATGCTCAGTCAATAGCTGTGTCTCAATTCAGGGTCTGCATCCTGCGGAGGCTGCATTCGTAGACCGGTTGCGTCACAGCGCTGCGACTAGTGCTGTCCCATTTCGCATTTTTGTTGAAGAGTCCTTCAATGCAGCCGACGAATGCAGCCTTCTCGTCGGAGATTTGGAGGACACATCTGATGTGTGCTTCGCGGCCCAGCATATCCCAAGATGCATTGCGTGCCGGTGCACTATTACCGGCAGCTCGGCTGCCTGCATCCGACCGTACTAAGCCTTGTAATGTAACTTTTAATAACTTTACTTTCAAACCTCAGAGGTTGAATAATATCTTACTGAGTTTGTGATGATTTTACAGATGATTTATACTTCATATCATGTACATAAACGGACCAACGTGAGCTCAGGTAGACAGGTTGTGAACCTGAAATATCACTTTAAGTCCGGTAACGTTTCAAACGTTGAGATTAACTACACGAATACACTGAATTCGAGTATTTTGCTGATTCTGTTCTTGTTTTGTTACAGGGAGCCTGGAGCTGAGGGGAGAACGATGGACAAACATTCAGCAACCGTAGCTTTGAATTAAGACATTAGTCCATTTGTAATATCTCCATTTGACCATCATGTACTTAAGGTTACAGTTACATGAGCTCTCATCCTGTACAACGCCTTCACTAATAAGACAACCAGTAGATCCTTCTGATGTGTTATTGTTGCTGTCACAGAGATGACAGTTGTGATGTCACCTTTTTATTTTATTTATTTAAATTGACATAAGACATCCATGTAAATGATTTCTATGTGAATATGTGTATATTCTGCTGTGTAAAATGTGTCAATCTTCTAAGTTTGCATCCCTGTGTGAACATTATTGATAAATGTTTCTCTTTTCATCAACTTATTTAAAAAATATAAAGTATATGCACATGTGTTACTGAGAGTTAATAAACACATTTGCTGACATTTGTTTTGCTGCTGTTAATATTAACTGTCTTGATTGATTTCCTCTGCCTTAGGATTGCTATATATATATGTACATGTAAATATATATGTATGTGTGAATGAAATGAAATAAAGTTATTGATAAATTAATTTAATTACCAGAACTATAACTGATTGAAAATTAGTTATTAGTAACTGATTTAATTAACTTATTATTAATATAGAAAAACAATATTATGAAAAAGATCTATGAATTAATTATTGAATATATGATAAAAAAAACTGATTAAAACACTAAACTAAAACCTTTCCAGTAGTTTAGTTTAGTTTAATGTATTTATATGTATATATATTTATAATATATATATATATATATACACACACACTATAAATGTATATATAAACACACTATACATATATATATATATATATATATATATATATATATATATATATATATATATATATAATCATGTTGAGCAGGGATTTTAGGGACGGGAGCAACAAGAGGGGGGCGGGGCGGGGCGGGAACAGCTGTTGACGCAAACAGGAAGTCCTCTGTGGCGTAGGCCGTCTCATTTGGTAGACCGCATGGTCTGGCCTATGCGGTCCTCAAAGGACGTGGCCCACGTAGACCGCGAAGGCTGGGTCCTCCGAAGGATGCAGACCCTGAATTGAGACACAGCCAATGAGTCCATGGGCACACGGCACTTCTTGAAAATCACTTCCTGTTACTCTGATTATTTACACTTCGCTCACTTCCTGTTCAGTGCAGCTATTCACAATCGCCACTAGGTGTTGCTAAAGGACATATATAATAACCAATACATTAAATACAATACACTCCCCGCCTGGCATATTAAGACATATGCCACTATGTACATATTAACCCACAGTCCTTTCTCATCCGAGTCTGTACAGGAGAACTGCTACTGTACCAAATGTAGGACTGCAGTCTTACAGTGAGTTGACCGGGCTGTCACTCAGCGACTCATCCTACCTATGGCTTTGCCCTCAGCAAGCTGTGGACTGTGTGACACGTCATTCCCATGATTGTCTTTCTGGGAGAAAAGCAGGACCACTTCAGAGATGGGTCTGAAGAATATCTTGAGCGTCTGATTTCTTGTCAATTTGACTTCCACCTTTCTTACCAGTCCATCTTTACTGGGAATAGCATTCACAACAACTCCCATTGGCCACTGATTTATTTTTGTCTGACTGTCCTTCATCAGAACTATGTCCCCTTCTGTGAGTGGTGGTGCAAGCTCAGCATGCTCATTGTCAAGCATATTTTGCATGAACTCAGTGAAGTGCACTTTCATTCTAGGTTTCTTCTGTAACATCTGTCGCACCAACCTTAGACGGCTGTGAGCATAGTCTCTGTTAGGGAGATGTCTCCGTGGGTGACGGAAAGGGAGAGGAGCAACCCAGCTGTTTGTGTCATCTTGTGTCAACTCTCGTTCCATGATCTGAAGGAAGGCTAGATCCTCAACAGAGTGAGCAAGCAGGTTGTCATTCTCTGTTGTACAGAAAACCGTTTTTCCTAGGTTATCCATCTTTGATACCATCAATGCACTTTGCGTGGGTTTGTGCAGGAGAGGATTCTTGCCATTACTTTCGATACTATAGATTTCTTTCACTCGTATCTGATTCTCACATGGAGTAAGGCAAGTTGGTCTTCCATTTTCAAGGATGCAGGTCTTCAAGGCACCCACTATGTTTGCATTGTGAGCGCCTCCTAGGCATACATCCCCTATAGTGTATGTGCTGTGCAAGTCCTCCAGTGCTGTGACTGTCACGGTAAGAACGCCTGAAACCTGGAACGCTCCACCATTCAACCAAACCTCCTGTCTAGCTTCTCTTGTGATTTTGTTTTTGCAATTCTTATTTGAAAGTCTTTGTGTAATCTGGTCCTGTCTGTGTGGCTGTTTGATTATATATTCTTGTTCTATTATTATTCTAGAACTTTTGCAAGTCATATATGAGCTGTTGGTTTGGCTTTCTCTGGCATTGACTCTGATGAGCTCTCTCATCACAAATTATTTTAAGGGAGCTTCTCAAATTAGGCCTCCACATTTACTGTAACACTTTTGTGGTAGTTTGATATTTTTCACCTGTATGTTTGAAGTATTGTTCCTATCTCATGTAAAAGGCTAAGGGCCAGGGTATACTGCTCTAGTTCATAGCACGTGTTGTACGACACATGCTAATTAAAGTGCTTTGGAGCACATCTTCAGACAGTTGCTCCTGGAAGACATTCACGGTCTTGCATTCTCGGTTGTACACATGAAAAGTAAATGAAAAATTGAGCTGAGAGAGAAGTTGAAACCCTGGCTCCCTTCTCACCTCTGCACAGCCGAGGCCTCCCTTTGAACTGTGGAAAAAATGAAAAACAAAATGGTACCACTTTCTAATATGGCACGGTGCAGCCCTCAGAGAAACATAAGTAAAATGATACCAGGTAGTTTTTGAGGCATCAGATGGTTTCTGGATCCTGATGTACACTTGAACCCAGATAGTTTCGCCTTAGGGGCATCACAAGTTACACTTTATAAAGGGTCAATAATTATTAATATTTGATATTATTAAATCATTTGATCCTGCTTTAGACTTCACCATCAACATGTGGGTTGCCAGGTTGAGAAAATCCATCCAGCATTACACTAATTTATTCCCCCACCTTCTGGAACAAAATACAACTTATTAACATTCAGTGCATTACTGAAGTGGGGAAATTACATAATTTTCATTTATTAGTATTTGTTTCATTATTAAAGCCACTACATACAACATAAAGCCTGGGACAAGGGTGGTACCCACACATATCAATATAAACCTCATGATATGCAAAGTATTCAGGTTAGTATATCACAAGTCAATAAGTGAAAGTGACTGTAGCACAAGTAAGTGTCCTGTGGTATTTCCAGCCTCGCTGGACGTGGCCTCAGAGCTAACAGCATGTCATTCCTTACAGGAGGGAGACCTTCATTCTCCCTGGAGTCAGTGAAGGCACTGGGGGCTCTGATAGCTGGAGATGATTCAGCAGCAGAAAAGGAGCTCCAGCTGGTGGAGGCCAAAGCAGCAGCTGTGTGTTCTCACCCCGCTCTGCCCCAAGACTTCAGACCTTTGTGTCTGGGGACAAATGCTGGAGCATCTCTGGCCAGACTGGGTAAAGTCCATTTGTAAACACAGTTCTGTGATGGTCGGGTTTCCAGTGGTGGAAAGCTAGTGTATTTACTCGACTACTGTACTTAAGTACAATTCTACATCTCAGAGGGTAGTATTGTACTTTTTACTCCACTACATTTGTCCGACAGCTTTAGTCCCCTTCCTGGGCGACCGGGGATCATTGTGAGAGCAGATCGGCTCTGCTAGTCCATGTCCATAGTCCATGTCCATGTGTCCTTGGTCAAGACACTTAACCCCAAATTCTCCCGAGGGCTGTGCCTGCGGTGTTTGAATGGGTGTGAATGCTTAGAATGTCCTGATAAATAGTGGCACCTTGCATGCTAGTCCCTGTCATCAGTGTGTGAATGGGTGAATGACGACATGTAGAGTTAAAGAGCTTTGAGTGGTCTGAAGACTGAAAGGCTCTATACAAGTACAAATCCATTTACCATTCCTTTCCAGTGAAACCCACGAATCTACAGAAGGGACAATTCTCATACTTCTTCAGCTAAATAAACTATTTAAAAAGCCTCTTGGAGGAACTGGAACATGCATTGTCAGCCAGCTGAAAACGGCTGTTTTTCTTTTTAATTCTCACAGGACATTTAGAAACAACGATATATCCAGATTATCCATATGGTTCCCAACATGGAGGTCAGGAGCCCCCAGGGGTTAATAAGATAAAGACAACATGATTGAAGGGATAAGAAAGAAAATAATAATAATTGCAACTACAGTACACAGTGTTTACTACTGACATTTCATAAATGTTTGGCATTTTCTTGTAAAATACTGAACACTTTTACCTCTTCAAACAATATATATCCTTCAAAATGAAACAATCTGAGAAGATGACTGTTTGGTTAATTCATCGCAACTCACATCCACACTGGGTCATAAGTAAACACTGTATTTTACAGGGTCACAATCAAACGGATTGGAAACTACTGACTATAACCACTTGATTTGGAGGGCAAACTGAAAGTGAGCACACCTGAGAGCTGATAATAATCCTTCACTAATCCTTTTCTTCCCACATAACTTTGACTAACGTTGTTTCCAACCTGTCTGGTCATCAGTATCATTGTCAGTAATGTCACTGTGTTCCCAGATTTAAACAATGCTCTGACTTTATCTGCTACGGATTCAGGTTGAGGTGATGTTGTCCTACAGCAGAGGCCCAAAGGCTTCAGAAAGCTTCAAACTAACTAGTTTGTATGACGTGTTCTCGGACCACATCTCATGTGTTAACAGCGGTTCTAAATGGCCCCATGTTGTTTGATGCTGAGGTCTTAGGGATGGTGATGTTCCTCGTTCAGTCTATGCAACACTTTGGTCCACAGTGAAGTATCTCAACAACTACTGGCCAGATTTCCATGATATTTCGATGGACATTTATGGTCTCCAGCAAATGACTTGGAATATTTTTGGTGATGTTTTCTTTTCCTTTTTCAGCACTGGTGGCTTCCCACTCTGACGCCTGTGAGATCTGTGAATCTGTTGCCTGCACTGGATGTTGAGAGGGAAACCTGCATTGTGACGTCATCTGTCCCAGAATGATTTCTGATTTTGACTGTATTCAAAATCAAAATGAAATATAAAACAAAAAGAAAAAACATTGATATATTTTTGTTTGTGTGATGATTGATTATGTGTTTCTTCTGATCTGTCTTCTAAGGTTTGTTTAGTCATTAGCTGAAGGTGCCTGATCAACAGAGCAGAATACATGCAGCCTGCGGCACTCTCTGGCACTCTCTGGCACCCTCTGGCAGCGTGTGGCACCTATTGACATACATATACATATAAACAGAGGAAGAGTGAAGATATTTTCAGACATGTATTTTTGGATTGGGCATTTTATGGGTTTTAATATTATATTTAATTTTTTAATAAATATACTTTTAAATGATAATAAAACGGATGATTTATTTTCATTATTTTAGCCGATTGTTGTAAATGACTATAAAAGTAATAATTTGGAAAGAGTGTATTATGCTCCCTTTTGTTGCAAAACCAGCAAAATCATACTTAAATAAAATGAATGAGAAACAAAAAGGTACAACGTAATTACTCTAAGGATGCATAGAGAGAACGGGTGGCTCTGGTGACTCAACTAAAATCATAAAACTGATTTACGGAAGCTGACCTGTTGTAACAACAATGTGTGTTCTCAGGAAATGTCTCAGGAAATGTGGCTCCGCCCCCTCAGCTCCGCAGCTTCTTGACGGGTGCCGAACTAGTACCACTCGCCTGCTGAAGTGCCACAGAGTGCCACAGAAAGAAGGATGGGGAATTCTACAGACACCTTGAGACGACGGCGAGAGACCGAAAGGTAAGTTAGCTATTTACTAACTACTCTAGTTACGAACTACTACTTACTACTACATTTATCAGTTGAAAGCCAAGTATTAGGGTTAATATATAAAATGCTAATGCTACAAGCTAACATGCTAATGACACAATTGCTAGCATCCTCGCCTGCATAATAATACTGCCAAAGACGTCGCAATATATAGCTACACACGCCGATTTTACCGGTAGTTATGGCTCCAACAGGTAGTATGGTTGAGGTTTGATTGAGATATCGCTTCACTCTTTTCTGCATTTTAGATTCATACTGTTGGATTGAATCTTGTATTCGTGATGGACAGTCCACAAATGGCTCCCGCCATTTCTGTACTGGACATGTACAGTGGGTACGGAAAGTATTCAGACCCCTTTAAATTTTTCACTTTGTTTCATTGCAGCCATTTGCTAAAATCAAAAAAGTTCATTTTATTTCTCATTAATGTACACTCGGCACCCCATCTTGACAGAAAAAAACAGAAATGTAGAAATTTTTGCAAATTTATTAAAAAAGAAAAACTGAAATATCACATGGTCATAAGTATTCAGACCCGTATTCAGAGCGGGTTGAAGTTTCACGAGCGAGCGGATTGAAGCTAAGCGAGCGACTTTTGCTCGCGCGAGAGTGAATTCTTCTCGCGGAGTGACGTAAAAGCGCTCGGCAAAGTAAAATAAGCGCGCGACTGTTTGATTTT